>NC_064627.1:135820043-136527470 GCF_023864275.1 Schistocerca cancellata | reverse complement strand
CCGCCAGACTGCACCAAACAACATTTGCACCAGCAGAAGTCGCAGCAGCATCGTAAGGTGCCATATTTCACTGCAATATTTGCCCGCAATAGCGTTGCCTCCATCATTGTGTCTGCCATACGCAATATGCAAGAATTTTACGGCATGGCTGGGCAACGTTGCTCATGTTGCAGACAGTCGCCGACTTATTGTCGAAGGGTTGCCGATGTTGTCCACAAGCATGGAGAATAATTCGTGCTGCGGGGCAGTATCTATTTCTCTCCTTGTCTGGAAATTCTTGTCTCTCGCTGTCACCTATGTTTCCTATTTCCCTCAATGACAGCGGTGCAGTCACATATCTGAGCGAAAACAGTATCTCTTTTTATTTTTTTTTTACAATATCTGTTCCTTCAGATATGCCTGTCTAAAGGAATAACTATTGTAAAAATAAAATAAGTATTACAAGCCCTGACGGGCAAAAACGACGAAAATAACATTGGTCTTCATTCCTTGCAGTCTCATGCTCCTCGTTGCGAGAATCGAGTAAGGTGAGAGCGTCACGGTGTGCAGACAATGTGTGGAATGGACGTTTGAATCGGTGTCGGAAGCGTGCACAGCTAGCCGATATGGTTAAGGCGACCATTGACAATAAGCTGGAAATCCAGGTTCGTGTCCCGGTCCGGCACAAATTTTCATGTGTCTCAAATAGTATTTCTATACCTACGACAACTGATGTCAGAGAAATCGGAATCATTGGATAAATTTCGAAAGCAATATCGTTTCGCTTTTGTTCGAAAGGTTGCACGCGGACAGCAGCTACCTGTTGTCAGTTGTCAGTTGTTTGCTGTAAGTTTGTTCTGTACAGTAATCGAGAAGTGCACAAACAAGGAAATATGAATTTCACAAGTGTGATACATCTGCGACAAGAGTTACGAGCCCTCGAAAGTATTATACGAGTTTATGCAAAGATCGCACTCTATGCGTTTGACGTTTACCTCCACCAAGTCAAATATTTTAGAATTTCGTAGAATTTTAGGAATTTGCATATCGTGATTTGGTAGTCGGTCTGTTCTGCATAACTGATCTGAAAGAACTCGGACTACTTATTTGAATGGTTGCGGGTTCCCCACACACAATAAGTAAGAATGGACATTGCAAATTAGTAATGAAATCACGCCAATGGCGGATCGGTATCGCATCGAAGCGTTGCGTCTTCCCTGATAGAAATGCTGGTAGATGAAACTCATAATACAATGAATAATGAAATAAATTTGTGGACTGCTTAACTGATAATAAAACAGCACTTTTTTTTTTCATCAGTCTACTGACTGGTTTGATGCGGCCCGCCACGAATTCCTTTCCTGTGCTAACCTCTTCATCTCAGAGTAGCACTTGCAACCTACGTCCTCAATTATTTGCTTGACGTATTCCAATCTCTGTCTTCCTCTACAGTTTTTGCCCTCTACAGCTCCCTCTAGTACCATGGAAGTCATTCCCTCATGTCTTAGCAGATGTCCTATCATCCTGTCCCTTCTCCTTATCAGTGTTTTCCACATATTCCTTTCCTCTCCGATTCTGCGTAGAACCTCCTCATTCCTTACCTTATCAGTCCACCTAATTTTCAACATTCGTCTATAGCACCACATCTCAAATGCTTCGATTCTCTTCTGTTCCGGTTTTCCCACAGTCCATGTTTCACTACCATACAATGCTGTACTCCAGACGTACATCCTCAGAAATTTCTTCCTCAAATTAAGGCCGGTATTTGATATTAGTAGACTTTCTTGGCCAGAAATGCCTTTTTTGCCATAGCGAGTCTGCTTTTGATGTCCTCCTTGCTCCGTCCGTCATTGGTTATTTTACTGCCGAGGTAGCAGAGTTCCTTAACTTCATTGACTTCGTGACCATCAATCCTGATGTTAAGTTTCTCGCTGTTCTCATTTCTACTACTTCTCATTACCTTCGTCTTTCTCTGATTTACTCTCAAACCATACTGTGTACTCATTAGACTGTTCATTCCGTTCAGCAGATCATTTAATTCTTCTTCACTTTCACTCAGGATAGCAATGTCATCACCGAATCGTATCATTGATATCCTTTGACCTTGTATTTTAATTCCACTCCTGAACCTTTCTTTTATTTCCATCATTGCTTCCTGGATGTACAGATTGAAGAGTAGGGACGAAAGGCTACAGCCTTGTCTTACACCCTTCTTAATACGAAGTAACTCAAAATAAGTTAGTATATTGTGGAATTACTACAACTAGTGCCCAGTATTATTATTATTATTATTATTATTACTATTAGTGCCTGCAGTCAGACACAAAGTATTAACAGCCTGAACTCTTCCAATTTCTGCCAGTTCAGAAGTAAGGAGTGCAGCAATCAAGTGATTTACAAACAGTGAGTACGGTGCTACACATTTCAACCGGTTTGATTTTAAATTTAGTTACAGTGTGCAGGTCAAGCAAGTGCCGCAATGGAGAGGCGTAATGCACGGGAAGTATGCTTTGTAACAAATGTGCGCCCTCACTGTGGATAGTTAGCTGCCTTTTCTGAGAAGGGGTTATGGGTAACACTTGCGATGCAACACTAATTCGTTCGTCATTCATTTTAACACACACATACACATACACACACACACACACACACACACACACACACACACACGCACACACAGAAACTGAATATCATTCAACTTTCATCATTTTAAAAATAAAAGTGTACCATGAAATGTCTTTCAATCTACAGTTTATTTAGGTGCTAAAGTTGGTGATAGTGTGGGGGTCGGGAGAAGGGGGCACCAGTCGGCACGGGTGGGGGAGGGGGGAGGGCAGGGTAGAGCTAATGTCTAATTGCACTCAGGGGTAATCGTCCAAGAAAGTTTGGGAACCACTCTTCTCGTACATATTTTACACACTTCCGGATTCTGTGTAGTACTCCCAGATTTTTCATGTAATCAATCCACTTGGTTTTCAGCGTCTGTCTGTGACAACATACTCGTGTATGTGCGCGCGTGCGTGTTTCACTCGTTGATTTGCGTTGTAAATTTATTCATCGTTTTTTGTTCGCATACGTGATACTGACGGCAGTAAATGATTCCGTATTTGTTTTTGTTTCACCCAAAATAGAAGCTGCTTTCGTCGAATTGTGTGCTGTGAACATTTCCTCCTGCCTACGAATCCGTCTTCCTGACGATTCTCTTACCTTCAACCTAATTTCTAGAGAACGAAATAAAGAACAATATGACTAGCGTGGTTAGAGATATCGTAAGCCGTAAATCAATTGAAGTGAATGGCCGGGTCATGGACGTTCATATTCATATACTCATATGATTTCTGTTGGGCGTTGGCGGTTGCGCTTAGAAAAATGTATTGGACAAAACACTGAAATTCACAACAAATAAGCAACTAGTAACATTCTTTATAACGCGCGCAATACGTAAAAAATTGGTGTTTCTACCCTGTTTCTAGGTAAAATATAAAAAAGGAACCAATGCTCTTTATGATGATAAAAATTTCTTTGAAATTTAGAATTAGACTTTAGGTACATTTTGAGTTGATTAAATTTTTGTCCCAGTTTTATTCAGTGATGCAGAAGCTACAGACGAACGATTATATTATAGATGTAATCAATTTGTGTAGTACTTACCGTTCTGAAACTGTGATAGGTAGCGCCTTTTAAAAAAAGGAGACTGAATATTTCCCAACGTTTTGTGACGTACCATTTTGAAACGATTACACATAGAAATGTTTTTCATATAAAATCTGATATGTAATTAATGTTCTTGAAAACTGTACAGCCAACTTTTATAATAATTCGAAATTTTGCAAAATAAACCACCAACATTAATTAATTTTGAAAAATAAAAATTTCTGTTAGAACATAAATTAACAAAGCTTTCAAGCCACGTACATCCCTGTGCAATGAAGCTGGATCTGGAAGTATCACTTTTGAAAAATAAGCTGTACACAATAATACTGTCGGAGTATTTTCAACATACCTAATTACAATGACTTAGGACATGTCACGTGATGGGCATCTAACATCACGTGGGGCCTCCTCTGGCAGGGCGAACTGCAATGAGACGCCGTGGAAGTGAATCTACAAGACCCTGGAACTCCTCTGGAAGCAGGTAACAGCAAATCGTTTGCAGAGCGGCAGCCAATTTTTGGCTGTTCGTGGATGCAGGATCCATGGCACCGAGCCTGTGTTCCATGACATTCCAGATTTTCTCGATGGGGTTCAAATATGGGTTCCGGAGCGGCCACCTCAGTTTTTGGATCCCCCATGCATGTCTCTGAAACTGTTCTCGGGCTATGTGTGAGCGATGCGGCGGTGCGTTCGCTATCACTTGAAACACCGCAGAACCGTCGGGGTGTTGGAAGGCTAAAAATGGGTGGAGATGGTCCCCGAGCAGCTCAACACACTGCGGATCATTCAAAGACCTGTCCAGAACAACTAGGAAAATGCACCGCAGACCGTAACAGACACACCACGGGCTTGCACCACAGCTTCTTGGCATGAGGGATCCACCTGTTCATGTGTTCTGCGCGGTGCGTCCCATCGGCGTGCTGCAGTTGTGATTCGTCCGTCCATATCACGTTGCGCCATTGTTCCAGTGTCTATCCGAAGTGACTGGTGACAAATGCAAGCCGTTGTGCCTGATGAAGTTGGGATAACAGTGGCACTCGTGTGGGGAGCAGGCTCCCATACCCCACGGAACCCATGTTTCTACGGACTGTCGGCTGGGAGACGTGTCTGGCACGTCCTGTGTTGAACTGAGCCGCGCTTTGTTGCCCTTCTGCTACTACTGATGATCCGTCTCAGATGTCGCCGGTCACGGTCATCGAGGGAGGCTGGACGGCCAGCAGTTCGTGTGTTGTGGACTGTGATACCCTCGTACAACCATTCACGGTACATCCTGGACGCAGTTGAACGTGTGAAGCCGAATTCCTGCACCACTACCGAAATCGAAATTTCTATCCGTCGGGCACCGACCACCGTACCCCGTTCGAACGGCGCCAGCTCACGACGACGTTGTATGTGACACAAATCACTTGCAGAACCACTTGTCAGTAGTCTTGCATACAACTACAGCTGGCACAGAGGGCATATGGCGCGCATACAACACAACTGAGCCATCTGTGCCCCACTATCTCATAATATTTGCTAAGCCAGTGTAAAATATATAAACATTCAATACTATTCTAATTATTTATTTTACTTATACAGGGCTATTACAAATGATTGAAGCGATTTCATAAATTCACTGTTGCTCCATTCATTGACATATGGTTACAACACACTACAGATACGTAGAAAAACTCATAAAGTTTTGTTCGGCTGAAGCCGCACTTCAGGTTTCTGCCGTCAGAGTGCTCGAGAGGGCAGTGAGACAAAATGGCGACAGGAGCCGAGAAAGCGTATGTCGTGCTTGAAATGCACTCACATCAGTCAGTCATAACAGTGCAACGATACTTCAGGACAAAGTTCAACAAAGACCCACCAATTGCTAACTCCATTCGGCGATGGTATGCGCAGTTTAAAGCTTCTGGATGCCTCTGTAAGGGGAAATCAACGGGTCTACATCTACATCTACATCTACATCTACATCTACATTTATACTCCGCAAGCCACCCAACGGTGTGTGGCGGAGGGCACTTTACGTGCCACTGTCATTATCTCCCTTTCCTGTTCCAGTCGCGTATGGTTCGCGGGAAGAACGACTGTCTGAAAGCCTCTGTGCGCGCTCTAATCTCTCTAATTTTACATTCGTGATCTCCTCGGGAGGTATAAGTAGGGGGAAGCAATATATTCGATACCTCATCCAGAAACGCACCCTCTCGAAACCTGGCGAGCAAGCTACACCGCGATGCAGAGCGCCTCTCTTGCAGAGTCTGCCACTTGAGTTTGTTAAACATCTCCGTAACGCTATCACGGTTACCAAATAACCCTGTGACGAAACGCGCCGCTCTTCTTTGGATCTTCTCTATCTCCTCCGTCAACCCGATCTGGTACGGATCCCACACTGATGAGCAATACTCAAGTATAGGTCGAACGAGTGTTTTGTAAGCCACCTCCTTTGTTGATGGACTACATTTTCTAAGGACTCTCCCAATGAATCTCAACCTGGTACCCGCCTTACCAACAATTAATTTTATATGATCATTCCACTTCAAATCGTTCCGCACGCATACTCCCAGATATTTTACAGAAGTAACTGCTACCAGTGTTTGTTCCGCTATCATATAATCATACAATAAAGGATCCTTCTTTCTATGTATTCGCAATACATTACATTTGTCTATGTTAAGGGTCAGTTGCCACTCCCTGCACCAAGTGCCTATCCGCTGCAGATCTTCCTGCATTTCGCTACAATTTTCTAATGCTGCAACTTCTCTGTATACTACAGCATCATCCGCGAAAAGCCGCATGGAACTTCCGACACTATCTACTAGGTCATTTATATATATTGTGAAAAGCAATGGTCCCATAACACTCCCCTGTGGCACGCCAGAGGTTACTTTAACGTCTGTAGATGTCTCTCCATTGAGAACAACATGCTGTGTTCTGTTTGCTAAAAACTCTTCAATCCAGCCACACAGCTGGTCTGATATTCCGTAGGCTCTTACTTTGTTTATCAGACGACAGTGCGGAACTGTATCGAACGCCTTCCGGAAGTCAAGGAAAATGGCATCTACCTGGGAGCCTGTATCTAATATTTTCTGGGTTTCATGAACAAATAATGCGAGTTGGGTTTCACACGATCGCTGTTTCCGGAATCCATGTTGATTCCTACATAGTAGATTCTGAGTTTCCAAAAACGACATGATACTCGAGCAAAAGACATGTTCTAAAATTCGGCCTGCAGTGAGCGAAGAATCGGTTGAACGCGTGCGGGCAAGTTTCACGCGTAGCCCGCGGAAAATAGGCTCATGCCACAACTGGAGACCGACAGCGCCGACTTCATCTTTCAACAGGATGGTGCTCCAACGCACTTCCATCATGATGTTCGGCATTTCTTAAACAGGAGATTGGAAAACCGATGCATCGGTCGTGGTGGAGATCATGATCAGCAATTCATGTCATGGCCTCCACGCTCTCCCGACTTAACCCCATGCGATTTCTTTCTGTGGGGTTATGTGAAAGATTCAGTGTTTAAACCTCCTCTACCAAGAAACGTGCCAGAACTGCGAGCTCGCATCAACGATGCTTTCGAACTCATTGATGGGGACATGCTGCGCCGAGTGTGGGAGGAACTTGATTATCGGCTTGATGTCTGCCGAATCACTAAAGGGCCACATATCGAACATTTGTGAACGCCTAAAAAAACTTTTTGAGTTTTTGTATGTGTGTGCAAAGCATTTTGAAAATATCTCAAATAATAAAGTTATTGTAGAGCTATGAAATCGTTTCAATCATTTGTAATAACCCTGAATTTGTTTTACGTTTTAAACTATTATGTTACCTTTTACTTTCATGGTTTTATTTTTATTTTTTTTACAATGAAATGAATACCCCTAGCTGCATACAGGCGTTAATATAAGTAAACGGGGACAGTGAAAAATGTGTGCCCCGACCGGGACTCGAACACGGGATCTCCTGCTTACATGGCAGATGCTTTATCCAAGTCCCGGTAGGGGCACAGATTTTCAACTGTTCACGTTGATATTTATGAATGCCTGTAAACAGCTAATGGTCCGGATTTCATTGTAATTTCATTCTTCGAGAGCTGCAAGATCACCAATGGTATCAGTTTTTTCGGACATGCCTGAAAAAAAAAAACAGATATCAACTTCATATAAACAAGGTTTACCGGCCAGTGGTCTTCTTCAGTGCGGACGCACTCACATTGCTCAAACTCTTACGGGAATCAGTAGATTGACTGTCGCGAGTAACGAGTATAGTGGGCAGGGGCACTACTAATGTAGTGTGTGGACAGTAAGTTGGGAATGTGGGTCTCACGGGAGGCGTGCCAGAGATAAGTCCCTGCAGCAGTTGCACTATCCTCTGTGTCCTTGGTGGCTCAGTTGGATAGAGCGTCTGCCAGCTAAGCAAGAGATCCCAAGTTCGAGTCCCGGTCGGGGCACACGTTTTCAACTGTCCCCGTTAACTTATATCAACGCCTGTATGCAGCTAGGGGTATTCATTTCATTGGAATATCATTTTATCTAGCTGCATATTTTTTTGTTTATCGTTTAACATACGAGTATCTTGTTAATTGAAAATAATAAGTAAGTTATTATTGTCATATAAAATATTTACAATAATGATAATCTGTAAGGAAAGGCTTAAAACATGGCTTTCTTTTACACCATGCGCATAAAATGAATGAAATTTCTTCACGTAATTTACACGACGGCGAAGATAATATAAAACCTAATTCAGCACGATTTTAAATTGTCATGGGTGATCCTTTGAATGTCCTGATTTCTGTAAAGGCATATTTCAGTACATTGCTAAGTCTTAGCGAATGGAATTAATAACGTACTGGCACTGCAGCTTGATTGTACAAAAGTGGCGATTGACATCAGAATCATTCAATAGAACCACACCTGACAAATCATCTCACGAAGCTCTTCCAACACTAAATGCTGTACGGCTGTACCTGTGCTATCGGATCCTTTGGTATCACCGGATGTCTGTTGTCCTCGGGTAAAAGACTCAAAATTGTTTTTTTTTTTTTTCGCACTGACAATCCGCCTTTTCATAGTTTTAAAAGGAACTAATGGGAGTTTGGACACAGTATCTGAGACTCTTTTCTTGAGGCTCCAAATGCCCTTGTGACACATCTAAATCTGTTATACAAACGTCTAACCCAGTCAAAAGATACTTGAAAGATTTCTTTCCTAGTGAGAGAGAAATACACTGAAGCGCCAAATAAACTGGTACAGGCATGCGCATTCATATACAGAGACATGTAAAGAGGCTGACTACGGCACTGCAGTCGGCAACGCCTATATAAGAAGACAAGTGTCTGACACAGTTCTTAGATCGGTTACTGCTGCTACAGTGGCAGCTTATCAAGATTTAGTCAACTTTGAACGAGGTGTTGGAGCACGGGCGATGGAACACAGCCTCACCGATGTATAGATGAAGTGGGGATTTTCCCGTACGACCATTTCACGAGTTTAACGTGAATATCAGGAATCCTGTGAAACATCAAATTTCCGACATCGCTGCGACCGGAAAAACATCCTGCAAAAATGGGACCAACGACGACTGAGGAGAATCGTTCAACGTGACAGAAATGCAGCCCTTCTGCAACTGCGCAGATTTCAGTGGTGGGACATCAACAAGTGTCAGCGTGACAAACACTCAATGAAACATCGTCGATATGGGCTTTCGGAGCCGAAGGCCCCCGCGTGTACCGTTGATGACTGCATGGCACATAGCTTTACGCCTCGCCTGTTTTATTTATGTAACTTTGTATGAGGGTTTGAATTTATCTAACTGTTCTGGAATTTTTTTCTGCTTAACTGTCATTTTACATGCATGTCTTTTTTTGCCGATGGTATTTTCTTCGCTGAAGCGCCAAAGGCTTTTGTATTCAAATACAGAGATATGTAAACAGGCAGAATACGGCGCTGCAATCGACTACGCGTATACAAGTGTCTGTCTGCTGCAGTTGTTAGACCGGTTACTGCTGCTACAATGGCAGCTTATCAAGATTTAAGTGAGTTTGACCGTGGTGTTACAGTCCGCGCACGAGCGATGGGACGCCGAGGTAGCGATGAAGTGGGGATTTTCCCGTACGACCGTTTCACGAGTGCACCATGAATATCAGGAATCCGCTAAAACATCAAATTTCCGACATCGCTGCGGCCAGAAAGAGAGCCTGCAAGAATGGGACCAACGACGACTGAAGAGAATCGTTCAACGTGACAGAAGTGCTATACTTCCGCAAACCGCTGCAGATTTCAATAATGGGCCGGCAACAAGTATCAGCGTGCCAACCGTTCAACAAAACATCATCGATATGGGCTTTCGGAGCCGAGGGCCCACTCGTGTACCCTAGATGACTGCACGACTCAAAGCCTTATGCCTCGCCTGGGCCGTCAGCACCGACGTTGGACTGTTGATGACAGTGAAACGTCCCCTTAGAAAAATTATACATGACTGTGCTTAAACTGACACACAATATTTTTTAGCGCAACGCAATCTGACTTTCAATAATCCCTACAAATGAATGGCCCTGACTAACATTAACCTATACCTTTCACAAATCACTTACCTCACAAAAATCTTCGTTACTCGAACTACTGCAATACAGCGAGCGCCACTATTGCCAGCTAAATAAAAGATTCAAACTACTGAAGGCACTAACTACTTATAGGCATAGTTAGCAAATGAAAGATTTTGATAGAGAACAAACAATGTATTTACCTTAATAGTGTTGAAAAATCATAATATACATAGCAGTTCATGACATCCAGTCTTACAAATTTCAAAACTCCGCCATTTCTCTCCCCACATCCACCACTGCTGGCGGCTCACCTCCAACTGCCCAACGTTATGCGCTGTTAACATCCAGCTGCCCAACACTACAATGGCAGACAACAATGCAAGAGCGCTACGTGGCATTACCAATAAGAAAACCTAAACAGCATACTTACAACTGGAAACATGTTGCCTGGTCGCCGAGTCTCGTTTCAAATTTCAAATTGCCGAAGTCCGTCGGAACGCACAGTGGATATGAATGGATGCAGGTGATCAGACAGGATGCTTACGTACGCGTCACCTGTCAGAATCGTATCTAGTCGTTTCAGGGGTCCCATATCACTCCAACTGCACACGCCCCACACCATACAGTCACCTGCTGACATGCAGGGTCCATGGGTTCATGAGGTTGTCTCCATATTCTACACGTCCATCTGCTCGATACAGTTTGAAACGGAACTCGGCCGACCAGGCAACATGTTTCCAGTCAACAGTCCATATCGATGATGTTTCGTTAAATGGTTCGCACGCTGACACTTTTTGATGGCCCAACATTGAAATCTGCAGCATTTTTGCACTACTATCAAGTTGAACGATTTTCTTGAGTCATCGTTGGTCCTGTTCTTGCAGGATCTTTTTCCGGCCGCAGCGATGTCGGAGATTTGATATTTCACCGGTTTGCTGATATTCACGGTACACTCGTGAAATAGTTGTACGGGAAAATCCCCAATTCATAGCTAACTCGGAGATGCTGTGTCCCGTTTCTCGTGCGCCGGCTATAACACCATGTTCAAACCTACTTAAATCTTGATAACCTGCTGTGGTGTCACCGCCAGACACCACACTTGCTAGGTGGTAGCCTTTAAATCAGCCGCGGTCCGTTAGTATACGTCGGACCCGCGTGTCGCCGCTATCAGTGATTGCAGACCGAGCGCCGCCACACGGCAGGTCTAGTCTAGAGACTCCCTAGCACTCGCCACAGTTGTAGAGCCGACTTTGCTAGCGATGGTTCACTGACTACATACGCTCTCATTTGCAGAGACGACAGTTTAGCATAGCCTTCAGCTACGTCATTCGCTACGACCTAGCAAGGCGCCGTATTCAGTTACT
This sequence comes from Schistocerca cancellata, assembly GCF_023864275.1. NCBI lineage: Eukaryota > Metazoa > Arthropoda > Insecta > Orthoptera > Acrididae > Schistocerca > Schistocerca cancellata. The sequence goes on along the minus strand of NC_064627.1, from coordinate 136,515,938 downwards.
ATATGTCTTCTGAACAGATAATACTGTGAATCATGTACCGTCAAGAGCGACGTTCCTCATTAATGGATCAAAGTTAAGTATGAAACTAATTACGCCCGCTTTATGAATTCTAATTCCTTGTCATGTTCCAGACCTCACGTCAGTATAGTTCTTCCCTCCCCACTCCAGCCTGCGTGAGCTAAGACGCGTGCATTTCGGCCTCCTCTAGTAACACGGTGTTGGCCCCTCTGCCAACACTACACCTGCCATTGTAACAACAGTAACCGATCTAAAAACGGCACGACACACTTCTCTCATATAGGTGTTGCCGACCGCAGCGCTCTATTCTGCCTGTTTATATATCTCTTGTAAGAGGTCCGTGCAGATGTAATTTCGATGTATTGCTCACGCGCTGCCTGCGATATGTAAGGTATAAGAGAATCTCAGACCAGAGAGCAGTGTTGACTGCAGTAGGAACTGTGTAGCAGTAGGAGTAAGTTGTTGCTAGCGAGCAGTCTAGTCTGGTCTGGTGTACCGTGTTGTCTGGGCCGGTCGTGGTGCAGCGATGACGGAGCCTGAGCATTATTGTATAAGGTAAAGGCAGCCTCGCGCATATGTAGTATTGTTATCTCAAGTCCCATGTAAATGTTTTAAAAATGTCCTAATAATAATCTTTCTCATAAAAAGTAACTTTTAACAACCATTAATTTCAATTTAAAGAATTTACTAATTTCTCCAATCCAAGATCATCCCGATTATTGCAAAAGAAAAATGAGTTGTTTGTTTTCATAAATGACAAATCTATCGGCCAGCATTGCACAGGGCTGTTCCAGAAAAATTTATTGTAAGAGCAGATATATATGCGTTATCCGGCGACTTCATTGAGGTAAGAATTTTTCTTTTTTATTCAGAATGATCTTTCAGGGCCATGACGCAGGACTGCTGACGTCCAAAAATTACCAGGTTAAATTCACAGTCAATTATTGAAAAGTTATAAGTGAGCGACAATTTAATTGAGAGGTTAGTTACATTGTATTATTACCAGGTTACTGAATTTATTTTTTTGTTGGGACGCTACGCTGAATGTGAACGACATAATTATAATTTTTACCGTTGAGAGGTTAAGGAATTTTTCCGTTTTGATGTTACACTAAATGTGAATGAATTTTTTGGGGAGGTTACACTCTGTATTTGAATACGGAAGCCTATACCAGTTTCTTTGGCGCCACAGTGTAATTGAGGACGTAGTGTGTAACACTGAGTTGAAGAGGTTGGCACAGGTGAGGAAGCCATGTCAGGGCATAACAAGACAGCCAGAAGACTGAAGGCCCCACCGTCTCGGAAAAAAAGAAAAAAAAAAAAGAAAGAAAGGAATAGTGTAGATCGACTCTGTTGCTTGCGGAACATGAAGGAGCCGGGGTGTCTCGTAGCAATACATTCTGTGTCTGTACGTGGAATTGTGGAATGACATGACAATGACTTCTGATATATCAAGAGAAGTTCATAAATATGTTCTAATTTGCTAAAATCTTTATTCTCAATAAATACCAGAGTTCATCACGTGTAAAAGCGACTTTAAATTGAAAAACAAATCCTGCTCATGTCTGATCCTAAATAACAAGAGTCACAGTGATGAACTGTAAATGAGTCACATTCGTTAGCTGTGACTGAGAGGGAATTAAGAAAATTAATACGGTGCTATCCAACTTGTAATAGAGCAGGGTAGCATCATAAGTTCGCATCCCTTTGAAACACAGCGGCACTGAGTCAGCGCTCTAGCTGATGAACGAGCAGCAGATGGCCGCTCGCGGTTTACAGCTTTTGGCACGGCAGAGGAGTGGGCTGGCCTGCCAGCGCGGCCCTGTGGTCCTCTCTGGCACCGTACCAGGCGGGGAGTCAACGGACCGGCCTGCGGCACTTGTTTATACACGACCGCTCAGCGCCGCTCCACGCAGCTCCATTACTTCGCTGTGGAGAATATTCTTCACACACTTGTGGAGGTTCATTTTACCGCCTGCTATTACCACGTTGATACTGCGTGAAGAGTTTGACAGAGCACTGAAAGACCTAAGTCGAAACAAGGCCCCGGGAGTAGACAATATTCCATTAGAACTACTGACAGCCTCGGGAGAGCCAGTCCTGACAAAACTCTACCATCTGGTGAGCAAGATGTATGAGACAGGCGAAATTCCCTCAGACTTCGAGAAGAATATAATAATTCCAATCTCAAAGAAAGCAGGTGTTGACAGATGTGAAAATTACCGAACTATCAGTTTAAAAAGTCACAGCTGCAAAATACTAACGCGAATTCTTTACAGACGAATGGAAAAACTGGTAGAAGCTGACATCGGGGAAGATCAGTTTGGATTCCGTAGAAATGTTGGAACACGTGAGGCAATACTGACCCTACGACTTATCTTAGGAGATAGATTAAGGAAAGGCAAGCCTACGTTTCTAGCGTTTGTAGACTTAGAGAAAGCTTTTGACAATGTTGACTGGAATACTCTCTTTCAAATTCTGAAGGTGGCAGGGGTAAAATATAGAGGACGAAAGGCTATTTACAATTTGTACGGCAACCAGATGGCAGTTATAAGAGTCGAGGGACATGAAAGGGAAGCAGTGGCTGGGAAGGGAGTGAGACAGGGTTGTAGCCTCTCCCCGATGCTATTCAATCTGTATATTGAGCAAGCGGTAAAGGAAACAAAAGAAAAATTCGGAGTAGGTATTAAAATCCATGGAGAAGAAATAAAAACTTCGAGGTTCGCCGATGACATTGTAATTCTGTCAGAGACAGCAAAGGACTTGGAAGAGCAGTTGAACGGAATGGACAGTGTCTTGAAAGGAAGGTATAAGATGAGCATCAACAAAAGCAAAACGAGGATAATGGAATGTAGTCGAATTAAATCGGGTTATGCTGAGGGAATTAGATTAGGAAATGAGACACTTACAGTACTAAAGGAGTTTTGCTATTTGGGGAGCAAAATAACTGATGATGGTCGAAGTAGAGAGGATATAAAATGTGACTGGCAATGGCAAGGAAAGCATTTCTGAAGATGAGAAATTTGTTAACATCGAGTATGTGCTGCTACAGAAGAATGCTGAAGAGTAGATGGGTAGATCACATAACTAATAAGGAGTTATTGAATAGAAATGGGGAGAAGAGAAATTTGTGGCACAACTTGACTAGAAGAAGGGATCAGTTGGTAGGGCATATTCTGACGCATCAAAGGATCACCAGTTTAGTATTAGAGGGCAGCGTGGAGAGTAAAAATCGTAGAGGGAGACCAAGAGATGAATACACTAAACAGATTCAGAAGGATGTACGTTGGCGTAGGTCCTGGGAGATGAAGAAGATTGCACAGGATAGGGTAGCATGGAGAGCTGCTTCAAACCAGTCTCAGGACTGAAGACCACAACAACAACATTACCACGGTCTCCTTTTGTGTTGTGACTGCGTTTCTACAAGGAACAATTACTGCATTTGATATGACACCACATCTTTGGCTGACCGAAATAGGAATGTTTATATTTTTCAGAGCAACAGGAAAAGATGGCATTAATGCTGAAGTATCAAAATATGGAGGAATGATGCTACACCAACGACTGCTACATCTATTCAGTGAATGTTGGAAGAAGTAGAGTATTTCCAATGACTGGAAAACAGAGAGAGTGACATCAATTTTTAAAAAAGGAAATAAAAGCCTATGCAGTAATTACAGAGGAATAAGTTTACTAGACTCAGCATACATGGTGTATGCTAAGATTTTAAATACAAGACTTAAAAACATAGCAGAAACAGTACTGCATGAGGTACAAATGGGTTTTAGGAAAGAACGCTCCGCAATAGATGCAGTTTTTATTTTACATCAAAAAATAGTAAAACAGAGAGAGTATAATAAAGAAACACACATTGCTTTTATTGACTTTAAAAAAACTTTTGACAATGTCAATAGACGTTAACTTTGAGAAATAATGACGAATCATGGATATGCAAAACATCTAGTAAATGCGATAAAATGTTTATATCAGGAGACAAATATCACTCTAGATCTCAATGTTAAAACATCTAATGAGATACCAACTAGCATAGGGGTACGACAAGGCTGCTGCATCTCTCCAGCTGTGCTTTGCGTCTACATTAATGAAATAATACATATATGGAAATCAGAATTTCAGAAAGGCATCTACCTAGACAGGAACATTCTTTTAAATAATTTACTATATGCTGATGATGCAGTGATCCTAGAAGATAAGGAAGATGACCTTCAGAAAGGAATCTATTTGCTAAAATAAATAAGTGCAAAATTTTGCATCGAAATTTCAAATGGAAAAACTAAGACTATGGCCTTCATTTGGAAAAAACCAATCAGAACTAAAATAGTGATAGAGCAGAAGATTTTAGAGCAAGTAAAATACTTCAACTATCTCGGATGTGAAATGACATATGGCTACAGGAGAGATATTGAAATTAAGCTTAGTAAATTCAGTCGGGTATGTGGAACAATCAACAGAAACCTAAAAAACAAAACCAGGAGAGACAGTCAAATTAAGTTTTACAAAACTATTGGAATACCCACACTGTTCTATCGAAGTGAGACATGGGTGATTACCAAGCAGCAAGAAAGCCGGATTCAGGCACAAGAAATGTAATTCCTGAGAGGTGTTAAAGGTTACAGAAGAGAAGACAAGAAATCAAGATATTGGAGAAGAGCTGCAAGTCTTTAGCCTCAAGGTTAAAATTCGAGATTATAGAAGAAAATGGACTGAACATCTACAAAAAATGGAGAGTGAGAGACTTCCCTTAAAGGCAAGAAATTATAAGCGCTATGGGAGAAGAGACAGAAGATGACCCCGACAGAGATGGGTTCCGTAACAGGCAATTCCTGCCTAATACCTGAAGAGACGATGAAGATATTTTTCAGAATGTCGGGAATCCGATATATTGGGATTTTAAAAAATATCATTATCGGCCTCCGATATATCGAAAAAAGTATAGATATATCGACGAAAAAATGTCGACGTACTGGCCCATAAAAATATCAGCTGCACGTTGTAAATACACTGCCGGTTTCAGAGCTGTATATTTCAGTGTCAATTTATTATTAGATATTTTGTACATCAACAAGCTAGTAGCCCTTAGAGAAAGAACTGAAAGGAAAACGATGCACATTCACACTTGGCGATAACCACTTTGCTAACAATGGCAACTGCAGGCAAGCGGCACAATAAAAGGTGTCTGATGGGTCCAGTGTTCGGTTTCGCCACCTATTGGATTTGTCTGGAACACTTCATGTCGACATCCCTGTTCTTTTGATTTCTGCAAACGCCAGCGTCCCAGCAGTTGTAGTGTCGAAATGGCATCGTGAAGTGAAACGTAGCAGTTTCTGTTAGTAGCTTCGAGCGCTTATTAGGTCAGAATTTCCCCTCCATCGTTTCCGCCCACCCCAGAGACCAATCTTCGCATTTAGATTTTTGTTCATAATTTTCAGCAACTGTTTTTGATGAATGCCAATCTGAAAAAGTAGCACACTAGTTACGTTAAAAATTGTTTTTAACGCAACTGGTGTGCTGTTTCTTCACATCCGAAATCTTGTTATTCTACTCACACTCATCCCCCCCCCCTCTCTCTCTCCTCCTGAAACGTCCCCTTAGAAAAATTATACAAGACTGTCCTTAAACTAACACACAATATTTTTAGCGCAACGCAATCTGACTTTCAGAAATCCCTACAAAAGAATGGCCCTGACTAACATTAACCTATACCTTTCACAAATCACTTACCTCACCAAAAATCTTCGTTACTCGAACTACTGCAATGCAGCGAGCGCCACTACTGCCAGCTAAATAAAAGATTCAAACTACAGAAGACACTAACTACTGATAGGCATAGTTAGCAAATGAAAGATTTTGATAGAGAACAAACAATGTATTTACCTTAATAGTTATCAAAAGTCATAATATATACAGCAGTTCATGACATCCATTTTTACAAATTTCAAAACTCCGCCATTTCTCTCCCCACATCCACTACTGCTGGCGGCTCACCTCCAACTGCTCAACGCTACGCGCTGTTCACATCCAGCTGCCGCTGCCCAACACTACAATGGCAGACAACAATGCAAACTAGCCACAGACTGCACACAGCACAGCCAGTGATTTTCATACAGAGCGCTACGTAACGTTGCCAATAAGAAAACATAAACAGCCTACTTACACTCCTACCAGTGCAATTGGACTTCTTCTTTGTGCCACCTACACTTGCTTCACAGAGTCAAAGAGAAAGAGTGGACGTGATGAAAGCTCAAAAAGTAGAATATTGGCGTTTCGATATCGATATATATTGTAAAAGAAATACCTTAATATCTTTTGGAGAAAGTGAGGACACATAAATATATCGATATTTTATAAACAACCCTAGTCCGAACAGATATGATACTCAAGTCAGCTACTAGAAAATCTGCTCATCTGCCGGCTTCTGTAACCATGTTCCTGTGCCTGAATGGGTTGGTTGGTTTTGGGGGAAGAGACGAAACAGGGAGGTCATCGGTCTCATCGGATTAGGGAAGGACGGGGAAGGAAGTCTCCCGTGCCGTTTCAAAGGAACCATCCCGGCATTTGCCTGGAGCGATTTAGGGAAATCACGGAAAACCTAAATCAGTATGGCCGGACGCGGGATTGGACCGTCGTCCTCCCGAATGCGAGTCCAGTGTGCTAACCACTGCGCCACCTCGGTCGGTGCCTGAATGACTTTTGAATATACTATTATATTCATTTTTTAATTTGTGAGCATATAACGTTTTTTCTTTTAACCTCTACAAATGTAGGTAGAGTCTAACAACAACAAAAAAAAAAAAAAAGACACACCACGTAGGAGTTCTGCAAATTTGTTACAAACTGGCATTTATATACGTATTGACGGTAAACGCAAATTTGTAAACTTTGGCGAGCGATGGTAGAATGTGTGACACTGCAGCGCAGTTTCACCGCTAACCTAAGCTAGATAGTAAACAATGGGCATGCCGATACCAGGGCATAAAGTCTCTGCGAATTTCATTCCGTGGACTCGGTTGGACAGTAACTATGCCTCGCTGACAGGCGCGTGAACGCTATGGAAAGAGGTCAGTATTTTACAGAGGGAGTGTTGCTGCGCTCAAAGGGCAACGTCACTATTCGACGATGTTCGCAGGAATGTGTGAACCCTGGGCGAACACAGCGTCAGCAAGGAAAGCAGTCGACCTAGAGAGGCGACACGACGGGAGGCCCTAGCAGTCGTCATAGATGCACTCAGGATCTTGGATACATTATTTTCCTCTGTCTGACATGCAACTGGTGCTTCAGGGACCACAAGCACCATTAGTAGGATGTCACATAATGAGGGTTCAGCTCGCGATGCCCCTTGCACCATCACGGTCAAGTCATAACTTTCTCTCAATGTGCTTTGCACACGTATGTGTGGCTTTTGAATATGTTTTGGTAGTTTTGTGCTATAAGGCGTGGACGTATGTGGCATCGTCGCTCTCTGACGGTTTTGGCTGACTCGGTGGCGCTTGGGCTTCCACTGCAAATTCGTCGACCTTGCTATCATTTTCAAAATATTTGCAAGAACTTTGTCCATTACAGTCTGTAAATCCCTAGAAAAGTTTCTGCAATTCATTTGCCTCTCTTGCTTTGATGAATGCCTTACAGAGTCGTTTTATAAAACTCGTTGCATCATCGCTATTGTTATTTATAATGTTTTTCCCAAAACTTTATCCAAATTGTCTTACTATTTCTTGGTTTCCTTCGTGAACATTCCCTTATGTCCTCGACTTCTTTTGTGATCCCTGTTTCGTTACAGAGAGACAGTCTGCCACTTCGTTCTTCGTCATTTGGATGCTTTGATCACACTGGAAGCGTCTGGGCCACCTACCAACTGTGTCATGTCATGGCGCACTGTTGCTGTACACTTCCAGCGACTCGACATGAATTGTTGCAGCATTTTCCTCTTCCGGTGCCGTAAAGGAACTATAGCTCGGTAATCCTCTCACGACGCACCGTGAAGAATTATCCGAATGGGACTAAAGTCGGTAGATGTGATGTAAAAACAAATGTTTAAAATTTCAGGAAAAACTAGATGATGTATTTATTCGAGAAAAACAGCTCCACAAACTAAGTAAGTTAACAACGCATTGCTCCCGCTCCTGCCCTTGCAAGTAATTATTCGATTTCACATTGGCTCTGAGCACTATGGGACTTAACATCTATGGTCATCAGTCCCCTCGACTTCACATTGACTGACAGAGTTGTTGCATGTCCTGCTGGGAGATAGAGTGCCAAAGTCTGCCCAACGGGCGTCAAAATATCGAGCTGGTTGAAGGGCCTTGACCATAAAACTCCAAAAGTTCTCATTTGGGGAGAGATCCGGTGATCTTGCTGGCAGTGGTAGGCATGGGTAACCATGAAGACGAGCAGTAGAATTTTCGCCGTGTGCGGGCGAGCATTATCTTGCTGAAATTGAAGCTCAGGATGGCTTCCCATGAAAGGGCACATAATGAGACTTTCAAATAACTTCCGGGAATTCAGCCAGGTAACACTTTCAGCGACCGCCGATATTTCGGCGGGAGAACACCCCGCCATTTTCAAGGCAAACTGCAACGGACAGGCGGCGTACATGCAAATTTAATACCTCGGTTCTCGGACTGAAGCAGGAAAGATAACACACACACACACACACACACACACACACACACACACACTGAACACTAGTGCCACCAAAGATGACCAAAGTCAGAGCTATCGATAGTGAGACTATGAATTCGCAGGTGAGGCAGCATTGACTCTGTTCCTCTGTTTTTTGACAAGGGAGAGAGCCGGATTCCAAACAGAGTTTAAACAGAAACCTCCATCCCTGTTAACGAGGTTGCTCGCTAATTTAATCTCAACTGCCTCCCTAATCACACTGTCCCAATAGCTGGACGTGCATGCCAATATCTCGGTGTTATTATATAACATGGGGTGACCAGTATCCAAGCAATGTTCGGCAATAGCAGATCTATTTGGCTGCTGTAATCGTGTGTGCCGAAATATCGGCGGTCGCTGAAAGTGTTACCTGGCTGAATTCCCGGAAGTTATTTGAAAGTTGTATACGCCAGGAGAAACTCAGGTCTCACATAATGAGACGTAGAATAACATCGAGGTACCGCTGTACTCTAAGTACGCCGCGGATGACAACCAACGCGTTCCTATCCTGATATGAAATCACTCTTGGTTGTCGCGCCATACGGCCTCTGTCTGGGGCGTCTACGGACACGTTTTCGCCTGTCTGCCTCGAATCTCACTGACTGGAGTACAGTTGTCTGCAATCATGAGCCCCTTGGAACTGAGCTCCAATGTCCAGCAAAGGCGTGCTTCTTTTCATAGAAGAACCCATTTCGTTGTCATCTGCGGCAATCTCACAGCACAGCGGTTTGTCGACTACATTCTACGCCCCGTTTTGTTGCCCTTCATCTCAAGCCAATCTGGGCTTACATTTCAGCAAGATAATTACCGCCCTCAAGAATTTGTCACGATGTCGCTCAGGAAGACATCCAACAACTCCATCGACCAATGCCAAACCGAATAACTGCTTCCATAAGGGCCAGAGACGAACCAACGCGTTATTGAGTCCCTCAGTTTGTGAAGCTCTTTCTCTTGAATAAATCATCCAACTTTTCTAAAACTGTAATCATTTGTTTGTCTTTGCATGTACGTCACATCTACCAGTTTTCGTCCATTCGGATAATTCTTTCGTAGTTCATCGGCTTTTTGTGTATTCTATCTGAACTCCGTACCGGAACGGAAAGGGAGAAAGCCCTAATAACTAATAGAATAGGATGTACTCTTTGCTGTGCACTTCATAGTAGTTTGTAGGGTATGGATGCAGATGTAGATGTATCAATGGGTTGTGCCTTTTTGTTATGGCACCTCTTAACAAGCCGGGCGGGGTGGCCGAGCGGTTCTAGGCGCTACAGTCGCAGGTTCGAATTTTGCCTCGGGCGTGGATGTGTGTGATGTCTTTAGGTTAGTTAGGTTTAGGTAGTTCTAAGTTCTAGGGGACTGATGACCTCAGAAGTTAAGTCCCATAGTGCTCAGAGCCATTTTTGAACCTCTTAACAGCATGTTTCAGCACTGTGGTGCTAGTGTTCCAGTACGTCCCGGAGCACCTGACATGTACGCCTGCACCATCTGTGCCAAAAGTTCCGAGGCTGATTTTATTCCTGACGTATAAGCGACGGCAGCGCAGTAAGTATGCAGCGTGATCAAACAACTGCAAACAACAGAAGTGCATCCGACCAGTTACTTTATGTAGTGGACGGACGGCCGTACTGTGTCAACGTTGTTGTATCAGAAATCGCAATGGAGTAACGAACTGAACATCCCTAAATCGTAGGTTACACGTGTTATACGATAGGAGTGGTGATCTGTCGATTTAATGGAAAGAAATTTCTTCTGTAGCCAAGATCACAAACTGTTATTTTTCTCACGATGACTGGTTTCGACAGAAGCTTGTTGTCATCATCTGATCTTTGGAAATTTAAAGTGCATACATATTAATGACTTAGTGGAAACACACTCCACTCATAATGCGGCGTAATTACATTCGTTTGTCAGTAATAAGAAGATGAATATATAAAATACGCACAGTGCCAAAAGTGTTCGCTGAAGTGAAACAGCTTAGGTGTCAAATGTCAAAAATGTTACGTCGTAAAAAAAAAAAAAAACAAAAAAAACAAAGAGTTCCTAACTTCATGTTGTCGGTTTACGACAATTAATTTGACATCTACGCCATTTCACTTCAGCGACCACTTTTGGATCTATGTGCATCTTAAATTTTCATTTTTACTGGCAAACCAATGTGCTTATTGTGCATTATGAGTGGAATGTGGTCCCTCTACGTGACTGATACGAGGTGTGGCTACAAAATAACGGGACTATTGCCGTAAAACATGTTATTTCAAAACCATGCAGTAGCTATTGTCACCCTCAATATACTTCCCTCCTCTATCCCTACAGCGCTCCATTGATGGAAACAGTCCTGGAAGTCTTCCTCCATGAGGTTCTTGAAGCATATTTGACCTTGGGGAACAGATAAGACAGATGGCGCAAGGTCAGGCTAACAAGGTGGGAGGTCTAACACTCGAATGGTGTACTCCCGTGGATCCGCTTAACGGGATATGTGGGGCGAAGGATGTGTCGGTGCTTTGTCTTGATGCGGAGCCCATGACTCGTTCTTCCACAAGTCGAGTCATTCTTTTTTTTTCTTATTTTCTCATGGAGTTGAGCAAGAACCTCAACTTAGCAATGTTGATTAATAGTTTGACCTTCAGGAACCCAATGAAGGTGCACAATTTCACGAATATCAAAAGAAAAACAGTCATCACCACTTTAAATCTTGATTTGCTCTTTCGAGATTTCTTTGCTCTCGGTAAAGCTGGGCCTTTCCAGTGCACGATCTAGCGCTTGGTTTCCGCTCGTAGGTAAAAAATAAATAAATAAATAAATAAATAAATAAAAAATCGTCACATGTTATCACTCATTCCAAGAAATTAGGATCATGTTCAGTGCTATTCCAAGTGTCAGTACAGACATTTTTACGAGCTTCTTTTTCCTGGATCGTGAGAACTACCGCCACTGGCTCCACACAAAATTTCCTCTTGTTAAATTTGTTTTGTAAAATTTGCCTTACGCATTCTTTGTCAATTCCTACAGTTTCAGCAATCGATCGAATACTCAGCCTACGGTCAGATCGAATCAGATCACCCACTTCTTCGATACTTTCCATCCATTTTTGACATTGAAGGGCGCCCCGGGCGTGACTGATCTTCAACGTCTTCTCGCTCATCTTGGAAACACTTGAATCACTGAAAAACTCGCGTACGTGGTAAACAGTCTTTGCCATACACTTCTTCGAGTAAAAGGTAAGTTTGAGTTGCAGTTTTTTTCTAAGTTTATGTGGAGCTACATGACAATTCGTTGCTCTGTTATTACACTCATCATTTTTCTGGCAAAGAAAAATAACAGCTCTTACACAAACGAAGGCGACAGTCGCACTGATTTTTCTACAGACACCAGAGATGTTGCATTCGTCTGAGAAGGCTTCACGCTTCATAGCTATTGGTCGTCCATCTTTGGCGCATGCGTACTTACTCTGTGACACATCAGTCGCGTTGTTTTATAGCCACACCCCGTATGTATGCACTTTCAATTTCCAAAGATCAGGTGATGACAGAAAGCTTCTGTCAGAACTGGTCATTGTGAAATAAATAATACGAGGGTCATTTCGAAAGTCCTGTACACTGCATGCGCGAGCGTTACGGTGCCGTGATCAAGTTGAAATTCATGTCACTTGTTAGCGAGGCTCAGTGGAAGCTGAAACCGAATCAGGTCGGATTACATGTACTGACCAGCGTTCCTACATCGAAATCGAATACCTACATGGAAAGAACTGTGCGGAAATTTACAACGCTTTGAGAGAGATATGTGGGAGCAATGTAGCGCAAGTTTTCCCAAACTGTGTTTCGTAGAACACAGATGTTCCGCGGGAAGTCAGTAAAAGCTCCAAGAAAAAATATTAACAACATGGCGTTTTTTATTCGACATGTAGGCGATACAAAATACTTTTTCAAATTTTATTATGATTTTTGTTATCAGTTATGATTTAAATTAGAAATAATTACTGAATGAAACAAATTTTTGATATTTTTTAAAAATTTATTAATCTTTAAAATAACGTGTTCCATCAAAGTACCAGGACTCTCAGAGTGTTCTCTCAGAGGAAACGTTTGTGAATCACTGGCCTAGAGTGTATCACAACAGTCTGCTTGTTTCCGTTAAGGAAGGGTAAACACTAAAATGGATGGCCAACAACTGCAACAGACTACACCTCTCAAGTTATTGTTAATGACATTTTGAAAGAAGATCGACGAAAAACATGTGAGGAAATTGCATATGAGACCAAAATGTCTTTCACTTCAGTTTACAGAGTAAAAACTGTAAAGATGAAAAAAGTTGTTGCCAGATGGGTTTCACATGATCTGAGTGAAGACCAGAAAGCAGGTCGCAAAACAGCCGCAGAAGAATTACTTCAACAGAATCAAACACAAGGAGAACAGTTGTTGAAGAGGATTGTTGAACTTGTTGAAAACGGGATTCGAGATTTTGAGCTAGAACAGAAGTCTCAGCCGTCGCGATAGAGAAGTTCCGACTCTCTGCGCACGAAAAAATCCCGTCGTCAACGGTCAAAAGTGAAACTGATAATGATCTTTGAGTATGACATGAATGGAGTCTTTGGGCTGGCGTAAGCTGTCGCCAGCACACCGGTCGGCAAAGATGAAGCGCGAAGATCGATAACAGGCGCTGGGTCAAGCGCTCCTATCACGAGAGGCCAGAGACACAGCGACGTGCAACAAACCACCAACGCCCTCACGACAGCATGTATTTAGGTCGCCTCCACTGACCGAAGGGCCTCACTAACTCACTCTCCAGTTTGGCAACTGCCAGTCATTGGCAGAGCGGGTCACAGGCTTCGACAGTACATATCGACCAGATTAGAGTCCATAGCGGGCCTAGCAGTGAAACTGAAGTTTGTAATAGCAAGGATTGTTACTGATGAGCTTGTACCACAGCACATGGACTCTATTAAAGTTAAGTATCCAGGTCATGTAAATGATGAACCGTAGTAATCCACGTGTGCATTTGTGTTGTAGAAAGCGGATTCCGGGCACCTATAACAACATCCCCTCCCTTGCTTCCTTGCGGTACAAGACTCTACAGTCTTAGCTACAAACAAAGTGCCCAGGCATCGTCTGTAACGGTTGCTTAGTACAAGCTATTTCTGTAAAATGTTTTGGGCCCAAAAATTAGTCAAAGAAAGCCTGTCATGCTTGCATCTAGTGTCGTCATTCTGCATCATAATGCAAGACCACATATTACCCAGCCAGCGTGAGAAACGCTCAACAAATCCGGATGGGAAGTACTTCCTCACCGCCATACAGTCCTGATACGAGTCCGACAGACTCTGATTTGTTTCCCAAATTGAAGGAACAACTCCGTGGAAAACGTTTTGATACAATTGATGAAGCTTCCAGCGAGGTGACCCCGAGTAATCAGACAGCTCAACAATGAGGTGCCCTGTCTGGAATACAGAAGTAGCCCGAAACGTTCGGAAGGTGTAACAAGCAAGCATGGAAATTCTATTGAATATCTGTAAAGGTATTTTGTACAATAAATTACTTTCTACAATTCTGTCTTACAGTGTGCAGAACTTTCGAAATGGCTTGAGAAGAAATTTATTTCCGTTATCCCTAAAACAAGTTCTCAAGACATTCTCCAGACTGTTTTAAAGGAAATTGTGTCCGTAGCCGAGCGGTTCTAGGCGCATCACTCTGGAACCGCGCGACTGCTACGGTCGCAGGTTCGAATCCTGCCTCGGACATGGATGTGTGTGATGTCCTTAGGTTAGTTCGGTTTAACTAGTTGTAAGTTCTAGGGGACTGATGACCTCAGATGTTAAGTCCCATAGTGCCCAGAGCCATTTGAACCATTTTTGAACGTCTGCCGAGATTTGATTGAAGTGAAAAACGCGGTTCTTTTTTGGAACAGGTCACTACGGGTGACGAGACTTGGTCGTACAGGAATCGCCCACAAAACGACATCGTGCAGAAAGGGGCTCTGAAGGTTCGCCAAGACCAGAGGAGGTGCGAATGTGACGGACATGTTGAACAACAACTCACAGAAGGACGTTTCTGATAGTTTCACGTGGTTGCATGAATGTTCTGTGCGTTGGACTCAAGTGGGTGAGACTATGTGGAACACCTGAAGCATGAAAACCACCACCTTAACGTTTCTCTACTTCTTATTAACCTAGTCTCGAAACTGATGGAGTACCTGCAAAGAGACAAACAAATAAAAGGTGATCCAAAAAGAAAGAACAGATTTCAGTTCTTTATTATAGACAAACTGTAAAAGATAAAAACACACTGCACATGTCACTGGATAGATGGAAGTTCAAAGTTTTATGACTGCGTAGACGCTATTCTAAACAATCCACATGAGCACCATGCGTTTCTCGAGAAACATCAAAACGGTAGTACATTTCATTCCACTCGCGAATTAATCAGGTCCCTATTTATTGAATCGACAGTTTCAACGATTCGATTTCTCAGATCTCGAAGAGTAGCTGCCACAGTTGGTACGAAGGCTCTGTCTTTTATGCACCCCCGCGGAAAAAAATCGCAAGGTGTGAGGTCTGGTGCCCTGTGACGCCAAAACAATGAACAAGATCTTGTTGTCCAACTCTTCCAATCCAGTCCCTTGTCTTGCTACAAACAAATAACAGGGCACCTGTGTCAAAACTTCGAACCTTTATCTATTACTGACGTGCGCAATGTGTTTCTACCTTGTATAGTTTGTTTTGCAACAAAGGACAGAAACCTGTTCTTTCTCTTTGAATCACCCTGTATTTACTTTATTTTTTCGAGATGATGGTTAAAACAGTATGCCTGCCGTTCGCGGCAGGACGGTGAACCTCTCTAGATGTGCTGCTATCCTGCTACGCGCGTCCGGGAAGGGACGTTCCGTAATTAAGGCGCCATTTTTAACGTCGTTAAAGAAGCTATTAAGAGCACGCTGGGACGCGGCGAGATACAGCGACGACCTACCGCTAAATTAGGGACAGGCAAAAGCGCATCTCGTAGCGTAAATGCTGCCTGATGGCTCACTTAGCAGCTCGTCGCTCCAGTAGCGGCATGTTTACGCCACACAGTATGGCCACGGCCAGCTACATACTGGCGAGAAGGAACATGCATAATTCTGTATTCAGAGGCCAACAAGCAGTCGATGCTCTATATGATTAACTCAATAGCTATTGAACTCGCCAGACGGAGAAGAAAGGAAGGATGGAGTCGAATGTCCCGTCGACGTCCTGGATATTGGAAATGGAACACCAGCTGGAGACCTTACTGGTTAGTTAGTAGATAAAAATTGCAGTATAAAAGAATAATTAATGTAGAATAATGAAATTTCGGGAATAAATTTGTGTAGTTAACATACACCCCTGGAAATGGAAAAAAGAACACATTGACACCGGTGTGTCAGACCCACCATACTTGCTCCGGACACTGCGAGAGGGCTGTACAAGCAATGATCACACGCACGGCACAGCGGACACACCAGGAACCGCGGTGTTGGTCGTCGAATGGCGCTAGCTGCGCAGCATTTGTGCACCGCCACCGTCAGTGTCAGCCAGTTTGCCGTGGCATACGGAGCTCCATCGCAGTCTTTAACACTGGTAGCATGCCGCGACAGCGTGGACGTGAACCGTATGTGCAGTTGACGGACTTTGAACGAGGGCGTATAGTGGGCATGCGGGAGGCCGGGTGGACGTACCGCCGAATTGCTCAACACGTGGGGCGTGAGGTCTCCACAGTACATCGATGTTGTCGCCAGTGGTCAGCGGAAGGTGCACGTGCCCGTCGACCTGGGACCGGACCGCAGCGACGCACGGATGCACGCCAAGACCGTAGGATCCTACGCAGTGCCGTAGGGGACCGCACCGCCACTTCCCAGCAAATTAGGGACACTGTTGCTCCTGGGGTATCGGCGAGGACCATTCGCAACCGTCTCCATGAAGCTGGGCTACGGTCCCGCACACCGTTAGGCCATCTTCCGCTCACGCCCCAACATCGTGCAGCCCGCCTCCAGTGGTGTCGCGACAGGCGTGAATGGAGGGACGAATGGAGACGTGTCGTCTTCAGCGATGAGAGTCGCTTCTGCCTTGGTGCCAATGATGGTCGTATGCGTGTTTGGCGCCGTGCAGGTGAGCGCCACAATCAGGACTGCGTACGACCGAGGCACACAGGGCCAACACCCGGCATCATGGTGTGGGGAGCGATCTCCTACACTGGCCGTACACCACTGGTGATCGTCGAGGGGACACTGAATAGTGCACGGTACATCCAAACCGTCATCGAACCCATCGTTCTACCATTCCTAGACCGGCAAGGGAACTTGCTGTTCCAACAGGACAATGCACGTCCGCATGTATCCCGTGCCACCCAACGTGCTCTAGAAGGTGTAAGTCAACTACCCTGGCCAGCAAGATCTCCGGATCTGTCCCCCATTGAGCATGTTTGGGACTGGATGAAGCGTCGTCTCACGCGGTCTGCATGTCCAGCACGAACGATGGCCCAACTGAGGCGCCAGGTGGAAATGGCATGGCAAGCCGTTCCACAGGACTACATCCAGCATCTCTACGATCGTCTCCAGGGGAGAATAGCAGCCTGCATTGCTGCGAAAGGTGGATATACACTGTACTAGTGCCGACATAGTGCATGCTCTGTTGCCTGTGTCTATGTGCCTGTGGTTCTGTCAGTGTGATCATGTGATGTATCTGACCCCAGGAATGTGTCAATAAAGTTTGCTCTTCCAGGGACAATGAATTCACGGTGTTCTTATTTCAATTTCCAGGAGTGTATTTAACTGATTGACACTACAAGATCACCGGTTAGTGCTAGCGCGAGATAACTAAGCTAAACTCCTCCCGGACAGGCCATGAAGGCCCAAAGGTACCGACCGGCCGCCGTGTCACCCTCAGACCACCGGCGTCACTGGACACGGATATAGAGGGGCATGTGGTCAGCACACCGCTCTCCCGGCCGTATGTCAGTTTTTGAGACCAGAGCAGCTACTTCTCAGTCAAGTAGCTCCTCAGTTTTCCTCACAAGGGCTGGGTGCACCGCGCTTGCCAACAGCGCTCGGCAGACCGGATGGTCACCCATCCGAGTGCTAGCCCAGCCCGACAGCGCTTAACTTCGGTGATCTGACGGGAACCGATATTACCACTGCGGCAAGGCCGTTGGCCTTAGCGCGAGATAAGCCATTGCAAATGTGAGATGCTGGTACATTAACAACCAGTTTAACCGATAGAATGTTGAATGCAAGCATGCAGACGTGCATGCATTTCGTTCTACAAGTGCCGCAGGTCAGTTTGTGGGATGGACTTCCAAGTCTGTTGCTCTTGATCGGTCAGTACTGGGACGGTTAACGCTGGTTGTAGATGACGTTGGAGTAGTCGTCCGATGATGTCTCACTTGTGCCCGATTGGAGGCAGATTTGGTGATCGAGCAGTTCAAGGTAATACGTAGACACTCAGTAGAGCATGTCGCGTTACAACAGCGGTATGTGGGCGATTGTTACCCTGACGGGAAACACCCTCTGAAGTGCTGTTCATGAACTGCAGCGCACCAGGTCGAATCATCGGACGGATGTGCAGATTTCCGGACGGGGTGCGTGGGATAATCATGAGAGAGCTTCTGCTATCGCACGAAATCGCACCTGAGACCTTAACTCCAGAGTGCCTATCACGCAGACGGGTTGGCTGAAGACTCTCAGCTGGCCTCCTTCTAACCAACAGACGGCCATCACTGGCGCTGAGGCAGAACCAACTTTCATAAGAAAACACAACAGGTCTCCACCCTGCCCTCGAATGAGCTCTGGCTTGGCACCACTGAAGTCGCAAATGTTGGTGGTTTTGGACCAGTGCGGTTGCAGGTTACAGGGCGCCTGGCTCGGAGCTGTCCTTGAAATAACCTGCTTTAACATTTTGTTGTGGCACTGTGGGGCCAACTGCTCCTCATATTGCTGCTTCAGATACAGTACGATGTGTCAGAGCCATATGTCGAACACGATGGTCTTCCCTCTCGCTTGTGTCACACGCCCGCCCGGATCCCGGCTTTCTTGTGACCATACATTCCCGTGACCACCACTGCCAGCAATAATGTACAGTGGCTACATTCCTGCAAAGTCTGTCTGCAGTATCGCAGAAGGAACATCCAGCTCCCTGTAGACCTGTTACACGTCCTCGTCGAAACTCAGTGAGGTGTTGATAATGGCGGTTTTGTCACATTAAAAGCATTGAAATGAGAAATGAAATGAGTGTATGGCTTCGTTGGCCGGGACGCCCCGTCCGGGGAAGTTCGGTTGCAGACAGCAAGTCTTATT
Source organism: Schistocerca cancellata (assembly GCF_023864275.1). NCBI lineage: Eukaryota > Metazoa > Arthropoda > Insecta > Orthoptera > Acrididae > Schistocerca > Schistocerca cancellata. Next base: position 136,496,942 of record NC_064627.1, on the reverse strand, counting down.
TCAGTCGACGCCATATTGGGCGACTTGTGCGCTGGTGATGAGGATGAAATTACGATGAGGACAACACAACACCCAGTCCACGAGCGGAGAAAATCTCCAACCCGGACCCCGCTGCACGGGAGGCAAGCACGTTACCACCCAGCTAAGCAGACAGACATTAAAGTCATTATTGACTAGCGTCTACTCACCACGTCCAGTCTCAAACGTAACCAACTCTCACGACCGTCACAGCGTGTATTTAAAGTAAACCTGGCTTGCATCCGCATGGTGGCGCTAATAGCGCTACTCTTAAGCGACTGACACGAAACTTGAAAAGACGTAACTTTTCAGATGTAGAAACACGCCTACCAACTTCCGTTTACATCATACATCTCCTTATTCGTGCTGTGATTTTTTTTCCGTCACTTATTTGCATGTTGCGACCTCTAGCAGTAATGTGGAACCATCCAGTTCAACAGTTATACTACACTTCTTGGGCTAATTATGTGGCAACATTCAGCCCATTTACATGATCGTCTAAAGCTATTTTTTTAGACGCAGTGGAATGTACTAGTCTGTGGTTAAACAGCCTCTCTCTTAACACACCGAGCGAGGTGGCACAGTGGTTAGCACACAGGACACGCATTCGGTAGGACGACGATTCAAAACCGTCTGCGGCCATCCTGATTTATGTTTTCCATGATTTCCCTAAATCGCTCCAGGTAAATACCAGGATAGTTCCTTTCAAAGAGCACGGCCGATATCCTTCCCTAATCCGAGCTTGTGCTCCGTCTTTAATGACCTCGTTGTCGACGGGACGTTAAACACTAATCTCCTCCTCCTCTTAAACACACACACACACACACACACACACACACACACACACACACACAACACGCCCATATGTTTGGACATTCAGAAATTCATGTACAGAGTAGGAGTTGTCAAGCGGTGATATAATTTCGGTTTGTTTTAGAAGTGGTAAAGGTGAAGTTCTGTGTTCTGCTTCTAAACGGGCCAGTCAGGCCAGACCGACCGCCGTGCCATCCACTACCAATGACGTCATCGAACGCGGAATGGAGGGTCATGTGGTCAGCACACAGCTCTCACGGTCGGTGTCGGGTTTCTTGATCTTCAAGCCGCTACTAACCGGTCGAGTAGCACCTCAGTAAGATGCACGCTGTACCAGTCTTCCCACTAGGGAAGAACCCTGGAAGTACAGGGAATCGAACCCGGTTCCTCCTCATGGCTGTCTGGTGGATTCACCACTCAGCCGCCGGACGCTGTGGCTGAGCGGTTCTAGGCGCTTCAGTCTGGAACCGCGCGGCTGCTACGGTCGCAGGTTCGAGTCCTGCTTCGGTCATGGATGTGTGCGATGTCCTTAGGTTAGTTAGGTTTAAGTAGTTCTAAGTTCTAGGGAACTGATGACCTCAGATGTTAAGTCCCATAGTGGTCAGAGCCATTTGAACTTACGAACCACTCAACCACGAAGGCTGTCACATGTTATTTATACTGGTGATTAAACTGGCGAGCAAAGGTGGAAGGGATTAGCGACGCCCTTGCTGGAGAAACAATCCTAATGTTGGAGGAACGACACTGTGATTAGCACTTTCCGCTATTATATTTGACAGTTTTAGTTACTACGAAATGAGATTACAATATTTTAGCCTTTGGCATAACTGTTTTGTATACAGTCCAGTCACATTAATGTTAACATCGCCTATGTCCGACCTCACCTCAAAGTGAAACAACCACTCTCACAACTGCAGGTGGAGTCACTAGGAGTGGAGAGTATGTAAAGCATATCGGGGGGGGGGGGGGGGGGAGAGGAGGGGAGGGGGGACACGTATAAAACAGTACAGTCGTCGAAATGCGGAAACGGAGCGATTTATCTGGTGTCCAAAAGGGTATGGTGATTGGCCTTCAGGCCTAGGGTGGAAGCACTTCCGAAACAGCTAAGTCTTTAAACCGTTCGCGTATCGCCGTCGTTAAAGTATAACATACATGGCAAACTGCCACTATCCAAAACCAACACTGAGACAACTGCGTTACACCACGGGCCATAGATGACAGGGGTGAACAACGGCTGTGGAGAAGTGCAGAGGCAAATAGGCGTGCAACTGTTGACCAACTGACCGCCCACATGAACCAAGCGGCTACAGACAGTCTCTCCTCTACGACCGTTCAGTAAATACTGCTGCTTATGGGCCTCCGCAGCATGCTCCATGTTCATGCACTACTGTTCTCCGGCGACGATGGAAGGAATTTGCACGCCACCCTAACTGGACGTCCACTGCGTGGCACAGGTGGCCTTTTCAGATAAATCGCGTTTCATGCTCCACTCGACAGATGGCCGTTGACATGAACGGCGTGAAACGTCTGAAAGCAAACACCGTGCGTGTGGCTTTCCCTGGGTGATGTCGTCAGTCTGGAAGACATAACGGATCAACACAGCCATGCATCTATCCTTGTGGACCATGTCCACTGATACATGCAGTTTGATTTGCTTCGACACGATGGCATCTACCAGCAGAGCAATGCAACGTGCCACACAGCTCGCAACGTACATGCGTGGCTGGAAGAGCACCAGGAGAGTTTACCCTACTGCCCTGGCCACCGATCTCCCGCACTAAAGCCCAGTCGTGAATCTGTGGGGTCTCCTCCATCGGGCTGTTCGCGTCATGGACTCTCAGCCCAGAAACAGCGCACCTGGCCATTGCATTGGAGTCGGTATGGCTCCGTATCCCTGCGGTGCCGTCCAGAACCTCACTGACTTTTGTTGCGCGTCTCGCAGCGATCCACACTCCAAAAGATGTTTATTGTGGCTTTTGACAGGTGGTCACACTAATGTGACAGGACAGTGCATAATAACCAGTTACAGTTTGAAACCTGGTAGTCAAGGGAAGGCAGGATTCGGTTACGATTGTGGACGAGGCTGTAATCAGTTACTATTGGTTGCCTTTTACAGTTGCACACAATTTACTTTAAACCAGTAATTCCAGCCTCAACAATAAATAAAAATACCACACGTTGTAAGACGTATGCGTTGCCGGCGATGGGCGAGGCATGGCAGAGTCTCTGACCAGATAGTAGTATGTAGTTAGTTGTTGCTTGTCGCTAGTCGGCAGTAGTCTTCAGTAGTCTGCAGTTGTCGACAGTAGTCGGCGCGTGCCTGCGCGTGTCGGCAGTCTGCTCTGGTCGGGACTTTGGAGGATGAGTATTATCGTAGAAGGTAAAGAAGCAGCCTTGCGCATATCTAGTAAAGTATATTAACTGTCATTAATTTCTTTTTAAAAAAAAATGCCCCAATAATAATTTTTATAATATGAAGTAATTTTTTAAGAAAAGCATTAATTTCAACTTAAAGAATATTTCCAATGCATGATCATTCCTTCCAAGAATAAAAAAAAAATATACCCCAGCATTGCACGAAGCTGTGCCGAAAAGTTTTTACGTAAGAGCAGATATATTCGCAGTTTTTATTGAGGTAAGAATTTTTCCTTTTTTTATTCACAATACAGGGCCGAGGCGCAGCGCTGCTGTCGTCAGGTTACTGAATTTTTTTATTATTTCCGGGTTTAGGAATTGAATTTTGTGGTTACATTAAATGTGAATGCATTTCTGCACAGAGATTATAAATGGGAGCCAATTTTGTTCAGAGGTTACAATATATAAAATTCATTTAATTATTATTTTTGTGCGGAGGTTACACTTGGTTCATGGTTTCTAATTTAAATAATTCAGTGGGGGGGGGGGGGGGGTTACAACGTTATTAACGAAGGAATAAACAACAGTGTAAATAATAGTGTTTTCAGTGAGTTACAATTTAGCAAATCACCATTAAATACAGATACAATTTTTTAAAAGCAAGCCACTGTGATCTGGGCAAGAGGCCTTACAGGCCAGGAACGGCAATAAATTAAGAATTGTTTAAAACTCGCTGCAAATTACAGGTATTGAAACATTACAGGTAAGTCGCCACGAAGGCAAAGGACGCCAGGAATGGCAGTAAATAATGTTTTAAGGCTTACTGCCAAAATACAAATACCAAATTAGAATTTTAAGGCAAATGACCACAATCACGGCTGAAGGCATTACAGGTCAGGAACGGTAATAATATAAAAAATTTAGAAACTTGCTGTAAAACAACAAATACAATAGCAAAGATTAATTTAAAAAAATACAAGCAAGTGATCACCAAACGGGTGAAATAAGATGATGGTAAACTTTGTAACACAACCCTTAACATCCACTGAACACTACACTGCTAGATTTATCCCAGAAGGCGACCAGAACTATTAACTAGATATATATAACCTTTAATGTAAGCTTTACAGGGTAGACTATTGTAATAAATCATACAATAATAAAACACAAGGACCAGTACATAACTTCCTTAAAGGGTACTGAGACAGATTATACCCGCAGAAGGCGTGGACTGAAGGAGCGTTACACTGAACTACTGGCCATCAGACCTCCTTTTAGAACACACATATCTTACAAGAACCAAGGTGCCACAGACAGTGCTCCAGGAATCGACCTCTGAGAACGTCCGACGACAGACACTTTCACGAGCGATGAGTAGGCAGCCAAGAGTTACATTCACTCCACAAGATTGTAACTCAGACTAGTGGCAGCCTAACGAATGACTAATGATAATCTTGCTGAAGCTACCTGACGTCCGATAAACCAAATGCAACGATGGAACAATACACGAACCCAAGTCACTGGAGAATCGCGAGATATCACAATGGTGGATGTTTCTCTACTTGGATTGAAATGCACTCATCTTAAAGATTGCTGGATCTGGTATACGACGAAGTGCTGCAACATCGTGACCACAGCCCTTCCATCCGGCAGTCCATGAGTGCTGCCAGCGGTCCCGGCACGTTCTCACACTGCGCGGACCTGGCTCCTCCTGAGACCCCAACCGAAATGGCCCACTCACACGACCTGGAGAAACAACGACGTCGCCCCAAAGATAGGGCAACAGTTACTGCATATCGATAACCGCCGCTGCTGCCACTAGCGGACAGGCAACGCTTGCGAACCCGAGTGGCGCCAGTCGACACGAGAAGAAGACAAACAACCGCAACCATGTCAACTAAACGATACCGTCTGACCTCCAACCGGGAGCGGAAACCTATAAACAGCACCAACGTGAACCTCAGCACAGCTCACAGTTTCAGGCGTAAATTGATTCCAATGACAGCTATTGAATTTACTGAAATTCGTGTTACACGAACGTAAATAGCCAGTTACAATCGGAATAGTACAGTCACTTGACTACTGAAGTAACACTATTTGGATGCTGTGCATTCGGCATATTAGGAATGACTATATGAAAGCTTACTAACATATTGCCACCAGCCTATATCAGTGACATATTGCTGACACACAGACATGCACGTCCACAGAACTGACATAATTCTGAAATTGACAAATTTTTATAAGTGATTCGGTTAGTCTGCAAAAGTGCTGTCGCTCAAGAACTACGTTAAGGAGAAGCGCATAAAATTCCCTGAACGTCAAACGATTGATAGCTTCCCTTTTGTACCGTACGTCAGGGTTTTGGAATCGGTCCCTTTCTGAGGCATGATAAGGGCTCTATAAGGGAGTGACAGAGAAAAGACTGAGGACGCGACGCTATTCTGGGACCGTTCTGTAAACCTTCGTAACCATTTTGACTGTAGAAGAGCGGCAAGACCATCATTGTACCAAGCAATTCACAAAATTTCCCGTGGACAACGTGACAATAAAAAAAAAACCAAACACAGGATAATCCGTTTGAGATGTAACAAAAGTACAACGTTATATTAAGTTAATGTATCTATCTCATCATCTTTTTGTTATGTACGTGAGAACGATGGGAGTTTATAAGGTGTGAACTTGCTTCGGGAGGCAAGCCAACAGCGCACTGTTCACAGTGCAAACACCGAATGTCAAAAACACTTGTTTTGTTTATGTAATTTTGTTTGAGCGTTTGAATCTATATAACTGTTGTGGAATTTTTATTTTGTTCAACTGTCATGTCTTTTTTGCAGATGGTATTTTCTTCGCTGAAACGTCAAAGTAACTGGTATAGGCATGCGTATTCATATACAGAGATATGTAAACAGGCAGAAGACGGCATTGCGGTCGGCAACGCATCTATAAGACGACAAGTGTCTGGTGCAGTTGTTACATCTGCTAATGCTGCTACAATGGCAGGTTAAAGATTTAAGTGGGTTTGAAAGAGGTGTTACAGTCGGCGCACGAGCGATGGAACACAGTATCTTCGAGGTAGCGTTAAAGTGGGGATTTTCCCGTACGATCATTTCACGAGTGTACCGTGGATATTAGGAATCCGGTAAAACATCAAATCTCCGACATCGCTGCGACCGTTAAGATCCTGTAAGAACGGGACCAACGACGACTGAAGAGAATCGTTCAACGTGACAGAAGCGCAACACTTATGCAAACTGCGCATATTTCAATGCTGGGACATCAACAAGTGTCAGCGTGCGAACCATTCAACGAAACATTGTCGATATGGGCTTTCGGAGCCGAGGGCCCACTCGTGTACCCTTGAGGGCCGTTGCAGCATCCCTGAATATGGAAGTTAATAGGAATATAAAAAAAGGGAGGAAGGTTTATCTGTTTAGCAAGAGTAATAGAAGGCAGATTTCAGACTACCTAACAGATCAAAACGAAAATTTCTGTTCAGACACTGACAATGTTGAGTGTTTATGGAAAAAGTTCAAGGCAATCGTAAAATGCGTTTTAGACAGGTACGTGCCGAGCAAAACTGTGAGGGACGGGAAAAACCCACCGTGGTACAACAACAAAGTTAGGAAACTACTGCGAAAGCAAAGAGAGCTTCACTCCAAGTTTAAACGCAGCCAAAACCTCTCAGACAAACAGAAGCTAAACGATGTCAAAGTTAGCGTAAGGAGGGCTATGCGTGAAGCGTTCAGTGAATTCGAAAGTAAAATACTAGGTACCGACTTGACAGAAAATCCTAGGAAGTTCTGGTCTTACGTTAAATCAGTAAGTGGCTCGAAACATCATGTCCAGACACTCCGGGATGATGATGGCATTGAAACAGAGGATGACAAGCGTAAAGCTGAAATACTAAACACCTTTTTCCAAAGCTGTCTCACAGAGGAAGACCGCACTGCAGTTCCTTCTCTAAATCCTCGCACAAACGAAATTATGGCTGACATCGAAATAAGTGTCCAAGGAATAGAAAAGCAACTGGAATCACTCAACAGAGGAAAGTCCACTGGACCTGACGGGATACCAATTCGATTCTACACAGAGTACGCGAAAGAACTTGCCCCCCTTCTAACAGCCGTGTACCGCAAGTCTCTAGAGGAACAGAAGGTTCCAAATGATTGGAAAAGAGCACAGGTAGTCCCAGTCTTCAAGAAGGGTCGTCGAGCAGATGCGCAAAACTATAGACCTATCTCTCTGACGTCGATCTGTTGTAGAATTTTAGAACATGTCTTTTGCTCGAGTATCATGTCGTTTTTGGAAACTCAGAATCTACTATGTAGGAATCAACATGGATTCCGGAAACAGCGATCGTGTGAAACCCAACTCGCTTTATTTGTTCATGAGACCCAGAAAATATTAGATACAGGCTCCCAGGTAGATGCCATTTTCCTTGACTTCCGGAAGGCGTTCGATACAGTTCCGCACTGTCGCCTGATAAACAAAGTAAGAGCCTACGGAATATCAGACCAGCTGTGTGGCTGGATTGAAGAGTTTTTAGCAAACAGAACACAGCATGTTGTTCTCAATGGAGAGACATCTACAGACGTTAAAGTAACCTCTGGCGTGCCACAGGGGAGTGTTATGGGACCATTGCTTTTCACAATATATATAAATGACCTAGTAGATAGTGTCGGAAGTTCCATGCGGCTTTTCGCGGATGATGCTGTAGTATACAGAGAAGTTGCAGCATTAGAAAATTGTAGCGAAATGCAGGAAGATCTGCAGCGGATAGGCACTTGGTGCAGGGAGTGGCAACTGACCCTTAACATAGACAAATGTAATGTATTGCGAATACATAGAAAGAAGGATCCTTTATTGTATGATTATATGATAGCGGAACAAACACTGGTAGCAGTTACTTCTGTAAAATATCTGGGAGTATGCGTGCGGAACGATTTGAAGTGGAATGATCATATAAAATTAATTGTTGGTAAGGCGGGTACCAGGTTGAGATTCATTGGGAGAGTCCTTAGAAAATGTAGTCCATCAACAAAGGAGGTGGCTTACAAAACACTCGTTCGACCTATACTTGAGTATTGCTCATCAGTGTGGGATCCGTACCAGATCGGGTTGACGGAGGAGATAGAGAAGATCCAAAGAAGAGCGGCGCGTTTCGTCACAGGGTTATTTGGTAACCGTGATAGCGTTACGGAGATGTTTAACAAACTCAAGTGGCAGACCCTGCAAGAGAGGCGCTCTGCATCGCGGTGTAGCTTGCTCGCCAGGTTTCGAGAGGGTGCGTTTCTGGATGAGGTATCGAATATATTGCTTCCCCCTACTTATACCTCCCGAGGAGATCACGAATGTAAAATTAGAGAGATTAGAGCGCGCACAGAGGCTTTCAGACAGTCGTTCTTCCCGCGAACCATACGCGACTGGAACAGGAAAGGGAGATAATGACAGTGGCACGTAAAGTGCCCTCCGCCACACACCGTTGGGTGGCTTGCGGAGTATAAATGTAGATGTAGATGTAGATGACTGCACGACACAAAGCTTTACGCCTCGCCTGCGCCCGTTAACTCCGACACTGGACTGTTGATGAATTGCAACATGTTGCTGGATGGGACGAGTCTTGTTTCAAATTGTACCGAGCTGATGGACGTGTGCCGGTACGGAGACAGCCCCATGAATCCATGGACCCTGCATGTCAGTAGGGGATTGTTCAAGCCGGTGGAGTCTCTATAATGGTGTGAGGTGTGTGCAGTTGAGATATGAACATTATTGAGCATATGCGGAATGCCTTGCAACGTGCTATTCAGAAGAGATTATCCCCTTGGACAGCTCTGCAGTATTCATAGCGTCAACTCCCTCCAGCACTACTTCATTGCACACTGGACTCGCATTCGGGAGGACGACGGTTCAATCCCGTCTCCAGCCATCCTGATTTAGGTTTTCCGTGATTTCCCTAAATCGCTTCAGGCAAATGCCGGGATGGTTCCTTCGAAAGGGCACGGCCGATTTCCTTCCCAATCCTTCCCTAACCCGAGCTTGCGCTCCGTCTCTAATGACCTCGTTGTCGACGGGACGTTAAACACTACCCACCACCACCACTACTTCATTGGTCTAGGCAGGTGTAGTAGTTTCTTTGGCTCTTCAGTGTAAATAATTGTATATTTCGGTTTTTATATTTTATTCTTCATACTTTGTAAACTTTTGCAAAACTTTTGTTTTTTCATAAAAAAGAAAAAGTTCTGCTTTTACCGCTACGTGACACTACTTTTGCATTCATCGCCGCCCTCTGTTGGCTTAAGTGGTTTTCCTGGTTATCGCGCTGTGGTTAATAAGTTAGCCTGCCATGGCAGCTTTGTGTGTTACATATTGTGTTTATGTATCTTATCACCAAGGCATTCATGGTGTGTACTTCAGCTGTTTGACGATACTTGTAGTTTCATACTCTTGCGTATTATTGCATACTTACATTTTCTGTTATTTGCTATATATTTCTGGTCTGCAGGCAGTCTGAAGGTGTGTTTTATCCGAAACGCGTCACATAAAGTCATTGGTTTATCAGCTAGTGGCTTCTTATTTAGCGACCAGTACAGCAATTGCGCAGTACTATCGATTTCCCAGGTGGTTACGTTCTTCCTGCGTGACTATGTCACAATTACAAGAAACACGTTCTACGGCCGGGGCACAAGTTAGCGCGCTCAATGTGTCTCGATTGTTAAGTGAAAATCGTTGTTACGCCACAACAATGCGCTCAATGTGTCGTATGACATTCGAAATTTTCAAGTGTCCTAGAGACCGATCGAGTTTTCAGACGGTAGGTATGTCCCATCAGGCGAGACAGTGTTAAATACTACAACATGCTCTTGGAAAACTGATTATGGATGCCTCACGCAGGCGGAAGGCATCGTTATAGAAACAAGGAAGAAGATATTCGACAAGTCATGAGTTCATGACACAGAAGTGCACGAAAGTTACTCCGCCATTGATCGGCAGAGTTGAATACATCACGCACAGCATGTCTGACGATTATTAGACGGTGCCTTAACATGTATCCATACCATCAGCGCACGCGAGCACTGACAGCTGAATTAATGAGCTCTACACCAATTTGTTACGATGTGTGGCCAGTAGGACGCGGACGATCAGTGCTTAAATCGGTGGACGTTTATGAGTGGACGAGTCAAAATGCATAACTGTATCATTTTGGGAACCGACAATTCACATTTCTCATCGATCTCGAAAGAGCAGGCCATAAAGTGAATGTGTGGTGTTGGGTGACCCACGAGAAAGTCTTTGGCCGACTCTTTTTCGCAGAGGAGACTGTTCGTGCAGCCAGTTACCTTGAAATGATCGAGCAGTATGTAGTCCCTCAAGTAAGGAAGACGGGATACTGGACACAATTATCTCACACTACGATATTTCCACCGCATTGGTCTGTCATAGTGTGGGAAACCAGATATTCAACGATTGGTAGTGCGGCCGTGGTGGACCCATCCGTTGGCCTAACAGCGCCCACCTAACGCCTTTAGATTTTTCAAGTCAACATTATATCTACAAAGACCACAGAATCTGGCCAACCTACGCAGAAATATTACAACGGCCTTCAGCAAATCACTCCAGAAACGCTGAGCGCCACGAGTCGCAACTTGAACGCAAGGTATGATATGTGCCGCATCCGCAATGGCGGACAAGTTGATTGCTAATGTGCTGAGATACAAATTTCACACGCAAAGTCCAGACTCTCCTACACATGTACGTACCGTTAAAAATAATAAATTTGTGTAGTTTCTTGTGTACAGTGTTCTACGTTTTTGATGTCTCAAACGGATCAGCTTGTATATAGTGACTACTAAAGTCACTGTATTTCCTGTTGGCACTTGGAAATGTCAAATCTGCAGTTTAGTAGAGTTATTTATTTATTTATCATATAGCATACATTATGAGTTTTTGAGTCACAGGGATAGCTATACGTGTACAAAGATTACTAAACTGCATGACAACATTTAAACACAGCTCTCCAGCATAAAATAACACAAAGGACCAGGATATCAAGGTATTTCGTGTATTTTATAATACCATTCCGCGCTGTCAGGAAATATTCGGAAGAGCCCTTGTAGTAGGGTGTCCATTTCATTTTCATTGAAAATGGGGACATTTAAAATAAATTTGTGAAAAACCTGGGACAATGAAGAAAAAAAACGGGACATAAATATTGTACTGACTAAATTTAATACAGATACAAGTTTACCTTTATAACGTGCTCTCAGATTATCCCAAATCACTTTTTACAACTATTCTGGCACACTATCACCGTACTTTTCACTTTTATATACTTTATCAAGAAGTGCATTTTCTTTTTAAATTGTATCATAAAAGTCAGTACACGATACACCATTAAAGTGTGTTTTGAGAATGAGCAAGGCCCTCACTGTTTCAACTTTCATTCTGTTTCTTTTTTTCATCTGACCACAAAGAGTTCAGTAACGAAAACACACGTTCCACAGCAGCATTTGGCCCAGGAATTGCCAGACAACACTCCACCAAATGAATCATGTTTTTCATGTTAATGTTTTTACTTTTGAAATAAGCAAATATTTTACACCACGTTGCACTAACACTTTATTTGTCTCCTTCGCTTTTTATGAATTTCTGTGCACATGAAAATTCATCGAACAGTTCGCCTTCATCAACAGGAAAATTTGGTACAATAATTTTAACAAAAACACAACAGTTCTGAATATCATTCCACTGTAGCTGCTCCTTTTCAGTATTAACCCAGTCAAATGCTTTAAAAGGTGTGAGAAATGGTAAACACCATTCTTTAATATTTAAAATTACTTGCGATTTTTGACAGTTCGGTACATGTTTGGGGTTAGCTGAAAGTCATCACACGCTTCCTAGCGTAAATAATTGTGCAGTTAATAGCAAGTCAAACAACCAGTAACTTAAAATACTCTAACCAAGCGGAATCATAAAAAAAACGGGACATTTGAGCGTCCCCCAAAAAACTTTTGGGACAGCGGGACATTTTGGTAAAAAACGGGACTGTCCCGGGAAAAACGGGACGAATGGACACCCTACCTTGTAGGCATGTGCAGGACACGTTGATATAACATCAACAACTGTCTGTCGTTCCGCAGCGCGGTCCCATGATGGTGATGAAGGTTTCCCCCACTTGGGGAGAGTGTCTGCACATCTTCCATGGCTCGTTCGGATGCGGTTGAGGGTAGCCCAAATTGCCAGAGGCTGGTCTTATGCGGAGGGTTTCTTCTGCGTGCTTCGCAGTTTCCGGCTTGTAGAGGACAGTTCTGTGCCAGCAGTGTTTCCATTCATCGATGGCACTGGATTCAATTTCCGTGAAAGCCCTGACTGTAATAAAAGTAGAATGTCTGGATATTAGTCTATTTCGCTCCGAAGGGAATTCATCGTTCAATATTGGAAGGTCAGTGGTATCAGCAATCTTTTGGTATTCACACATTAGCGCGGTCTTCCATCTAGTATCAGGCGGTGGAATGTGGCTCGTGATAGGTAACCGCTATGTGGGAATAGATCGTATTGACCCACTAAAAACGCGCAAGGCGTCCTTAAGCTGTATATCTATCTGTTTTTACTAATGAGCAATTAAGCTAGACGGACGTACAGTACACTGCTGTTGAGAATACCAGTGCGAGTGCTGATACTCGAAGAGGGTCTGCTTACGATTACCCAACAAGTGGCACAAAGTTTACGGAGAATGTTATTTCTGATTTTCAGCTTAGCTGATGTTCGTGTCGAGAGCTCCTTAAAATGAAGTGTCCCGTCTAACGTGATTCCAAGGTATTTTCGATATACAGTCGGACACTAGAATCTACATACAACCTAAAAATAACACTTGAAGTCAAAATCAATGAAGAAAATTTTATGAATTCACTTACTGTGACATAAACAGACATTTTAGGAACTGTAAAACAACATATACACTGCATAATTAATAATAATTCCATATACTGACATCTTGAGCATACAAATGAAACTGCGGTCAGGTACAAAAGTAAACGTACACTGAGATGTTCTTTACTTTCAGGCCCAATTTAATATTTTATATTGCCGCCTTCTGCTTCGATAACAGCTTCCAAACGTCGAGGCATAGATTCCACCACCTTTTTTTGTGCACGCAGGTGTAAAGTTATTCCACTTCCACTAAGGCTGCTTTTAAATCATCTTTACTTTTGATGTACTTTTTTATCCTATGCTATAGTTCTCCCAAAAGATGTTCAATTGGGTTAATGTCTTGTGACTAGGGATGCGAATGCAACTGTTTTGGTACATTGTTAAGTAGCCATTCTTTTACCACAACGGCCGTATGCTTGGGGCCATTGTCTTGCTGAAACACCCAATCTGTTCTTAGTCCCAGTTTCTCCGCAGATTGCTTCAAAGTCTCCTTTAAGATGGTGTGATACTTCCATTTACCCATAATACCTACTAAATTCCCAACTTCAGCTCCAGACATGCAACCTCACACAAGAATATTTCCACCACCATACTTCAATGATGGGACAAGATTTCTCTTCTTCTTACTTTCATTCCTTTTTCGCCACACCTTTCGCTGTCCATCGCACTGGAAGATGTTAAACTTATTCTCATCCGTGAAAAGTACTGTATTCCAAAATGTGGAATCTTTATTTCGGTGCAGAGTTGCAAATTCTAGGCTCTTCTGTTCATTTACCCTGCTTATGAACGGTTTTCTTCCTCGCTGTTCTACTTCAAATCCATGATTGTGCAGCAGTCTTCGTACTGTTATGGGATGAACATTATTTCCACTAGTATTTGCGACATCTAATGCTGTAATTCTGGGATCCGCATTCACTTTTCTGATGATGTGTCGGCGCTCCCTATTAGATCATTTTGGTGGTCGTCCAAATCTAGCTTTGTTTTCTACACTTCCTCTATCCCTGTAATTTCTTATTACAGTTTGAACACTTGCATGGCTTTCTAACAATTTCCCCAATTTTAGGCAGTGAAAAGCCCTTTTTATCGAGCTCAATAATATTTTTCCTCAGCTCCACTGGTATTTCGGTTCATCTACATCTACATCTACATTTATACTCCGCAAGCCACCCAACGGTGTGTGGCGGAGGGCACTTTACGTGCCACTGTCATTAACTCCCTTTTCTGTTCCAATCGCGTATGGTTCGCGGGAAGAACGACTGTATAAAAGGCTCCGTGCGGGCTCCAATCTCTCTAAATTTACATTCGTGATCTCCTTGGGAGGTATAAGTAGGGGGAAGCAATATGTCGATACCTCATCCAGAAACGCACCCTCTCGAAACCTGGCGAGCAAGCTACACCACGATGCAGAGCGCCTCTCTTGCAGAGTCTGCCACTTGAGTTTTCTAAACATCTCCGTAACGCTATCACGGTTACCAAATAACCCTGTGACGAAACGCGCCGCTCTTCTTTGGATCTTCTCTATCTCTTCCGTCAACCCGATCTGGTACGGATCCCACACTGATGAGCAATACTCAAGTATAGGTCGAACGAGTGTTTTGTAAGCCACCTCCTTTGTTGATGGACTACATTTTCTAAGGACTCTCCCAATGAATCTCAACCTGGAACCCGCCTTACCAACAATCAGCCACAATGCTGGTCTGATATTCCGTATGCTCTTACTTTGTTTATCAGGCGACAGTGCGGAACTGTATCGAACGCCTTCCGGAAGTCAAGGAAAATGGCATCTACCTGGGAGCCTGTATCTAATATTTTCTGGGTCTCATGAAAAAATAAAGCGAGTTGGGTCTCACACGATCGCTGTTTCCGGAATCCATGTTGATTCCTACAGAGTAGATTCTGGGTTTCCAAAAACGACATGATTCTCGAGCAAAAAATATGTTCTAAAATTCTACAACAGATCGATGTCAGAGATATAGGTCTATAGTTTTGCGCATCTGATCGACGACCCTTCTTGAAGACTGGGACTACCTGTGCTCTTTTCCAATCATTTGGGACCTTCCGCTCCTCTAGAGACTTGCGGTACACAGCTGTTAGAAGGGGGGCAAGTTCTTTCGCGTACTCTTTGTAGAATCGAATTGGTATCCCGTCAGGTCCAGTGGACTTTCCTCTGTTGAGTGATTCCAGTTGCTTTTCTATTCCTTGGACACTTATTTCGATGTCAGCCATTTTTTCGTTTGTGCGAGGATTTAGAGAAGGAACTGCAGTGCGGTCTTCGTCTGTGAAACAGCTTTGGAAAAAGGTGTTTAATATTTCAGCTTCACGCGTGTCATCCTCTGTTTTTTGAATCCATGTTATGCGTTCGAATTATGTATTGCAATACACGTCTGTTTTATCAACAAACCACACCACTTTCACTGTGTTCACTGCAACATCTCTCTTGCAACTAACGACGGACTCGAAGCGTTGTAAGTAGGCTGTTTAGGTTCTTATATTGGTAACGCCGCCGCCACGTAGCGCTCTCTGTATGAAAATCACTGGCTGTGCTGTGTGCAGTCTGTGGCTAGTTTGCATTGTTGTCTGCCATTGTAGTGTTGGGCAGCGGCAGCTGGATGTGAACAGCGCGTAGCGTTGCGCAGTTGGAGGTGAGCCGCCAGCAGCGGTGGATGTGGGGAGAGAAATGGCGGAGATTTGAAATTTGTAATACTGGATGGCATGATCTGCTATATATATTATGATTATTGAGGTAAATACATTGTTTGTTCTCTATTAAAATCTTTCATTTGCTAACTATGCCTATCAGTAGTTAGTGCCTTCAGTAGTTTGAATCTTTTATTTAGCTGGCAGTAGTGGCGCTCGCTGTATTGCAGTAGTTCGAGTAACGAAGATTTTTGGTGAGGTAAGTGATTTGTGAAAGGTACAGGTTAATGTTAGTCAGGGCCATTCCTTTGTAGGGATTTCTGAAAGTCAGATTGTGTTGCGCTAAAAATATTGTGTGTCAGTTTAAGCACAGTCTTGTATAATTGTTCAAGCTTATGTTCCACTGAGTCTAACTTTTGAAGCTTTTGTTCCATTGTGTCTAACTTTTGAAGATTTTGTTCCATTGTGTCTAACTGTTGCTGTGTTTGTCTCTGATTTTGTTCCATTTGTTGCATTAGCTGTAATAACAATGCATTAGTGTCTGGAATCTGTTCCTCTACGCTTTTCGGCAGTGCATTTGCACCGGCAACATTCACATTTTGACAAGCAGAAAATGTGTCTTGACTTATTTGAGAAAACGGTGAGGACGCAAAACCTGAATCTACAGTATTTGCAAAATTGTGTCCTGTCATTTCGGATTCCTGAGGCAAGCTGTTGCCAAGCGATCGATCGATAATGCTTCCCTGTTCACTAATTGTTTCACTGCCTACGCCATTGTTTGCCGCCCGCTCCATTTCCCTATGCACAATTACCAAATTACTACTTCGAATGTCTGTTAATTCACTACACAGTGGTGTTGATAGGCTACGCTCGTTGTCACTATTATTTCTCAGTTTACTTTGGAGCCTAGTGTTACGTTTTTCACACGCCATTATTGTCACAATATTTCACACGACAACACAGAAAAACACAATTTGAAGAGCAAAAATAGGGAACACATTAACATAGCACTGAAAATAATATCTAGTTAATTGCAAGCGCAGCTGCGAAATACTTGGTGCAAATCTACATGCATGCCACAACTGTTTTACTGTACAACAATGAAAGACTGCAACTACAAAGGAGATTCTCTCTACAATTATGCACTAGCAATAAATAAAATCTACACTAATTACACAAACTACAAGAAAAAATCAGAAGATTCCAGTGAGGTATCCTTGGCTAAGGGTCGCCATATGAAACGTCCCCTTTGAACAATTATACAAGACTGTGCTTAAACTGACACACAATATTTTTAGCGCAACACAATCTGACTTTCAGAAATCCCTACAAAGGAATGGCCCTGACTAACATTAACCTGTACCTTTCACAAATCACTTACCTCACCAAAAATCTTCGTTACTCGAACTACTGCAATACAGCGAGTGCCACTACTGCCAGCTAAGTAAAAGATTCAAACTACTGAAGGCACTAACTACTGATAGGCATAGTTAGCAAATGAAAGATTTTAATAGAGAACAAACAATGTATTTACCTCAATAATCATAATATATATAGCAGATCATGCCATCCAGTATTACAAATTTCAAATCTCCGCCATTTCTCTCCCCACATCCACCACTGCTGGCGGCTCACCTCCAACTGCGCAACGCTACGCGCTGTTCACATCCAGCTGCCGCTGCCCAACACTACAATGGCAGACAACAATGCAAACTAGCCACAGACTGCACACAGCACAGCTAGTGATTTTCATACAGAGAGCGCTACGTGGCGGCGGCGTTACCAATATAAGAACCTGAACAGCTTACTTACAGCGTTCGTTGACTTCTGTACCGCAGTAAACAAACACTGTTGCATCTGTCACACTTGCAGTGCACGATACCGTTCTGAAGATCTTGGTTTATGTTACTGTGGACGTGGACGCAGGCACAGGGTTGCACGTCTACCTCTGTGCATCCAGGCTGTACGCGACATGCTACAAAATGGAGGTGTATGAAGACTTTAGTGTCCGACTGTACATTATGACGAAGTTTGCCTCAAAAGAGACATCAAGGGCTCTGTGTGCTAATCTATTTGACAGCTAAAAACATGCAACGTCTGTTTTGAGTTTGGTTGCAGCCTGTATTACGGAAATATTGTCTTAAGATGTCTAGATCAAAATATAGGATTTCTTCAGTTGTTTCAAAGGTTTTGTGTTGGGTCGATATCGCCTAATCATCCGCATAGGCAAACTTTCTGAACTGTGTTGTACGAATACCAGATACGAGGGAAAATCAGAAAGTGTTTGCCCCTATTTTTTCAGCCAAATTACGGCTGTGAATGCGAATTCAGCATATCCATGACCAGCGTTTGACCTTTCTCGGTTCGTGCTGGCCTTACCTGCTGGTAGTTACCCTGCTTCAGTAAATGCTGGTAATGATAAAACTTGTCCTGCGCAGCTCCGTCCTGGTCGGCGGAACCCAGCCTGCTCAATAGGATGGTTTTGAAAGATCACTGAACTAATCCGATTGTATAGAATTCTTATAAGGAACTTATAAATAGCGCTCATTAGAGTGTTAGGCGATAGTTCTTTGGCTGGTGGCTGGTCTGATGCGTTGTCGAGTATGTAACGAATAAAAAGTTTGTGAACAGATTCCAGGAGGGAGGATGTGCACCATCCCCACCCCCTCTTCCCGTTTTGCTCCCCATTGCGGACGCCTATGCTCGCAGATATGAAATTCAACTTCTGTGTCCGAAGAGGATCATCTGGACTGAACTGTTAGTGATAAGACGTTTGATTCAGCAGCTGCAGGTGTTGGTCACAATGTCTTTCCCGCAGTACACTGGATGTTTACAATTAAAGTGCAGCTGATCACCGAAGTCCAACGTGGGCTGTAATTATCATATGGCAACGGAATTTGATAAATATGCTAATGCATTAATGCGGGACCGATTTACGATGGAAAATAATAGTTCCAATTTTGGCAACCAGGCTCAAATTTGGCGCTGTGCAGCATCTCGTCGGCGTCTCTGGTGCTCATAGAGAACAAATTGTGTGAGCGGCAGTTAATAATAAAATCAACATTAAGCCTTTGTCACTTGTTGGACTTTTTCTGCCCACGTCGCGTTCCTTATTATGGTGTACCAATGTATGCAAAACTCTAATTTGGGTGCGAGGAATTGATATTGTGGTCAACGGCTTATACCGATTGCGAGAATCGGACGTTCCGTGCTACGAACGCATCTCTGTGTCTGCCCGAAGTAAAGATTTATTTTATGGACTCTATGTGAAGAAAATGGAGAGATCGGACGTGTGAGGTGAGGAGACAGAGTGTATTGTTGTGAGACGCCATTACGGTATATAGTAAATGTTCAAATAATTTTTTTCACAAAATAAAATCCAATAACTAACATCAAGTATTCAAGGTGTGTATATCTCCATACCGAAATTAGTTTAATATCACGGTACAGCTACTACGAGACGTAGATCGCTCGGAGATGAAGTTTGAAACCATAGTACGAACCTACATTTTGCACTGTCAGAATTCGTCGAGAGATTATTTCCGTATTAATAAACTTTAACTTGCTAAATTGTTGGACCTATCATCCAGACTCATCAAGCAACATGGCACACGGTTGTACCGAACGATCTGCGTAGCGAGTAAATGTTTTAGAGATTTCAGGTGGAGCAGATAACGACGAGGAATTTCCGCGAGATTGCCGCTGCAGAATACATCTCTTGCTCTCCAGTGGTATTTAAAACGGAAATATTTATATTTTCCAGGTTTTCAGGAGAATAAAGATAAAAGGAAATAACGAATTAAGCTAAACCAACTAAAACCAATAACTAAACCAATAATTAAAATAAAAGCACATATAAAGAATATTTATTTATAATAATAAGTAAATGAAGAATATTTTTAATTATCTAACCAATAATAATAAATTAAGTAATCGATTACATATGGAAACATTTCTTCACGTCTTTCTTGCATTCACAGTGTCAGATTCGCACATCGTGGACGAATTGGGAACTACTTTTTGTCCAGTGTAAATCAGTTACGCATTAACAAATTAGAATATCTACCAAGTTTCGCCGCCGTACGATAATTACAGCATGCACTGGACATCTGTGAGTAGCTTGACCTTATTCATAACCACCCGGTGTCACAGCCGTGGAGCACAGCTTGGCGTAAGATCTTCGAATCCTAGTGTTCAACTGTGATGTATCTTTCTTATGCCGATACGGAAGAATTGTCGGAGGAGCTATTAATCTAACCGAATTTCAGTCTTGAGAGTAATTTCAAGTGCTTTAATTGCGATGTGGTATGTTGCTGTAGCCGCTGATAACTCCCTCACGTGTAGTGTCGTATTAAGTCAAAAGAAAGGAATTTGAAGTGAATTCTTGTTGTTAATCAAGCTTATGATAGCAGATTACATTAGTGAGTGTAAGATACAATATCTTATGACAGTTTTTAATACTATAATTTTTGCAACTATGTTATCTCAAAATAACATTTTTGATTTTTCGTCCTTCTTCCATTCACCCTGTTTATACTAAAAATGTGTAGTGCTTAATTAACTCTCTTATTAACTTATGAGTAAATAAGTAAATTTCACCTTGCTGTAGTGGTGGGGTATTTTCTTAAGTGCTTTCTCATGTTTGAAATATTTTCTGAATGCTTAAAATTTTTGAAACAGATTTTACGCCTCACTTCAGTACGGCCAAGTTTGTCAAAATAGTGCCAAATTTCACTTTTGGCAGTGCCTTTCTGTCTACTGATTCAGCAGTCTTTGCGATTAAACGGTGTTCAACACGATACAAAAACAGACAAGTAAGTCGAATGCTTTAAAACAAGCGTTTTCCAAGTGAACGAAGCGTTTCCCTGGTTGCCGAGGCGTCGCAAATGTTTTCGTACACCTGACGCTTGTCGTTTCGCACGCACACTACTCATTCAATTGTTGGCCTTTCGCTTCTCTTGCTTTTAGTTGTTGAAAGTGTTGGAACTGAGTCATACAGCGAAAGTTTTGGGTAAATAATAATAAATTATTACTAGTGTCATTCGATACGGTACTTGCAGTAAAGTGCTGATGTGAGTGAAAATATCGATAGAAAACTGTCGAATTAAGGGTAAGAAGGTATCGGTGTCGGATTGAAAGTACTCGATACCAAAAAGTATCGATACTTTTTTGTGTTCCTACTCGAGACAGGCGAGTCTCAGTACAAGAATAACACACCAGGGGCGCTGCAGTACGCTGGCGTGTAAAACGAACTTCATGTAGGAATTGGTGGCGGAGCGCGAGTTATTCATGTGACGGCCGCTCCACAGTAGTGTTACGCAACGGCTGCCATGTTTACTCGCGCTGTCACACGCCATGCAGCATGACGTCACTCCTGTCTCGTCGCACCCGACGCAAATCCTTATCCCGAGTGACGAGATTCGGTGTCACCCGGATTTCAATTTCCTCCTTAATTAAGCTCCCCCAGAAACCAATCGTATCGGAACCAATAAAGGGGGAGGAGCGAATTTGTGGACGCACCCTGCGGGTTTGACGCTATTAGGAAGCCGAGAATATTCTATTGCAACGACGTGCCGCGAAAACGTTTCGCGCGCAAATCAGCACTGAGTGCTTGAATATCTCTTATAAATTTCACCGAACGCGCATGGTTCTTTAAGCATTCGAAGTAGGCTTTCGCGGGATACTTGGCGTCTCTATTATAAAGTCTGCCAGTTCAGGGTTTTCATTTCAGTGACGCTCTCCTGTGAGTCAAACAAACCTGTGATTCGTGCTGCTTTTCTTTGTACGTGTTCAATGTTCCCTGTTAGTCTTAATGAATTTTGTATTAAAAAACGCTAACGGGGCAGTGCGTGTACGCATGTGTGTCGCGTTATAGCGCCGACAGTTCGTGGAATTCAAAACTTAAGCCGAATCGTGCATGATGTAAGCTCATATCTGCGTGAATCCGCCGCGTCATGTGGACGGAACAAATTATGTAACAGCTACGCTCACGAATGGATGACCAGTGGACTTGAATGGTTGAATGTGGTAGTGACTCAAATTAATGAGTGAAAACAGCGTGCGAACAGTGCGGCCCTCAAAAGCATCGACCGGAGATTACAACGAAAATTTGCTCAGAACTGTGTTACCTTAATTTGTTTGTAGCATCCACTCAGTCCCTTCGTATTGAACCATATACCGAATAAACATTTCAGCATAGTTGCAGCCACCGTATCACAGAAGAGATAGCAGTCTCTTCATTCTAAGAGAGCTGCATGGTCACCGATGGTATCTGTTCTTTCGGACATGTCCGAAAGAACAGAAACCATTTTCATATAGTTAACTCTTACGGGACTCGGTAAGATTGTCTGCCGCGAGTAATGAGTATAATGGGCAGTGGCACTACGAATGTAGTGTATGGACATTAAGTCTTCATATATCTTATCTTCATGGTCCTTAGCGAAATGTACCGTGGCAACAGCAGGATCGTTCTGCAGTCGGCCACAAATGCCGGCTCTCTAAATTTGCGCATCGTCGTCCCTCCAGCGATTCGCACTTTAGTTCACGAAGCATCTCCGAAATACTTGCGTGCTGACCGAACCTACCGGTAACAAATCTAGCGGACCGCCTCTGAGTTGCTGCGACGTCTTTCTTTAATCCGACCTGGTGGGGATCTCCAACACTCGAACAGTACACAAGGATTGGTCGCACTAGCGTTGTATACGCCGTCTCCTTTATGAATGAGCTACACTTTCCCAAAATCCTCCCAATCAAACTAAGTCGACTATTCCCCTTCCGTATTACAAATCTGAGGTGCTCATTCCATTTTTTATCGTTTTGCAACGTTACGCCAAGATACTCAGTCGAAGTGACTGCCTCAAAGTGCGCCCTACTAATGTTATATTCGAACGTTACAGGACTGTTTTTCCTACTCATTAATTTTTACATAATTTTTTCTACATTTAGAGCAAGCTGTTATTCATCGCACCAAATAGAAATTTTGTCAGCGTAACCTTGTACATTCCTACAGTCACTGAACGACGACACTTTCCCGTGCACCGCAGTTTCATCAGCAAACAGCCGTAAATTGCTGCTCTCCCCCCCCCCCCCCCTGTCCATCAAGTAATTTATGTATACAGACAATAAAAGCGGTTCAGTCACGCTCCCCTGGGACACCCCTGACGGTATCCTTGTTTCTGATGGATACTTGCCGTCGAGAAGAAAGTACTGGATTCTATTATTTTAAAAAGTATTCGAGCCAATATCATATCTAGGAATCTCAACTGTATGCTCGGATCTACGTCAACAGTCAACAGACTGCAGTGGAGCATCGTGTCAAATGCTTTTCGGAAATCTGGCAATACGGAATTTCCTTGTTTCCCTCCAACTATAGTTCGTAGAATATCATGTGAGAAAAGGGCAAGTTGAGTTTCGCACGAGCGATGCTTTCTAAATCCATGCTGATTTGTGGACAGAAGCGTTTCTGCCTCGAGGAAGGTATCGTTAACAACGTTTTCGAAAATTCGGCGGTCGAGACAAAGATCGTACAACACAGCGAGCGAAGGACGTCACGTGACCCGAACGCCAGCCAAATGCCGAACGCCATTGTAGCTTCTGAATTTTATGCCATTCGTGTGTATCAGTGGCTTCCGCCATTTCGATTGTCTTCTAGCGACGTGCTGCGGTTGTGTGCCGCGACTTTTTCAGAGGGTACCAGGACTGCATACATGTAACATTACCTGCAAACGAACAAAAAATTAATGATATAACTTAATTTCTTCTATACACAATTTTTTCATTCGTCAGATGTACCACTTACATGAAAAGGCGCCGGTGACTGGTATGGTATGGACACCAAGCTCAACAAAAAAAAAAAAAAATAAATAAATAAAAAATTAAATGTGATGAGCAAGAAGGGTTGTACCTATGTGTCCCCTGCGTCACTAACTTGAAAAGTGTACGCCAAGGCGAATGATAGCTGTGATCAAGGTTCGTAGAGTAGTCCTCTGCTATTAGACGGAGGATACCTTTTTCCGCCATACGTTTATTCGCACCTACTATCCGAGAAAGCAACCAGTTTGTTTAAGCCACGTAATAAAACACGCGCTAATACTTGTACCATCATCGTGGATGCTTCGTGTGATCGGGTTAATGCAGCCAGTGCATGATGTAACAGAAGTTTATGTGACAAGGTTATACCTGCCGTAGACAGCAGAACCAGTTCTGCAACAGCATAAATAAGTTATACCGAGTAGCAGTCAGTTGCTCGCAGCTTGCCGTAATTGCTAACTTAAAGTAGTAAATATCCTGTTATAAAGTGTCAGGTTCTTGCGACACTCAGTTTTAAATCGCTGTGTAACTTCATTTCACTTGTTTACTTATTTCTTAGGACAGGACTCCTGAAATGAAAACTCCTGTAAAAGTGTAACTCACTGTAATGAAGAGATGAAAATAAATCAATAAGGAATGTCAATGTTCAGCCCGTGACCTTACCAGTATACACTTTCTCCTTTGTACCACCTGCTTCTTTAAGCTTTCTAGGATACTACAACGTAAGAAATATTCCATATGACATTTACTTGTTTCACTTTCGCCGCTACTCCGGGCCTCACACGGATTGTAAGTTGTAACATGTATTCAAGCAAACGCATTCTGTCGACAGGTTTAGAAATTTGATGCATTTCGCATACTTTAAAAAAGGCAATTTTACGACAGTAATCTGCATCCTTTCATGAGGTTAGATTTACGCACATAGAGACTAAGTAAAATTTATCCTGGAAGACGACTCACAGAGACAGAAAGAATTTGCGGTGTTTGCCAGGAAGAGTGATAGGAGCACTCCTTTTATCGTACATGAATGAGTTCGTGAGTGGTGTTGGTTTAAATGTTAGATTTTACGAATACAAGGCATTATTTATTAGCAAGTGTTATCTGATAAAAACTGCAAAACATTTAATGCGTTTTCACTAAGTATCAGTCTAGTACGAAGATTGTTATAATTAACCCTATTAGAAAGTCAGAAAAAGAAGAAAATGTCTCTAATGCTTTCAAGTAAATGTGAAGTACCTCTCTGCAAATGAGATTTTCCTTAGTCCTGATACAAAAGGGAAACAGTACATTCAGTCCTGTGCAACATACATATCAATAACAATGTCGTAAGTAACACATGGACAGCAACTAGTGAGGAGGCCAGAATATTCTAAAATTTTGGATGTACAGACTGATGAAAATTTGGACTGGTAGAAACTTAGTATTGCAATTATCAAACGACCAAGTTGATCTCTTTGCTCTCGGGAACATCTTCACATGTTCTTCACATTGCCATTCATTAATTTCTTTGCATATGGCGTAATAATTCAGGGTAGTTTATCATTTTGAAAGAAGCTATTAACGGAATAAAATCGAAAAGTGAGAATAATGTATTATCCTACGTATTGGGCATGCTGATCACATGTTCACAATTAAAACTGTCTTCAGCCTTTGATAGCAAAAGCTACAACAGTCGAAGAAATTAGTTAACTTGATTACTTACCACCGAGACGGGCGGTGACTCAGATAGAAGTTTAACATCCAACCCTAAAATGTCTGTTCACTTGCCTGGTAACAAATTAAAATTTTAATCTAACCCGAAATCGGTACTTCTAGTCAATTCTTCCTCTTTCTCAGATGGATTTATATTTCAAAACTTGTAGCATGTGTAATATACAAGGCAAAGATATTTACTGTTGCTGTTAAATTCAAGCGTATTCCAGTAGAAACATCTGATATGAGAGCCTAATATGTTCGTTTTTACACATAAGCAGTTCATGTTGCTGTTGTTAGTCTGCTACCGGCTTGATGCAGCCTTCCACGCTATTCTATTTCAAATAAGTCTTTTCTTCCAATTATGTAGACTTTCACGGCCAGAGCCAGTCAAAATAAATGTTTTCTGGGCATGGTATTGCTTCATACTGTAAATACTGTTAGTGAAACCAACGATTCGGCGACTGTTAGCGTAGCCTTCTTATGAGTCTTTTCATATCTGCAAAATTACTGAATCATACATCCATTTGAACCTACCAACTCTATTCAAGCCTTCGTGTCCCTCTCCAGTTTGCATTCCCTGCAGATTAATTGTTCTGTGAAGCCTACAAATGTTTGAAACTTCCTGGCAGATTAAAACTGTGTGCCCGACCGAGACTCGAACTCGGGACCTTTGCCTTTCTGGCTACAACTGTTTCCTATAAATCGATTCTGTGCGTAGGCAGCGAATAACCTTTGTGAGAGAAACCATCTGAATGATACATGGAGCGTGGAATTAAGGTAATTGCCAGTGAACAGCTGGAAAACAGTAAGAATTTTTATAAAGTTTATGAGTGTCTAACTACATAAAGTGAACTCTGAATTCAAAGAAATTTTAGGCCAATGAAGCTATTTTAAGGATAAAGATTTTGGCATAAGATTAATCAGAATAGCTTTGATATAAACTTTATTATATAAACATTTACGTCGGTCAGTAATTTAAAATTTTTCCTGCCAGTCTATGTTTGAAGTCAACTTATTAACTACCTTTCTCATATGCTCCAAACTTTGTGCACACATTTATGCCACACCGTCAGGCGGCTTGCGGAGTATGGATGTAGATGTAGATGTAGATGTTATCTAAAAAGTGTACTACAATCAAATGATTTCAATCAATAGTTTTATACTATAAATACATAAATTAGACAATCAAAATTAGGTAATTTTGTATAATTAGTAAGGGTATATTTTTCCTCCTGGTGGTAGTAAGCTGGTGTCTGCAGTCTACTTTTCTCCAAATGGTAGCCTGTATTAACACAAAAATTTCAGACCTCTAGCTCAAATAGTTTTTTCGCGTAAAATAAACATGTCAGAAAATTTGATTCTTGGGAGACTCAGTTTAAAGGTACATTTCATCTGTTACTCACCTCTGTCGTTCTTAAAACCCTCCAGTTGCATAATATTCTTGGTTTGTGTGTTCCGCATCTTCTCTCTTCCTTTTCTTGCTCCTCTGTAATTGCCTCAAGAACCCATTTTTCGCTTTTTTCCATCAATTACCATCAGTGCTTGTCTCATATTGAAACCAGGAGTTAGTTCCAACAACTCTAAAGCATCGCGTCTGCTAACTGTCCCATCATTAAAGGAAATGACTGCATCTAATACACCTAATCTCACGGTACTGAAACCAACAAACACAGTTTTAGGCAGGCGTTCCCATATCACACGGTTGAAACATTCATTAACATGTTGTGTCTTTCCTTGTAAGCACTGTGACAATAGTTTAGTGTCACTTAGGTCCCTGTATATGAGTTTAATTACTTCCAATACCTCAAATGGCAGGAGTGATGGTGTGCATTAGTCTCACCATTTGCTATTGCTTTTTTTGTATCCACACCGTGTGTCTGCACCACTGTCACACAGAGTATGCTGTGAATGGTCATTCGTAGAAGCTTTATGGAAAAAGGTAAAAGGTAGCACATACTGCTTTCTTCATGGCCTCAGTATTGTCTCGATTCCTTCTTATGGCTAAACCATAATACAGCTGCAGTTTGTCCACTTCTTCCTTAGTAAGACGATCCCGACAACCAATTGGTTTGCCATCACTGAGCTTTTTTCCCCTTCATATCTTTTATTAGCATCGGAAAGCATGTGTTCTAACAGGGCTACCAACTCAAAAAACGATTACGCAGTGTATTTTTTCCAAGGTGCAAAATAATAATGACGCCATTTGACGTCCGACAGCAGCGGAAACACGGTTGTTGCTGCATACCGACATATATTTAAATTTGTTTTTAAAGATGTTCTCGATGTCCGAAACGATTCATTTAACTACCATTTTGTTCACAAAACTCTAAATATTGATTTAAGACTGAAAAAAACAGAATTTTTGAAGCAGATTCACTAGCAAGTGAACTTAACAATTTTGGGCTTGGAGACTGTTCCATTCGAAGCGGAAGCTACCCGTTTAATAGGAGGTCCTTTTGGCTTGGTGTATGGTATTGTAAAAACGAATGGTAAAAAAAAATCTCAGTGCCGAATACGTTAAGTATAGCAAGAAACTGTTGCGACTGTGTTCGTAATATGTACGATCTTTCAAATCAACATGTACACTTAGCAGGGTTGTACATCCTCAATTAATAAAAATAATTAATAATTAATAATAATAATCCTTGATACTTTTTTCTGCATTAAAAAATGGTTCAAATGGCTCTGAGCACTATGGGACTTAACATCTGAGGTCATTAGTCCCCTAGAACTTAGAACTACTTAAACCTAACTAACCTAAGGACAACACACACATCCATGCCCGAGGCAGGATTCGAACCTACGACCGTAGCGGTCGCGCGGCTCCAGACTGTAGCGCCTAAAACCGCTCGGCCACTCCGGCCGGCTTTTCAGCATCTAACGATGTATTGCGTATGTACAAAACAGCAAAGATTACAATTCTTGATACACAACGCAATAATACATTCTTCTGAATGCGTCATTGATTAACATCTGATAAGATTGTAGCTGGGACCTCGTAGGGACACTCTGAGATTGAGGTGTATTAATGAAGTAAGCAATTTATTTACTATAATTACTTTTTATTTAGAACACAATTACATGGAACCTGTTGGGCAGAAGTAGCTGGTAGTCATATTTTTCGGAAGATTTCACCTTTTCCAGCAGGTCTTGTTTCTCATTTACGTATTTATGAAACTCGTGCAGATCAGCTTGTTGTTAAACTGGCACTGTAAGTTTGATTCCACAGTCCCTGGCATCAGTCGATTTCTTTAATCAGTCCACTGGGGGACTGGACCGACATCAGCGAAAATACTCTTTCCACAGTGGCGTTTTCGTAAGTTGTGATAAGGTTCCTAGACGCCTCAATAACACTTTAGTCATCGGAGTACATGTCACTATACACTTCACGCACTATATATCAGCAGTAAACACGTCAAACATTACTAACTTGCACTCGTTGTTCGTATCACATTTAGAAAGAATCGTCTAATCAGATCGCGATTCAAATTGAAACTGCCCGATTCTTCCGAATGGCGCCACTTCAATAGTTCCACCCCCGTACTACTAGAGAGGTTTAGTATTTTACTGAATGATGGCGCTGGATCTAGAAGGTCCTTGCATCGTCGATACAGGATACGCAACACGCAATGCCTTCTGTGAGATGACCTTGTCAACATCAACTAGTTGACATAAGTAAAAACTAATTCCGGCTGCATCTACATGTTGTGCTAACAGATGACGATACTTCCGTACTTGACCCTAGCTCGTAACAGTATTTTGCAAAGTCGGGACAAAATGGGGCCATGTTGGAACAAGAGCGTCCATAACGGTGGCGGTTCCGATATATCAGGAAGGATGGAAACCCTAAATAAGATTCATACTAATATTATGAATGCGAAAATAACTGTGTTACGCTTACACGGCTAAACCGCTGAATCGATTTTGATGAAATTTGATTTGGAGATAGCCTGAACGCTGAGGAAAAACATAGGCTACTTTAGAAAGTGTGTACTACAGCACATTTATTGATCTGAAGAATATAACGATGAAACAATAATAATAATTGGTTCGCAGGAGAGCTTCTGTAAAGTTTGGAAGGTAGGAGACGAGGTGCTGGCAGAAGTAAAGCTGTGAGTACCGGGCGTGAGTCGTGCTTCGGTAGCTCATATGGTAGAGCCCTTGCCCGCGAAAGGCAAAGGTCCCGAGTTCGAGTCTCGGTCGGGCACACAGTTTTAATCTGCCAGGAAGTTTCATATCAGCGCACACTCCGCTGCAGAGTGAAAATCTCATTCTGGAAACATCCCCCAGGCTGTGGCTAAGCCATAATCTCCGCAATATCCTTTCTTTCAGGAGTGCTAGTTCTGCAAGGTTCGCAGGAGATCTTCTGTAAAGTTTGGAAGGTAGGAGACGAGGTACTGGCAGAAGTAAAGCTGTGAGTACCGGGCGTGAGTCGTGCTTCGGTAGCTCAGATGGTCAGTCAGTCCGCTGTTAGCAGCGGTGGGGCAAGGTCGTCGTGCCTGTGTCCCCCTGTTAGCGCACCGCGCGCGCGAGTGTTTACTGTTTACCTTCCGCTGCGGCGAGTGTCACGCGTCCGTGTCTCGGTAGTGCCATGGCGCACTCGTATCGCAAGTCCACAATTAAGATCACGTTTCAAGCGGACTACGCAAGACCTCGAGCACTTGACACTGAACGTTTCATCCGGGAAGAACTTAATATTGCACCTCAAGACATCATTGGGATCCACTTTTCTATAACACAAAGTGTCTTCTACATAAAAATTATCAATGAAAAGGCGTGCACTGATGTTGTGTGTCGACACGCTCATGGACTTAAATTCAAGCGTTCTGATGGTCACATAGGAACTGTCACGATCGACCACGCTGGATTAGGCCTTCGCACTCTGAGGGTCTTCGAGCTGCCATTCGAAGTCCCGCCAGATGTTGTGATCACAGCTTTCAAACCGTACGGCAACGTGCTAAGCCACTTGGCTGAAAAATGGCAAACGTTTGAGACGTACCCCGTCTTAAATGGAGTGCGACAAATTAAGATTGAACTGACGAAGCATGTGCCATCCTATTTAGTAATTGGCGGCTGCAGAGCCATTGTCATGTACGACGGACAACCGCGTACTTGCGCCGGCTGTGGCCAGGAAGGACATGTCCGGTCGGCCCGCATTCAACGCCGACTGACTCAGACACCGGTTGGTGAAGTTCCATCCCCGGCGACGCCTACTTCACTCCCCATCACGCATGCAGCGGCTGCAACCGCAACAGCTGTTCCTGCCCAGGATCGTAACACCATATTGCAGTCAGTGGTCGATGACAATGTGGCGGACAGCATATCCCCCTATACGACGTCATCGGCAGACTTGCCTCAAGACGGTGATCAATTGTGCCACCAAGGCGAGCCTAAAGAAAAGATGGAAGTAAAAACTGAAATTGTCCCGACCTCTGCCTTCCTACCAAGGGAGACCGCATCAGATGATTGTCGCCCGCACTCTGACACAGAACAACATGTCCGGAAACAACGGTCCCCTCGAAAACGCAAGAAACGGTGCCATACACCATCCGATGATTGCCTGCTTCGGATGTGTGACCCGGACGAACATCCGGCGTCGGACGACATTCAGGACTCTACCACCACAACTCACCCTTCCCATCACGATGCTACGGCGGATACAATTTCTGAGCCTCAGTCTGACATCACTTCTGCTACTGAACATGCGCGCAAGCGCTCTACTGACAGCACTCATCAACAGTTACCAATTGCTACATCTGATTCTTGGGCGGATGATGTCGAGGATGAGCCACAGCATCAGGAGGATGCCGAAGGCAGAGATGCTCCCTCGGCTGTACCCAGCACCAACCAACAACAGTGACTACGGCTGTATCGTCAGCCTCTGTGGGGCCGCCCCTGCCGCCCACACCTGGCTTCCTACACAACCCAGTTGCCGACCTGGCTGACCAAACGTACCGTCTAGCGACGATTAACATCAACAACATACGTGCCCGACATAAACTAGCGATGCTACAGGATCTACTCAACGCAGCAGACATCGACATTGCGCTCCTTCAAGAGGCGCTTGTCACAGACTTCAAGGGCCCCTATGGCTACAAGACTTGGGTCTCACATGCGTCTGCCAATGGCAGTGGTGAGGCGGTCCTCCTCCGCGAAGGTGTATCCGCAGAAGACGTCGAGTATCTCCCTGACGCCAGAGGCATGGCTCTTACTATCCAACTTATTAACATCTATGCACCGTCAGGATCTGGTCGGCGTCGCGAACGATCCACCTTTTTCGCTCATACAATCACGCCCCTCTTTATGGGCCGTCAGGACGCCTTGATAATGGGAGGGGACTTCAACTGTAGCCAAGCACCTAAGGATCAGTTACCACATCATTCTCCCTGCGCAGAACTTACGACAATTATAAATAATTTTCAATTGGTGGACTCGTGGGAACATGTTTCTGGCGATCGGCCCGGATTTACTCACTACACCAGCCATTCCTCCAGCCGCATCGACCGGATTTACATCTCGCGCTCCATAGCTGTGGGGACAAGAGCTGCCGAAGTTTGGCCCACAGCTTTTTCTGACCACGAGGCCTACATCTGCGCTATTACCCTCGGCCGCCAGAAGGTATGGCACAGCCGTGGTCCTTGGAAGTTAAACGTCGCCCACCTAGCTTCTCAGGAATGCCGCCGCCTTATAGAGAACACGTAGGACTCTTGTAGCCGCCGGCGTCGCACCTACCGGTCTACACTGCCGTGGTGGTTACTCTGCGCCAAACCAGCCCTCCGGAAGACCTTGATGGGCTACGGCCGAGATGTTGCAGCATGGAAGAGACATACCATGGACTTTTACTACAGCATCTTAAGGGAATGTACAACACTGCCGTACTCACCTGCACGGCAGGTGACAGTGAACCGTGCCAAGGCACAGATCATCAGATTAACACGTTGCCACCTTGAGGGTGCGATCGTCAGAGCGCGCACTCAAGACAGAGCGGCCCAGGAGGAACCGTCTATGTACCACGTCACTGCAGAACGACGGCGCCGACGCAGGACACTGATCCAAGCTGTCTCGACGGAAGACGGACAACGCCTTGATACCCAGCGCGACATAGGAAACGCCCTTCATGCTCACTACACTAGGCTGTACTCGGAACATCGACATCCCCCAGAGGTGATCGCCGAAGTCTCTCAACTCACTTATGGCTCGATCTCTCCGACAGCGGCGGTGGATTTGACTGCAGATGTAACGGAAGAGGAAATCATTGAAGCAATACAGGCTGGGGCTGCTCATAAGTCCCCGGGACCTGATGGCCTTCCTCTGGAATTTTACCGGACGTATCAACAATTGCTGGCACCAGGATGGACTGATATTTGCCGCGATCTTATCTCCCACGACGCAGATACCTGGGGCCTTCCTAGAAGGACTGATTGTGCCCATACACAAACCACGAGGCGGATCCAGGATCAGTGACTATCGTCCCTTGACCTTACTCAAAAGTGACTTGAAGATTTTCACCCGGCTTCTGGCGGCACGCCTAAAGCGATCAGTACGATGTGTTGTGTCGCAGTACCAGGCATCGTTAGGCGGTGACCATAATATTCGCACTGCGTTGTGCCGATATAGAGATGTGATCGCGCTAGCCAAAGCTCGCCAACTGCCAGCAGTTTTGGCCTCACTCGACTTTAGCCAGGCCTTTGACAGAGTCGACCAGACATTTTTGATGGAGGTACTGCGACACATGGGGTATCCGGACGTCATAGTTAATGTACTGATGCGTCTCCTACACGGCGCGACGTCCAAGGTGTTATACAATGGCCTTCCTACGCCGCCGATACAGATCCAGCGATCGGTGCGACAAGGCTGCCCTCTTTCGCCGATATTGTACGCCCTCGTTTTGGAACCACTCCTCTGCGGCCTCCGACAACACCTGACTGGGATGTCCCTTGGTGGACACACTTTTTGCTCCACTGCCTATGCGGATGATCTGGTACTCCTTTTTCGCAATAATGACGATGTTCGTGCAGCACTGGCGTGGGTGGCGACCTACTGCGCGGCATCGGGGAGCCATCTCAATCTCCACAAATCACACGCCCTGTCTATAGGCAGAGGCCTACCCGACGAGAGCGTCGCACCGCTACGAATCAGTGACACAATCCGCTGTCTTGGCATTGATTTCACATCAACAGCCCTTAACTACAGGCGTTTATTGAATCAGATGAGAGCAGGAATAAGTGACCACCGTCTGAGACATCTAGACCTCCTGCAACGGACACGATATGCTAACGTCTATTTGGCGCCACGTATCCCCCATTTTGCACAGATACTCCCCGTACCACCTACCCTGGCTCACTGCATGTTGGCGGTTTTGGGATCCTTTGTTAATACGGGCATATTATTTAAGATTCGTTACGAGTCCCTAACCCTCCCGAGGAGCAGAGGGGGTTTAGGCCTTTGTCATGTTCAGAACAGAGCGAAGGCCCTGTTCGTCAGCTGTCACCTGCAACTGTGGCGATGAAGTCCGACGTGCCTCACAAGTCTCTTACTGGAAGCCTTACGACCAATCTCACTCGCACCCCCTGTGATGATATCGGACATCCCAGCACCTTTCTTCTACATTAGCCAATTCTTCCTTGAATTAAGCTACATCCGCACCACACTACTACCCACACGCTTGATGATGACGAGGGCGATATATGCTGCCATGCAAATGAACAGGACGCCGAATGTGATTGAAAGCAAACACCCCACTACAAAGTGACGCGCTGTGTGGCGGGCAGTGAATGCCACCACCCTTGATACTGTCGTGCAGTCTGCATGGTACGTAACTGTTAATGGGAAACAGTTGAGCCAGTCCCGCCTACATCACACCCACCTCGCTGATTCACCCTTGTGTGCCACATGCCAAGTGACTGACACGGATGAACATCGTTTCGAATGCGGGTCGGCAAAGGACGTTTGGTATTTGGTGCGTCAGATATTGGCTTTTCTCACACGCACGACTCCCGACAGGATAACTACCCGATCACTTCTTTTCCCCGATAAGATTTATTTCCCAAGAGCGAAAACGAACTCTGTGACGTGGATCAGCGGCCACGTTGTTCACTATCTCTTCGGTAATGGCGAAAAGACAGTACCCGATTTTTGGGCCGGCCGCGGTGGCCGTGCGGTTCTAGGCGCTGCAGTCCGGAACCGCGGGACTGCTGCGGTCGCAGGTTCGAAGCCTGCCTCGGGCATGGATGTGTGTGATGTCCTTAGGTTAGTTAGGTTTAAGTAGTTCTAAGTTCTAGGGGACTGATGACCTAAGATGTTAAGTCCCATAGTGCTCAGAGCCATTTGAACCATTTGAAACGATTTTTGGTATTACCTCAACGAACGACATTGTGCGATCGTCAGGAACCATAATATAGTCAATATTTTTCTAATTTTCTTTGGAGCGCATTCCATAATCCGCCTCGCAGCTGGATTATCGATGACATGAGAAGATAACCATAGCACCTCTTCCCAGTTCCTTTTTTTTTATGAGATTGAACAAACAACGGAAACAACACAGCAACGAGAAGACAGTCATCGAAAAATTCGCAGCGGGCTATAGTATGGAGCATCCTTTGTCGTAACGGGACGACTTCGAATTATTCTGTTTATGTAGCCGAAGAGGAACGGCCTTCCTTTTATCCATTTGTATAAAAATAAAATAAAATTTAAATTTAAAAAAGCAGAAAAAACAAACCTTCCAAAATCCTCTTTCCCTTTTTTTCATTTTTGTTAAAAAAAGTGGCTAGGATAGCTGGCTATTAAAAAAATGCCCTTTTGTGTTACGTACGCATTTTGTTATTTTAATTAGTGCAGAATCTAAAAAAAAAACCAAAAAATAAAGAAAGAAAGAAAGAAAGAAAGATGGTAGAGCACTTGCCCACGAAAGGCAAAGGTCCCGAGTTCGAGTCTCGGTCGGGCACACAGTTTTAATCTGCCAGGAAGTTTCATATTAGCGCACACTCCGCTGCAGAGTGAAAATCTCATTCTGGAAACAATAATTACTCTTTGACATCTTAACTTTATGATATTTGTGAAAATGCCTTTATTGTTTGAAATGTTCTGCATCATACAGTTCAACATAATGAATACAATGTTTTTACAATTCTCAATTTATTTAATCATACCTTCATACTAATGTTAGTCACAAGCCCGTCACATTTCAGACGTTGAGCGTCTTTGTTACATTCAAATTCGAGCGAATCGCTCGTGGTCTTGGCGGTTAGCGTTGTTGTTACACGATCATGGGTTCCTGGGTGAGTTATTGTTTCCTGCTCGCATTCTGGATATGTGCGTCGTCCTCGTCATTTTCTCATAATCGACGTACAAGTCACCGAAGTGGCGTTAAATAAAAACAATTGCATTAAGCTCCCGGACTTCTCAATCGTGGTCTCCGAGCCATTTTATTCCATTTTACTATTACGCTAGCGCAGCCGTGGGTAGCAGCTAGAATACAATGCTTATACAATTCTCGACGTATTTAATCCATGCCACTCTGTACTTCCACACTAAAAATTAATTACGATTTCACGACTAAAGTGCTGAACGATATCCATGAAATCCTGATGAAGAAGATAAGCAACTTTACAAAGTGTGTAGTACAAGATATTTATTGATTTGAAAAATATGACCTAAATTAAGGAAAAATATTTATTTTTTGAAAAAGCTATTTACTCATTCACTTTTGAACTTTATCACATTTGGAAAATGCTTTTATTGGTTGACGTGTTCTACGTATTACCATTCAACGTGATCAATTCAATGCTTATTCAGTTCTCAAAATGTTTAATCCACACATCCATACTAATACCAATGTTATTAATTGCGAAAATAACTCACATTTTTATGACTCTACCGATCAACCGATTCGTATGGGAATTGGTATAGAGAGGCTACTTTAGAAAGTTATATCCTTTTGAGTATCATTAACATTTTTAAATACGGTATAAACGAGTGGCACGCAGGCGACGCTGGCGCAATAGTTGGTGGCTCTTAGTGTCTGCAGAGTATTCCGTGACAGTGCACATCCAATGTTACTGTGAGCTCGTTGTTTGTGATATTGAATTATTACACCATCTAGCATAGGTGGGGAGAGTTTTCGTGGAGATAACAACAATAAAATCGGATGGTAAGCCCGGGAAACATTTTTAAAACTACTGCTATAAACCTCGCAAACGTAAGTCTGATTTAGTGCAGCGTTCTAAGAGAGCTCAAGCTCCGAAAGTTACTCGAATCCAACAAACCTGAGAGCAATCTCATGTCGGCCGGAATTCGGATGCAGAATATCAGGCAGAGTCTTACCTTAACATGTGGAACGTGAGAGGCGTTTGGCGAGCCTGCACTTGATAACGATCTATTAACTGACTATGTTAATCATAAATAAATAATCTTAGGGGCTGTTGTTGTTGTTGTTGTGGTCTTCAGTCCTGAGACTGGTTTGATGCAGATCTCCATGCTACTCTATCCTGTGCAAGCTTCTTCATTTCCCAGTACCTACTGCAGCCTGCATCCTTCTGAATCTGCTTAGTGTATTCATCTCTTGGCCTCCCTATACGATTTTTACCCTCCGCGCTGCCCTCCAATACTAAATTGGTGATCCCTCGATGTCTCAGAACATGTCCTACCAACCGATCCCTTCTCCTAGTCAAGTTGTGCCACAAGCTCCTCTTCTCCCCAATTCTATTCAATACCTCCTCATTAGTTATGTGATCTACCCATCTAATCTTCAGCATTCTTCTGTAGCACCACATTTCGAAAGCTTCTATTCTCTTCTTGTCCAAACTATTTATTGTCCACGTTTCACTTCCATACATGGCTACACTCCATACAAATACTTTCAGAAACGACTTCCTGACATTCAAATCTATACTCGATATTAACAAATTTTTCTTCTTCAGAAACGCTTTCCTTGCCATTGCCAGACTACATTTTATATCCTCTCTACTTCGACCATCATCAGTTATTTTGCTCCCCAAACAGCAAAACTCCTTTACTACTTTAAGTGTCTCATTTCCTAATCTCGTTCCCTCAGCATCACCCGACTTAACTCGACTAC
Organism: Schistocerca cancellata; assembly: GCF_023864275.1. Taxonomy (NCBI): domain Eukaryota; kingdom Metazoa; phylum Arthropoda; class Insecta; order Orthoptera; family Acrididae; genus Schistocerca; species Schistocerca cancellata. Next base: position 136,459,606 of record NC_064627.1, on the reverse strand, counting down.
ATTCCATTATCCTCGTTTTGCTTTTGTTGATGTTCATCTTATATCCTCCTTTCAAGACACTGTCCATTCCGTTCAACTGCTCTTCCAAGTCCTTTGCTGTCTCTGACAGAATTACAATGTCATCGGCGAACCTCAAAGTTTTTATTTCTTCTCCATGGATTTTAATACCTACTCCGAATTTTTCTTTTGTTTCCTTTACTGCTTGCTCAGTATACAGATTGAATAACATCTGGGGTAGGCTACAACCCTGTCTCACTCCCTTCCCAACCACTGCTTCCCTTTCATACCCCTCGACTCTTATAACTGCCATCTGGTTTCTGTACAAATTGTAAATAGCCTTTCGCTCCCTGTATTTTACCCCTGCCACCTTCAGAATTTGAAAGAGAGTATTCCATTCAACATTGTCAAAAGCTTTCTCCAAGTCTACAAATGCTAGAAACGTAAGTTTGCCTTTCCTTAATCTATTTTCTAAGATAAGTCGTAGGGTCAGTATTGCCTCACATGTTCCAACATTTCTACGGAATCCAGACTGATCTTCCCCGAGGTCGGCTTCTACCAGTTTTTCCATTCGTCTGCAAAGAATTCGCGTTAGTATTTTGCAGCTGTGGATTATTAAACTGATAGATCGGTAATTTTCACATCTGTCAACATCTGCTTTCTTTGGGATTGGAATTATTATATTCTTCTTGAAGTCTGAGGGAATTTCGCCTGTCTCATACATCTTGCTCACCAGATGGTAGAGTTTTGCCAGGGCTGGCTCTCCCAAGGCTGTCAGTAGTTCTGATGGAATGTTGTCTACTCCGGGGGACTTGTTTCAACTCAGGTCTTTCAGTGCTCTGTCAAACTCTTCACGCAGTATCATATCTCCCATTTCATCTTCATCTACCTCGTCTTCCATTTCCATAATATTGTTCTCAACTAAGACGCCCTTGTATAGACCCTCTATATACTCCGTCCACCTTTCTACTTTCCCTTCTTTGCTTAGAATTGGGTTTCCATCAAAGCTCTTGATATTCATGCAAGTGGTTCTCCTTTCTCGAAAGGTCTCTTTAATTTTCCTGTAAGGAGTATCTATCTTACCCCTAGTGAGATAAGCCTCTGGCATGGATCAAAAATATAGGCACTATAACGCGTTAAAACGGAAGGGAGAAACGGTTGGTTGTGTTGCTCTGGTGGCAAACTCTCACATCTAGTACTAAGTGAGCCAGAGAAACCACTAAAAGCTCTACTTCTGCAAGAATGCAATGAATCGAAGTATTTTTTAAATATAAATAGAAAAGGTACGATAACAGCAAAATAATAGAAACAAATTCATTGTGTACCTACATATCGGCATACTTGCTTTATATATACGTCTCTACATAGCTGTATACACAAACATCTCGTAAAATGACTAGCCTACTTAGTCACCATAACTCATCGTAACAAAACTACAGATGTACGAGCGAAGCAGCGGGTAACAGTTACATATGAATGACTTTCTACTGTTAGAGTAATTAAAAAAAACACTTCTTATTGTGAATGTAACTGTGATGTGTAAAAAGGGTTTTGTAGAAGGAGTTTCTTAAGCTGAAAATTCAGCTCCGCTGTGGGAAAAGTGATAGCTATACTTGGCAGTGTATTGGCTAGTTTTAATCCTGCAGATTGTTGGCAGATTTCATAGAGTCCTGTTCTGTGTCAGTTAACGTACAGTTTTTCTTTGTTTCCAGTGTTTTACAGTCAGAAAGTATGTTGGCTTTTAACGATAAATATAGCTTTTAGAATATACACATTTGTTATCGTCAGCATAACAGTTCTTCATTCCCTGTATTGAGCTCCACACATGATACTTATAGCCGTTTTTGGAAGAATCAGTAACTTGTTAAGATTTGCTTTGGCTGTTGCGTTCGGAATATCGATGCCATAGTTCACATTTGGAGGAGAAAACAGAATGATATGCAGTCTTTACGACAACAGTATCTTTGCAGACCTTGCTAAACATTTTTGCACATATATTCTAGGATAGCTAACGTGTGATACGTCGCTATGCATGTCTTATTTCAACTTACTTTGAATGGTTTTGTCTACATCATCTACGTCAACACTCCGCAAGCCACCTGACCGTGTTTGGCGGGTCTTATTTTTTGCACCACTAACTGATTCCCTATTTCCAGCTCCACTCGTGAATGGCGCGTGGGAAGAATGATTGTCGCCAAAGCCTCTGCATTAGCTCTAATATGTCGAATTTTCTCGCTGTACTGATTTCGCGAAATATTTGTGGGAGGAAGTAATATATTGTCCGACTGTTCCCGGAAAGTACTCTTTGGAAATTTCAGTAGTAAGCCTTTCCGTGATGCCTAACGCCTCTCTTGTAGCGTCTGCCAGTGAAGTTTGTTGTCACCTCTGTAACGCCCTCGTGCCGACTAAACGATCCCATGACGAAGCGTGCCCCTCTTCATTTGGATCTCCGGTGTCTCTCCTGTAAATCCTCCCTGGGAATGTTTAATCCAAAGAATTTTACATTAAACAATTTTTTACCATTTCAATACCAGTGCACAGTTTTACTTGATCATTGAGTCTTTAACTCCATGAGCATGTCTTACTAGTTTTTACATTTAGGTGGCTTTATTTAAATTACTGAAGTCTGTAATTTGTCACATTACTGCAATTGGTCTGTAATTCATTGAACTATTCGTTTTTACATAGATTGATAAATTATCTGCTTACAGAAGTATTCCGTTTATAGACGTAATCGAATATCGTTCATATAAATCAAAATCAGAAGAGCGTCTAATACAAAGCCCTGAGGTACACAAAATTTTATGTTAGTGATTCTAGATTTGTGAACAGCACTTTCAGTTCTAAGCAGTACAAGCGGTTTTCGGCTACACAACTAGGTCATAAACTATGCATCTTTTGACGATGATCCGTAGCTTACCTAACAGGATAGTAACGTTCACACAATCAGAAGCTTCCTCATGGTCTTGGCATATACCTGAAACATGTTCCTTGTTCTCGGCGCCGTTTGTGATCTCTGAGCAGCTGCTATGCTAGTTGATTTACCTGAATTTCGCACATTAGGTTGTGTCTGTTGAGAAATTTATAATCCTAGACTGAAGAGCCAAAGAAACTGGTACACCTGCTTCATATCGTGTAGGGCCCTCGAGAGCATGCAGAAGTGCCGCAGCACGACGTGCCATGGACGCGACTAGCGTCAGAAGTAGTGCTGGAGAGAACTGACACCATGAATCCCGCAGGGCTGTCCATAAATCCGTAAGAGTACGAGGGGGTGGAGATCTCTTCTGCACAGCACGCTGCAAGGCAAATCATATATGCTCAATGATGTTAACGTCTGGGGAGTTTGGTGGCCAGCGGAACTGTTTAAATTCAGAAGAGTGTTCTGGAGTCACTCTGTAGCAATTCTGGGAATGTGGGGTGTCGCATTGTCCTGCTGGAATTGCCCAAGTCCATCGGAATGCACAATGGACATGAATGGATGCAGGTGATCAGACAGGATGCTTACGTACGTGTCACCTGTCAGAATCGTATCTAGACGTGTCAGCGGTCCCATATCACTCCAACTGCACGCACCCCACACCATTACAGAGCCTCCACCAGCATGAATAGTCCCCGGCTGACATGCAAGGCCCATGAATTCATACGGTTGTATCCATACCCGTACACGCCCATCCGCTCGATACAATTTGAAACGAGACTCGTCGGACCAGACAACATTTTTCCAGTCATCAACTGGCCAGTGTTGACGGACCCAGGTGAGGCGTAAAGCTTTGTGTCATGCTGTAATCAAGGGTACACGAGTGGGCCCTCGGCTCCGAAAGCCCATATCGATGACGTTTCGTTGAATGGTTCCCACTCTTGACGCTTGTTGATGGCCGAGCATTGAAATCTGCAGCAATCTGCGGAAGAGTTGCACTTCCGTCACGTTCAACGATTCTCTTCAGCCGTCGTTGCTCCCATGGATCTTTTTCCGGCCACAGCCGGATTCTTGATATTTACGCTACACTCGTGAAATGGTCGTAAAGGAAAATTCCCACTTCACCGCTACCTCGGAGGTGCTGTGTCCCATCGGTCATGCGCCGACTGTACCACCATTTTCAAACTTACCTAAATACTGATAACCTGCCATTGTAGCAGCAGTAACCGTTCTAACAATTGCGCTAGACACTTTTCTTATACAGGCGTTGCAGACCGCAGCGCCGTACTCTGCCTGTTTACGTATCTCTGTATTTGAATAACAGTTTCTTTGGCGCTTCCGTGTACATTTTGTACTTCGCAGACAGGGAGTATTGAGACTGGTCTGAAAGTTAAAGCATCACTTAGTGCACGTACATCCAAATTTAGTACTCCAGGTACGAAACTAGAGCGCAGCAGAGATCGCACGTGAAGGAAACAGCTGCAGCAGGGAACAGCTGATTGCGACAGGGGAGGGGCCGTGGCGGCGCGAACGGTCCCGTTCGCCGCTCGCCTCGGCCAAGGACGCAGCGTGGTCCGGTTTTGGCCGCTCGCAAACACGCGCGCGTGTGCCGCGTACAAAACAAGCCTGTTGCCTCCGGCCCTTTAAAACGCGTGACTGTCGCTGGCAGCTGAGAGGCGTGGCGGAACAGTTCAGGGGCTCCGGAACGCCCTATACTTGCAATGTTAAAATAACGCTTATAAATTACATCTTTCCTCACAAAGTATTTGAGGTAGGAAGTTGAACTTTTTACAGATTATTTATTGGAATATGGGCTACAACTTAACACAGGGATTTTACAAAATTTTAGTTCAGTTATTAAAGATGATTTTTTTTCAATTGCAATGAAAATTCACAACATTTTTTTGCAATTTTTTATTTATATATTCAAAAATATACAGTTTTTTGGAAAAAGACTGTGTTAAATTATGCAGAAGGTAATGTGTAACATTTACTGAAAGTTTGAAACAAATATGTTTGGGAGATCCTTAGAAAACATGTAATTAGTATGAGAAAATAAAAGTTTTGGGAATCGAGCGACAAAGATTGGATTAACTTTTTAGTGCATTCCAGGTCCATAGGATGGATTATCTTCATCCTCTGCAAACTCCACCTCCAGCTTCCTCTTGTTCCTCCTCTTGTTTACTCTTGCTTGTATTTCTGGACTCTTTACAGCCCTGTCTGCAGCCCGAAGGCGTTCCTTGTCTAAAGCAAGCATCGCTCGTACCATGTTAGAATGTTATTATTTACAGTAATAACACATACCTTTGGCTTTCAACATTTCTCCTTTTCTTAAAAGCCTTCAGAGGATTTCTGATAACTTTACTTTTACTCATTATTATACTTCAACAAAACAGAGACTCAAGAAACAGAATTAATTACGAATATTTTTTAGATAACGACAGAGTAAATAAACATGAAACAGTCGACAATCACACCAGCGATATATATTGAACCATCACAGGTTAGCCACAACACATACTTTATCTCACATCACTAAAATGTACCTGATGAACACGGACGTTAATAATAACACCATTTGACAGCAGTTTAACAGCGCCACAGTGGGTCACGCCCATGTAGAACACATTTCAAAAAAAATTTAAAAATAGTTGTAGTCTTCGGAATTGAATAAATTATATATCTATTAAAAGGTAATAGTCTGCAGATTCAGAAAACGCAAAAAAGTAAAAATTGAACTTTTCATGATTTTGAGCCTTTCCGGAGCCCCTTAACACACTGGACTCATATTCGGAAGGAGCGGGATTCAAATATCCATTTGGCTTTGATGATTTAATATTCTTAGCAGGAAAAAACAGTCTAGGCTGCAAAAAGAGCATAAGCTTTAGTGACGCGTTTCGGCTTTTTGAGGCATCTTCAGGAATCGCGAGACTGTCTCACGCAGCGTGCACATATGCGGTCATGTATTGACGGCCACAGCAATTTCTGTAGCAATATTGTGTCAAGCTTGGAAATGAGGCTCTGTCTAAGCAAAGCTGCATGACTTCGCCGAAAGAACACACCAAAATTTCGATTGCTTATGTTAATGCATTCCCCGCATTTCCTATACGATTTCTGAAGATGTCTCAAAAAGGGCGAAACGCGTCAATAAAGCTTATGCTGTTTTTGCAGCCTAGACTGTTTTCTTCCTACTGAAAAGATATCACAGAAACCGCATCATGGCGACAGAGTGGGAGAATTTGTATAACATATTTATATTTCATGACTAACTCCGGGTTCAAACATTGAAATTTGTTCCTGAAATTCAATCTAACTGTATATAAGGTCGTGTTGAGGTCATTGTTGGCAGCCGGAATAAAATAAGAATAGGATCCTTTCACAGACCTCCCAATTCAGATGATACAGTTGCTGAAAGGTTCAAAGAAAACTTTGATTTCAAACACGTATCCGACTCATACGATAATAGTTGGTGGTGACTTTATTTCACCCTTGACATGTTGGTGAAAATACATGTTTAATTCCGGAGGTACGCATAAAATATCATCCGAAATTGTGCTAAACGCATTCTCTGAAAATTATTTCGAGCAGTTAGTTCATGAGCCCACGCGAATAGTTAACGGTTGTGAAAACACACTTGACCTCTTAGCCAAATAATCCTGAGTTAAGAATGAGCATCAAAACTGCTGCAGGGATTAGTGAACACAGGGTTGTCGTAGCGAGATTGAATATTGTAATCCCTAAATCCTCGAAAAATAAGCGGAAAATATACCTATTAAAAAAAACAAAAAACAAGATACTAACTCACTTGACGCCTTCCTGGGAGACAATCTCCACTCATTCCAAATTAATAATATAAGTGTACACCAGATGTGGCTTGAATTCAAACAAATAGTATCGTCAGCAATTGAGAGATTTATACCAAATAAATTAACAAACGACGGAGCTGATCCTCCTTGGTACACAAAACGGGTTAGAACACTGTTGCGGAAACAACGAAACAAACATGCCAAATTTAAACAGACGCAAAATCCCCAACATTGGCAATCTTCTACAGAAGCTCGTGCTTTAGCACGGACTTCAATGCGAGATGCTTATAACAGTTTCCACAACGAAACTTTGTCTCGAAAACTGGCAGAACACCCAAAGAGATTTTGGTCGTATGTGAAGTATGTTAGCGGTAACAAACAATCAATGGCTTCTCTGTTCGATAGCAATGGAGATACTATCGAAGACAGTACTGCCAAAGCAGAGTTACTAAACACAGCCTTCCGAAATGCCTTCACAAAAGAAGACGAAGTAAATATTCCAGAACTCGAATCGAGAACAGCTGCCAACATGAGTAACGTAGAAGAAAATATCCTCGGAGTAGTGAAGCAACTTAATCACTTAATAAAAGCAAGTCTTCTGGTCCAGACCGTATACCAAATAGGTTCCTTTGGGAGTATGCTGATGCATTAGGTCCATACTTAACTTTCATATACAACCGTTCGCTCGACGAAAGATCGGTACCCAAAGACTGGAAAGTTGCACAGGTCACACCAATATTCAAGAAAGGTAGTAGGAGTAACCCACTAAATTTAGGCCCATACCGTTAACGTCGATATGCAGCAGAATTTTGGAACATATATTGTGTTCAAACATTATGAATTACCTCGAAGAAAACAGCCTATTGATACAGTCAACATGGGTTTAGAAAACATCGTTTCTGTGAAGCACAACTAGCTCTTTATTAACATGAAGTGTTGAGTGCTATTGACATGGGATTTCAGATCGATTGCGTATTTCTGGATTTCCGGAAGGCTTTTGACACTATACCACACAAGCGGCTTGTAGTGAAATTGGGTGCTTATGGAATATCGTCTCAGTTATGTGACTGGATTTGTGACTTCCTGTCAGAGAGATCACAGCTCGTAGCAATTTACGGAAAGTCATCGAGTGAAACAGAAGTGATATCTGGCGTTCCCCAAGGTAGTGTTATAGGCCGTTCGCTGTTCCGTATCTATATAAACTATTTAGGAGACAATCTGAGCAGCCGTCTTAGGTTGTTTGCAGATGACACTGTGGTTTATCGTCTAACAAAGTCAGCAGAAGATCAAAACAAATTGCAAAACGATTTAGAAAAGATATCTGAATGGTGCGAAAATTGGCAGTTGACCCTCAATAACGAAAAGCGTGAGGTCATCCACATGAGTGCTAAAAGGAAGTCGTTAAACTTCGGTTACACGATAAATCATTCTTATCTAAAAGTCGTAAATTCAACTAAATACCTACGTATTACAATTACGAACAACTTAAATTGGAAGGAACACATAGAAAATGTTGTGGGGAAGGCTAACGAAAGACTGCGTTTTATTGGCAAGACACTTAGAAAATGTAACAGACCTACTATGGAGACTGCCTACACTACGCTTGTCCGTCCTCTTTTAGAAAACTGCTGCGCGGTGTGGGATCCTTACCAGATAGGACTGACGGAGTACATCGAAAAAGTTCAAAGAAGGGCAGGACCTTTTGTACTATCGCGAAATATGGGAGAGGGTGTCACAGAAATGATACAGGATTTGGGCTGGAAATCATTCAAACAAAAGAAATTTTTCGTTGCGACGGAATCTTCTCACTAATTTCCAATCACCAACTTTCTCCTCCGAATGCGAAAATATTTTGTTGACACCGATCTACATAAGGAGGAACGATCACCACGATAAAATAAGGGAAATCAGAGCTCGTACGGAAAAATATAGGTGTTCATTCTTTCCGCGCGCTATACGAGATTGGAATAATAGAGAATTGTGAAGGTGGTTCGATGAACCCTCTGCCAGGAACTTAAATGTGATTTGCAAAGTATTTATGTAGATGTAGATGTAGAAGGCGAAGAAGAGCCTGTGTCGAAAATGTTAACGATAGCCTGTCACTTCTCGTTGTCTGCAATCTAAAACCTGCAAGGGAACCGTGAGATGTGCGAGTGTGGGTAAACGAATTGATAATCTACGTGTATAAATAGGTAGGTGTGTGCCATAAGGAAGTCTTTGTCGGTCCGGGGACTGTGCTCGAATCTGTAAGGCGACGGCTCGCAGTAAGGGGGAAATCTGCGTTCGAGTTCCGATCCGGCACAAATTTTCATATGTCGCTTTTGGTAGAACATCTGTACCTATTATAGTTAAATTAAATTTCAGGAATAAATTAGACGATTTAAGCCGAGTGAGGAGTGGCAGTGGTCAGCACACTGGACCCGCATTGGGAAGGACGACGATCCAGATCCGCGTCCGGCCATCCTCATTTAGTTTTTCCGCGATTTGCCGAAATCACCCCAGGAAAATGCCGTGAAAGTTCTTATGAGAAGGGCACAGCTGAAGTCTTTCCCCATCCTTGAAACATTCCATGATTGTCACCCGTCTCTGATGACCTCAATGTCGACGGGACGTTAAACTCTAATCTTCCTCTTTTCCTTCGATGATTTAATTTCCACGCGCTTTTTCTACATCCCTTCAGTGAATGCTGCAAACGGTTTCTTCAACAACACACTGTGGCTAGCCGATTCTTCTTCAAATGAGCAGCTGGCCCGAGTCGCCGAGCGGTTCTAGGCGCTACAGTCTGGAACCGCGCGACCGCTACGGTCGCATGTTCGAATCCTGCCTCGGGCATGGATATGTGTGATGTCCTTAGGTTAGTTAGGTTTAAGTAGTTCTAAGTTCTAGGGAACTGATGACCTCAGAAGTTAAGTCCCATAGTGCTCAGAGCCATTTCAACCATTTTTTTTTCAAATGAGCCATTGGCTTGCCAGCATGCTATCTAAAGAGAGACTGACCACGGGCGTCCGCAGAAATTTTTTCAAGTGTTGCCAGATTCTAAAATTGTCAGTTATAACACATTGATCTGGTGAATTTTAAATCCTGTCCTGTCCTAAGAACTCGACAAAAAACTTGCTGTACCTCAAACGATTGATAGTTATCCACTCACTAATTTTAAGGTTCGCCGATGACATTGTAATTCTGTCAGAGACAGCAAAGGACTTGGAAGAGCAGTTGAACGGAATGGATGGTGTCTTGAAGGGAGGATATAAGATGAACATCAACAAAAGCAAAACGAGGATAATGGAATGTAGTCGAATTAAGTCGGGTGATGCTGAGGGAACGAGATTAGGAAATGAGACACTTAAAGTAGTAAAGAAGTTTTGCTGTTTGGGGAGCAAACTAACTGATGATGGTCGAAGTAGAGAGGATATAAAATGTAGAGTGGCCATGGCAAGGAAAGCGTTTCTGAAGAAGAGAAATTTGTTAACATCGAGTATAGATTTAAGTGTCAGGAAGTCATTTCTGAAAGTATTTGTATGGAGTGTAGCCAAGTATGGAAGTGAAACATGGACGGTAAATAGTTTGGACAAGAAGAGAATAGAAGCTTTCGAAATGTGGTGCTACAGAAGAATGCTGAAGATTAGATAGGTAGATCACATAACAAATGAGGAGGTATTGAATAGGATTGGGGAGAAGAGAAGTTTGTGGCACAACTTGACCAGAAGAAGGGATCGGTTGGTAGGACATGTTCTGAGGCATCCAGGGATCACCAATTTAGTATTGGAGGGCAGCGTGGAGGGTAAAAATCTTAGGGGGAGACCAAGAGATGAATACACTAAGCAGATTCAGAAGGATGTAGGTTGCAGTAGGTACTGGGAGATGAAGAAGCTTGCACAGGATAGAGTAGCATGGAGAGCTGCATCAAACCAGTCTCGGGGCTGAAGACCACAACAACAACAATGTTAAGGTAGATAATTTTGATACCTAAAAAGTGTAGTATCAACGTTCGATATTACACTTGTTAGGGGTTGCATTTATCGATCGCGGTCCGTGTTAGTGCCTGAGGAACTGCGAGTCGCGACCGGCTCCGCTAACGCCGATCCGCGGCTTGTATCAAGTTTCTAGCGAGCTGTGGTCCACTCGATTTACATGTTTCTATTTAGCATTGGCGACTAGTCAACATTGGCGACGAAACCGTTCGTCGTCACCATAACAAGAAGTAAGTATATTTCAATAGTATATGCAAATTTTATCGTTTTATGTTATTTATTTGAATACGAATGCCACCTTTTTGATTCAACTATCTGAAATTACATCCCCATACGATTAAATCCGGTGTATCCAACGGGTTAGGAAATAAAGCTAGAAAATATTCACAAAATATTAATCACATTCCCATTACGTTAGGTCGAAACTGCAAATTAAAAAGCTGAATTAGAAAAAAAGCTAGAACGATTCAGAAAACTCTGTTGCTTATCAACCAAAATTACCAAGAAAAACTTCCAGATTAATACTCCTCGAAGTGGAAAAAAAGGAATTAACTTTAAAAAAGGCTTATTGAAATCTGATGCCATCTGCGAGACACTATTTTCTTACAATTCTTCGCGTTTGATCTCGTTACTAGAGTTGTTGAATTATTTCATGCTTTCTATTTCTTGGAAGTTCACTGGAACAAATCAAGCTCAACAAAATGCGTTTTGAAAGCTGTTGATTTTAGAATGGTTACCTAACGTATGGCATAGGCCAAAGAGCAATTATTATAAGGGGCTGTCAAATGAAAACGAGATAGTTGGGGGAAAAATAAGTAAACTGTATTATTTACAAACTAATCGGCATAGCTGTTAATGCGTTTATCATACTTTGAGGAAAACGGTCAATGCCCTCGTGGAAAAATTTTGCTTGCGTGGTTGCTTACGTAGCCGTGAGAGTACTCAGGCGCATCCTTCTGCCTCAAATCGACGCTCGAAAGACATTTGTTGTCCGCCCACATGTTGCCTGGGTTGTTTCGAGTGCTTTGCAGAAGTTTCGCTGGGAAGCCCTTATACATCCTCCATACAGTCCCGATTTCTCCCCATGCAAATTACATATTTTTGGAGCTCTGAAGAAAGACATTCGGGGGCGTCGGGCTAAGAAGTGTACTCGTGGGTACAATCACGGCTCCCGTAGGTATGTGAAAACATTTGTCCGTGAAGGCGTTGACCATCTTGTCTCACAATGGGATAAATGTATTAACTGTTATGGCAACTACTTTCGAAATAATAAACATTTTTTTGTACTTTTTCCCATCTGTCTCATTTTCATTTGTCTGCCTCTTTTACAGGATCTTCCATTTATCTTGTACACCCTAAATAACCGTTTGTCCAGATGCAAATTACAAAATGTTTCAAGCAAATGTTCTTTACCCGTCAGGGGGACATCAGCCAGCATGATTGCCCTTCGTTGTAGCTTTATTTTTTTACAAAGTTATGAACAGCAGTATGACTTTTTCAAATAGAACCCTGTATTTTTTTATTCGGTAATTCATTTTCTCTCATAAAGACCTATTGAAAAATGTATCACAGTGTACCATGCACTGAAACACAACGTTATTAATTAATAACGCAACATTGACGTTGAGCCCGGGATCACAAACTCGTCCACTTGCTGGAGTTGTCAGAAAACAAATGGAAACCAAAACATAACACAAAATAGACTTTGACTCTCCTGTACCACTGGCCAGAAGTAGAACATTCAAAGGTGCTCGGAGTGGTGAACCTGGACTCCGATACACTGGTGAACTCGTTGAATGAAAGAATTATTTACTGCTTCCAGTGTTGCCTGCTGAAGAGAATTACAAGCAAGCACGATACTTTCCTGCGTGTCCTCTGGAGTTGTTGGAATATCGCGATAGATAACGTCTTTAATGCATCGCCAAAGAAAGAAGTCCAGAGGATTTAAGTCAGGAGACATAGCAGGCCAAGTAACTGTTCCTCCTCGACCAGTCCATCTGGCAGGATACCTTGAGTTCAGAACACGACGTGCACGCAATGCATTACGTGCTGGACATCCATCGTGTTGATACCACATAAGCATTCTGGTTCTTAGCGGCACTACATCCAGAAGAGGAAGAATTCATCTGAGGAAGTTGGCATACGCTGTGCCGTTTAGACTACCATTGATGAAATAAGTGCCAATAATTGTAGTACCAAGCATCCCACACCAGACGTCAACTCTCCATTGACGCTGATTTTCCACCTGTTTAACCCATAGTGGGTTGTCGCTGGACCAATAATGCATGTTTCTTGTATTTACCTGTCCTTTGTTTGAGAAGGAACATTCATAGGTAAATAGAACATTGGGATGGCGAGGATTTGCTGCTGTGACCACTGACAGAACTGTACACGATTTCGGAAATAATTCCCATGAAATTCTTGACGTAGGTGTACATGGGAAGGATGGAACCGGTGACGTGTAAGAATACGATGTACACTGGTTTTAGGAACGGCAATCTCGTGTTCAAGCTGTCGTGTTCATAGAAACGGAAGTGCGAACAGTAACTTCGTCAGCTTCGTCTGTGCGAGTGTGTTGTCGTGGGTTGAAACTTCCCGTTCCCTGAAGCGTCGCAACAAGACGACCAACATCTGTCGGAAAGGTGGGTTCTTGTCAGGATATCGCTCTCTGTACAGTTCCGTTGCCTGCGTAGCATTTCACCTACCTTCAACAACAACAATAAAAGAAACACTATGTCGATGCAGTTTGTAGGAAGGACATCGTTTACTGGATACCTACTCTACACAACAGTATTAAAAAGGACTAAACTATTGTACTAAATGTACCCGTACATAAAAAAACTGTATTGGAATTACTGATCTGCTAACTTACATTCCCCATAGGTGAGTAGCATTTATACCTTCTCTTCGTTGGTGTACATTCTACTCACACAACTCTTCAACTGACGATGGTTGACGGTATGATGGCTGTGCATTCTACTTATGTTTACATTTGTCCTCTGTCAACGTCAGCACGTGGATATGTTCCATTACCCCAAGAACCTGCAGTAAGCGCTGGGAGCGTCAATGTCAATGTTGTGTTATGTAATTAATGACGTTGTGTTTCAGTGAATGGTACATTGTGATACATTTTTGAATACGCCTTAAGGAGAGGAAATGAATTACCGAATAAAAAATACACGGTGCCATTTAGAAAAGTCATACCGCTGTTCATATCTTTGTAAAAAACAAAGCGCAACGAAGGCAATCATGCTGATTGATGTCTCCCTGACGGCTAAACAACATCTGTTCGTAACATTTTGTAATTTGCATCTGGACAAACAGTTATTTAGGGTGGTCAAGATAAATGGGACATCCTGCATATGACCAGATCCGGGGTTCCAGATCCTTTTCTCTGGCGGAGCACTACGAGAGTCCCGATACTTTGATGGAACATCTTGTTTATTTTGAAGGTTAATAAAATTTTAAAAATGAGAAAAACGTTTTTTATTCAGTAATTACTTCAAATCTAAATCATAACTAATAACACAGAATGCCGGCCGGAGTGGCCGAGTGGTTCTAGGCGCTTCAGTTTGGAACCGCGCGACCGCTACGGTCGCAGATTCGCATCCTGCCTCGGGCATGGATGTGTGTGATGTCCTTAGGTTAGTTAGGTTTAAGTAGTTCTAAGTTCTAGGGGACTGATGACCTCCGATATTAAGCCGCATAGTGTTCAGAGCCATTTGAATTTTTTGAATAACACAGAATGAATAAAAGATTTGAAAAATAATTAATATTGTCAAATGTAGAAGTAGAAAAACGCCATGTTATCAACAATTTTTCGCGGAGCACTTATGCACACACTTTGGGAAATCTTGCTTTAGATAAAAAAAAACAGTAAAAGTAAAAGGGAAAAACTAGCTATTAAATTGGCCTACTTAAGAAACATACATTAGTTAGTGTTATTGGTTTGAGTAAGCTTCTTGGCGTATCACATATATAATTTGGGACTTGATATCGTATATGTAGTTGAAAAAAGTAACAGGAGCGCCTGTAACATACTGTTTTCGTGTTGCATAATGCTAATATCACATACGATTCTAACATACTGTGTGCCACAAATTCGGTGACATGTCTTCACTGAACCGTGGTACAAATTGCTGTTTTGAAGAGCGCGCCGCAGCGCGTAGTGTGAAGCAGTCGCCCTCTGTTTCTGGCGGTGGCGCCGCTGTGGCAGTCGCAGCTTTGGTGTCTCCCTCTGGTGGAATAGGGGAAAGGTTGCCTGTTCACGTGCATTTAAGGGGCGCTGTGAGCTCGCCAGTCCACCCCTCTTATGGGTCCTCATCCTCCATCAGCTCCTTTCCCGGTTTCCCCCTTCGCTTTTACTCTCCTTTGCCCCCTTTTTTGTTTTCGCATCTTCTGTCCAGTTTCCCCCCACCTGCTCTCGACTGTGGTATGTCACATTTGCCAACTTTTTAGTGCAGTGTTCCAGTGACTATTCAGTGTTGTTTGTCTTTTTCGTGTTGCGAACAGAAACCATGCTGTCGGTAGGTGTGAATTTTATGTCTTTTGCGAACAGAATCCAAACTGTCGCCGTGTTTTTTTTTTAATTGTCTGTCTACTGTTTTCCCTGTCTGCTTCGTATGTATTTTATTAGCATCATCATCCCTCTGTTCTTTGTTTTAAGTTCCACAATTTCTTTTCGCCAAGTTACTCTTTAAGTCTCCGAATTTATCGCCTGTTTTTCATTATTTATTCTCTTGAACTTTCTCACAAAATCTGTAGGCTGAAGAGCGGCATACTAAGCTGCTGCCAGCCCGCCCCCTTCGGGGGGAATTGAAATTCAATAAAGAAAAAAAAAAAAAAGAAAAAAAAGAAAAAAAAACTCGCCAGTCGGTCAGTCTGGGTGAGTCTCTCGTCCCCAGCTTGCTAGTCTGCCTCTCGTCCGCATTTGTTAGGCAGTTAGTGTCTGTCTGTCGTTCGGAGTGCTAGTATGCCTGTCGTTCGGATCAACCTTTAAAGCCGGCAAAATGAGAGTCTTTCCACTCCACCAGTAAGAGAACTCAGCGAGTGGTCGCCCGGTCGGGGCTTAGTTCCTGCATCTGAATCTGCGCGTTAGGCCGCCAGTCTGCTCGAGTTTGCTCACGCAATGGTCGGTGATTGGCGGTTGGATCGATCGATTGGTCGGTCGCGCACTGAGACACAAGATGACTTGTCCGTCTTGAGCGTCGGCGCATGTGAGGTCGCCACGTGAGTCCAGTGGGCCGCGGCGTATAGCGAGGGGTAGTGACTTCGCAGTCGACAGGAGAGCAACAGGAGTCAACCCACGACATCAGTCTGGCCGGTGCGAGCTGCGACTCCGTGAGACGGGAGATCGGCGCGCCTTCCTGCGTCCGTTGAAGCGGCTGGCAGCGGACGGTTCGGGAGAGCGATTTGGGGGTGCTGCGCTAAGTCTTCTCGAGAAATCGCAGTTTATTAGAAGTTAAGTGATTGGTGATACCTTTTTTGATTTACTCTTGTTAAATTCTACTTGTTTTTTCGGTGAGATCACCAGCCGTTTTGCTTTCGGGTCGTCCCACCATTCTTCTCCGTTTGCCCACCCGCGGGAAGGTGGTTGTTTATAAACTGGGTGGTCCGTTTTTCCCTTGTGCAGTAGGGGCGGGTTAGAGCAACCAGCAGTTCGGGTTGTTCGGTAATCTCCCTATCAATCTACCGTACGTTAGTAGCTGCCTCTGTCACGTTTGTCGGATTTGGTGTGTTAACGAATTTATTGCTTGGAGTGTAATGGCCTAATACCTGAAATATGTTTTGATCTTTGGAAACTTTGATATTATTGTCTATGATCTTGAGAGACGGTATCTGTTTACTGTAGAGCATCTTAACTATTGTTTGGCCAACCTTGTAGAATTTTATATAAGACTGCATTTCATGGGCTTTTATTTAAATTTTCTTAGAAGTTAAAATCAAGCTGCACATTCGGTGGCAAAGTTAATATTTTAATTGTTAGTGTTTTGTACCATTTCCATCCCTTCTTCCGGAGGGGGGGGAGGTGCATAATTTGTGTGCTTGTGTAAATTGTTAAAACTCTTAGTTTAAAGTTATCTGGTGTGTTGCAGATTTGCACCACTGTAGTCTTTCAGAGGCTGTTGTGACCGGTCGTAACTATAGCCATGTCAAAAGGGAGCGGCAAGGTTCTCTGCCCAAAAGCTCATACAGTCAAAACTTGTTTCTTTCTACCTCTGAATAAATTGTAACTTTGATATTTAGAGGGTGCTTTCTGATTATAATTTTAAATCTGTTTCTTTTAAAAAATGCTTTTAGGCACTATTAAAGTGAATAAAATTCCCATTGTTAAAAGGAATTTGGTTATTATTTCATCGGTTAATCCCTGGCAACTACTTCCATGCTTACATAGTGTGACTAAATGTGTTAATGTTCTTGATGAATCGCTAGTAAATAAAATAAATTCTTAAGAATATTCTTTGAAAATAAATCACAGTTCATTCACCAAGCAAGCCTTTTAGCCATAGTGTATTAGTTATAATTGAAGAAGTGAGAAATATATTGTGATAATGTAATAAAACAACGTGTGGACAGGACTTGAAGGCGTAAAGGTACTGACCCACCGCCTTGTCATCCTGAGCCTTTTAGGCATCGCCGGATGCGGATATGGAGGGGCGTGTGGTCAGCACACCGCTCTCCCAGCCGTTGTCAGTTTCCGTGAGTGGTGCCGCTACTTCTCAATCAAGTAGCTCCTCTATCTGCCTCACAAGGGCTGAGGGCACCCCGCTCGCCAACAGCACTCTGCAGACCCGGACGGTGACCCTTCCGAGTGCTAGGCCAGTCCGATAACGCTTAACTTCACTGATATGACGTCAACCAGAGTTACCACTGCGACAAGGCCGTCGGCTGATACCGTAGTAAGGGTAAAGAAAATCCAGTTAATAATGTAGACTAAGTGCTGATGTCAGATTGGAGTTTTCCGTTGCGACATTCCTTAACAAATACTAGTTGGAGTTCCTGCCACATCAGGTTTGTCACTCTTCGAGCTTTCGACGACTTTCTCCGCCATCATCGTCAGGACATTACAATAACACATGCGTGAATAAATTAAAACGTCGCCAGTTGTAGTGGCCGACAAGCAGGTGTACGGACGTCGGCACAGTAGGAGATATCCGTAGCCATACCTGCGGTCGTATTTTGCCGTCTGAAACTGTCACGCACTGTCAGTCACATTTGTCGCTCATATAGGACATAGCGTTATGGGTGACGAGAATAACATTTTGGACGCACCGCCTCTATAATAGACATGAAGAGGCTTCACAGGGTGCAATTAAGGGCTTCAGTGAAACCACCTCGTCCATTTGGGCGTTGATTCTACACTCCTGGAAATTGAAATAAGAACACCGTGAATTCATTGTCCCAGGAAGGGGAAACTTTATTGACACATTCCTGGGGTCAGATACATCACATGATCACACTGACAGAACCACAGGCACATAGACACAGGCAACAGAGCATGCACAATGTCGGCACTAGTACAGTGTATATCCACCTTTCGCAGCAATGCAGGCTGCTATTCTCCCATGGAGACGATCGTAGAGATGCTGGATGTAGTCCTGTGGAACGGCTTGCCATGCCATTTCCACCTGGCGCCTCAGTTGGACCAGCGTTCGTGCTGGACGTGCAGACCGCGTGAGACGACGCTTCATCCAGTCCCAAACATGCTCAATGGGGGACAGATCCGGAGATCTTGCTGGCCAGGGTAGTTGACTTACACCTTCTAGAGCACGTTGGGTGGCACAGGATACATGCGGACGTGCATTGTCCTGTTGGAACAGCAAGTTCCCTTGCCGGTCTAGGAATGGTAGAACGATGGGTTCGATGACGGTTTGGATGTACCGTGCACTATTCAGTGTCCCCTCGACGATCACCAGTGGTGTACGGCCAGTGTAGGAGATCGCTCCCCACACCATGATGCCGGGTGTTGGCCCTGTGTGCCTTGGTCGTATGCAGTCCTGATTGTGGCGCTCACCTGCACGGCGCCAAACACGCATACGACCATCATTGGCACCAAGGCAGAAGCGACTCTCATCGCTGAAGACGACACGTCTCCATTCGTCCCTCCATTCACGCCTGTTGCGACACCACTGGAGGCGGGCTGCACGATGTTGGGGCGTGAGCGGAAGACGGCCTAACGGTGTGCGGGACCGTAGCCCAGCTTCATGGAGACGGTTGCGAATGGTCCTCGCCGATACCCCAGGAGCAACAGTGTCCCTAATTTGCTGGGAAGTGGCGGTGCGGTCCCCTACGGCACTGCGTAGGATCCTACGGTCTTGGCGTGCATCCGTGCGTCGCTGCGGTCCGGTCCCAGGTCGACGGGCACGTGCACCTTCCGCCGACCACTGGCGACAACATCGATGTACTGTGGAGACCTCACGCCCCACGTGTTGAGCAATTCGGCGGTACGTCCACCCGGCCTCCCGCATGCCCACTATACGCCCTCGCTCAAAGTCCGTCAACTGCACATACGGTTCACGTCCACGCTGTCGCGGAATGCTACCAGTGTTAAAGACTGCGATGGAGCTCCGTATGCCACGGCAAACTGGCTGACACTGACGGCGGCGGTGCACAAATGCTGCGCAGCTAACGCCATTCGACGGCCAACACCGCGGTTCCTGGTGTGTCCACTGTGCCGTGCGTGTGATCATTGCTTGTGCAGCCCTCTCGCAGTGTCCGGAGCAAGTATGGTGGGTCTGACACACCGGTGTCAATGTGTTCTTTTTTCCATTTCCAGGAGTGTATTTCGCGGTCGAAAAAGATAGTTCGCTGAGTAATGAGTATCAGGAAGACGTTCTTGACAAACCCTGACGCTGCTGAGCCCTCCCTCTCCCTGCCCCCCTCCTGGACGGTTCAGCTCATCTGTAAGGACATTGTGGGCCTTCAGCCCCATTGAGAACGTGATCACACCACTCTGGAGTTAAGAGCGACCACAATTTCTTCTATGTTGTACAAAGTGGAACCACTAGGGACCGCTCAAAACCATTCGACGAAATTTTAACGTGGTCCGAAGCAGGAGGAGGTGTTTTTTCCAGTCCTCCTGCTGCGAGCCCTCCTGTGGTGTGATGACGGGGCAGATGCGACACTGACACATGCGTGAATTAAGTGGCAAAGAGTCTCTGTGAGACCTCCCAGTTCGGTAACACCCTTGGTGGCACTCACGTACCTTTGTTGGGCAGGTAAGCATTTCGACACGCCTGACTGAGTGGCACTACGTTGCTGGACCAGCGCCTTCTGGTCGCATGCAAAAAATAAGGGGTATCGAAACTGAAGCGCGTCTTGCTGGCGCCTATGAATCAATGGATGGCTGTCTCCGTACAGTGACATTTTTAAAGCGCTCAACGAAGATAGACGTGTGGCACCGAGGGTGTTCCGAACTGGTGGGAGTCTTAAAGGGCGTCTTTTCCGTTTTACTCACACATCTGTCAATATCAGAACCCGCTTGCCCCCCCCCCCCTCCCCCCTCCGTGATTACACCACAGAAAGGCTGAAAAAATGTAAACACCATCTGCTCCTACTCCTGGCCGCCCAGGATTAGCCGAGCGGTCTAAGGCGCTGCATTAGGATAATTTAGGTTAAGTAGTGTGTAAGCTTAAGGACTGATGACCTTAGCAGTTAGGTCCAATAAGATTTCACACACATTTGAACCATCTGCTCCTTCGGATCAGGTTCAAATTTCGTCGAATGAGTTTTAACGGTCCCTAGTGGTTCCACTCTGTACGACACAGCAAAAATTGTGGTCGCACTGCGCTCCAGAGGGGTGAGATCACGTTCAGTGATGTTGAAGACCCACAATGTCCTTACAGATGGGCTGAATGGTCCAGGAGGGTAACGTGTCAGCAGTGTCAAAGGTTGGCAACAACATCATCCTATTGCTCATTACTCTGCGAACTGTCGTTTTCGACCGCGAAATGGAATCAACGCCCAAATGGAAGGGGTGGTTTCATTGACGCCCTTAATGTGACCCCTTGAAGCCTTTTAGTGTCGATAGTGAGCGGCAATGTGGTCTGAAATATTTTCCTCGGCCAGCCATAAGAAAACCGCGTGAAATCAACGGTATGCGTTGCGGTTCTGACTTCCATCTCAGACGTGTCAAAGTAGTGGTGAAATTTGGGTAAGAGGTTGTGTGACAACCGTCTCATCTCGTGCGGTAGCGTTCTCGCTTCCCACGCCCGGGTTCCCGGGTTCGATTCCCGGCGGGGTCAGGGATTTTCTCTGCCTCGTGATGGCTGGGTGTTGTGTGCTGTCCTTAAGTTAGTTAGGTTTAAGTAGTTCTAAGTTCTAGGGGACTGATGACCATAGATGTTGAGTCCCATAGTGCTCAGAGCCATTTGAACCATTTTTTGAACCGTCTCATCGTGTGACACGTCCAGGTGGCATTGGACAGAATTGTCGTGAAATTTGGTGCCAGTGACATCATTAACTCAGCTTACACTTCACATGGACTTCTCTGCTCTGGTCCCTTTAGAGGTATGCGTCGACCGACACGTTGCTGTTTGAAGCGTCGCTGCAACCGAAGGTGACGTCGCAGGGCGCTAACCTTCTGCATCAAGGCTGTAGGCACCTTTGAGCCAAATTGCTAACGTATTTCGAAAAAGCGACCCTTCAATTTTGTTGCACACTGTATTTTAACGGAATCATCTGTAGAAATCCATTGTCTGAAATTAGCGTATTTTATGATAAAGATGTTATGCGGCTGTGACGATAATTCTGACTACATTGGTGATAATAGGAAAAGATTCTTTTTATCCAGTATGGAATTTTAAATAGTTTTTTTTACAATGAAATTTTGTAAACATATCGGCGAACTGTTACACTATTTTTAGTGAAATGAAATGTCGTGTGGCTAGGGCCTCCAGTCGGGTAGACCGTTCGCCTGGTGCAAGTCTTTCGACTTGACGCCACTTCGGCGACTTGCGCGTCGATGGGGATGAAATGATGATGAAATGATGATGATTAGGACAACACGACACCCAGTCCCTGAGCGGAGAAAATCTCCGACCCGGCCGGGAATCGAACCCGGGCCCTTAGGATTGACATTCTGACCACTTTTTTTTTTTTTTTTATTTGGTCGTTGATTCCTTTACTCAGTTTTTATTACAGAGGGCGAACTGCCCTCTGACCGAACACGCTGAGCTACCGTGCCGGCTGCCACTCAGCTACCGGAGGCGGACAGAGAGGCGCTCGTACCCACACTATGAGGATACAAATCAGGTTTGCTTTCCTTTGAGGCTGGACGTGGTGTGTTGATGTTAGAAGGAGGCTAGCTGAGAGCCTGCAAACAGCCTGTGTTCGTGCTAGGTACACTGTACCTACGCCACGAGCTATGGACTGAGGTGGGATTTCGTATGACAGAGGGAACACTCTCAGGGTTATCCCACGCATCCAGACTGCAAAGTTGTATGTCATTATGGTGATTCAATATATCGTGCTGCCATTCATGAACAGCATTGCAGAGGGTGTTTTCCAAAAGGATAACTCTTGCCCTGTTGTGACCGAACATGCTCTGCAAGGTGTCGAAGTGTTGCCTCATTCTGCCCGATCACCAAGTCTGTCTGCCAGCGAGCACATATGGGCCGTCGTCGGACGAAAAATTCACAAACAGCACTAGCCGTTCCTGATTAACCGACTAATTGTAACAGACATGGAACTTCTTCCCGCAAATTGACATCTCGCACCTGTACAGCACGACGCATGCACGTTTGCATGTTTGCATTCAACGGTCTGGCGCTTACAATGGTTTATTAATGTACCAATATTTCAGATTTGGAAAAATTCATCTCGCCCGTGATCTTACAATGTTAATCATTTAAGTACGTCACATAGAGAAATGATTGCCGAAATGTCATTACTCTACATTACTTGTTTTTTTCTGTTGCGATTTTTTCCGTCAGTGCAGTTTCGATGACAGTTTCACTAAAATAATTTCAGCTTCTTATAATTACCCGTAGTCTGTGTTCAAGATTTGTAGAATTTCAGCTCCAGTGTGTTTCAAAATCGGTTTGTTCTGATATTAGAATGAAAAGGTTGCGTCCTTTTATAGCGTGAGTAAACTGTAAGGTAGTGTCCACTCGCCACCAAACATTATTTGCAGTAAGCCCGCATTAGGTCCTAATACGGAAATATATCAAGAAGAGCTTCTAATATTGCTATACATGGTGGTCCATTGATCGTGAACGGGCCAAATATCTCAGGAAATAAGCGTCAAACGAAAAAACTACAAAGAACGAAACTTGTCTGGTTTGAAGGGGGAAACCAGATAGCGCTATGGTTGGCCCGCTAGATGGCGCTGCCATAGCTCAAACGGATATCAACTACATTTTTTAAAATAGGAACCCCCCATTTTTTATTACATATTCGTGTAGTACGTAAAGACATATGAATGTTTTAGTTGGACCACTTTTTTTGCTTTGTGATGGATGGCGCTGTAATAGTCACAAACATATGGCTCACAATTTTACGCGAACAGTTGGTAACAGGTAGGTTTTTTAAATTAAAATAAAGAGCGTAGGTACGTTTGAACATTTTATTTCGGTTGTTCCAGTGTGATACATGTACCTTTCTGAACTTATCATTTCTGAGAACGCATGCCGTTACAGGGTGATTACCTGTAAATACCACATTAATGCAATAAATGCTCAAAATGATGTCCGTCAACCTCAATGCATTTGGCAATACGAGTAACGACATTCCTCTCAACAGCGAGTAGTTCGCCTTCCGTAATGTTCGCACATGCATTGACAATGCGCTGACGCATGTTGTCAGGCGTTGTCGGTGGATCACGATAGCAAATATCCTTCAACTTTCCCCACAGAAAGAAATTCGGGGACGTCAGATGCGGTGAACGTGCGGGCCATGGTACGGTGCTTCGACGACCAATCCACCTGCCGTGAAATATGCTATTCAATATCGCTTCAACCGTTAGCGAGCTATGTGCCGGACATCCATCATGTTGGAAGTACATCGGCATTCTGTCATGCAGTGAAACATCGTGAATAACATCGGTAGAACATTACGTAGGAAATCAGCATACATTACACCATTTAGATTGTCATCGATAAAATGGGGGCCAATTATCCTTCGTCCCATAATGCCGCACCATACATTAACCCGCCAAGGTCGCTGATGTTCCACTTGTCGCAGCCATCGTGGATTTTCCGTTGCCCAATAGTGCATATTATGCCGGTTTACGTTACCGATGTTGGTGAATGACGCTTAGTCGCCAAATAGAACGCGTGCAAAACATCTGTCATCGTCCCGTAATTTCTCTTGTGCCCAGTGGCAGAGGTGCACACGACGTTCAAAGTCGTTGCAATGTTATTCCTGGTGCATAGAAATATGGTACGGGTGCAATCGATGTTGATGCAGCCTTCGCAACACCGACGTTTTTGAGACTCCCGATCCTCGCGCAGTTTGTCTGCTACTGATGTGCGGATTAGCCGCGACTGCAGCTAAAATACCTACTTGGGCATCATCATTTCTTGCAGGTCGTGGTTGACGTTTCACATGTTGCTGAACACTTCCTGTTTCCTTAAATAACGTAACTATCCGGCGAACGGTCCGGACACTTGGACGATGTCGTCCAGGATACCGAGCAGCATACATAGCACACGCCCGTTGGGCATTTTGATCACAATAGACATACATCAACACGATATCGACCTTTTCCGCAATTGGTAAACGGTCCATTTTAACACGGGTAATGTATCACCGTCCGCACTGGCGGAATGTTACGTGATACCTCGTACTTATACGTTTGTGACTATTACAGCGCCATCTGTCACAAAGCGAGAAAAGTGGTCCAACTAAAACATTCATATTTCTTTACGTACTACACGAATATTTAATAAAAAAAATGGGGGTTCCTATTTGGGGAAAAAGGCAGTTGATATCCGTTTGACCTATGGCAGCGCCATCTAGTGGGCCAACAATAGCGCCAGGGCCAACAATAGCGCCATCTGGTTTCTCCCTTCAATCTATAGAAGTTTCGTTCTTTGTAGTTTTTTTTTGTTAGATGCCTATTTCGTGAGATGTTTGGAGCGGTCACTATGAATGGAACAGCCGGTATGTAGTGTGTGACGTTCACAGTTATTTATCTAGATGACAAATGGATACACGAATCATTTCGCAATGTTATAATGCACTCCGTCGGACGAAAGTTATAGTCGCGTCGATGGACTTGTACGGTTAAACGTCGTCGTTTTGTGGTAGCAGCTGCCCACAGTGAACCGCCAGTGAACACTTGGCGTATCGAACAGCTGTTAGCCGAAAACTGCCACGTGGAGTTGTTGCTACAACACTGGCGACGAAGTCACGTTCGCGTAAGTGCAGACAACTGACCCGCGTAGAGCACAGAGTTTGACTGATTATATAGTTTGCAGTAACATGTAGCACAACAGAAATGAGGTGCCCATTCTTTATCTTGGTCTCCTACCTCTACTTCAAAGTAATGTTTGTATGCTTTCTTTATGACTGAAGAAATTTTCCTCCTATTTTTGGCAAAAGTGAACTTCCCACAGATGTAGCAGAAGTTGTCCGGCTTATATCGACATCCACGACGACGTGGGATTTCTGCAAATTTAAAAATACCACTTTGGTAATACACCTGTATTAAATTAATAGTATGGAAGTAGAGGAACGCTGATGTGTAAAAACAAGCAGTCGTTTTACCTTCAGCACCAGGCTCAATCAGTTTACACACAGGAACTAAAAAATTCAACTGTGCTCGGAAATATGACAGACAGTTACTTGTCAGCCAAAACACCCACTCGTTAAGACTGACACAAATTGTGGCTAACACCACTGTTGTAAACTCGATGCACCTGCCCCTAGGAGGTGTGAAGCTTTACTGCAAGGCAGCGACCGGCAGTCGCCGTTCGAGTTAATGAGATGTTTCAGGTGATCTTAATGACATAGGTGTGGCGGGGGATAACCTAATGATGTCTGATTCTTCCCACCTGCTGTTGCACAAGAAATTATCACGTTCTATAACTACTGGATGCGGCAACATACCCGTATTTCTCTATAACGTCTCTCTGTTTGCCATGAATTGTGAATATATATATATATATATATATATATATATATATATATATATATATATATATATATACATATTACATAAAAAGTATCCCTGACAACGATATTTTGTTTACATATTTGAATTTCCCACGGTAAAATGGTCTAGAAGCACATACTTTCATATCAGAAATAGAACCCATGTCGAACAGTGTTATCGGAAACGACGTACGTACTAATGCAAACCAACGGAGATTCCGTATGCAAGGGCAGACGCTGTAAGAAGAAATCCGTCGCGGGAGCGGGGCACGTTGCCGGTGCAGGAGCAGCACGGCAGCGCGCAGTGTTACCTGTGAATGGCCAGGGGGAGCCCTGGGGAGGCGCCGACGTCACGGAGGCAGGGCACGGAGGCGTCACGACGTGCGACCGGGGACCACGTCTCAGGGCCCTGACGCGGCGGCCAGTAGCGGGCAGGACAGTGCGCGCGCACCCGTCGATACGGCGGACAGCTGACAGCCCGTACCCTCTCCCGCGCACATCGCCCGTAGCCAAGGTCGCGCTACCCTCGACTGGCTAATAAATGAATAATTTGGTGCGGTACCCAAACCTACGTTTCTAGCATTTGTAGACTTAAAGAAAGCTTTTGACAATGTTGACTGGAATACTCTCTTTCAAATTCTGAACTGGGCAGGGGTAAAATACAGGGAGCGAAAGGCGACTTACAATTTGTACAGAAACCAGATGGCAGTTATAAGAGTCGAGGGACATGAAAGGGAAGCAGTGGTTGGGAATGGAGTGACACAGGGTTGTAGCCTGTCCCCGATGCTATTCAATCTGTATATTGAGCAAGCAGTAAAGGAAACGAGAGAAAAGTTCGGAGTAGGTATTAAAATCCATGGAGAAGAAATAAAAACTTTGAGGTTCGCCGATGACATTGTAATTCTGTCAGAGACAGCAAAGGACTTGGAAGAGCAGTTGAACGGAATGGACAGTGTCTTGAAAGGAGGATATAAGATGAACATCAATAAAAGTAAAACGAGGGTAATGGAATGTAGTCGAATTAAGTCGTGTGATGCTGAAGGAATTAGGTTAGGAAATGAGACACCTGAAGTAGTAAAGGAGTTTTGCTATTTGGGGAGCAAAATAACTGGTGATAGTCGAAGTACAGAGAATATAAACTGTAGAGTGGCAATGGCAAGGAAAGCGTTTCTGAAGAAGAGAAATTTGTTAACATCGAGTATTGATTTAAGTGTCAGGAAGTCGTTTCTGAAAGTATTTGTATGGAGTGTAGCCATGTATGGAAGTGAAACGTGGACGATAAATAGTTTAGACAAGAAGAGAATAGAAGCTTTCGAAATGTGGTGCTACAGAAGAATGCTGAAGATTACATGGGTAGATCACATAACTAGTAAGGAGGTATTGAATAGAATTGGGAAGAAGAGAAATTTGACTAGAAGAAGGGATCGCTTCGTAGGACATGTACTGAGGCATCAAGGGATCACCAATTTAGTACTGGAGGGCAGCATGGAGCGTAAAAATCGTAGAGGGAGACCAAGAGATGAATACACTAAGCAGATTCAGAAGGATGTAGGCTGCAGTACGTACTGGGAGATGAAGAGGCTTGCACAGGATAGAGTAGCATGGAGAGCTGCATCAAACCAGTCTCAGGACTCAAGACCACAACAACAACAACCATGTCTTCTGCTGAACGGTGGTGCAATCCGACGATTTTTAGGGATCCGTGCCCCAACAGGGTCGCTTTGTTGTTCGTTTGTCTCATCGTCCGACTGTTAATAACCCATTCAACAGAGGAAAGTCCACTGGACCTGAAGGGATACCAATGCGATTCTACACAGAGTACACGATAGAACTTTCCCCCCTTCTAACAGCCGTGTACCGCACGTCTCTAGAGGAACGGAAGGTTCCAAACGATGGGAAAAGAGCACAGGTAGTCCCAGTTTTCAAGAAGGGTCGTCGAGCGGATGCGCAAAACTATAGGCCCATATCTCTGACATCGATCTGTTTTAGAATTTTAGAACATGTTTTTTGCGCGCGTATCATGACATTTCTGGAAACCCAGAATCAATTCTGTAGGAGTCAACATGGATTCCGGAAACAGCGATCGTGTGAGACCTAACTCGCTTTATCTGTTCATGAGACCCAGAAAATATTAGATACAGGCTGCCAGGTAGATGCCATTTTCCTTGTCTTCCGCCGGCCAGAGTGGCAGAGCGGTTCTAGGCGCTACAGTCCGGAGCCACACGACCGCCAACGGTCGCAGGTTCGAATCCTGCCTCGGGCATGGATGTGTGTGATGTCCGTAGGTTAGTTAGGTTGAAGCAGTTCTAAGTTCTAGGGGACTGATGGCCTCAGAAGTGAAGTCCCATAGTGCTCAGAGCCATTAGAACCATTGAAACCTTGACTTCCGGAAGGCGTTCGATGCAGTTCCGCACTGTCGCCTGATAAACAAAGTAAGAGCCTACGGAATATCAGACCAGTTGTGTCGCTGGATTGAAGAGTTTTTAGCAAACAGAACACAGCATGTTGTTCTCAATGGAGAGACGTCTACAGACGTTAAAGTAACCTCTGGCGTGCCTCAGGGGAGTGTTATGGGACCATTGCTTTTCACAATATATATAAATGACCGAGTAGATAGCGTCGGAATGATGCTGTAGTATACAGAGAAGTTGCAGCATTAGAAAATTGCAGCGAAATGCAGGAAGATCTGCAGCGGACAGGTACTTCGTCCAGGGAGTGGCAACTGATCCTTAACATAGACAAATGTAATGTACTGCGAATACATAGAAAGAAGGATCCTTTATTATATGATTATATGACAGCGGAGCAAACACTGGTAGCAGTTACTTCTGTAAAATATCTAGGAGTATGCGTACGGAACGATTTGTATTGGAATGATCATATAAAATTAATTGTTGGTAAAGCGGGTGACAGGTCCAGATTCATTGGGAGAGTCCTTAGAAAATGTAGTCCATCAACAATGGAGGTGGCTTACAGAACACTCGTTCGACCTATGCTTGAGTATTGCTCATCAGTGTGGGATCCGTACCAGGTCGGGTTGACACAGGAGATAGAGAAGATCCAAAGAAGAGCGGCGCGTTTCGTCACAGGGTTATTTGGTAAGCATGATAGCCTTACGGAAACGTTTAGCAAACTCAAGTGACAAACTCTGCAAGAGAGGCGCTTTGCATCGCGGTGTAGCTTGCTGTCCAGGTTTCGAGAGGGTGCGTTTCTGGATGAGGTATAGAATATATTGCTTCCCCCTACTTATACCTCCCGAGGAGATCATGAGTGTAAAATTAGAGAGATTCGAGCGTGCACGGAAACTTTCCGGCAGTCGTTCTTCCCCCGAACCATACGCGACTGGAACAGGAAAGGGAGTTAATGTCAGTGGCACGTAAAGTGACCTCCGCCACAAACCGTTGGGTGGCTTGCGGAGTATAAATGTAGATGTAGATGTAGATTTCTTAGGAACGGCTAGACGTATCAAGTTGAAATTTATCTAACAATAACGGCTGAGGTCTCTTGGTGATGGTAAAAATTGAAGTGTCTAAGGAAATTCAGTCAAATCATATGGCCATTTAAGTCACATATTTTGATACTCAGGAACTCACTCAACAAAACCTTCGAGGTACTTCCAGTTGATATACAGTGATGAAATTTGGCAAGAAGTAAAGGAAAAAAAACGAAAATTATTAGTTTGTAATTGTACCACACGAAAACATATTTAATAAATGAAAAGCGCTAGTTTGCTTTTGTTCTACGGCAATACTTTTATTGTGTTAACCGGTTTTCGGCTTACAGGGCCATCTTCAGACGTTTACTGAGTACTCTCACCAAAGATGTTACAATGTTTGTGAACAACATTCGGAGAGAATTTACACGTTTGGATTGCAGCAGAAACGTACAGTAAATAACATCGTTGACAGTGGGATGGTAATGCAATGTAAAAAGTAAAAAAAATTGAAAACTACATAAATA
Source organism: Schistocerca cancellata (assembly GCF_023864275.1). Lineage (NCBI taxonomy): Eukaryota > Metazoa > Arthropoda > Insecta > Orthoptera > Acrididae > Schistocerca > Schistocerca cancellata. The sequence goes on along the minus strand of NC_064627.1, from coordinate 136,429,859 downwards.
AAAACGGAGTAAACAGGAAAAAAACTTCAGCACAAAATAGTTCAAATGGCTCTAAGCACTATGGGACTTAACATCTGAGGTCATCAGTCCCCTAGACCAAGAACTACTTAAACCTAACTGACCTAAGGACATTACACACATCCATGCCCGAGGCAGAATTCGAACCTGCGACCGTAGTAGCAGCGCAGTTACGGACTGAAGCGCCTAGAACCGCTCGGCCACAACGGCCGGCTCAACACAAAACAGAAACAGCAATCGTACATAACATATTGTGTTAATAAACAAAACCTATAAAATAAAATAAAATTAGTACTTGAGAAGGCTACTTCAGGAGGTATAAAGCATGGAGAGTGATACACAAACCAATTAACAGAAAAAAGAATTATCAGTGTAACTACAGAATATATGACGAACTTAAGCAATATCAGTAAGATAAACAGAAATGAATAAATGCAAGAGAGTGGAAGAGTTCAAATGGTTCAAATGGCCCTGAGCACTATGGGACTTAACTTCTGAGGTCATCAGTCCCCTAGAACTTAGAACTACTTAAACCTAACTAACCTAAGGACATCACACACATCCATGCCCGAGGCAGGATTCGAACCTGCGACCGTAGATGTCGAATGGTTCCAGACTGTAGCGCCCAGAACCGCTCGGCCACCCCGGCTGGCAGAAGGGAACAGTGTGAGGGAACATACAGTAAATGCAGTCTTTCAGGGTGTCGTGGGTATTTTAAAAGACAAAAAAGGCTGAGCAATGCACAAATACAAAAGGAGCAAACAAGAAAAACGTTAACGTTATACTCATAACTGTGACTATGTAACAGTTTGCATTAAATAATGAACAAAATAAAATAAGAACAATAGTCGATGAGGCAGCTACAAGAGTTATTATACATGGAAAGTAATACGAGTTAAAAGAAAGGCTTAAAAATGTTAACTGCAGTCTATATGGATTACTTAGACAATTTTAATAAAATAAAAGAACTTAAAAAATACAGGAAAATGGGAATATGCAGGAATAGACAGTGTTGGAAATAATGGAAAACAGAGAGCGGATTACGTGAAGTCTCAGAGAGCGGAAGTGTTGAGTTGTGTGTGGCCATTTAGGATTATATCTGGACTGTGAGCTAGATGTTTGTGAATTTCTAGGGCTTCCAGCTGGTTGAGTTTATGTCCTTTGTTTGCCAATTGAAGGGCATGAGACTGTGGCTGGTAGTCGTGACCCTCTCTGAGTACATGCTCAGCAAATGCGGAGTTAGAATTCTGCAACCTCCAGCTGTGTTCACGTTCAGCCAGTCTACCTGTGTCTCTGCCTGACTGACCAGTGTAAAACTTGCCACAATCAGAACAGGAAATTCTGTATACCCCACTGCTGGCTAATAACTGGATCTTACCTTTGCTATTGCAAATACCCTGAGCAGTGGTGTGGTTAACATAGTAGCAAAGCCTACACTTGCAGGCTTCAGTGCTTTGGCTACAATTAACAGTTAACATGAAAACATATTTCTTTTGTCATTTGTTATCCGATGTCAAACGCGGTGTTAAAACAATCCGTGGTTCTGTATTCAGGGTGACTGGATCACAATTGGAAAAGTCAAACGTCGGGCAAGGAATCACTTTATTGCTCATATGGCGCGCTTCGGAATTTAACCTTCATCAGATATCCAGGAACGATTACTGCGCATAGATATTGCGTTCCAAGTTGTTGTGAAACGAACATTCGCACGCAACTTGAAGCGACGCATTTCGGTGCAGTAATCGCTCCTCGGTATCTCATCATGGATAAATTCCGAAACCCGTAATGTGAGCAATGAAGTTATTCCTTGCCCGATGTTTAACTTTTACCATTACAACCGAGTCAGCCTAACTGCAGAACTACTGATTACTATAATAAAGGTCGCCTGCCTCGTGCATAACTTTACGTCACATTTACGTTATTGAAAATAAAACATTCTCGAAAACTTGGGATCTCGGAGACCAATATTTTTCCTGTATCATTGTCGATAACAGGCAAAAACGGTCGAAATGCTAGATTCGCGGAGTATACGAACTGCCTATGTACATAATTAAGTCTAAGCGGAACCCTCAGTGCACCTGGCCAATTTTATTCACTTTGTGGCGGCTCGCTTTTCTAAAAACTTTGAGTAAGGATTTTAGCTCGAGGTCTAACTTCAAGTTTTTATACAGAAGGAGTCGAATGAGTCACCGCTAATTTAGGGGCCTACTATATCTACATACATACTGCGCAAGCCACCGTACGGTGCGTGGCGGAGGGTATCCTGCCCGACTGCTAGACACTTCCTTCCCTCTTCCACCCCAAATAGAGCAAGGGAAAAACGACTGTTTATACACCACCGTGCGAACCCCAATTTCTCGTAGCTTATTTTCGTGGCCCTTACTTGTAACGTATCTCGGCAGCAGAAGAATCGATCTGCATCTTCAATGTCGGTTCTCTAAATTTGCTCGGTAGTGTTCCTTGAAAAGAACGTCGACTCCCCTTCCGGGATCCCCATTTGAGCTCCCGAAGCATCTCCGTAACACTTACGTGTTGTTCGAACCTACCAGCAACAAATCTAGCAGCCCACCTCTGACTTGCTTCGCTGGCTTCCTTTAATACGACCTGGTGCGGGTACCAAACACTCGAGCAGTGCTCAAGAATAGATCGCACCAGCTCCCTGTATGCGGTCTCCTTTACAGGTGAACCACTTTTTCCTAAAATTCTCCCAATAAACCGAAGTTGACCATTCGCCTTTCCTACCACAGTTCTCACATGCTCGTTCCATTTCATATCGCTTTGCAACTTTACGCCCAGATATTTAAACGATATGACTGTGTAAAGCAGGACACTACTAAGGCTGTATTCCATCATTACGAGTTTGCTTTTTCTACTCAACCGCACTAACTTACATTTTTCTACGTTAAGTGATAGCTGCCACTCGTCACACCAACTAGAAATTTTTTCGAAGTCATATTGCATCCTCCCACAGTCACGACTTCGACACCACAAGATCATCACCAAACAACCGCAGATTGCTGTCCACTCTTTCTGCAGCCGGCCACGGTGGTCGAGCGGTTCTAGGCGCTTCAGTCCGGAACCGCGCGACTGCTGCGGTCGCAGGTTCGAATCCTCCCTCGGGCATGGATGTGTGTGATGTCCTTAGGCTAGTTAGGTTTAAGTAGTTCTAAGTTCTAGGGGACTGATGACCACAGATGTTAAGTCCCATAGTGCTCAGAGCCATTTGAACCATTTGAACCACCCTTTCTGCCAGATCATTTATGTATACAGAAAATAATCCTATCATACTTCCCTGGAGCACTTATGTCTATACCCTTGTCTCTGATGAACCCTCGCCATCAAGGACAGCATACTAGCCGGCCGGTGTGGCCGAACGGTTCTAGGCGCTTCAGTCTGGAACCGCGCGACCGCTACGGTCGCAGGTTCGAATCCTCCCTCGGGCATGGATGTGTGTGATGTCCTTAGGTTAGTTAGATTTAATTAGTTCTAAGTTCTAGGGGACTGATGACCACAGATGTTAAGTCCCATAGTGCTCAGAGCCATTTGAACCATTTGAACCACCCTTTCTGCCAGATCATTTATGTATACAGAAAATAATCCTATCATACTTCCCTGGGGCACTTCTGTCTATACCCTTGTCTCTGATGAACCCTCGCCGTCAAGGACAGCATACTAGCCGGTCGGTGTGGCCGAGCGGTTCTAGGCGCTTCAGTCTGGAACCGCGCGACCGCTACGGTCGCAGGTTCGAATCCTGCCTCGGGCATGGATGTGTGTGATGTCCTTAGGTTAGTTAGGTTTAAGTAGTTCTAAGTTCTAGGGGACTGATGACCAAAGATGTTAAGTCCCATAGTGCTCAGAGCCACAGCATACTAGGTTCTGTTACTTAAGAAGTCTTCGAGGCACTCGAATATCTGGGAAACTATTCCATATGCTCGTACCTTCGTCAATAGTCTACAGTGAGGAACTGTTTCAAATGCTTTTCGGAAAGTAAAAAATATGGAATCTGCCCACTGCCCTTCATCCATAATTCGCAGTACATCACGTGGGAGAAGGGCCAGCTGAGTTTCGCACGAGCCGTGCTTTCTAAAACCATGCTGATTCGTCGACATAAGCTTTTCTGTCTCAAGGAAATTTATAATATTCGAACTGAGAATATGTTCAAGAATTCTGTAGCAAACATTAATGAGCCGTAGTAAAGTTAGCTTTGAATCCGTTTTCTGGCGGTGGCGCCTTTGTCGCAATTGAAGGTTTCGGTGTCTTCCTCTAGCGGGAAAGGGGAAAAGTGGGCGGTTCGCGTGGTTTTAAGATGTGGCTGTATGGGCTCTCGGGGAGAATTGGCAGTCGGGGCGTCAAGAAGCGACTTCTCTGCCGGTGCTAGAGGGACAGCACGTAGACCGCGGCATCAGCGTAAGCGACGCGAGCTGCGGCTCCGTGGTATGGGGCGTTAACTGCTCGTCGCGAAAGGAATCTTCCTGAGCGTGGGTCCGCAAGGGGCCTAATCTGCAGATCGGCCGTATGCTGTCGACCGGCGAGGAAGTTTCTGCGTCCGTTGAAATGGCTGGCAGCGGGCGGCTCGGCAGAGCATTTGGAGGTGCTGCGTTGGTTCAGTCCTGGGAGTCGTAACGCACCAGAAGTTGAGTATTGATTGTTAACAGATTTTATGAAGTTTAATTGAATGCAATTCATTTATTCTTGTTAATTATACCAGCCGTATTTTTTTGGGGTGTTCCCGCCATTCATTCTCGTCTGCCCACCGGGAAGGTGGTAATATTAGAAAGGCTGGTCCGTTTGTCCCCTTTTGAGGACGAAAGAGGGGGGAGTCAGAGCAAATCTGTGGTTCGGATTGCTTCTTTCCCCTCCCAGCTTACCTACGGGTTTATTCGACTGTTAGCCTCTGTCGTGTCTGTGAAAGTCTAAGGCACCAAGGACTGTACTGTTTAAACTGCAAGGCACTAAGACCTGATCCATTCTCTTGCCTGCCATAACTAGTATTACTAGACACGTGTAAAAGGTACTCTAAGACAGAAGAAAAATTCTTTTTGCCTCGTAGTGAGAACTAGTCAATTGAATAACGAATTCCTGCTCATGTATATTTGGCTATAATCAAGCAAGGTTAATGTGCGCCGTAGTGGATTTTTTTTATATTGTTTCTAGTCAGCAAAAACTGTTGTGTATTTTTTCAATTCAATACCTTTTAAGGCTTTTACTCAACGTGCTTATGTGTTTTATACAGGTAGTTGGTTATTAGTGTGTTTTCTTGCCATGCAAAAGTTTGCCATTTCATTACGGGTAGAAATTGTTGCCTTGAAAGGAGAACGTTGTAAAAGTTCGCAAGTCCTACCTGGCGAGCGTGTGTGTGTTAACTGGCAGAAATTTGTAAAATTTTTTTTAATATATTTTGGAAATGTTATTGTTATTAACTGTGAATGTCCCCCCGTGTGCATGACTCATGCGTTTTGGTTTTTCTGTTTTGAGAACTTTTGTAAACAGGATTGTCTTTATGTGTTGCAGACAAGTTAGATTCTGCGCCATTTAATGAATGGAGTGAAATTTACCTGTAATTTAGCTGAGCTTGAAATATTATACAGCGTCGCGTTGTATACGTTAAATTGCTTGCCTGTGCTTGCCTTTTACTAACGTGAAATTTTTATAACAATTTAATAATTTAAAAGTCCTTTCTGTCATAAATTGTGACTTATTTGTTAAACGATTGTTGGTTTTGTTTTTAAAAATCGTGAAGTCTTGGACCAAATTTGAATAAAGAGTGTTACTCAAAGTTGTGTGTAATTTCATCAGTTATTCCTTGGCACCTACTTCCACTTTACATTTTGTGTACTGATTGAGATTAATACCCTTTGGTGAACCAGTAGTAATTTTACGGTTCAGTTAATATACCAACATATAGATTAGACTGGTGCCCCACAAGTCGCATCTGAATCTGATAATAGTTCTATAAAATTTATTTATTGTGACAGTCTCCTCTACGTCTTTTGGACTTTTACAGAGTGAGGTTCCATTTATCAAAGAATTTAATAATCTGTTTTAAAACTAAGATATTATTTTGATGAAGGAGGGGTGGTATAGTAACTGATAATAGTTGATGACATCGTATTAGTCGTTGCGTGAAATCGATTTGCTCGTTTGCATACAGTTTACATTCAAAAAATATGATTGATGTCCCCTAATCTACTGTTATGCCATCACGTCCATGGTGCCATCTCGAATGTAGATTAGATGAAAATGAGTAGGGAATGATACATGACTAAATCTCATACGAATTATGGAACTTATAATCTTCAGTCTTAATTGTGTGAAATCGGGGCTTCGGGGAAATGTTCGGCTGTATTTGACCATAATATTCCACTTTGATGCGTATCGATAACTAATATTCTTCTTCCCATTGACGTCTTATTCTTTTGTAAAGGATGGTCAGAAACAGTGTGTAAAGCTTGTAGGGGTGTTACGGATAGTTTCTGCAGAGATATACTTGTCAGGGAAAAAATCGATAAGTTACGCGATTTCCTAGTTAATAACCACTGAAGTTAGTCAATCGGGCCCCTGGCCGAGCAAATTCAAGTGTCCTGTTAGAGACCGTGTCGCTAAACATTTTCTTCGTTTGATTTCCTAAAACCGAACAAGAGAGTGATACAAAAATTGAACATGGGTCAGTAGCGAGGATCGAACTCGCACCAAAGGCTGAACAGTCTCGTATCCGGCGGGCCGCTTGAATTTGCGCGCCTCATTGGCTAACTTCAGTGCTAATTAACACGGAAACGGCGTAACTCATCGAATTTTGTATCTTGTATCCGGCGGGCCGCTTGAATTTGCGCGCCTCATTGGCTAACTTCAGTGCTAATTAACACGGAAACGGCGTAACTCATCGAATTTTTTCCTAACATTTATTTTCAGCACAACCTACTCTGCAACACCCTTACAAGCATTTCAAACTGCTTCTGACTACCCCGTAGAGGGCAGTCTTCAGATGTAGTCTCACGGTAATGAGATGTTTTTGAAAGTACCGTTACGAGCAGCGGTTTTCGCTAAGTCATCGACCATTACATTACATTTTATGTTAGCTTCTCCTTTGATCCACATGAATTTTCGTGAGAATGGCAGGCGTCTGCATATCTTGGAGTCAGCTTCTGCAGTCCGTTAAATTCAAAATGTTTCTAGTTGGGAGGTTCTGTGAACAATTTAAAGCTGTGAATATAGCTGTAGCTTCTGCCGAGAAACTAGATGTTTCACTGGGAAGCGAAATCAATTCTTTGTAGCCTGTGCTGGGACGTAGGAATGCACAACCCACTCTTCCGTTACCTGTGGTTTTGCAACCGTCAGTGTAAATATGAAAACTCTCCAGGAAATTATCAGCAATGCAAGTTTTCACTAATTGTTCTGCTCTGGAATTTGCTTTTGTTGAGAAGCAGAAGATATCAACTAGTGAAATTATTTCATTGTAATGGTAGTCTGAATTAGTGGCGGCTGGAAGGGCATCCGGCCACGCCCTTTCCACTAACCTTGCCAAATCCGTTCCTAACAATGCTGACCCTGTGTCAGCGCGGGACGTGACACCAGTGAAAGAAAGAAAGAAAGAAAGGTAGTCTGAATTAAGATTGAGAGGTAGCATGAGCCCCCTCTCATATTTCTACTATCTTACGATTTTCCTCTCTAATTGCATGCAGTGAAAAGTCGCTATTCCTTCACACGCGGACTTCCCACGCAGCGTCTCTCGTCACCCGGATGGTCCGGTGACAGGCGGGCTCTGCTGATCTGGAAAGCGTTAAGCCGACGGGTGTGAGGAAGTCGAGTGAATGCTTTGCAGACGCCGACATTGTCAGAAGATACGCCCGGAGGGGTCTGAAGTAGCGGCTGGGCAAGAGGTTCCGTTACTTCACAGAAACTTAGCGAAAACACTTTCTGGCGGGCTACCAGCGAGGCGTGGGAATGACTTGTGTACCCAGGCAGTTGTGGCGGGAAAATTCCCGCGCTTTCTGCAAAATAGTAACTGTGATTGGCTTGCTCAGGGCATAGCTCCGTGACGTAGCAAAATCAGCGCAGAAATTGGCGCCAAGAATCTCCATTGGTGGAATGGTAGTGCTCCGGCAATAGAGTGGAATTTTCCGCCGGTTTTCGAGTTGCTGATTGGAACGTTTAACCACGGCCACTGTCGTGGGGGCGGGAATGTTGTATGTTCGGCCTGTCGGGTGCTCTAGGTAGTCGGCTCTCGCCTTTCGGTCAAGGACGTCAAAGCAACCAGCCATCGCCTCCGGTACGCCAGATCGTGTTCTGGCAGTTAAGAAGACAGTTTGGTAATGTATGTCCGCAGCACCGGCAGATAGGGATTTTCCTAGGTGATAATCAGAGCTCAGCAGAGCGCGCCTGTTCGTCTTTTTCTAACTTTGTTCTGTCTTGAGTAGCAGCAATTAATGTTGGGTTAGCTGTGTGTCTCTCTTAAGATTTGAGTGGCAAGGAATTGGCTCCACATACCACTTCGTCTTAAACCTCACAATCTAGTTTAGGGACAACTTCACCTTCATAGCGTTTGTTTGAGTATCCAATTTGAGCCAATTTGATGTATTATAAATGTTTCATGTGTTTTTGTTCATTATTTTGTGTTTAGTCTTAATAAATCATATTGTTACTTTGGACAGAACTTTCATTCTGTTACTCGGTAGAGCAACCCATCATTTCTCACTACGTTAATGAAACCTTCCTTTATTTAACTTATTTATCAAATTAAATTATTGCAGGTGCCAAACTCTTTTCTACTCCACTTGCAGGGTTGATTACAGTCAGTTCGCGTATATTTTTTTTTAATCCATGTGCAACAGCAAAAGTCGGAGTTAGAATAGGGGGGGCTTAGAGCATCATTTACATCTGGAGATTCTAGAAGAATTTAGTGTTAAATACACTGCTTGCCCCGGCACCTCGCAAGATATGTTGCTGTTCTTCGGAGTGCAGGTAGGGCTTCCTTCAAATCTATGAAGCCTGTTCTTTATTCTGTTTCTAGGACCATGTTTCTCCTCTATTTACTCATATCGTCTTAGGCCAGCGAGGTTGCCGCAGTGGTAACACCGATTCGCGTCAGATCACCGAAGTTAAGCGCTGTCGGGCTGGGCTAAAACTTGGAGGGTCACCATCCGAGTGTGCCTAGTGATGCTGGAAAGTGGGATGCACTCAGCCCTTGTGACGCCAACAGAGGAGCTCCTTGATTAAGAAGCAGCGGCTCCGATCACGAAAGCTGACAACGGCCGGGAGAGCGGTGTGCTGACCGCGTGCCCCTCCGTACCCGCATCCAGTGACGACGCCTATCGGGTAAGAACGACACAGCGGTCGATCGGTACCACTGAGGTTTCCGAGGCCTGTTCGGACGGAGAAAGATTCACGTCTTCTTGATACAGTCTGTCGAGATTCTGTATCAGTGGGTCGTCAATTGAGGGCAGTCTGTTTAGCAGGAATATATCGGTCATTAATTCGTACCGTAAGCCATTGGGCATTCCTGCGGCCTCCGCTATCGATGCATTTGTTGGCGTGGAACGCAGAGTGCCTAAGAAAGTCCTGGTGCAGCTAAACTGGAGTTTCCTAGTTTCGAAACTGGTTTTCTGTTGCCACTACAGAGCAACATGCTTTCATCGTCGATTTTGAATCTTTTTAGACCCCTTTACACCAGTAGCAGATTATTATGATACGATCCCCGCCATACTCTTGTAGCTGAGCGAAGACATTGAGACAAAGCTGGATATTCACTGTGAGGTATGCAATATGTCGGACCCATGGCAGGCGTGAGTACAGTATCATTCCTAGGAATTTAGTTTGACTCTTTACTAGGAAAAACTGGGTGTATAACCTTATATGTGTAAGTCCCTGCAGAATCCTTCGCCTGCCACAGTTGACCCCGGTCGTCTTTAGATGCCAACCAGGTTTCTAACTGGGATGTTGCTGAACTCATTACTCTATACTTTCCTTCAAGGTTGGTAGTGCACGACAGTGCACGCTATCAGTAATCCCAAAAAGCCGTACGCGAAAACGCGATTTTCCAGCGGGCATATCTCGGGTTCTGTTAATCACAGAGATAAGAGGTCAAGTGTATTGGATAGCCGCTATCGGAAGAACTAGCATACTGTAGCTATCCAACAGTAACATAATCAAAATTTAAACATTACACTCTTGCTCCAGCCCAGGCAAATTGAACAAAACGGTTGCTCTTTTGTGTTAGGTGGTGTCTATGGAGGACCTTAGGCGGCTTATAAAAGCACCATTTGTTCGTCGGTAATTTCGCAGGAAACCCCGAAAAAAACATAATTTTTGGGTACGAAAAATACCATTTGTGTGGATGGTCACTTATAAAATTTCTGTTCATGTCAGATCGTCGATATTTTCACCATATGTTCTGAAAATGTTATTCTCGGGGCACTTTGAAACATCTTTCGATATCATTATCCGTTACAGAGATCCAGAGGTTCAAAATGAACGTACTTGTGCAGAAATAGCAAAATTAGACGTTTTTGCACATTGGACCGCAATTATCTACATAACTAACCGTAGCAAATGAGCCCGCCCGGTTGGCCGTGTGGTCTAACGCACGGCTTTCCGGAAGGAGCGCCTGGTCCCCGGCACGAATCCGCCCGGCGGATTTGTGTCGAGGTCCGGTGAACCGGCCAGTCTGTGGATGGTTTTTAGGCGGTTTTCCATCTGCCTCGTCGAATGCGGGCTGGTTCCCCTTATTCCGCCTCAGCTATACTACGTCGGCGACTGCTGCCCAAACAAGTTCTCCACCATTACTCTACCACGCAAACATAGGGGTTACACTCGTCTGGTGTGAGACGTTCCCTGGGGGGTCCACCGGGGGCCGAACCGCACAATAACCCCGGGTTCGGTGTGGGGCGGCGGAGGGGTGAAGTCGACTGCGGCAGTCGTCGTGGGGTTCTGGACCACTGCGGCTGCGGCGGGGACGGAGCCTCTCTGTCGTTTCTAGATCCCCGGTTAACATACAATACGATACAATACAACCGTAGCAAATGACTCAAATTTTACCTACATATTATTTAAACTTTGTAGGTAGCACATTGTGCTCATGTGGGAGCGATCTAGATGATTGTAACACAATAAACTGGTAGCCAACCACTAATATCACCATTGTTTGCCTTGATGTTGTAACATGTATGTGTTCTAAGATACGTACATAAATTTATATGTATACATGTTATATAAGTGGAATCCAAGCCTACTTTTATAGTGTTTTCTGTCCTTCCTAGATCCAATGATGGCGGCTTTAGTTTCGCCGAAACCGGTAATCATGGAATAGAAAGAATTCCTGCGATCTTGGCTACCAGTTCATTGTTTTACATTATTCAAACGTTTATCTAGAATCGACAATTACCCATTTCCAAAAATCTTTATCTGATATCAAGTTGTTGTTGTTGTGGTGGTGGTCTTCAGTCCAAAGACTTGTTTGGTTACTTTATTTCGCGCAAACCTCTTCATCTCCGAGTAACTACTACAACTTACATCCCTCTGAATCTGCTTAAGGTATTCATCTCTTGGTCTCCCTCTACGATTTTTACCCTCCACGCTTCTGTCCAATACTGGTGATCCCTTGCTGATTTAGGAAGAGTTCTACCAACCGTTCCTTTCTTCTACCCAAGTTATGCCATAAATACCTCTTCTCCTCAATTCCATTCAGTACCTCCTCATCAGTTACATGATCTACCCATCTAATCTTCAGCATTCTTCTTTAGCACCACATTTCAAAAACTTCTATTCTCCTCGTGTCTACACTGGTTATCGTCCATGTTTCGTTTCCATATATGGCTACACTCCATACAAATACTTTCGGAAAGTACTTTCTGACACTTAACTCAATACTCTATGTTAACAAATTTCGCTTTTTCAGAAACGCTTTTCTTGCCATTGTCAGTCTACATATTATATCCTTCCTACTTCGACCATTATCAGTTATTTTACTTCCCAAACAGCTGAACTCATCTACAACTTTAAGTGTCTCATTTTATAATCTAATTACCTCGGCATCACCTGATTTAATTCGACTACATTCCATTGTTCTCGTTTTGCTATTGTTGATGTTCGTCTTATGTCCTCCTTTCAAGACGCTGTCAATTCCGTTCAACTGCTCTTCCGAGTCCTTCGCTGTCTCTGACAGAATTACAATGCCATCGGCAAACCTAAAAGATTTTATTTTTTCTCTCTGGACTTAAATCCCTACTTCAGATTTATCTGTTGCTTCCTTTACTGCTTTGTCAATATACAGATTGAATAACATCGGGGGTAGGCTACAATCCTGTCTCATTCCCTTCTCAACCACTGCTTCCCTTTCGTGTTCCTCGACTCTTAAAACTGCCATAAGGTTTCTGTACAAATTGTAAATAGCCTTTCGTTCCCTGTGTTTACCTCTACCATCTTTAGAATTTGAAAGAGAGTGTTACAGTCAACATTGTCAAAAGCTTTCTTTAAATCTACAAATGCTATAAACGTAAGTTTGCCTTTCGGAATCCAAACTGATCTTCCCCGAGGTCGGATTCTACCAGTTTTTCCATTCTTCTGGAAAGGATTCGTGTAAGACTTTTTCAGCCGTGTCTTATTAAAGTGATGGTTCTTAAATTTTCACACCTGTCAGCCCCTACTTTATTTGTGATTGGAATTATTATATTCTTGTTGAAGTCTGAGAGTATTTCGCCTGTCTCATACATCTTGCTCACCAGATGGTAGAGTTTTGTCAGGACTGGCTCTCCCAAGGCTCTCCCAAGCTCTAACGGAATGTTGTCTACTCCCAAATTCTTCAATCAGTATCATATCTACCATTGCCCTCACGTACATCGCCCGTGTATAGACCCTTTATATACTCCTTTCACTTTTCAGCTTTCCCTTCTTCGCTTAGGATTGGTTTTCCATCAGAGCTCTTGATATTCATACAGGTGGTTCTCTTTTGTCCAAAAGTCTCTTTAATTTTCCTGTAGGCACTATGTTATCCCTAGTGATACATGCTTCTACATCCTTACATCTGTCCTCTAGCCATCCGTGCTTAGCTATTTAGCTATTTTGCACTTCCTGTCAATCTCATTTTTGAAATGTTTCTATTCCTTTTGGCCTGCTTCATTTACTGCATTTTTATACTTTCTCTTTTCTTCAATTAAATTCAATATCTCTTCTGTTACCCAAGGATTTCTACCAGCCCTCGTCTTTTTACCTACTTGATCCTCTGCTGCCTTCACTATTTCATCTCTCAAAGCTACCCATTCTTCTTCTACTGTATTTGTTTCCCCTGTTCTTGTCAACCGTTTCCCAATGCTCTTTCTGAAACTCTGTACAACCTCTAGTTTAGTCAGTTTATCCACGTCCCATCTCCTTAAATTCTCACCTTTTTGCAATTTCTTCAGTTTTAATCTGCAGTTCATAACCAACAGATTGTGGTCAGAGTCCACATGTGCCCCTGGAAATGTCTTACAATTCTTAAACCAAGTGTTAGCTATGATTAAGTTATGGTATGTGCAAAATTCTACCAGGCGGCTTCCTCGTTCATTCCTTGCCCCCTGTCCATGTTCACCTACTACTTTTCCTTCTCTACCTTTTCCTATTATCGAATTCCAGTCCCCAATGACTATTAAATTTTCATCTCCCGTAACCATCTAAATAATTTCTTTTATCGAATCATACATTACTTCAATCTTTTCATCCTCTGCGGAGCTAGTTGGCATATAAACTTGCACTACTGTGGTAGGCATGGGCTTCGTATCTATCTTGGCTACAATAATGCGTACACTATACTGTTCATAGTAGCTTATCCGTATTCCTATTTTCTTATTCATTATTAAACGTACTCCTGCACTACCCCTATTTGATTTTCTATTTATAACCCTGTATTCACCTGACCTGAAGTACTGTTTCTCCTGCCTCCGAACTTCACTAATTCCCATTATATCTACCTTTAACCTATCGGTTTCCCTTTTTAAATTTTCTAACCTACCTGCCCAATTTAGGAATCTGACATTCCACGCTGCGATCCGTAGAACGCCAGTTTTGTTTCTCCTGATAACGATGTCCTTCGGAGTAGTCCCCGCCCGGAGGTCCGAATGGAGTAGTATTTTACCACCGGAATATTTTACCCCAGAAGATTCCATTATGATTTAACCACACAGTAGAGTTGCATGCCCTCGGGAAAAATTACGGCTGTAGTGTTCCCTTGCTTTTAGCCGTTCGCAGTACCAGCACAGCAAGGCCGTTTTGGTTGATGTTACAGGGCCAGATCAGTCAATCATACAGACTGTTGCCCCTGTAAGTACTGAAAAGGGTGCTGCCCCTCTTGAGGAACCACACGTTTGCCTGGCCTCTCAACAGATACTCCTCTACTGTGGTTGCACCTATGGTACGGCTATCTGGGGCGCGCAAGTCTCCCCACCAACGACAAGGTGTATGGTTTATGAGGGGAGGCCGTTATCAAAATACACCCGAAAAACAGTGATTTTTGCCTACCGAAAGTCCCGATTGTGGAAGTGGACATTTCTATAATTTCTATTCGTGGAAAATCATCGAAATTTTTATCATATATTCTTAAGATGATATTCTCGAGGAATCTTGAAATATTTTTCGATGTCGTTATCTGTTACAGAGATCCAGAGGTTCAAAGTTACCGTACTTATGCACGTACAATATGCACATGGTGTCCGGTCTGAGGCGTAAATGTAGTTTTAACTGATGTAGTGAACAAATGACAAGGGTTCTAGGGTTATCGCAAGGGTTTTGAGATCACCATATTATGTTTTTAGTCAGCATTTTTTCACCGGCACAAAACTTTATGAAGTGCTGTCTCTGTATAATGGTGACTTCACGCCTGTACAGATATGCCCAAAGTGGCACGGCAGTGACAAAACATGGGCTAAAAAGGGTATTAAAATGCCTGAAAAGAACTTAAAATAACTGCCAAAACTTATATAAAACTGGAATGAGTGCAAATTCAGTGAATTGCTTCTGTTAACATTTTCACTCTTTTAAGATACAAAACAGAAGGCGGACGTCTTCGATAAATTTCGATCGATGAGCAAAATATCCAGAAAAAAATGTAAAGCAAACGATTTTGTATTAACCTTATGTTATGCGTACTATTTGTTGTTTATATGTGTCAAAGTGTATAAGTGTGTCAAAATATGTAAATAAACTGTCAAAACTTTACTGACTAATAGAATTCGTTTTATGTAAGCGGCAAACCCTGCTGTATCAGGGAAAAGAAGGGAACCAGTGGAATAGCGCCCCTACCGGAGTGAACAAAAGGCGAATATGTTCCTCTTGAAAAGATTGATAGAGAAGTAGGGAACAAGTTGCCTCATCCCTCATTCCGCCTTCCACACAAAACAAAATTAGTTCTAACATATTCGCTCCCTCTTGTACAGGAAGAGGGTACCAGAGAGATAGGACTAGTAATGGTGGAAGAGATGGAGGACAGTGCGCGTGAGAGAGAAAGGGAGTGGACCTAGTAACGGTGGGAGAGAGAAAGAGTCAGTGAAAGAGAGATGCGTGAAGACAATAGCAGTGGGCGCCAAAGAGAGAGGGAGATGTTGATGGTCAATGAGAGGCAGTGGCAGTAAAAGAGAACGAGTGGTGGATGGAGATAGAAACAGTGGGAGCAATAGAGACAGGAGACGGTGGAAATGAAAAATACAGGGAGTGGAGACCATCTTGTGCTTGTACGACTTGTACGAGGGGGGGGAAGGGGGGGTCTGGACCCTCCCAGACCGGTGAACTTTTACATGAAGGTATGGGGAAGGGCGCATTTCGTGGGTGTAGGGGAAAGAATAAGTTGGAACCCTCACAATTTTTTAGCTGCCGACGTATGGTGGAGACAGTGGTAGTGAGGAAGAAAGACAAAAGGAGACAGTATAAGTGATATACTGTAAATGAGTGGTGAAAAACGAAACAGTGTGAGTGAGAGAGACACACTGATTCCCCAGAGAAACTGGAATAGACATGCGTATTCAAATACAGAGATATGTAAACAAGCAGAATGCGGCGCTGCGGTCGGCAACGCCTGTATCAGACAAGTGTTTGGCGCAGCTGTTAGATCGGTTACTGCTGCTAAAATGGCAGGTTATCAAGATTTAGGTGAGTTTGAACGAGGTGTTGTAGTCGGCGCACGAGCGATGGGACACAGCATCTCCGAGATAGTGAAGAAGTGGGAATTTTCCCGTACGACCATTTCACAAGTGGAATCCGGTAAAACATCAAATCTCCGACTTCGCTGCGGCCGGGAAAAGATCCTGCAAGGACGTAACCAACGACGATTGAAGAGAATCGTTCAACGTGACACAAGTGCAACACTTCCGAAAATTGCTGCAGATTTCAATGCTGGGCCATCAATAAGTGTCAGTGTGCGAACTATTCAACGAAACATCATCGATATGGGCTTTCGGAGCCGAAGGCCCACTCGTGTACCTCTGATGACTGCACGACACAAAGCTTTACGCCTCGCCTGGGCCCGTCAGCACCGAAATTGGACTGTTGATGACTGGAAATATGTTTCCTGGTCGGACGAGTCTCGTTTCAAATTGTATCGAGCGGATGCTTGTGTACGGGTATGGAGACCACCTCATGAATCGGTGGACCCTGCATGCCAGCAGGAGCTGCTGAAGCTGGTGGAGGATTTCGATGGTGTGGGGCGTGTGCAGTCGGAGTGATATACAGTTGATATACAGTTGATACAGTTGTTCCTGCCACACATCAGTGAAAATAAACAATGTCAAAGACATGATGAGCAGTATTTTAATGATTTACTCTGCAAGAGATAAAAACTACAAACAGGTGATATGCAACACTCTCCCCGCTGTTTCGTGATAATATCTGACAGCAAGAGGCATGGGGAATTTATAAAATAACTTTCTTCTATTAGCAGTCATGAGTTTCTTTTTATTTTTTACATATCGTTTGACAGGTCGTTAGACTGTGATGCCCATCATCTTCTTCAAACACAGCTTCACAAAGACTAAGTTAATTTTGTACAAGTATGATGCTTGAATTAACTTTACTGAGGACTGTGAAATCCACATTCGACCATTCTGTTTAGTTTTCCCGTGATAGGCGGGCCTACATACCGCCAGCGTTGTTTCGACTACATAGCAAAAGTGTCACTGAGGAGCACCTACATGTCCTCCAAACAGTCCTAATGTCTCCCCATGCGATCTTGATACATTTTCGGAGCCCCGAAGAAAGACTTTTGTGGTCATTGATTTGTTTGGATGAAGCATTGCATACCTGGGTACTATCATGGTTTCATAGACAACAGCAAACATTCTTCCATGGAGGTGCTGATTGTCTTGGTGGTGGTGGTGGTTGTTGGGATGTTTAAGGGGGACTAAACAGCTAAGGTCATCAGTCCCCCATGATTGTCTTGTCTTACATTGGGATAAATTTAAAAACAATTACGGCAATAACTTTTCAAATAATAAACAGTTTACATACTTTTTTACATGTGTCTCATTTTTATTTGACTGGCCTTATGCTATGTATCATCTGAAAACATCTCCGGCGCTCAAGTCGCCCAATGAGGCGTCGAAGCATTGCCCTTGGCGGCCGAACTTCCCCAAATGGGGCATTCCTGGCCCACAATGCCATATGCTCATTTTCCATTACCTGTGATATGGTCGTTAGCGGATCTTAGGGGACTTGTCTCAGTTCTTCCAGCATTCACCGGAGGGTGGCACCCGGGAGCTTAGAATAAGGAGAAACAGCATAGCTACCATTGAGAGCAGCCACTGGCTGGAGTCAGAGGGCCTGGCGGTCCAACATATTGGAGAGGCCAGGATGTGGGGTCCTCCACAATGCGCTGGGAGGAACTTGTCCTCTTAGCTTAAATCATCGAACTGATGATCATTTCAGAATACATATGTAGATACAATGTACTTTTGTGAAGGAATATTCCTCATCAGAGTCGATAGTGTAATTCATTGACCCAGAATTTCAGAAGTTAAACATGAACTACATTATGGCACTACCTGATTGTTTTAATGGAAATCGAACTGTCAGCCGTATCATCTCGCAGTACAAATGGCACAAGACTCTTCCAGTTATTTCACTACATTTTCAGAACATTGACACTGAAGTGATGTTTATTAGTCACAGGGACACAACAGTATATGAAAAGTACTGGTTGAGCATCTCTGAACTGAAACATTGTTATCAAAATCCAAAATTATATACACTTAATACTAGAGTAAGCCTTCCTTTTGCTATCTCCCCCGCACAACATTTTTTTCAAAAACATTTAATTTCTTTAGACATTACCAGCATCATTTAGTAATTTAGCAAAATCAAGAATACATATTTTGATCATAATGTTAACTTGCTATCCCACTAGTGCACGGAGGTGCCAAAGAAACTGGTACACCTGCCTAATATTGTGTAGGGCATCCATGAGCACGCATAAGTGAGGCAACATGATGTGGCATGGACTCCGACTAATGTCTGAGGTAGCGCTGAAGACAATTGACACAATGAATCCTGCAGGGCTGTCAATAAATCCGCAAGAGTTAGAGATCTCTTCTGAACGTCATGTTGCAAGGCATCTCAGATATGCTCAATAATGTTCATGTCTGGGGAGTTTGGTGCCCAACGAAAGTGTTTAAACTCTGAAGAGTGTTCCTGGAGCCACTGTGTAGCAATTCTGGACGTGTGAAGTGTCGCATTGTCCTGCTGGAATTCGCAAAGTCCATTGGAATGCACAATGGACATGAATGGATGCAGATGATCAGACAGGATGCTTATGTATGTGTCATGTGTCAGAGTCATATCTAGATATACCATGGGTCCCATATCACTCCAACTGCACACGTCTGACACCATTACAGTGCCTCCACCAGTTTGAACAGTCCCCTGCTGACATGCAGGGTCCATGGATTGATGAGATTATCTCCATGCCTGTATACATCCATCCTCTTGATACAATATGAAACGAGACTCATCCGACCAAACAACATGTTTCCACTCATCAACAGTCCAATGTTACCGGTAGTGTTGACAGGTGCAGGTGAGGCATAAGGTTTTGTGTCATGCCGTCATCAAGGGTACATGAGTGGGTCTTCGGCTCCAAAAGCCCGTATTGATGATGTTTCGTTGAATGGTTCACATGCTGACACTTGTTTATATCCCAGCATTGAAATCAGCAGCAATACGCAGAAGGGTTGCACTTCTGTCACGTTGAAGAACTGTTCTCTTTAGTCGTCATTGGTTCCGTATTTGCAGGATTTTTTTCCGTCTGCAGGGATGTCTAAGATTTCTCTTTTGACCAGATTCCTGATATTCATGGTACACTCGTGAAATGGTTGTATGGGAAAATCTCCACTTCATCACTATGCCCCATCGCTCGTACGCCGACTGTAACACCACGTTCAAACTCACTTAAATCTTGATAACTTGCCATTATAGCAGCAGTAACCAATCTATCAACTATGCCAGACACTTATTGTCTTTCATAGGCATTGCTGACCGCAGCGCCATATTCTGCTTGTTTATATATCTCTGTATTTGAATAAGCATGCCTACACTAGGTTCTTTGGCACTTCAGCATTTCTAGTGATGACATCTGCAACAAATAATAGGTTGAACCCTTCAACAATCATTTTATTTATAAACTACAAAAACTTGCAACTTATTAAGTAACATACTTTATTACTCATCTGGTTTGCTGTCTTTAAGAGGTCATTAGCTTAATATATTTGCACCTCATTTTGTTTGTGTGGGCAATGTCATTCACCATTTTCATTTCATAGACTGTAAGTACTGGTTAACCGTGGCTTTTGTCAGTAATATCAACTGATTGTCAAGGTGCAGTTGAGCTCTCATGCGGGTGCTCAAGTTCAGAAATAAAGGACTGCTTACAGACAGACTCATAACTCCACAAACCATTAAATAGAGTTCTGTAGATACACATATTTACAAGCCTTATGATTGCAACAGAATATTCACTCTGCAGATATACAAACATCATCTGCAGGAGTAATAAGAGCATCACGATTTCTTTCTCTCCATATGATAAAATTCAGTACGGTTATCACCATCCCTCAGAGCAGTTACAAGAGATTCACGGGTATTTTTTTTTCTCTAAATATCTACTCCTGGATGCATTATGAGTTCGCACCTCTTGTCACTTAAGGGTACACTCAGAATTGTTGGACACGATCAATTTTGGTGGTCCAGTTTTTACGGTGTGGGGCGGCATAATGTTGCGTGAACTTACTGACCTCCAACTCTTTGAACACGGTACACTCACCAGTTAACGTTATTGTGACACTGTACCCCTTCCCCATGTGCATCTTCACAGGGGAGCATTAAGCCCTGATGTCATTATTAGGAGAATTTGGCCCTGATGTCATTATTATGGCTGACAGTGCATAACTGCATTGAACAGTGCAGGTGAAGGATAGGGTATTCGGTGAATGGACTGACCTTCTTGTTCCCCTGTATTAAATCCCCTCAAGCACATGTGGGATGCATTGGTGAGATGTATTGCAGCATGTCCATATGCACCAACAAAATCCAGCATTTGTCAGTCATGTTGGTAGAGGAATGAAATGCCCTATAACAAGAACCCTACCAAGCTCGTGGAGAGCATGGGAGCACATTGCTGCCTGTGGTGATTGCACACCCTATTAAGAATCAAATCACACTTTTCTTAATGTCCAGGGGACTACCAGGAATTGTGATGACTTCAGGCTTATTGTCTTTGAATAAACATGTCATTTCAGTTTGTCTCATTGTGTACTGCTTTCAGTTCCCTTCTGTGCTATACTGTAGCAGTTCTTTCTTTGTATGGTCCGAGTTTCATTGATGTATGTTACTTGGCAGGGACTCATACAAAAGTTATTTTTGTTCTGTCGTTCTGCACAAGAGTGTATTTTGCTCTATTCCTTTGCTTCCCAGTCTTTTTGTTGCAGTGCTCGATGTGCAAGCTTTTCCTTCCACTGTACTTCAGGAACCAATTTACTGTATGAAGTTGGTGAGTGAAAATGTAGAAATGGCTAGCCATATTTAAACCAAAAGCATTAGTTTGACTAAATTATTTATCTGTGGAAAGTAAGAGCTCACTTCCCACTGCTGTTTGTGTGTCTGTAGGTAACACAAGCAAGTAGTTTTAAACAAATTTGTATTTTTATTCTGATCAGAATCACTGGTTTACACAAACACGCTCCTCCTCCCACAATGTTTTGGTGTCCCTAATATGGAGGAGTACGGAAGCTCCTGGTTTTTAGATCATGGTGTCAGGGTATCTGCAACTTTCATGGAAGTGACAGCTCCAGTTTATTAGCAATTCGGATTCTCATCTGAAGATGATGGCCAGTTGGGATGTCAAAATATTATATCATATTGATTGGAGAATTCGACTGCAAACTCAACAAACTCACCAAATAACTTCTACTTGTTTGTAGACTAAGGCCAAGGCCCCCTACATTTATATAAAATAATCCCAGTCTCTAGACATATTTTCCTATTAAATAGGTCTCATTAATAATATGTATGAATTAAATGAATCTAAATCAATCTCATCTAATATTCGAAAGAACAGAGACAATAACTATGGCTAAAGATGAGTTAACTGTTTTATAATATTCAACACACAGAAACAAAATTACTATTGACTTCAATACAGAATCATTGAATAAAATGACTAAAGAAAATGCCCTGCACAAAGTACTGCTGGCTAATGGTGACTGGTCAGTGACTGGAGCACTCACATTTGGAGAGATAACCAGAAACATGTGGCACTTATACTTAGATTCATTCACTGACATTATCAAATATCTTTGTTGCAAAAAGTGTTATGTGTTCTTTGAACATTCATCTGAAGGTGACTGAACAAATTTTGTTAGTATCTTCCACTCAAGCATTTAGAAACACCACCTTGTAATACACTACAGTTATCAAACATCCTCCTCACATTTTACTGAAAAAGAGAACTAGATAGAGGGTGACTATTAGTGAACTATGTGAAAAAAAGTTTAAATTAGTTACAAACTATGGACTGCACATACTTTAAATGTCATTACAGACATTCAGATTTAGGTTATGGCATGTTAAATATGCCTGTCATCATTGGCAATGATATGGTGCAGACAAATAGTGAAATTCTGCATGACCCACTGAAGTGTCAGAAAATCGATGCTGTCGATGACCTCTTCAATGGCTATTTTCAGCTCAGCAATGGTTTTGGGGTTATTGCCGTACACCTCTTCTTTAATATAGCTCCACAAAAAGGAGTCATATGTGTTCAGATCCGAAGAATAAGGCAGCCAATCGAGGCCCATGCTAGAGGCCTCTGGGTACACCAAAGACAGGATGTTGTCCCCAATGTGCTCCTCCGGAACATCAAACAGTCTCCTGCTTTGATGGGGTCGAGCTGTGTCTTGCATGAACCATATCTTGTCAAAATCAGGATCACTTTGGAAAATGGGGATGAAATCATCTTCCAAAACCTTCACATACTGTTCAGTATGTAGGCCCATTTTACTTTACTATTCATATCCATGCTTACGTGGTCATCTATTTGCATTCATGTGTGACAGACAATTCAATTATCTCTGGAGAGGAAAACATCCTATATTTACAGTGTTGTTATTTACATTGCTATTGAGATCTACACTTTATTATGTTCCTGAGCACAGTCCAACAAGACTGTGCACCATCTAGGCTGCTCAAAGCCCATAACATTCCAAGAGATATTTTGGTGTTGGGCATATGAACAGACATTGAAACATATACCAATATCACATAAGTAGGTGTATGAAGCATCCTAAAAGCTTTCCCAGATGGACCATTGTTCAGCAAATCCACTTCTCCATTTGTTGAAAACAAAAGATTCATTTTATCATTATCATTCACATTAACTAAAACTGTTGTTAAAATTTTGCATGATAGATTGTAATGATGTGGAATGAGTCATTATACATTCACATCACTAATTAATTTGCACATACCGTTACATTCTGAGTCTTCTTCTTCTTTTTTCCCCAAGAAGTAGTTAAATATATACATATATGTGTTAGTGATTCCATCCATCGCATTTACACATTACAATAATAAAAATTCTTCTACAGAATAGGAGCAGTTGTCAAGGACAAACTTTCTCAGTTTGTGTCCTTGTTCATCTTGAGCTGTAATGAATTATTTACGACAAACTTCATGACAGAATAAATGTACTGTGAAGCATAAGTCAGAATGCGCAACTCCTAAAACAGATGTCTACAAGATGATCATGGTAAGCACTGGATATTATTCTTGCAGCATGTTTTTGCGCAATAACGACTTTCCTTCTTAAAGATGAGTTACCCCATAACATTATTCCATCTAACATTATTGAATGAAATTATGCAAAATATGTCAACTTGCTTATTTGTCTCTCCCCAAGATTTGCAATGATTCTAAGTGCAAATGTGACTGAACTAAGTTGTTTCGAGAGTTCCAAAACATGTTTTTTCCAGTTTAAATTCTCGTCAATATGGACCCCTTAAGAAATTTGAGTTTCCCCCTATTTATGATTTCCTCAGCATGTGTTGCACTTCTCATTGGTGTAGCACCTCTAGATGTGCAGAACTGAATGTGTTGGGTATTTTTAAAATTGAGGGTGAGATCATTTGCATAAAACCAATCAATGATACTTTTAATAACTCTGTTTACCATTTCTTCTGTTCCCGTATGTATGCTTGGATTGATTACAATAACAGTGTCATCTGCAAAAAGAACTAATTCTGCTTGTTGTATGCTTGACACAAGATCATTCATATATATATATATATGTGTGTCTGTATATGTGTGGATGGATATGTGTGTGTGTGTGTGTGTGTGTGTGTGTGTGTGTGTGTGTGTGTGTGTGTGTGTGTGTGTGTGTGTGTGAGTGTATACCCGTCCCTTTTTCCCCCTAAGGTAAGTCTTTCCACTCCCGGGACTGGAATGACTCCTTTCCCTCTCCCTTAAAACCCACATCCTTTCGTCTTTCCCTCTCCTTCCCTCTTTCCTGATGAGGCAACAGTTTATTGCGAAAGCTTGAATTTTGTGTGTATGTTTGTGTGTCTGTCGACCTGCCAGCACTTTCATTTGGTAAGTCACATCATCTTTGTTTTTAGGTATATTTTTCCTTCGTGGAATGTTTCCTTCTATTATATATATATATATATATATATATATATATGAGGGAAACATTCCACGTGGGAAAAATATATCTAAAAAGGAAGATGATGAGACTTACCAAACAAAAGCGCTGGCAGGTCGATAGACACACAAACAAACACACAAAATTCAAGCTTTCGCAACATAACGGTTGCTTCATCAGGAAAGAGGGAAGGAGAGGGAAAGACGAAAGGATGTGGGTTTTAAGGGAGAGGGTAAGGAGCCATTCCAATCCCGGGAGCGGAAAGACTTACCTTAGGGGGAAAAAAGGACAGGTATACACTTGCACACACACACACATATCCATCCGCATATACACAGACACAGACAGACATTTGTAAAGGCAAAGAGTTTGGGCAGAGATGTCAGTCCAGGCAGAAGTACAGAGGCAAAGATGTTGTTGAAAGACAGGTGAGGTATGAGTGGCGGCAACTTGAAATTAGCGGAGATTGAGGCCTGGTGGATAACGGGAAGAGAGGATATATTGAAGAGCAAGTTCCCATCTCCGGAGTTCGGATAGGTTGGTGTTAGTGGGAAGTATCCAGATAACCCGGACGGTGTAACACTGTGCCAAGATGCGCTGGCCGTGCACCAAGGCACGCAGTCATAATTATGTCCCTGGACTGCTTGAATTACTAAGTACAACTTTCTGCATTCTTTTGCTTAGCTATGATGTTATCCATTGGTTGGCTATACCATTAGTCCCATAAAATATAAATTTATCTAGGAGAATACTGTGATTCACACAATCAAATGCCTTGGAGAGATTGCAGAAAATACCAAATATTTTATTATTTAATGCTTGTAAAATCGTTTAGTGAACATGTAAATGGCATTCTCAGTAGAGCAAACCTTCTGAAACCCAAACTGTGATTTGCTAAGGATACTACTGTTGCTGAGGTGAGATACTATTGTAGAATAAATGGTTCAAATGGCTCTAAGCACTATGGGACTTAACATCTATGGTCATCAGTCCCCTAGAACTTAGAACTACTTAAACCTAACTAACCTAAGGACTGCACACAAAACTATTCTAGAATACATGATGTTCTCAAAAATTTTGGAGAATAATGTCAGCAGTGAAACAGGTTGGTAATTATTGACGTCTCTCTTATCACCTTTCTTAAAGAGGTGTTTAACAACGTCTCTCCGGAAAAATTCCTCAGCTTAGTGGTGTATTACATATTCAGGTACGAACTGGGATAATTACATTGGAAAAAAAATTTAGTACTCAGTTGGAAACACCATCAAAACCAGATGAACTATTTTTGAGAGAATGTATAATTTTCTTAATTTTAGAAGGAGAAGTTCGTGATACATTCATGTGGTTGAATTTTATGAAAGTTACATTTTCAACATACTGCTGTGATTTTGTTCTTGAACTATTTGTACCTATGTTTTCTACAATATTTAAGACATGGTTATGAAATGCATTTGCTGCCTGTGACTCCTCATTTATAGCCCTTGCATTCAGTTCAATAGTGCTGTTGTGATGTTCAGTGGCTGGTTGACCTGTCTCTTGCTTGACTATAGGCCATATTGCCTTAAGTCTGAAGTACTGATTTCTGACATTATGTGCAAGTGCTTTGAGTTTTTAACAACATTTCTTTGTAATTTTGAGTAACTGCTGCAGGATACTCACTTGTTTTTGTCAAAAGATACATTTCCATTTTCCTTTCACAAGATACTTTAATCCCTCTAATGGTATATGGTTTTTTAGCTGGCTGTCATCTCCTGTAAACTATGCTTAAAAACATTTATCCTGGAGTCATTCATTATTCTGATTTCCACTGAGGAGTACCCATACTGTAAAGCACTGTTATTTATCCTAACTGTGCATCATGACCAGAGAGACCATTTATTACTGGATAAACAGATTTCTTCTTCCCTTGAGCTTCATCAAAGAAAACATTATCA
This sequence comes from Schistocerca cancellata, assembly GCF_023864275.1. Lineage (NCBI taxonomy): Eukaryota > Metazoa > Arthropoda > Insecta > Orthoptera > Acrididae > Schistocerca > Schistocerca cancellata. Next base: position 136,403,768 of record NC_064627.1, on the reverse strand, counting down.
ATTAGGATCCTACTGTCTTTATCCACCCTGTTGGATAGTTAATTACTGAGACCAAATTGTAGGATCCAAATAAGGTTTCCATATCATTTTTCCTGTAGAATCCTTTAGGAAAATCTACATTGAAGTCACCACAGACCATTGACTGCTTGCCTCTGTCTGAAAGATAGCACAGTAAGGAATCCAGATTCCTCATAAATAGTTCAAAATTTCCAAGTGGGGATCAAAACAGTTACAATTAAAAGTGAACTTTTTTCAGCATTAATTCACAAGCACACACTTCTATGTTCTGATCACTACAAAATCTACTTGTCTCAATGTTTTTGAAAATGTGTTCTGTCTTAATGTGTAACAATTTCTCCTTGTCCTATATTATTTCTCTGCAAGTAAGCTGCAATAGTGTAATCTTTTGTACGTAACTTACCTAACTTTGTGGTTATGTGGTGCTCAGACAAGCACAGGATGTCTATCTTTTCAGAGCTCTCTAAATTTTCCAGACAAGAAGCTCTTCTACCTTACTACTCAGTCCTCTAATATTTTGACAAAATAAGCTGAGTTACTTTTATGTGCATTATTAAGCATTTTGTGGACTCTTCTGTTATTCTCACTTCTTTCAAAACAGGGTGCCTGAATCCTGATACTAATCTAAAAAAAGTGTTCCTCTGACACCAGTAACCACATGGACTTGGCTATGTGTGATGGCAGCCCCCTGTATATTATTTGCAATAAGCTCAGCCAACCTATCTTTCCCTCACTTGTATATCCCCATCTCCTGATTGTAGCAACAGCTGCTGCACTCGTATGAGATTTGGTTTCAGTCAGCAGCAGCCTGCTCAACTCAGTGTACACATGGCTTACAGCAGTATTTATCCAGGGCAAGTCACAGCATGGCAGGACCTTCACAAAAATCACATTTGTGTATGTATTTGCTACTCCTGTTACTCACTGACAAGACAGACGGTGTCTTCAAGGAAAAATGTTTTTGGTTGCCTATTGAACCATGAATGTATCCAGGCATACATATCTTTGTCCGAAGCAAATAGATGGCCATTAATGTCTTTCTTCAGCATCCAAAAGTATGAGAATTGCACGGGGGAGATGGGGACTGTGTAGAGGACGTGTAAGGGCTTCCCAGCAAAAATTCTGCAGCGGACCCACACAACATAGGTGACATACAGAAATTTGACACTCAGGAGCGGATAGAGCACCTCTCCAAGTTTTTAACCAACTTATGTGAAAAGCTGTTTTCCTCCAGTAGTCCTTGAAAAAGACAGAATGAACTTCATTGACCTGAGAAGTCAGAGCATATAACAACTGCACCCGTATGGTTTCATACACACAGGGGTTTGCGTAGAATGCACCAGACAGTATCTGTAGTTCTCTGCCTGCACATCATCAGGTTCTCAGTGCTGCTGACGAATTACACACAATACGCACACACACACACACACACACACACACACACACACACACACACTCCCTCTCTCCCCTCTGCTGAATATCCTGGTTGGCCCGATTTCTTCACATTACAGAAGCAGCCAGTCTTGAAATATATTGTACAAACCAATGGATTGTTTTGTCTGATGGAGCTTTTACCTGATATTTTGTATGAAACTGTCACTGAATCATCACAACTGACTCACATTTAGCAAATTTAAGGACATAAAATGCAAGTGTCATCCCATTATATATCATGTTCTGACAGTTGTTTGTGGTAGTGGATCCTGGCGCTACACCACAACATGTATTATCAGCTGAAACTTTGAAGATGCTCTATCCACTGATATGTCATTTTTCTGTATATCTTGCAGTTTTCGTGCAGTTGCCTTCTAAAACCCTGGAGGTAGTTATGAATAACTCTGTGTTACACTATAGTAACTAGCTAACCTGGAATTAAATTAGTGTAAATTATTCATTTCTTTACAAAGGGTTGTACCATTAAGGGTATTTAATGTACTGTACAGGTCATTGATGCAAACAAATAATTCCTCAATGAAAGATTCTGCCTATTAATCTCATAAATCTGTTCACTTTCACTGTTCTATAATCAGTGTCTGACATACAGTCAAGGCTAATGTGGTTGTGAAACAGCAGTAAAAGGTAGAATAAGAAAAGTAAGGAGTACAGAGATGATGAAGCAATAAGACTAATGTATACAAAGGTGGACATGTTATATTGAGTTCTGGTAGATTATTGCAGTCGTGAAAAACGACAAATTTTGTCAAATCTTCAAAATTACATTCACTACGGTAACCCACTTGTGTATTTGAAGTTGCTAACTGATTGATTGGTAATCGATCAGATTCCTGCTGAAGCAAGAAATCCGTTTTTAATTGAAAGGAGGTGGTGGTGTAAAGTTCCAATCACCAAATTTTGAAATAAAGTCATGGGGTAAATTACAATTTACAATGCTCTCTATAGTGTCTTCGATATGCATATAAACTGGAAGCAGAAGATTTTAACTTATCTTTCTGGCACTATAGAACACCCCCCCCCCCCCCCACACACACACACATACACGCAGTGAAATTCATATTGTGCAAATGGCCAGCTGGAATGGCTGCCTTGAGTGAAGCAGGTAGTGTGAAGATGGGGATATGAGTGATAATTTGGGGCAATGACTAGAACGAGATAGATGGGTAGCACTGGAAGAGTATGGTTCAGAGAGAGCTTACTGAGGTGCAGGCATCAGTAGTGAGTTTCACATGGAGATATAGAGGGGTAGAGAGCAGAATTAAGGGGACTGCTGAGAAAAGGTATTTGGGAGGGGGGGGGGGGGGGGAGCAGGGGGCAAAAACTGTAGCAGTGAGTAACAAGAGAGAACAATGAACTTGACAATAGTGAACAGTGAGACAAGATATAGGGTGGAAACATGGAAAGATGTATGAGGACAGTAACAAGCAGAGATTGGAATGCTCCAATGGAGAGACAGCAGCTGAAGAATGACATGTAGTGCTGAAAAGCATGGGCCCCATTTCTCCCTGGATGGATAATGTGGTGAACTCATTTGCATTTGGAAACAGCACTGTTCAAACCTCTGTCCAGCTGTCCAAATAATGGTATCCTCAAATTAACCTGAATTCGAGGGGTTCTATCAAAGAAAGACACAGCCAGTTTGTTTTCTCGCCATCCTTTCCATTCCCAGCTTATGCTAGCAACTGAACTGACCTGCAAACCCTATCTTCCTTTTTTCCACTTCTCTGCTGGTTCAATAAAATGATCTGTTCATTTTTAGCAAATAACTGACCAGGAACATATCCACTTTCATAGCTTTCATCTGTCACCGTTTCCACATAAAAAGTCTCACACAGTGCCATGACAGAAAGCATATTTGTAGTGATGAGAAATCCTTCACCAACTGTGCTACATTCCTTGCATAAGTCTTCACAGCAGGCTTCACTCGCTCCCCGAACTCACTTGACTAATAGAGGCTCCCATGCCTTATTTTCTCACACTCTTTACATTACACCCACAAACAAGAGTGTGGAATGAGTTAAGAACAGATAAAACTATGAAGCTTACAGCGATATGAGATGGGGCACAAACTGCGAGAGAATATGGGAAAATGTATTGGCTTCATTTTACTCACCCATCTACAGCTACAATGAGAACTGCAGTTTACTTCAAAGTATTTCTTCTCCTGAAAATTATACTGGTATTCCACAAAAGGATTCACAACAGGGATTTAAAAATTCCTAAAAAGTTGTGTGTAATTTTTAATCAATATAAAACATTTCAAAAATTACACAATTTAGTTTAGAGTTTCAATTAAGTGCAGACATGAAACCTCTGTATCATGTTGTTACACGTTTTGGTGGTGAAAATCATTAAAGCAATTATCATACTTAACAGAATAACCTATGTGACTTTCCAGAGTGATTTCAAGTGAATATATCTCAATAAGCTGAAAAGTGAGCAAAGATGAAAAGTCAGTCATCCAAAGATGTCAGTCATCAACTGCACAAGAAAACCTTTATTCGATTCACTTTATCAGTTTAAATATTAGAGAAGGAAAGTTGCTACTCAACATATAGCTGAGTCGCCATAGGCACAACAAAAAGATTAACACAATTATAGCTTGCAGCCATTAAGGCCTTCGTCAACAATAGACACACATACACACATGCACACACACAATCACGCAAACGCAACTTGCGTTTGAGTGAATGTGTGTGTATTGTTGACAAAGGCCTTAATGGCCGAAAGCTATAACTGTGTGAATCCTTTTGTTGTGCCTATCGCGACTCAGCATCTCCACTATATGGTGAGTAGCAACTTTCCTTCTCTAATATTGTTACATATCTCCAGAATCGGACAGTAGTGTTCTTTGCAACAGAATAAATAAAATAGAGTGACATTGCTAAAAATATATGATATGAGCAACGAGTAGCAAACAATTAACTGTCAAATTTCAAAGTATACATAGTATTCTAGTTTGGTTGACTTTCATTGCTTATACTAAGGACAATTTGTGATTTGACAGTTAATAGTTCGCTGGTATATTGGCTGTCTTTCATTGCACAATTATGTATGATTTGTGATTTGACAGTTAACTGTTTGTTACTCATTGCACGTATCATGTGTTTCTAGTGATGTCACTTGACATTGACTTATTGATTCTGTTGCAATGGACACTACTGTCCAATTTTAATCTTGACATTGGGTTACCACAGATTTGAGCCTATTTCACTTCTGAAGGTGACAGTTCAAACTGATTAAACCAGTGAAGTACTCTAAGTGAAGGTTTTCTTACGTAGTTGATGAGTGACTTTTTATCTTTGTTGAAATATTCTGCAGTTCTGAATTACAACTTTGAACAAAATCATAAGTTGAAAGATTCACTAGACCTTTTTTTTGACACATTTTGAAAAGGCAACAATTTAAAAACATTTACAAGTGCTTAAGGTTAGAATGAAAGAATAACAAAAATTTAAGTGAAGGTCAGTTGTTTTCAAAATATTTAAGTAAATTTAATGTGATACAGCATTGACTATAACCAGTCAGAAGCAAATGGCATCAGTGTCTCTCGCCCCCCCCCCCCCCCCCCATAGTGAGAACAGTCACCGAACCAGGCAAGATTATTTAGGTTACTTTGTCATTTAATAGGTGTAAGAGATACAAACAACAATGTAATTAAAGCATCACTCTTATTAATAATAAAAAAATTTGGAGCACACAACTTGACATAAAACACTAAAAGAAACCTATCTACAATAGCAAAAGTGTCTGTATACAAAGATCAGGCTTCAGAGAATCTCTATACAAAGATACAACATCAAAGGATTTTACAAATACCTTACTAAGTTCTGTGTAGAAACATGAATATTGGTGACAATCATATAAATTCGATGGAATTCATATACAATTTACAGAAATTGTATACAACCTTGTTGGGCTGGCAGACAATGGACTGTCACATAACCATTTTTTTGTTGATTAGCACCAACAGGCTGTTTGTTTTCTGTATTTTCATACATAAAAGATTTAGTTTTTTTTTTCTTCTCTGTCATATCTCTAACATCTTAATCCCCTCTGATACCGTTAAGATCAACTACTACTGTCTGGTCCTTGACCTCAGCCTCCCAATGAAAAGTGGTAACAAGAGATAATCCCACATTTGTCCCACAACCCCATCTTTAGTCATGGATTTTTCAAGTCTTTATAATATTTTTCATTAATACCATAATTTAAATCACACAACTCTAGAAACCCTAAATCATATCTAAAATATTGCAATCCGTGAAGTCTAGCACATTTTTTTGTCAAAGTATGAAACTCACTGTCAACAACCTTTTAAATAGTTAAAATTTATTCACAAAATACATCTGATCAACTAGACACACAACTGAGGAAACACTAATTTAAAATATATGATAGCTGCTCTTTAGTGTATTGAATACTGAAACTGTCCTTGCCTTAACATTTTATGCCAAAACAAACTCACATATTTACCATATAATTTTTCCAAAACACATTTTTAAGAACAGTATGCTTTTATGAAAAATATGTTTTCTTATAAATATTTTAAAAAAAAAATACAATTTGTACAAGTTGCTCATTTGTGCGAACAGTATCACAAATCCACATACACACTTATTAAGACTAGTTGTAATACTGAAATACCAACATTTTTAATAAAGTGAGATCATTCCATAACATCATAATACAAGCCAAAATTGTCATCTCCACCAACTAATAAAAATCACACACACTTGTGGAATGTTGGCAAGCTTTACTGACAAATCCTCTGGCATCAACTACCGAGAATTCTCCTTCCTTTTGAAGGGAGGAGTCAGCTGAACCGTATTATTGTCTGTCCTGCTGTCCTCAGCCTCCAAAACTTTGTCTGCCCATGAGAGCTGATTGTACGAGGGTCCTTCTCCTCCAAGCTCAGCTGGCAGTACATCTCGTGCTATACACTCATGTAGTGTACTCATATTGTTGCCGTGTAGATATATCTATTGAGAATGAAGACACTTATGAAATATACATTATAATTAAAGAACTTTGTCACTTTTATTCATGTATCTGTCAGATATATTCATCCAAATCCTTCCTAAATTGTAATATATTATCATGTGAAAAGTTAAACGTAATGACAGTACACTGTCAAAGCTCTCCATTTCAAAACAATAGCATAGCTGTAGAAGGATACTTTACAGGTGATTTTGTATGCTAACTCGTTTCCAAAATAATTTAGTTTGTCTTGTGACTAGTACTGCCTTTCATGATCAGAAAACATTTGTCACCCAACAGATACGACAAATAGTTGCCAACTTATATTTTTTTATTAGTACATTAGCACACCATTTAATAGTTTATAACATGACATAATTTTGTACATCAAAGTAATTATATTTCATTTTTAACTTCTCTAAATCTATCTTTCTGTGTAAATCCTACTGAGTTACAAAGTGATACACAGGTTACATCACACAGGGTGGTTCACGAAATGTGTCACCATTTGTTTCATTCATAGTTTATAACACACATTAGATATCCCATTGACCGTCTCACCAGCAGTAGCAATATAGCTTGGAGAAACAAATGAGTTATGAAATGATGCATAATCCACGGTACCATCGCTAAGAGACTAGTGTTTACAACATGGCTGACAATGGGCAACTAACAACGCAGCAGCAATCGACAGTTCTGTTAGTTTTTTATTAAATGAAAAGTCCTATTGCAACTCAGAGATGGTTTTGACAACAGTTTAATACACAGTAGACTCCTTGCAAGAGAACTATTCATAGGCTGTATGATCAATTTGTAGGAGAAGGATAAATATTGGAAGCAAATCAACTTCAGCTGAAGCCTGTTTGTTTGTTGGAGAATATTGAAGTAGTACTAGTTGTTCTCCAGAGAAGCCCTGGCACATCATGCAGAAAAGCAGCAGTGCAACTGGCCATATCCAGACAATCTGTACAATGGATTTTTGAAACTGACCTTGTACTTGTACAAGACTACCTCTGCACAGAAGTTTACTGCAGAACACAAGCAGCAGAGACTACTGTTTGCCTGCTGGGCGGAAGATGGAGAACAAACTCTCAACAATATTTGGTTTTCAGACAAGGCACATTTTCATGTGGACAGTGTGGTTAACAAACAACCACAGTGTTTGCAGTATGTGGCCTTTCTCCATCTTGCATGAAGCTACTGATAATCTGCAATTGCTTCATGAACAACATCTTCATGCTCCGAGGATTACAGTGTGGGTCGTAATTTCCAGGCACGGACTTATTGGACCTTTTTTCTTTGAAGAAGCTGTGAATAGTGCATGTTGTTTGAGCAGGCTCGATAATACCTTTGTTCCACAGCTTCTTGCTACTGTGTTGCCCTTCAACATGCAGTGGCTCATGCAAGATGGAGTAAGGCCACATACTGCAAACACTGTGTTGGAATTCTTACACAAGCATTTCGAGATGCACATCATTTCACTCAGATTATAATGACAGACAATTTTGGCCCCCCAATAGTCCAGACCTCAACCCATGTGACTTCTTCCTTTGCGGGTACCTAAAGGAAATAATTTTCCTATAGTGTCCATATGATTTAACGCAGCTCATATGCCTTATTCTTCAAGCTTGTAGTGAAATCATAGAAGACATGAGCTGAGTTAGAACAAATCTCTGTAGAGTATTTTCCATGGTAGTATACACTCCTGGAAATTGAAATAAGAACACCGTGAATTCATTGTCCCAGGAAGGGGAAACTTTATTGACACATTCCTGGGGTCAGATACATCACATGATCACACTGACAGAACCACAGGCACATAGACACAGGCAACAGAGCATGCACAATGTCGGCACTAGTACAGTGTATATCCACCTTTTGCAGCAATGCAGGCTGCTATTCTCCCCTGGAGACGAACGTAGAGATGCTGGATGTAGTCCTGTCGAACGGCTTGCCATGCCATTTCCACCTGGCGCCTCAGTTGGACCAGCGTTCGTGCTGGACGTGCAGACCGCGTGAGACGACGCTTCATCCAGTCCCAAACATGCTCAATGGGGGACAGATCCGGAGATCTTGCTGGCCAGGGTAGTTGACTTACACCTTCTAGAGCACGTTGGGTGGCACGGGATACATGCGGACGTGCATTGTCCTGTTGGAACAGCAAGTTCCCTTGCCGGTCTAGGAATGGTAGAACGATGGGTTCGATGACGGTTTGGATGTACCGTGCACTATTCAGTGTCCCCTCGACGATCACCAGTGGTGTACGGCCAGTGTAGGAGATCGCTCCCCACACCATGATGCCGGGTGTTGGCCCTGTGTGCCTCGGTCGTATGCAGTCCTGATTGTGGCGCTCACCTGCACAGCGCCAAACACGCATACGACCATCATTGGCACCAAGGCAGAAGCGACTCTCATCGCTCAAGACGACACGTCTCCATTCGTCCCTCCATTCACGCCTGTTGCGACACCACTGGAGGCGGGCTGCACGATGTTGGGGCGTGAGCGGAAGACGGCCTAACGGTGTGCGGGACCGTAGCCCAGCTTCATGGAGACGGTTGCGAATGGTCCTCGCCGATACCCCAGGAGCAACAGTGTCCCTAATTTGCTGGGAAGTGGCGGTGCGGTCCCCTACGGCACTGCGTAGGATCCTACGGTCTTGGCGTGCATCCGTGCGTCGCTGCGGTCCGGTCCCAGGTCGACGGGCACGTGCACCTTCCGCCGACCACTGGCGACAACATCGATGTACTGTGGAGACCTCACGCCCCACGTGTTGAGCAATTCGGCGGTACGTCCACCCGGCCTCCCGCATGCCCACTATACGCCCTCGCTCAAAGTCCGTCAACTGCACATACGGTTCACGTCCACGCTGTCGCGGCATGCTACCAGTGTTAAAGACTGCGATGGAGCTCCGTATGCCACGGCAAACTGGTTGACACTGACGGCGGCGTTGCACAAATGCTGCGCAGCTAGCGCCATTCGACGGCCAACACCGCGGTTCCTGGTGTGTCCGCTGTGCCGTGCGTGTGATCATTGCTTGTGCAGCCCTCTCGCAGTGTCCGGAGCAAGTATGGTGGGTCTGACACACCGGTGTCAATGTGTTCTTTTTTCCATTTCCAGGAGTGTATATTCCATTGAAATTGTCTAACAGTAACATGTTTATTTAAAAATGAACGGGCAAAATTTTTTTGTGCCACCCTATAAGTAATGGTGACAACTGACTGAACTGAAATTACATGATAATATAAGCCAAAATGATGCAGTAAAGATGGGTCTGCAAATAAGCCTTTTGCGAAGTAATTGTAAGTGTTTATGAGATGCCACCACTTTAATTGGGGTCAAATCTCACCACAGGCCAAGATTGGGGAATGCGGGATATGCATAATGGTGCACAGGCATATTTTACTGCTGCTGTAAGATGACACCTAATATACCAACACAGTCCAACATGGATACTTTGAGCACGGCCTGTACCTTCACCTTCAAAATAACCTGACCTCAATCCACTTCATTTTATGTCGAAGCCATCTCAAAAGTGAAGTATAGAGCTCTCATATTGATTTGCCTGGAGAACTGGAGCAGCAGATTGTACAATTTTATTAAGATTTATATGATGATTTGAATGTGTTTAAAATAATTCTTAGCTCGTGGCAGAGACAGCAGTATTGTATTCAAATGTGAGGACAACAATCAGAACACTTCCTTTAACAGAAAATAGTAACATGTTGATAACGTAGGCAATGACTGAAATTTCAGCTCAACTAGATGGAGATTTCAAACTGAAGTCAATGGTGGCTTGTAACTAACACATTCACAATTATTTCACCAACTACTTGCTTGCAGACCCATGTTTACTGGAATGGATTTGCTTGTATTATTGTATAGTTTTGCCCATTCAGTTTTTGTTATTACTACATACACTGCAGCATTTCATTCTATTAAATTAAACATATTCTGGTCAACGTATAGGGATTTGTTTGTTGAAAAAGGTCAGTATTTTATTCAGCATTAAGCATTTTATTGTGATCTCGAAACAGTGTCAGGAAACGCAGGTGATCCGAGCTAGAGGATTATATTTCAGTACTTATTATGGTTTATAACTTTATTTGTCAAACATTGTGCACAGGAGCACATACATTTTTATGCATGTTGGTACAGTTCAATGTGAACACCGTTTGTAGCTCGACAGATATCGAAACTACTCCACTTCCCACCACAAGTTCGTAAGCATGACAGGTGTTATCGCTTCTGCTGCACCATATGTCTGTTACCCCAAATCTACTGCATCTCGAATTTTGCTGTAAACAATGTCCTTGATTAACTCCCATGTATAGAAATTCAGAGTAGTCAGATTGGGAGACTGAAGGGACCACACAATCGGATCCTTCTCCTGATCCAATGCTCAGGAAAAGTCTCATAGAGATACCTATATCTATTGTCTGAATGCCTCTGTGCATGCATTAATTATTCCAATCTTATGCTCACGATCCCTATGTGAGTAGGGATTTGTACAGTAACCATTTAAAGTTGGTTCTTGGAACTTAGTTAATAGACTTTCTCGGAATAGTTGACTATTTTCAAGAGTCTTCCAGTTCAGGTCCTTCAGTATCTCTGTGACACTCTCCCACAGATTAAACAATCCTTGTGACCACTCATGCTGGCCTTGTCTGTATACATTCAATATCTTGCATTAGTCCTATTTAGTACAGGTCCCACACACCTGAGCAGTATTCTAGAGCAGGTCACATGGGTGATATGTAAACAATGTCCATTGTAGACTGATTGCACTTCCCTGGTATTCTACCAACGTGATCATTCCATTTCATATCCCTACAAAGTGTTACACTCAGGTATTTGTATCAATTACAGTCATAGGATACTACTTTTTTGTTTTGTTTTTTGATGTGCACAATTTTACATTTTTGAATATTTAAAGCAAGTTGCCAATCTCTGCACCACATCGAAATCTTATCAAGATCTGACCGAATATTTATGCAGCTTCTTTCAGATACTACTTCATTATAGATAATAACATCATATGTGAAAAGCTTGGTTATACTATTAATATTGTCTGCAAGGTCATTAATATACGATATGAACAGCAAGGGTCCCAACACACTTCCCTGGGGCACACCCGAAGTGATGATGACCTTCATCCAAGATAACACACTGTGTCCTCCCTACCAAAAATTGTTCAATCCAATCACAAATTGATACCCCATACGATCATACTTTTGTCAATAAGCGTAGGTGTGGTAGTATCCTCATGATAATGGGTGTGTCACTTTCATTCTCAGTCACTTCACCAGAAGTCTCACTTCCCTGTATTCAACAGTTATGTCAGTTAACTTTTCTGCAGATGTGGAAGTTAGGTTCATTGCTGAACAACACTGCACTGAAGTAGTACTTGCTTTTGCCGTACGATGCAACATTTCAACAGCAAAATCACACCATCTGTGGTGATCCTCACACTTAAGGTGATGCAAAAGTTGGAGTTTGTAAGCACGCACCTAGAGATGTTTGTGCACAATGTCATGCACTGTCAAATGGGGGATGGCTAGTTCCCTATTATTTTTTCTAATGGTTTTCCTTGAGCTCCTAGCAAATGCTTTGAACACATGTTCCACAGATTCTTTATTCACATGTGTAGAAACACGTTTTCCAGCATTGCAGATCAAATTTCTTGTTCCTTGAAGGGTTCTGTCCCACTGATAAATGAATTTGTGAGTGGGAGGACCCACACTCCACTCTCTTCTTGCATGCTACTGAAAATGTGTTACAGATTTTAACTCTTCCAACCTTAGCATACACTGCACCTTTCACTTTGGTGTCCACACTTTGACTATGAGGAGAACATCTGCCTGCTGCACAGTATACACAACTCACAGCTGTTCAGGAAATGGTGAGGATCACATTGTGGAACAGTGTCTATTGATTGTGTATTTACCTGACGACATAAAATGTTGTGTTCTTTCATTAGTTCATTTTGCGTACCTTACCTGGACACACTGATAAGCTTGTTGATCAACATTTGGTAGAAAATCTAGTTCTGGTGAAGGCTTCACTGAAATGATTCCACCTTGTCACAATTAGGCCTTCCTGTTGACTGTGCTAATATCTCTAAAAATTTCAGCTTCAGTGTGTTTCAAAATAGGTTCACCAGTGATATCACATTAAAGCAGCTCTGTGTCCTCTTATAGTGAGAGTACAATATATGCTGATTTTTGCTTGGTACCAAACTTCATTGAAGCACGCCTGGGTTCAGTTTTAATCTGAGAATGTATGTAGGAGAGCCTCTAGAATTCCTGTGTACTATCTGAAATACATCATCATTTATTTAGCTGATAAGCAGATACACCAATCATTTAAGGGTAGAATAATGCTCTGGACCAAAATTCTTCTTTGGATATCTTTCCCATTCTTCTCAATAGTTCAAGTAAATCTAATCATACTTGCTGCTCAATGTCATGGCAGTAAAGTTTGTAAGTGATATACAGTACTACATTTATGGTTATCTACTGACCACTTGGATAAGTATGTTTGGTCTGGATACAATTAAAATAAAACTAACTGGTAAACATGGCTTAAGACAAAGTCAAAACAGAACAGTAATTTTTTTCTGTCTCACATCTAGCAACAACACTTGTGGGTATGCATCCTTGTTTACAGCTTATTTATATTACAAATTATAAAAATTCAGAGCAAATAACAAGTCACAGCAATTATGCCAACCAATCTAGATTTTATAGGAAGCATAAAACATGTGTGAAATCAGATTAAATAGATATGTTGCATACTTACTTTTTCTCTTGTCTTTTCTTTCAGAAATGGACGGATAACTGTCAGTGCGGCTTCGACATACCAAGGCTGGTTTATAAAATGAACCCCTTTGAATCTTGCTGGGAAGCAGTCTTGTAAGCCATTTATCATTAGCTTTAAAACACGGGGATTCAGCTTGGATGACTGACTGAATGAAAATCCACTCCAGTCGACAATGAAGATAAAGCCACTTACTTGATTTCGTGGCAATTCAATAAGTTTTTCGAGAGAGTAAAGAATGGCTTTATATATTGTAAGCAAATCATATGACGAGGGATCCCAATTAGCAGCAAAAATCACAAGAACTCTTCTTCCTCTCCTATAAAACACAAAAAGTTCAAACCATTAATAACTGTTAATTTTGTGTAATAAGGACTGTTATCTGTCTGGCAACGTAATATTATGTAAAGGATATACTACAACTTACCATATAGTGGAGATGTTGAATTGCAGATAGGCACAACAAAAAGACTGTTAAACTTGTAAGCTTTTGGTCAGATCTTCTGAAATACACAACCAACACACACACACTCACAGTGCTCAAACTCTTGTGGAAATCGGTAGATTGACTGCTGCGAGTAATGAGTATAGTGAGCAGGGGCACTGCAAATGTAGTGTGTGGTCAGTAAGTTGGAACTGTGGGTCTCACGGGGAGTGTGCCAGAGATAAGTCCCTGCAGTCGCACTGTCCTCTGTGTCCTTGGTGGCTCAGTTGGATAGACCGTCTGCCATGTAAGCAGGAGATCCTCAGTTTCGAATCCCGGTCAGGGCACACATTTTCAACTGTCCCCATTGATATTTATTAACACCTGTGAGCACCTAATGGTCTGGATTTCATTGTAATTTCATTCTTTGAGAGCTGCAAGATCATCAATGGTATCTGTTCTTTTGGACATGTCTGAAAGAACAGACACCAACTACATATTTGTTAGTCATTGTCCTTCACACACCATCCCCTTCCTTGTTCTTACACAGCAGACTTGTATTCCACAAGTGCACCCGCAGTATTTTTACTTCTCTCCTTTTCGGCCCCCCCCCCCCCCCCCTCTGTCTAACCTCCCGACTGCACCTAGCTTCCCTACACTCTTTCCACCTCGCCCCTGTATGCTCCCACAAACAGTACTTTACCGCCCCCACCCACCCATATCCTACTCTCTCTCTCCTCCCCATCTCAGCCTTCTCCTTACCCCTATCACCCACAATCCTTCTCCCATCATGCACAATTGGCCCTGGCAGCCAGAGACAGTAGTCGTGTGTGTGTTTTTTTTTTCCTGTTTAAGAAGGTCTTCTGACTGAAAGCTTATGTGTTTAATAGTCTTTTCATTGTGCCTATCTGCGACTAACATCTCCGCGATATGGTTAGTAGCAATCTACCCTTTTCATAATATTGTTGTTATTCCATCCTGGATTTTCCATTTTTTGACAACGCAATATTCTTTTACATAACAAATACTTAAAACTCTTCTTTGAATTATATGTTTTACATTATAATTTAAAATAAATTAGTAGAAACTAAGAAATACAATGGAACAGCTATACTGTTATGTCTGTGTTGTAGGTAATCCCTGTACACCAATGTCATGAGTGTAAATACATGATGCGGACATGTATCAGCAAGTTAACGAGACCATCTGAACTATTTCTAAAAATAATGTCCAATTATCCAAAAGGAAAAATAAGGATGAAATATGTAAATATAATTGTGTGTGTGTGTGTGTGTGTGTGTGTGTGTGTGTGTGTGTGTGTGTGTGTTTAGATTAATGCATTGTAACGTGCATATTATATGCTGTGTCATTTATGCTGATAAATTTGCTTCAAATGCTGCACTATCTGTTGTGTCAACTACAAAGAAATGGAGTAAGATTAGAAAAATTGCACAGCAGCTGCTAAATTTAGAGCTTAATGTGCAAATAATTATGCAGCCATTTAATGATGACTGCTGTTCTATCTCATTGTGTTTACATGATTCCGCTGGTAATGTGTTCCACATAATTATAGAGTTGTTGGAGCTTTAAACTTCTGAATTATTTTCTTCCTGGAAATAAGTAGAACAAAAGTGTAACACTTGAGCATGGTATTTTATACTAAAATCATTCAACACAAGGAAGGTGAGTGGACCTTATGAGGTACCTTTATGACTTAACACCGATTAAATGAGAGAACTTGCTCAGCTTGAAGAAGCTGATTATCATAGGGTGCAGGAGTGATGAAGTATTCCAAGTGGTTGAAAACAATGCAGGCCATTCCTGTTTTTAAGAAGGGTCATCAGATGGATGTGTATAACTGTAGGCCTACACCACTGAAGTAAATCTGCTGCAGAAAACATGAAATAAGTTTTATGCACCTTTGAAGGAATTGGCATGTGTTAATGCACACAATGATTCTCTGAAACACAGGTCACTCTCATCATGACATTCAAAAGGCATTTACCAGTGGCGATCAAATTCTTATCATGCTTCCTGACTTCCAGAAGCCAGCTGAAAAAATTAGGAGCTTACAGAATAATGGCCTCCTCTTTAATTACACTGAGGACTTTTTATCATATAGAACTCAGCATGCTGTTCTTAATGAGGAGACATTTTCAGGTTTCAAAGCAGCTTCAGACATACTGCAAATGAGTGTTGTAGGGTTATTACTCTTCATGATATTGCCTGGTGGGCAATTTCAGGCGTTCTATGAAGCTGTTCACAAATAATGCTGTGCCATATGGGAAAGTCGCATAATCAAGAAAAGTATAACAAATGTACACTGACCTGCAGAGGATCTACACTGTGTCATGATAGGAAGATAATCCACAAAATTAAAAAATATAATGTGTTGTTATAAGAAGGCAGAGAGATCCATTATTGTTCAATAACACAACTGGTGATCTATTACCAGAAACAGTAATAGTAATAAAATATCTAGGGGTGTTTCCTGGGGAACCTAATGTAGTCAACTGCATGAAAGTAGTTGCACAAAAAGTAAAATCCTGACCGAGATTCATTGGAGGAATCCTACAGTAATGAGCTTACAAAACCCTCATTCAAATGATTCTTGAGTATTCTTTGTTTGTATGGGCCATTATGAGAAAATGATTAACACAGCAGAAGATCAAAACAAGAGCAGCATGTTTCATTAGAGGTCCGGTTAGTACGTGTGAAAATGTCACAGAGATCCACAGCTAACTCTGGTGGCAGATGCTACAAGGGGGGCATAGCATCAATGGGATGACTATTGTTAACATTCAGAGAGCCCAAATTCATAAAGAGTACTACAACATATTACTTCTACAGCAGTAATATTAGACAATTTGAAGCTCATATGGAAGCACAGCAAAAGCCATGCCTCCACGAACCACTTGTGCATGGAACAGAAAAAGTGAGAAATGATAGAAGTACCCACATTAACTCTTGCCACACACTGTACGATTACTTGAGGAATATTGATGTAGATGTGAACACAATTCAATACACGAAATAAACATGGATAGTACATTGTTATCACAAAAGTTAAAAAGGGTATGAAATTAAATTATTGTGATGGCAATGTTTACGAGAGATTGCACTGTAACAAATTTCGCAGTATCTTATATCTGTTACTTCCCCTATGACAGTAATATCTTACATCCACTAAGTTTGAAATTAAGGTCAGTGCTTTGAGGAACATACTGTACTTAACCAGCTATTACTCCCTGCCAAACAGTGGCAGAGTGAAACTATACATCCAATGCACATGTATTTCTTGACTTATGACTAAATTAATTCAGGAAAAAGAGAACGGTTGCCTCATCAGGAAAGAGGGAAGGAGAGGGAATGACGAAAGGATTTGGGTTTTAAGGGAGAGGGTAAGGAGTCATTCCAATCCCGGGAGCGGAAAGACTTACCTTAGGGGGAAAAAAGGACAGGTATACACTCGCGCACACTCACACATATCCATCCGCATATACACAGACACAAGCAGACATTTGTAAAGGCAAAGAGTTTGGGCAGAGATGTCAGTCGAGGTGGAAGTACAGAGGCAAGGATGTTGTTGAAAGACAGGTGAGGTATGAGCGGCGGCAAATTGAAATTAGAAATTAGCGGAGATTGAGGCCTGGCGGATAGCGAGAAGAGAGGATATGCTGAAGGGCAAGTTCCCATCTCCGGAGTTCTGACAGGTTGGTGTTAGTGGGAAGTATCCAGATAACCCGGACGGTGTAACACTGTGCCAAGATGTGCTGGCCGTGCACCAAGGCATGTTTACCCACAGGGTGATCCTCATTACCAACAAACACTGTCTGCCTGTGTCCATTCATGCGAATGGACAGTTTGTTACTGGTCATTCCCACATAGAACGCTTCACAGTGTAGGCAGGTCAGTTGGTAAATCACGTGGGTGCTTTCACACGTGGCTCTGCCTTTGATCGTGTACACCTTCCGGGTTACAGGACTGGAGTAGGTGGTGGTGGAAGGGTGCATGGGACAGGTTTTACACCGGGTGCGGTTATAAGGGTAGGAGCCAGAGGGTAGGGAAGGTGGTTTGGGGATTTCATAGGGATGAACTAAGAGGTTACGAAGGTTAGGTGGATGGCGGAAAGACACTCTAGGTGGAGTGGGGAGGATTTCATGAAGGATGGATCTCATTTCAGGGCAGGATTTGAGGAAGTCGTATCCCTGCTGGAGAGCCACATTCAGAATCTGATCCAGTCCCGGAAAGTATCCTGTCACAAGTGGGGCACTTTTGGGGTTCTTCTGTGGAAGGTTCCGGGTTTGAGGAGATGAGGAAGTGGCTCTGGTTATTTGCTTCTGTACCAGGTCGGGAGGGTAGTTACAGGATGCAAAAGCTGTTTTCAGGTTGTTGGTGTAACGGTTCAAGGATTCTGGACTGGAGCAGCCTACAGCCTAGGTCTTCGTGGCAAACGAATCTGCTCCAGTCCTCTCCCTTAAAACCCAAATCCTTTCGTCTTTCCCTCTCCTTCCCTCTTTCCTGATGAGGCAACTGTTGGTCGCGAAAGCTTGAATTTTGTGTGTATGTTTGTGTTTGTTTGTGTGTCTATCGACCTGCCAGCGCTTTTGTTTGGTAAGTCTCATCATCTTTCTTTTTAGATATATATATATATATACAGTGCTTAGTGAGTAACTGTTAGTTTTTTAATACTTTTTGCTGTTGTAAGTTAGAATTTGTGATCACACTGTAAACAATTTTTATTCCTTTGTGACTACGATGTCTGTCAGAATGGAACCCTTGAATAAAAAGCTCTTGGTTTACTTGCCCACATCATATCAAAAAGAAATTCACTTAGCTTTTGATGATTGCTCCTGTCATCATAATCAGGGGCTTAGTGTGCCTGTCTTGAAACTGGTGAATAAATGGGGCTCTGTGATCAGAGAAGCAGTTGAAGCAGTTGCAATTAGACTGTGTGAAAACAACTTTAATAGTGTATTGACTGGATAATGAACAGTAGCCAGAGAAATAACATCAACACATGAATATTAGCAGTAAACCTGATAACTTAGATTGAGACTGGTAGTGCCAGTCACTTTTGCCAGTTTGGTGTGACATTGCTGATTCCATCTAGCTGACTGCAAATTGGATGCAAAAAAGTTATGCACACACACACACACCATCTGCAAGCAAACATGCCCAAATGTAGCATACAGAGGCCACCCATCAACTAGAAAGACAGGGTTCCAGCCTGCAGCAAAGTTCGAACCGATGGCCATTGACCACCACCTTGGACGATCACCAGCCAACAGCAGGTAATATGTAAGTGAGAATTACAATCAATTAAGCTTATAAAACTTGCGTATGCATACTTCTGGACTAAGGTTGGTGGATTAATTTTTACACTCGCCCATATGTGCATATAGTTGGTTGTCATTTCCGGTGTAATGTATAACTGAATCACAGGGTTCAATCAGAGCAATAGAAAATGGTTCGTCCCATGATTCATGGTTTGGAATACCACTGTTAACCCACCATTAGACTTAGCGTAGCCTACCCCTGATAGTGTGTTAGGCTGATGTAGCCATTTATTCCAGCAGTTGGTTACAGCATCTCGTAGTAGTATTAAAGTACAAGTCTCATCTGTTTTTTTATATGTATGTTAACTGGGTCTTAGGACTCAAGTGATAAACCAGTGTCTGCGTTCTTTGGCATATTCAAGTAAACACACAAAGAAGCATTAAAAGTTAGTTAGCTGGTTGGTTGGTTAGTTAGGTGCAAAGCAAGCCAATCCAGAATCTCATTTTCGGGTTGACAGCGTATCTACCTCTTACCCTGACATCAGTCATTTTGTACAGTCTCCAACCACAGAAACCCGAAAAATCTCAGCTTGACCCTTGTTGCCATCTGACTTATACACATAATCACTCATGTGCCTGAAACGTTTGATCACAAATCTCACACCATCTTCAATCTGACTGTGAGATTCAAATTAACTACATTGTGACCCACATCAGGTTACGACGACAGAGGGAGAGGGAGAGACTGGATGTGCACTTTGCAATGCATGGAAGCATGCACTTGATAAAGAAAGAGCACAGAAGAAGACATCTTTTAGTTTGCTGCCCGATGCAAGTGACGGCAATGCTGGCTAGAATGCTCAAACATAATCTATGGATGCAGCAGGCGCTACCTCTGTATGCACAGCATCCCTTATGTCACCATGACATAACCCAAGTGATCACATGCTCCTCTGGGCATAAAAGTGGGAGCCTTGCCAGTGTCACGAAAGTAAGAGTAAGTCTCTGATAATGACGATGGATACAATCATTGAAAGCTTGGGATTTTTTCCAAATTTGACACGGCAAGAAAACCAAGAACTTTTTATTCGATTTTTGTTCTTCTGTTCATTCGATTCGCCAATTCAGTCACTGTGTTTAAATGATTTTACGATCTTAATACTAATTTGCACTTTTTATGTGTTAATTATATATTTACAAATGTGTTCAAATTACTAAAGACATTTTTTCCAAAACTTTACATTTATTATACATTTACATCCACATACAGATTATATTTGTACATTCAATAGTTTGTATGCATGCCTTTGTTCTTAATCAACATTTTTATCCTGTTTGGCATAGTTTTATTAACTTTTCACATGACATTTCAATATCATTGTCATGGTACCAGAGTTCCTCTAGTTTCTCAATGAGATCTTTTTTGGTGGTTATTGTAAATTTCCTTATTCTCTCTTTCACAATAGCCCATAAATTTTCAATTGGGTTTATATTAGGGCTATTCCCTGGCCAGGGCAACACTTTCAGTTGATGTTCTTCCAAGTACTTGGAAACACTGTTGGCTTTGTGGCAAGGTGCCCCACCATGCATAAAAATGGCATCTTTATTAGGAAACCACTCATTTATTTGGGGAAAAGTTCTTTTTCAAGGATTTCTTTATATTATTCTTGCTTCATTGTCTAATCTGCAAGGACTTTTCATGGACATCACACTCCAAACCATAACAGAAGTTGGATGCTGCACACACTCAGCTTTGAACTGTTCTCCAGATCTGCAAGGAACATACTGGCTGCTTTCTCCCATCACAGTGAATACAGATTCATCACTGAAGCATAACTAAAGCATGTGTACAAAATTGCAAGTTAGGAAAGTTGGAAATAACAGCATAGGAGACCTCAACAGTCCCAAAACTCAAATGTACATGTCTTCAGTATCAATAAAACATCACAATTTGAAGACAAAACTCCAAATTTTAGAGATCACACCCACTTAATTTACCATATCATTGCACATACCTTAGCCCAGTCCTCTCTTGTCCACTCCTGAAGTTGTTTAGCCCACTGCAATCTTTTGGTTTTCATGGCTGGTGGTCCATTAAAAAGCTGTTACATCTCATCTGTCATTACTTCTAGAATGTACTTACTAGTTTTGTGTACTTCTGAACCAACTTTTCAACTGTTCAAACAATTAAAGAAATCTTATGTTTATATGAATAGCATTCATAACAAAAGCAAGATTTTGGGCAAGGTTAAGTGCTTGTACAATTTCCACTTTTCTTTAATACAATGCCACATGGCAGTCTTAACTGAGAAGAGTGTGATATCAACTCAGTATAATTTTCTGTTTTGTTTTCTCAATAGAGTTTTCTTTTTTTTTTTCATCTTATGGTAACAATTTTTTGTAATAGGTCCTCAGACTATCCTGAAGAAATTTCCAAATAGTTTTCAATTCAACGTATTCTCCTGTATTTCCATCATCATTCAGATCAAAGTGTAGTCTTCTTTTCAGTAGCTGCACTGTTCCTTTTGAGATTTTCCATTTCTTTTGCTTTCTTAGCACCTGTAAAATCTTTTGCTATTTGCATAATGAACTCAACTAACTGCTGCGTTTCCAGTTGTTGGCTTTGACACATGATGTAACAGTGCTGTGTGACATTATGGAGATGCAGCATGTTTGCAACAGATTGTGAACTCTAGAGGGCATGTAAAGTAAGAGGTGGCACACTCCAATGATGGATGTGTGTTTTTGCAATTTGTTTCTGAGTAATGGTAGAGCAGTACTGGATTTTTCTGGTATTGTAAATCATGTTTTTGGAGGTGGTTGTTGGCCTGTCATTTATTTTTAACTTCGGTAATTATTAGCTACTAATTTGTTTTCAATTTTTAGCTCTTAGTCTGTCATTTGAAATTTGTTCATTTGTTGAATTTCATTTTTTGTATTTGTTGTTTGTTTCTAGGTATGGATCTAACTCTTAAGTTTATCAGTCAGACATTAATTGCTGCATGCGGGATGATATGGCTGGTGCCATCAAGTTTTTACAGTTAGTTGTTTTGTTCCCTGGGTGCGTTCTGTACTGCCAGTGTGGGAAGCTTATCAAGTTAACTACATTTCCTTTCTCAAACCAGAGATCTGTATATGAGGAGATGTCTTCGGTTTAATGATTGGATATCGATTAGGAGCAGTTCCTGGTTTGAGCAATCTAGCCTGGCTTGCAAGATTTGTGTTGTTGACGTACTGTTTGTGTTACTGTAATCTTATTTGGTTCTGAGTGCATGAGACTGGTGTGAGTGAGAAGTGCGTGTTGGACTGGTATTTTCTTTTGTGAAGTTTGTACTGAGTTTATTAAGCACAGGAGGGAGGGGGGGGGGGGGGGCTGTAGCTCTGGAAATTGATGACTTTCAGTTTGGGAAAGCTAATAGTCGGAGAGGGGATTGTCCTGCAGGAACACGCATGGCTGCTTGTTTGTGGAGGGTGCATGTTCTGATGTGGTTTTTTAGGCTAGTGGAAATTTTTTGGTTCATATTTGTTTTGGAATGGTGTCATGATTCTTATTGTCATACATTTCATTTTTCCATGCTCATAACATTCTATTTCTGGTGGCTATCCTGTTTGTTTCATTTTATTGCTTAAGTTAAATATTTTGTGTGTTTTTACTTGGGTATAATGAGTCATGTGGTTGCACACTGAATACGACTGAAATATAGATGTCCACTATCTTGATGATGTTAAGTGTCAAAGGAGATGAAAGGAATCAGAACGTTTCAAATCTCCTGTTAAATATTTCTCCTTTTGTTTATCCCTGCACAATTTCAAATTTCCTGAAGTGCTGAACTTGTTGCTTAATTTAATTTGGTATACGTCCTTATGCTTAAATAAATTATCATCTACACTTCTGCTTGATGATCCTTTTTTTGTAACAATACATATGTCTCAGCAGTGCACATGTCAAGGAGGGCCAACCAATTCAACAATACCGTGAATCATCGTCTCATAGCCACATTGGGTAAGTGTGGTTCAGTTAATGCAGTCTCTTAGCATCCAAGAACATGAGCTCCGCATACAATACGATGCATACTTTGTCACACAAAATTCCTTCATTTCCAAGATCTTTCGGTAGTGTCAGGGGTCTTTCCACATAGGCTTACATGACAGTCAGTGCTCACTTACAGTACTGCATACATTGAAGTAAGGCTACTTTTCTCACATGACATACTTAAAGCTTTGGATCAAGGCAGCTAGGTAGATGCATTATTTCTTGATTTCCAAAACGGGAAATACGGAAGTATCCGATCCCACCCATCTGCTTCGACCCATGACATCACAAATATGGCGGAACTGACCATAAACCACGATTCCAATATGGAGCATATAAAGTCATTACGTAAACATTATAAAGACGAAAATACATCGAAAAACAAACACACACATGTTCCACAAAAAGCCTAATGACACTAACGGGACAAGTGCGGGAAATTGGGGGTTGTTGGGAGGGGACAAACTAAATATAAACAAATTTAGACACCCAGTCTCATACAAAACCAAGGAGGGGGGGGGGGGGGGGGGGGGAACTGACAACACAAAACTCCTCAAATTCCACTTAACATTATCATCTGGAATCGGACACTTCCCTTGACCTATATAGCTCAACAGCAGCTCCCGCTCCCATAAATTAGGATTGAACACTTCCCTTGATCTACTTGATCTATGTAGCTCAAAAACATCTCCCAATTACCAATACCAACAGCCACAACCACAACTTCCCTCGACCCCAACACACAACACATACGCTGAAAACAAAAAAATAAAAACTAACCACAAAAAAGTTCCAGTGCCACAAAATAGGTTGGCCACCACAATCACACACACACACACACACACACACACACACACACATACACACACACACACACACACACACACACGAACCAACGAAAAAATAGTCAACCAAAAGAAAGATCCGACCCACCCACACATCACCCCTCCCCCCACCCAACCAAGCCAACCTCCCCCCTCACCCCAAAATAAAAAACCCATGTACAAAAACCAAATGCATCTTAAAAAATCCTCAATCACACACTACAACTCAACAAAATAGATCCTCCACAACTAAAACAGAAACCAACACACACCCCCTCACAAACATTCTAACACGAAATAAACCACCCACCCCACCCTGAACCGCAGCCACCCACCCACCCAAACCACCCTAACTAACCACTTTCAGACTATACATGTTACTAACAGCCCTTAAAAAAACCCGAAAAACACAATAGCCCTCAGGGACACTCTTCTGCCAACAGTACTCATCTAAATGAGACTGAAGGTTGGAAGAGTGCTTCTTCCCCCTCCCAAGAACTGACTTAACAGCCCCCCACATCCCCTCTATTGTCCCTGGTCCAAGATGCCAGAACTTTAGCCAACTTCATTTCTTGCCCACAAATGGAGCACTTCATGATCTCGGCAAGTAACCCAAACAGCTGTAAAAACTTTATCAGCTCCAGCACGGTATTTCCCATCATTTCACGCAGATGCACGCTATTAATTTTATCCTTCATATCCGTTCCTGAACAAAAACACCAACCGATTAATTTACACAAATTATCACATAACCTGCAGTGAACAACACTAACTTTCACACAAAACCACTAAATCATTTACTCACTGAAACGAATTCCACTACAAACAAAGCCAACACTCGAACAATTCTGTATAATGAGCAACACCAAACTGAGCCCATTACACCACACAAATGAAAGCCCTAAACATACCACCAGAGGGCACAACAAACCACAACACGATGACATCTACAAACATGCCACACTCACAAACTAAACTCCGTACCGTCAGGACGTCACACACCACAACACTCTTACGTCACGGGTCAAAGCTGACGGGTGGGATCGGACGCTTCTGTTGACCCCCTAAAAGCACTTGACTCAGTACCACACCTATGCTTCTTGTCAATAGTATTATCATATATAGGTATCAAATGAAATATGTGACTGTACTGAAGACTTATTGGTAGGGAGGATGCAGGATGTTATCTTGGATGGAGAATCATTGTCAGTGTGTCCCAGGGAAGTGTGTTGGGACCCTTGCTGTTAGAGTTGTATATTAATAGTAACCTCAAACTTTTTGCAGGTGGTGCAGTTATCTATAATGAAGTGCTAAGCAAATGAAGGTGTATACACACTCAGTCACATCTCGATAAGATTTCAAAATGGTGAAAAGATTGACAACTAGCTTTAAATGTTAAGAAATGTAAAATTGCACACTTCATAAAATGAAAAAATGAAGTCTATGACTATAATATCAATAAGTCGCTGTAGGATTTGGCCAACTCATACAAATACCTGAGTGTCACTCTTTATAGAGATATGAAAAGGAATAATCACATAGGTCCAGTTGAGGGTAAAGCAGATGGTAGACTTTGGTTTATTGGTAAAATACTGGGGACATGCATCAGACTACAATGGAGATTGTTTACATATCACTTGTGCAACCAATTCTAGAATACAACTCCAGTGTGTGGGATCCTTACCAAATAGGACTGACAGGGGATACTGAATGTATACAGAGAAGGGTAGCATGAATGGTAACAGGTTTGTTTGATCTGTGGGAAGATGTCGCAGAGATACTGTAGGAACTGGACTGGAAGACTCTTGAAGGTAGACGTAACCTACCCTGAAAAAAATCTGTTATCAAAGATTCAAGAACTGGCATTAAATGCTGATTCTATGAATATACTACAATCCCCTATGTATCGCACACACAGAGATCTTGAGGATAAAATGGTACAGTAGGACATACCCCATTTTTAAAGTTAGCCGAGCATTTAAGTGAAGATTGCAATCCACTAGAAAATTTGTTAAGATTCAATTAACTAGGTTTCATCATGACCAAACAACATACCTGTCTCTTTGAGGTAATACTCCAGGAAACCCATCACGGAGAGCCTGCTGGAGAGCTGTGTCTGCAGGTCCAAATTTCTCAAATAAGCTGCTGTTTTGTTGTCTATAGCTGCAATAATTGCACAGAAGCTCAAAGGCATCTGGTACATTACATTTCCGTGCACGAAGGAAACGTAAAAGAAATTCATCATCAGTGCGTGTACTACCTGGAGGAATAAATACTTGAATTTAGTCTTTTCATTTTTCAGCAATTTATACACAGAAATAGCCACATCAAAATCAAGCACAAAACATAATTCTGCAATATCTCTGCTAAGATTAGACATGTATTTTTTTTCCGAGGGGCATACAACTGAAAAAGCAGTACCATGGCAAAATACAGTTAGTTCAGAATACGAACCTATGGTTGGGCTTTTAAGAATCAATTGTCGTACAGCATTTATTGCCCCTTTACCACATGGCTGCCTTAACTTATCCTCACAACCAAGGTATGCCGGACTGCTTAAGGTATTTGTTCTGCAAATATACTCCGAGTATTCGGCCATTTCATTCCCGCTTCAAGTCTGCAAAAAAAATTCAAATCTTCAATCCCTGGTGATGAGAATGTCAATAGTGGCATGCTGAAATGAATTCATTGATCTATGGTTATCAATGTCTATTTCGTTACAAAAAGTGTATATAACAAACACTGAAATTCAAAGCAGCGATGTCGCTGTAACCTCCTTTGTCCAGTAATTCGCTTTTCTTACTTGCTCATGTAGTAATTTTGTCTTAAACTAACGCAATAGTCCAGTTTACTAATAGATTATTTCGACTCGCAGGCTGTTGCAAATGCAGTAATCTTGGAAACTCCGATGGTATTGTAAATTGCGTCCCTAAAGGAAGAATGGCAGTGAGAAACCATTCATTTGGAACATCACGTACTGAAACTGACAGTACTTCTCCACGTTTATCAGTAACCGAAAACATCATCATTGCGACAAAGTTTACATAAATGAGTGAACTGTCAGTCTCGAAATACGATAGTTAGCACGCTGACAGAGCCCACATCAATAATTCTACTATGAAACAAAAATATTTACTTGTCACACACCTGGAACCAATGACCACAGATACACGCTTTAAACACCTGTAGAGCAAAGCAGAGATGTCGTAACCTTGATTTCCACAAATTTCTAAAATTAGGCATGGACGAACTAGATACGATATAAATAACTTGTATAAAATTATTTATTTTAGGTATGTTTTATCAAATTCGTGTCAGATATCTGAAGTATCCGCTACACTTAAACGAACCACATGCAACGAATTATCTGCGCAAAAGTTTGTGCATGCAAATAGAATGTCCTGGTTACTGTGAGTTCACACGACGGTTTCGATACAGTCCAAGACTGTCGTTTGTATCTGCTGCTGGCCCCTATTTCTCGATTTACGGAAGAACTTTCAACAGGTACTCGCTCTCGAAAAACAATACAGGACATTTCTGCTTCTTCACTCTGTCTTGCCCATTTCCTCCTGTTTGTCCATCACCTCCTCCAGTCCCCTCTCTCTGTTCATCTCGTCCTCCCCCCCCTCTCTCTCCATCTTCTTCTCCTCCCTTTCTATCTATCCATCTTCTCATTCCCCCTTTTACCTGTCCACCTTCTCCTTTCTGCTCTCTATGCCCATTTCCATACACCCCTCTGTCGATCATCCCTATCTTTGATTCTGTAGTAATATTCTAATAATTAATCATAAACCAATCAACCAGAATTACATCTTTCCTGTTTCCTGTGATGGCCATCTACGAGGAAAAAAACAACAGGAAACTGTTCTTATATATGTGTGTGTGTGTGTGTGTTTATGTGTGTAAAATAAGGTAATAACGACCAAAGATCCTTTCATTCAATGTGGATGCCCACCATGCCCAGATGGCTGATCTCTTAATCAGGGAGTGCGAGTAAAAGTTTCATGGGTCGGTGTCACTACGTCAATAGTGAGTAACAACCTGGGAATTTGGTTCAGGAGAGAAGTGCGCTAAGATGGCCAAAGTGGTCAAGGCAACAACTAGTGTAAGGCGCGAAGTCCAAGTCGCGATCACTTGTTACTATTGATATGCCTAACATCATCAAAACCTTTGAACAAATCATTGTTATGTATACTATTTATGTTTAAAAATATGTATGAGGAGAAAGAATATAGATTGGAGAAACAATTTGTGTAATGGTTCAAGTGCCCCACTATCACAGTTAAAACTGACTTCATTCAAAGGATAGTAAACTGCACACTTTTATAGCAAAGCATTTTTTCTCACAGTTTTTTTTAACAGAAAATCTGTACATTGTTGTTTAAGAATATATAGTCTATGTCAGTCTGAATGTTTAATGCGAGATTTTTGCTAACAACATTTAACTATTACATATTTCATATTAAATTATATATCATATATATTAAGAATATGTATATCCTTATTTATCAATCATATATTAGAGTAATGAGTAAAACTTTGAAGTAAATCAGTGAAGTAATTTTTCAGATTGTGGTTACCCATTGAAGTTTCCCATTTATGTTTACATATTTATTGATATATTTTATATATTAAAAATTACATAGGTTACTATCTGTGAACTGTGTAAAATTTTGAGTAAATCTGTCAAGAACGTTTTAGAGTTTTGGTAACAATATTTGCCTGTATATATTAAATACATACTTACATATTATATATGTTAAAAATATAGACTTTATAGACTATTAGAGTATCATACAAAAATGGACTTTAAATCGATCAAGAACTTTTCGAAAGTTTTTGTACAATCATTTTGCATTTATATATTATATATTTATTTATGGATTATACAGGGTGTATCAAAAAGAATCATCCAGTTTGGCATATCTGTACTTCTGAATTTAATAAGCATACACAATTAATTTTGTTTTTTGATGAGAAACTCAAAACGTTTTTTTATACCTTTTTATAGGTGTTCTGTTTGCCTCCGTTGAGACACACAGCACATGTCAGGGCGGTATTCAGATTTCTCCCACACTGTAGCGAGCTTGTCCTGAGTTACAGCTTCCACAGCTGTTGTTTGCGATGTCTCAGTTCATTCATTGTTGTTGTAATAGAGGTACATGAACAGAGTCTTTTATAAACCCCCACATGAAATAATCACATAGTCAAAATGGTGACACTGGAGGCCAGTAATGTAAGGCTGAATAATTTGATCCAGTGCAACTGATCCATCTAATCAGTAATCCTTAGTTTTAAAAATTCCCACACTTCCAGATGTGAGTGTGGCAGCGCCCCATCCTGTTGGCAAATGAAGTCATTCGAATCAGTCTCGAACTGTGAGAAAAGAAAGTTTTCAAGCGTATCGAGATATGTGCTTCCTGTAAAAATGTTCTCTGCAAAGAAAAATGGACCATACACCTTTTCCTGCGAAACTGCACGAAACACATCAAATTTTGGAGAGTGCCTCTCATCTCTCATGTTGTACAACTTCATGTGGTTGTTCTTACCCCATATTCTCACATTATGATGGTTCACCTTCCGATTTAAATGGAATCTTGCCTCATCACTAAACACAAAGAGGGGAAAGAAACTGTCATCCTCCACCTTGCCAAGAACTAAATTACAGAACGCCACACATTATTGTTTGTCACCTTCACAAAGACCTTGCAGTAGCTACATTTTGTATTGTTTCATGAGTAAATGTCGACGCAGCACATGTCAAATGGACATCAGTGACATGTTGACATGCATGGTGAATGGATTTCTGTGGACTCCTTGTGAAACTATGGCAGATGTGTTTGACATCAGTGTCAGACACTCAGAATGGCCCGGTGATTTGCCTTTACACAAACAACCTGCTTGTCAGAGTTGTTCATGCCATAGTATAATGCTTTGTGCTGTTGGAGGATCCACACCATACCTAGTACGAAAGTCATGCTGAACAGTTATTACTGATCCGCACTGTGCAAAATGTAGAACACAGAACGATTTTTGTTGTCCCGACGCCATTTTTATGACAACTGAAGTGGGTGCATACAGCTGCTATCAAGTGGGAACCACATAAAACTCGCGAGTTTGCTCTTTCCAGCAATACATTGTTCATATACATTTCGCAAATAACATAACAGTTATGGTTTTTAAAAAATTGGATGATTCTTTTGGATATACCCCATATATATTCAAAAGTAGGTATATAAAAATACATAAGTGTTTAAATACAATGTTGTTCCAAACTTTTAAGTCGATTGACCGATTAGTTCTAGTTTTCGAGTTTTGTGGGCACAAACATTCACTGGTTGAGTTCTTATACTTTAAGATTTCAATTATTGTGACTAGTTAAAGATTAAATTTTTGCATTTTTAGTCATATTTTGAAACTCCATTCATTGCAATAAGTTATAGGAGGGACCAAGGACACCCATGTCCAAGGGCAAGGGAGAGCTGCATCCCCTCTACCTCTCAAGGAAAGGAAAAGATATAGTGTAGTCAGGTGTTTTTCTTTTACAAAATGATTTCAGACTCATTATTATGTAGGTTTTTAACAGAGTTGGATGTGGCACTTTTTTATGGCTGCTTGCAATTTGTCATTCATCTTCCAAAATATTAAAAATATTCCATATCTCCAGGTTGTCCCCTCCCCCTTACAAACTATCATGAGTACATGGGAATTTTCAAATTCCAGAGTGAAATCCACTAGCAATCTACTATAAAATTTTGCAACCTCAATTATGGACTCTATATAGGCATTTATAGTCTGTGGTATATGAAAAGATTTATATAGTGGTATAGAATTGTACCTTCAATTCACTCTTGTTATGAATCATATATTCCATTAGGGAATAATTGTAATGACATATAAATATAAGTTTTGTTGTGTCCCTGAAGACACAGCTTTAAGATGTTTCTTTATCAACTTACCACAATATTAAGACAGCACTGTTCTCTATAATAAATCCTTTTTCTTATTTTGTCTACACAGCAATGAAAAATTATTTCATATGACAATAGTGAGAGAAAGTATGCTAACAATTCTGTATTCAGGTCAATGTAATTTTTGGTTAAGTTTGCAACGATATTTTAAAAAATTACAGTGTCCTTGTTTGTTATAGAATCAGATGCTCTTTCTATCTCTATTAAAGGATTGTAAGCAACGACCTTCTTATCTCAATTGCTGTAACCCTTGGCTTTAATTTTCCATAGACATGTGTGACTCCTACAGATTTCAATAAGTTCATCGATTTAGCTTCCTAAACCATTGATTTGTATAAACCATTTTACAATTTAGTATGTATGCAACGACCTGTCTGCGCAAATATCTGTGCAAATCTCTGTGCATGCAGTAAAATAATCACTGCTAATATGGTGTATTCACGCCATGGGGACAAGAATAAAGGGAGATGACGTTACCTATGCTTATAGCAGGCAGGGGCGGTGCAAGCCACCATTTTGGTAAGACCAAAGCAAGGGTTTCTTCCTTAAAACAGTGTGGAACTTGCATCTTTACTTAAAGCCACTGAACTGATAGTCTCTTTTTAGCAAGAATTTTTGAAAACATACTTTCGTGGCGTGTCCTCATAACCAGACAGAGATCTTAATTTATTGATTCGAAATTTCACTCGTTAAGCATTGACTACATCTCCCAAAACAGTCAATTGTTTGAATTCACATCGAACTATTAACTTTAATAGATAAAGTACAAAGGGCACAAGATCCTTCTTCTCTATCTTCACTACCAAAATGTGTGTCTTTCGTAATGTAACCACTGAAATGACGATTTTTTGTCAGAGGCACATGACAATATGATATGGAAATTATTTATTCAGTTTAGGTACAATTAAGCATTACCACTAAAACCAAAAGCTTTCGTTTGATTTCAAGTAAAGCCTATCTATGTCTCTCTCACACACACACACATTCACCCCCTTTTAAGAATGTTTAGGTCATTCTACAGACTATCAATTCTCCTGAGAATCTTGCACAATTGGGAATATATACTTAGTCATGATTTTCACTTACCATTAGAATCACTAGTACACTTATATTCAGTTAAGATGACAATAAAACAATACGTCAGTGCTTTGTGAAATTAAATCTTTATTTCACTTTAACAAAAAAAAATTCAGATTACTAACTTACTTTATCGCAAATCTAGTTCACTGCCCATCAAAGATAATTACATTTATTTATTTGCATTCTCTTTTGTCTCAGTGAGGAAAAAACTTTCAGCATTCTTGTTGCATCAGCCAACAAGACTGTAATTCCAAGTGATAATCAAGTGATCACTGATATCTCATATGAGCAGCCAAGCTCGGAAATTAGGGTTGTTTAAGCAGTTACTTGTAACTTCACTAGCTATTAAATTAATTGAATTCTATGGACATACAAATGCATCACTTGCAAAACCGGGTGTCCCACCTTGGTTGTGGTAAGGTCTTATGGATCAAACTGGTGAGGTCATCGGTCCCTAAGCTTACACACTACTTAACCTAACATAAACTCACTTACACTAAGAACGACACACACACCCTTACCAGCTGGAGGACTCGAACCTCAGAGTGTGGGGAGGGGGGGGGGGTGGGCTGCATGTGAACCGTTCTTCCTGGATGTTGTTGTGACAACTCTTCATTTAGCTACTCTTGGTACACTGTCAAGCACTAAAATAATCTTCATCTTTGCAGTTCTTCTTTTGCAAGCCCTTTACCATATGATTCAAATGACTATTTCGCTGTCTGAGGCGACAGTCTGACTACTGTGGAAGCATAATTTTCTTCCTGTTTTGCGTGTTTACTTCACACACATCATACAACTTTTTCTTGAAATGAAGAACAGTCATGAGGTGGTGCATCTGGATTGACAGGGACATCTTTTAGCAACACTAACAAAACACTAGAAAACAAACAGATAACTAGAGTCAGCATTACATGTCAAAGCTTTTGATGCCCATAAATTATTTTAACTATTAAGAAGTGTCTTCCTGTTGGGCAGGTTTGCGGGTGCCTCCAATCAATCTCTGCCTCTCAGTAACTCTAAGACACAAAGCCACTACTTCAGTGACACTGCTATGGAAATTATGCACAATGGATATTAACACAAATGACTAAAATAGGTGGTCCTGTGTAGTGTCACAGAAGATGACACATTGTATTTCTCACCACACGATTTCTCCAGTTACCTTCTTCCTAAAGTAAATAAGTAAATAAATTATTAAACATGATCAAGGGATCTTGGGAACTTGAATGAAAGAAGGAATTAAATATCACAATAAATTTATTCATAAAACACA
Organism: Schistocerca cancellata; assembly: GCF_023864275.1. NCBI lineage: Eukaryota > Metazoa > Arthropoda > Insecta > Orthoptera > Acrididae > Schistocerca > Schistocerca cancellata. The sequence goes on along the minus strand of NC_064627.1, from coordinate 136,370,615 downwards.
TGCCAAATATGGAATGTGCATCAACAAAGGATCTCGATTATACACTAACTGATAATCATAAAGTAAAATGATCCAATTGGCAGTTAGCAATGTTGATTCAAGGGTGTTAACTCTATTTTAATTGAGACTTTAATGGGATAACCCTATCTGACTAAGATCAATATGACTGACAGTGATTGTGAACTTGACTCAGAAACAAACTACCTACAATAATGCGCTTGGATTGAACAATAACTGCTGGTTCTATGGACATCCAGCTAAGTAAGAGAGTTTGCTCTCGAGATTCCTACTGCTGGTGGTGCCCAATGCTCACCATACGTGCAGAAAGCTCAAGATGCGATGCATAGTGAACCTTGACGTCGCGCTGGATGGTGAACTTTTCTTCACTCTTCCTTAAAGCGAGACTGAATCTTGTTCACGTTTTTCCACCGATCCCAAACGAATACTAGCTTCCATACACTATCCCCCAGGCCATGAAAAGCGATTTCGCCAACAAACTAAAACCGCCAATCGAAAGCTCGGAGAACACTCGTGTGCCAGATCTACATCATATCCTGCACAACCCACCATAAAATGGGAAAAATCTGTCCATCCAATCGTAGTGCAGACAGGCGTTCACTATAACGATTTCTTCAATCATGGACTGTGATCCAATCAACACACTGTTATTTTTCACACACGAGGAAGTACGTGGACTAGGCGGCTATGTGCCCTGGAAAAAACTCGACAGCCTTCATGGCTACCCAGTCTCTGGCCACCAGCACTGTTCCCGACAGATATTTTCGTCAACAAGCATACACCACTCTTAGCAGAGACAGGAGAGAGTATGAGCCCCCCTGCTGAAACATAAACAGTGCCTCACTTCGCCGAGGAACAATTGCTGCACTCACATTCCAACGCTACTTCTACGAAAGAATTTGTGAATTTCTGCTCTGGCTACAGGGAAAATACAGCATAGCACTTGCTTCTGGCTCTCCACTTCTGTGTGTCCTATGACTCCTTGTGACTCAGGCCGTGTGCTTTATGAAAGCTGCTGCCATGTCAAAGCACTGGCCAGTTGCCCTGTGGCCTGCTCTTTTCAGAACTTGCCCTATTCAGCCTTACCTGCCACAATAGTGACTGCTCGATGGAAAACAAACATTCGTCTTCTCTACGTCAAGTGACCACATGCATCTATCTGCAACTGACTTAAGTGTTGCAATCACTGTCAGTTCGCTCTGACAATCTCAGTGACCATGGAACATGAGAAAATAAAGTGAAAGAAAGGTGGATCAGAAGGACCTGACCTGTGCCACAATCAGTTCCGAAAATAAAGAAAACGCTTCCAATATAACAACTAGGACAGAGCTAACTACTCATATGTGTACAAAAAACAATCAATATCTTGAAAGTAGATTGCGTTGGTAGGTTCTGACTCATCCCTGGCTCACTAGCTCATTCACACTTTGGAGCCCAAACTTGCCCAGAACCTATCAACACGATCTACTATAATCCAATTTTCACATCTAACTTACTTTTCTCTCACAGAAGGTGAACATAAGAAAATGAATTTTAATAATTATTTATAAAAGCTGAACTTAAGAAAATAAATAAAATGAATAATGGTGAATGTAAGAAATTTTTATAATTTTTTTATAATTTGTTATGTCTGAATGGTATTGTACCTATTTTATTTTTTAAAACATATATATTTCGTAATCATAAGATTCAATGCTTTCTTCTTTATTTCAACTGTGTATATTTCGTATTTTTCACTTCGAATCATATTAATACATCTGTACTATTCTCTATTGTTAAACAAACAATCTTTATAATCTTCTAAACTTATTCTATTTTTCACAATAATTTGTTAACTCATTTAAATTTTTCTCTCTTGTATCATCAACTTTATAATTATACATTTGTGTTCTCAGACCACACAATTCTTCCATTATTCTTGCATTGCATTCATCTTTCATTTTTCCTGCAACTTTCTTGTTAACTTGTGGAATACCAAAAATATTATTTTCAGGATAATCACTAGTATCAAATTTACAATCATTGTTTTCATGTCTTCATAGAAGTCTTAAGTTTTTATATTGTAGATATAAGTGTCTATATGTTGATAGCACATTTCAATATTTTCTCCATATTTCGGTTTCTTTGTTCTGTGGTGAAAATCGTACATCAGTCCTTTAGACAAATCAAGTATACGCATTCCAACATAGATTGGTTTATTAAATGTGATTTTTTCTTATTCATATGAATAGCAGCAAGATTTTCATTATGTATAGTTCTTGCTTCAAAGTTTGGCTTTGCTGTTAATTTATCACATTTTTCTCCATTTGAGACTAATATTATATTAACTCTATTTCTAATATTTTCCATTGTCTTGCCAAAGGACAAATTATTCATAAGTTTATAGAAATCTTTTTCAGTATCATTTTTGGCTTTACTTCTCATTTCTGTGTTTAAATCAATGTACTTCTTCAAGCAAGTCGCTTATTTAAATTTTAAAAGTATGTATTATTGTTAATTTCATCCCTAATGATAAATACTGTTTAAGATTCCTATAATGAACCACACATTTATTTCTGTTTTCTAAAATAGTTAACGATTTGCTTTCTTCTGTTCATCTAGGCACAATTTTACTTTCAGAAGTGAGTGGTAAATCTTTATGTAAATCATGTAATTCTTTTGGGTACTCTAAATCTAGTTAAAAATACATTATGTTATCAAAAGTATCCTTACACCGCAAAAGTATACGTTTTTCATATTAGGTGCATTGTGCTGCCTCCTACTGCCAGATACTCCATATCAGCGACCTCAGTAGTCATTAGACATTGTGAGAGAGCAAAATGGGGTGCTGCAACTTCGAACTTGGTCAGGTGATTGGGTGTCACTTGTGTCATATGTCTGCAGATGAGATTTCCACACTCCTAAACATCCCTTGGTACACTGTTTTCGATGTGATAGTGAAGTGGAAACGTGAAGGGATATGTACAGCACAAAAGTGCACAGGCCAACCTCATCTGTTGACTGACAGAGACCACCAATAGTTGAAGAGGGTCATAATGTGTAATAGGCAGAAATCTTTCCAGAGCATCACACAGGAATTCCAAACTACACCAGGGTCCACTGCAAGTACCATGATAGGCGAGAGATGAGAAAACTTGGATTTCATGGTGGAGTGGTTGCTCGTAAGCCACACATCACGCTGGTAAATGCCAAACGACGCCTCGCTTTGTGTAAGGAGCGTAAACATTGGACAATTGAGCAGTGGAAAAACGTTGTGTGGAGTGACACAATGTGACGATCCGATGGCAGAGTGTGGGTGTGGTGAATGTCATCTGCCAGCATGTGTAGTGCCAACAGCAAGATTCGGAGGTTGTGGTGTCATGGTATTGTGTTTTAGTGGAGGAGGTTTGCACTCCTTGTTGTTTTGTGTGGCACTATCACTGCACAGGCCTACATTGATGTATTAAGCCCCTTCTTGCTTCCCATTGTTGGTGAGAAATTCGGGGATGGTGATTGCATCTTTCAACACAATTGAGCACATGTTCATAATGCACGGCCTGTGACGGAGTGGTTACACGACAATAACATCCCTGTAATGGACTGTCCTGCACAGACTCCTGAATTCTACAGAACACCTTTGGGATGTTTAGGAACGCCGACTTCGTGGCAGGCCTCACTGACCGACATCAATACCTCTCCTGAGTGCAGCACTCTGTGAAGAATGGGCTAATGGGGTGCCATTCCCCAAGAATCCTTCCAGCATCTGATTGAAGGTATGCCTGCGATAGTGGAAGCTGTCTTCAAGGCTAAGGGTCGGCCAACACCATATTGAATTCCAGCATTACCAATGGAGAGCTCTACAAACTTGTAAGTCATTTTCAGCCAGGTGTCCGGACACTTCTGATCACATAGTGTATATCCAATTTTAGCAGTATCTGAAATTTCACTTTTTTGTACTATCAAAAGAATATCGATTATGCCATTCAGATTCACCATATGGTAAATACTTACTCATACAATATCCACCTAAATTATCTGCATCTAAATATTCTAGACAATCCTATACTTTTTTTAACATCAAAACATTCATACATTTTTTGTTTGCTTTAATGAATCTCTTACAACACTGCAATATTCCTCCTCTTAATCCTTTTTCAAGAAATAAAACCGTACATAATCATTTAATAAATCTAATTTAACTTTTGTCATTTTCAACATTGCATCCCATGATAATCCTGTTGCCTTAAAACACCAAGGTGGATGTATGTCATATGCTTTTATATACGTTTTTCGAAACTTTTCAAATATATTAGATAATAACAGTATATCAGTTTTAAAATACAGATCTTGATATTCACCTAAATTTTTAAAATTAAATTTTTTCCAAACTATTTTTGCATGTTTCAAATCTTCAAAACGCATTCAGTTTACTGTAAAACTCTTTCTTTGCTGGTAAGTGTCTCGCCAATTTTTTCCAAATATCCTGGATCACTAAATTTAATAACTCTTCTGCAGAAAATTTTCTAATGTTTTTCATCTGATCTCTCTTCAAATTTGATGAAAGTTTATCAAGTCAATAATTCATAAATTTAAATTCGTCAATAAATCTTGTATTAAATTTTCTGTTTTCTTAAAACTAATATATCTATCATCATTGTTTGGTATTAAATCTATTTCTTTTTCATCATAACTAAGTTCTTTCACAAACAGATGCAAATCATATCCTGAAAAATTATGTAAATAAATTGGTACAAAACTTGAATGTTTTAACTGTAAATTACATTAATTACATACTGGATTTATAAATTTTCCAGTTAAATGATCATGATGAAGAACCTTTTCCTTTTTAGGTGAATAATAACAGTTACGCAATGTACGTTTTCTCTGTCTTGCATATCTTGATTGTTCTTCAAGAGTTAATGGCTCCATTTCTTCAACTTCAGAATAAATTCTTGTAAATTCTTCAACCTCTTTTTTAATACATTCAGTAAGATTTTTATGTCACTTCAGTTCTCTATAAACAATAGGATTTTTATAGTGTCCATTTACGTACTTAATATAATAACAGAATCCAATTGATTGATGTTCTTGATATTTCATTGTATAAGAATTTTCTGGATTTGGTTGACAGTTTGCCATCTTCAATAGTAAACTTTCAGAATCAGCATAAATAACAAATGGAACTTGCTGTGTATGTTGTCAATTTTTAAAATTTACATAAGAACCTTTCTTAGACGTTTCTAGTTTTAATGGTTTGTTAAATAAACAGCTTGATATGTGATTATCTAATTTTTCTTAACTAGTGAAATGGAGTAAACACATATCACAAATAAATGTTACTTCTTCATGTTTAGTAATATGACTTGAAACAAGCCTAGATAAATTTTTTATATGACAATAGTGTGAATTGTTTTCATTCTTGGACTAAAGGAGATTTAATTGTTTATCTTTCTTACTTCTCGTAATTATTAGTGGGACACACTTGACAGTTTTCATCAAATGAATAAACTTCAGTAGATACATTAATTCTATTTCCAGTTTTGGGAATATGATCAACCTCTACAGGAAATTCAAAATTTTCAAGTGTTTGATCAAGATCAAGACTAACATTTTGATACTTCATAACTCTTTATGAATTTTTATCTGCAGATTTTTTAGCCCACAGAAAACATTTTTGATCTTGATTGTGTGCATGGATATCCCAGATGGCTGAGCACTTGCCCACAAAAGGCAAAGGTTCAAAGTTCGAGTCTCGGTCCGGCACACAGGTTTAATCTGCCAGGAAGTTTCATTTTGATCTTTATTTTTCACACTAATACAGGATTTGTTATTTCTTATTTTATTTGATAATTCGATGTAAGATGATCTCAATGGAACATATCTGTTAATTCCTATTTGTAAACCAATGATTCCATTTAATGACTAGTCTGATCTGCATGCATGAAAATCACCCATTCTTGATAAAATATTTTGTTTACCAATTTTATATTTTTTCAATATCTCTCATTTATTTATGATCCAATAGTTTTCTGTCTGGAGCTGAAATTCCATAATATTTCTATTTGTCTGCATTTTTGAGTTATGTTCAATCCACAATGTATTCTTAGATTACCTTTTACAGTTTTGGGTTTTAATACAGTTAAGGAATGATTAGTTTCAATTGAGTTTATGCTAGTTTCAAAATTTATAGTTTGTAATCTGCTTTGAAATGTAGTATCTACTTGATTATCTCTAACAGTTCTTCTTCTCTCTACATCGATAGAAAAGGGAATTTTTTTTTCAATGGCTTATCGTCATTAGTTGTAGTTTTTGTTTCATAAACACATCAATAGAAAATGGAACCTTTTTTTTCAATGGTTAATCTTCATTAATTCTAGTTTTTTTGTTTTGCCGAAAGGTTGGTAGAAAACGGAAATATTTTTTTCAATGCTTTATCTTATTTAGTTTCGAAAATATCATCATTAGCTTTAATTTTACCATAAGGTAATTGTTTCCAAAGACTTCTTCCTTGTAGATTTAATTTTGTGACAATGCCTTTTAATAAATATAATTGTCCATGGGACCATCATAAATCGCTGTGATTTCAATGTAATTTTTGTAATTTCTGTTCGTTTCATTATGTATATCCTTAAGCTATCTTCTGTACTATACTGTAGCAGGTCTTTCCATGTACGGCCCAAGTTTCGTCGAGCTGTGTCACTTGGCAGTGACACATAATGCGAAAGTTAGTTTTGTCATTGAGTATAGCACACAATTGTAACTACATAAATACGTATCATATCCTTAATTATAGGGGCTGTTATTGTGTTATTGTATATCTACCCACATTGCACATATGTCCACAGAGGGACAAGGCTAGGCAGCTAGTTGCTCCTCTTGTGCCGGCTGAAGTGGCCGTGCGGTTAAAGGCGCTGCAGTCTGGAACCGAAAGACCACTAGTGTCGCAGGTTCGAATCCTGCCTCGGGCATGGATATTTGTGATGTCCTTAGGTTAGTTAGGTTTAACTAGTTCTAAGTTCTAGGGGACTAATGACCTCAGCAGTTGAGTCCCATAGTGCTCAGAGCCATTTGAACCATTTTTTTTCTCCTCTTGTCTACCAATAAAAAACCTATTTTCTTCGCAAACAGAACATGCATCCTGCCCAGCCACAGAGACATATGAGGGTTGCCCAGAAAGTAATGCATCGCATTTTTTGTCTTCAACAATTCTTTATTGAACATAATGAGAATTACACACACAAAAGAATGGTGTTTTATCTACAACTATATTTTTCCACGTAATCTCCAACCTGTTCTATAGGTTCTATCCCCTTCCTCCAGCGCGAAACAAAGGCGTGTATGCACTGTCGGTACCAATCCTTGTACTGGTGGCGGAGCCAGTGCATTACTGTATGAATCACCTCCTCATCGTCCTCAAAATGTCGTCCTCGAATGGCATCATTTAATGGCCCAAACGAGTGGAAGTCCGAGGGGACTAGGTCAGGGTTGTAGGATAGATGGGGTAACACTGTCCAAGCCAGTTTTGCTCTGTGTTCAACAGTCCTCACACTTGTGTGGGAGCGAGCGTTATCGAGTAGCAGCAAGACATCTCCTGGGTTGCTGTGGTGTCGAAGTCGCCGGAAGCGCGCCTTGAGTTTTGTTAATGTGCTGACATATGCTTCTGAATTAATGGTACCACCCCTTGGTATCACAACTAGAATCACACCTTCACAGTTCCAGAACACAGTGATCATGACTTTACCGGAGGAAGCAGTTGCTTTGAATTTTTTCTCCTGTGGGAGTGGGAGTGGCGCCATTCCATCGATTGTCGTTTTGTTTCTGGTTCGAAATGGTGAACCAAGGTTTGATCACCTGTCACAATCCGGGACAAGAAGACCTCCCCCTCAACTTCAAACATTGCAACAAATCAAGACAAATGTTTTTTTTTTCTGTGCGATTTGTGATCCACCGTTAGACACCGCGAGACCCATCTTGCACACACTTTTGAATATCCAAGAGTGCCGATCATTGAATCCACACTTCTTTTGCTGATTGACAGAAACAGCGCCAACTGCCGAGTCGTAATCCGCCTGTCCTTATGAATGACATTAGCAGCTCGATGCAACATGTCAGACGTGACAGCTGTGGATGGTCTCCGCAAACGCTGCAAATCTTGGAGCTCCGACGAACCGCCTTCTGATGGTCTCACCCTCCATGCCTAGCGTCTAACTATTCTTCTGTCGACAGCAGATGCTCCAGAGACATTGCACAAGAGTTTGCGAATATTGCCCACAGTGAGAAATTCAATGACTGCACGTTGCTTGTAAGATGCATCACTTACAGACGCCATTTTTAAACTGCCCTGCAGCTATGCAATCTGTCGGAAATGACGGATCCTTGGCGCGCTCACTCGGGAGACTTCAAGTAATACACTCCTGGAAATGGAAAAAAGAACACATTGACACCGGTGTGTCAGACCTACCATACTTGCTCCGGACACTGCGAGAGGGCTGTACAAGCAATGATCACACGCACGGCACAGCGGACACACCAGGAACCGCGGTGTTGGCCGTCGAATGGCGCTAGCTGCGCAGCATTTGTGCACCGCCGCCGTCAGTGTCAGCCAGTTTGCCGTGGCATACGGAGCTCCATCGCAGTCTTTAACACTGGTAGCATGCCGCGACAGCGTGGACGTGAACCGTATGTGCAGTTGACGGACTTTGAGCGAGGGCGTATAGTGGGCATGCGGGAGGCCGGGTGGACGTACCGCCGAATTGCTCAACACGTGGGGCGTGAGGTCTCCACAGTACATCGATGTTGTCGCCAGTGGTCGGCGGAAGGTGCACGTGCCCGTCGACCTGGGACCGGACCGCAGCGACGCACGGATGCGCGCCAAGACCGTAGGATCCTACGCAGTGCCGTAGGGGACCGCACCGCCACTTCCCAGCAAATTAGGGACACTGTTGCTCCTGGGGTATCGGCGAGGACCATTCGCAACCGTCTCCATGAAGCTGGGCTACGGTCCCGCACACCGTTAGGCCGTCTTCCGCTCACGCCCCAACATCGTGCAGCCCGCCTCCAGTGGTGTCGCGACAGGCGTGAATGGAGGGACGAATGGAGACGTGTCGTCTTCAGCGATGAGAGTCGCTTCTGCCTTGGTGCCAATGATGGTCGTATGCGTGTTTGGCGCCGTGCAGGTGAGCGCCACAATCAGGACTGCATACGACCGAGGCACACAGGGCCAACACCCGGCATCATGGTGTGGGGAGCGATCTCCTACACTGGCCGTACACCACTGGTGATCGTCGAGGAGACACTGAATAGTGCACGGTACATCCAAACCGTCATCGAACCCACCGTTCTACCATTCCTAGACCGGCAAGGGAACTTGCTGTTCCAACAGGACAATGCACGTCCGCATGTATCCCGTGCCACCCAACGTGCTCTAGAAGGTGTAAGTCAACTACCCTCGCCAGCAAGATCTCCGGATCTGTCCCCCATTGAGCATGTTTGGGACTGGATGAAGCGTCGTCTCACGCGGTCTGCACGTCCAGCACGAACGCTGGTCCAACTGAGGCGCCAGGTGGAAATGGCATGGCAAGCCGTTCCACAGGACTACATCCAGCATCTCTACGATCGTCTCCATGGGAGAATAGCAGCCTGCATTGCTGCGAAAGGTGGATATACACTGTACTAGTGCCGACATTGTGCATGCTCTGTTGCCTGTGTCTATGTGCCTGTGGTTCTGTCAATGTGATCATGTGATGTATCTGACCCCAGGAATGCGTCAATAAAGTTTCCCCTTCCTGGGACAATGAATTCACGGTGTTCTTATTTCAATTTCCAGGAGTGTATATTCGTAACGTTTCGCATTCGTAGCGTTGTTTCCGGCTTAGAAAAAAAAAATGCGGTGCTTTGCTTTCTGGGAAACCCTAGTACACTGATAAACTAAAACATTACGACCACTACCCACCGGATGCCGCCTGGTGGCGTCGAGGGCGCGTAAAACGGTAGCACGTCTATAAACGGAGCACACACAGACGGGGGATCACCCGAGCGATGATATGGGCTGCAAATGGGGAAATCCACTGAAATAAGCGACTCTGGCAAGAGACAGATTATTATTACGCAGTACCTGTAAACGAGAATCTCGAAAACGGCGAAGCTGGTCGAATGTTCACGCGGTACTGTTAAATGAGCGTCGATGGAAAGAGGTAGAAGGACAGAGAAACTACCAATAGGAGCTAAATGGTTGGGCGTCCACGACTCTTTGCAAAACGTGGGTTTCGGAGGCTTGTCTGTTCTGTAAATTAGGATAGATGGTGATCTGTGGCATAAGTGTTTCGTAGCACACCGTTCATCGTACATTGCTGAACTACCCCTACGTGTTCATATGTTGACCCATAGACACCGTCAATTATGATTGCAGTGGGCCGGGTCCATTGGGTTTCGACCGTCGATCAATGGAACCGTGTCGGCTCTTCGGATGAATCATACACTCCTGGAAATGGAAAAAAGAACACATTGACACCGGTGTGTCAGACCCACCATACTTGCTCCGGACACTGCAAGAGGACTGTACAAGCAATGATCACACGCACGGCACAGCGGACACACCAGGAACCGCGGTGTTGGCCGTCGAATGGCGCTAGCTGCGCAGCATTTGTGCACCGCCGCCGTCAGTGTCAGCCAGTTTGCCGTGGCATACGGAGCTCCATCGCAGTCTTTAACACTGGTAGCATGCCGCGACAGCGTGGACGTGAACCGTATGTGCAGTTGACGGACTTTGAGCGAGGGCGTATAGTGGGCATGCGGGAGGCCGGGTGGACGTACCGCCGAATTGCTCAACACGTGGGGCGTGAGGTCTCCACAGTACATCGATGTTGTCGCCAGTGGTCGGCGGAAGGTGCACGTGCCCGTCGACCTGGGACCGGACCGCAGCGACGCACGGATGCACGCCAAGACCGTAGGATCCTACGCAGTGCCGTAGGGGACCGCACCGCCACTTCCCAGCAAATTAGGGACACTGTTGCTCCTGGGGTATCGGCGAGGACCATTCGCAACCGTCTCCATAAGCTGGGCTACGGTCCCGCACACCGTTAGGCCGTCTTCCGCTCACGCCCCAACATCGTGCAGCCCGCCTCCAGTGGTGTCGCGACAGGCGTGAATGGAGGGACGAATGGAGACGTGTCGTCTTCAGCGATGAGAGTCGCTTCTGCCTTGGTGCCAGTGATGGTCGTATGCGTGTTTGGCGCCGTGCAGGTGAGCGCCACAATCAGGACTGCATACGACCGAGGCACACAGGGCCAACACCTGGCATCATGGTGTGGGGAGCGATCTCCTACACTGCCCGTACACCACTGGTGATCGTCGAGGGGACACTGAATAGTGCACGGTACATCCAAACCGTCATCGAACCCATCGTTCTACCATTCCTAGACCGGCAAGGGAACTTGCTGTTCCAACAGGACAATGCACGTCCGCATGTATCCCGTGCCACCCAACGTGCTCTAGAAGGTGTAAGTCAAGTACCCTGGCCAGCAAGATCTCCGGATCTGTCCCCCATTGAGCATGTTTAGGACTGGATGAAGCGTCGTCTCACGCGGTCTGCACGTCCAGCACGAACGCTGGTCCAACTGAGGCGCCAGGTGGAAATGGCATGGCATGCCGTTCCACAGGACTACATCCAGCATCTCTACGATCGTCTTCATGGGAGAATAGCAGCCTGCATTGCTGCGAAAGGTGGATATACACTGTACTAGTGCCGACATTGTGCATGCTCTGTTGCCTGTGTCTATGTGCCTGTGGTTCTGTCAGTGTGATCATGTGATGTATCTGACCCCAGGAATGTGTCAATAAAGTTTCCCCTTCCTGGGACAATGAATTCACGGTGTTCTTATTTCAATTTCCAGGAGTGTATTTTTGCTACAGTAGGTCGATGGTCGTCTACACAAACCCCGTCATCGAGGTGAACGGCGGCTCGAAACGCTACGGACGCAGGCTAGTGGGAGCAGTATATACGCTATGGGAGACATTCTCCCAGACTTGCATGGGACCTGTGGTAGTAATCGAAGACACATTGACAGGTGCGAACCACCTGCATCCCTTCATGCTGGATGTCTTCCCCGACGGCGATGTCTTCTTTCAGCAGTATAATTGTCTGTGTCTCGGAGTCACAGTCGTGCGACAAAGGTTTGAGGAGCATTGTAGTGAAGTCACGTTGATGTCCCGGCGATCAAATTCTCCTGACGTAAATCCCATGGAACCCATCTGGGTCGCTACCGGACGCCATCAGCGCCTACGCAAATCAGCGGCCCGTTATTTACGCGAACTACATGACCTGGTTCAAATGGTTCAAATGGCTCTGAGCACTATGGGACTTAACATCTGAGGTCATCAGTCCCCTAGAACTTAGAACTACTTAAACCAAACTAACCTAAGGACATCACACACATCCATGCCCGAGGAGGATTCGAACCTGCGACCGTAGCAACATGACCTGGGCGTAGGCATGTAATGCCACATACATCCACAAACCTGCCAATAAACTGTCGGATCCCTAATACTATGATATATTTCGTTCCAAAGACTGACAAAAAAGCTATTAAGCAGGTGGTAATTATGTTTTGGCTCATCAGTGTATGTGTCTGTTTAGTTCATTTTTGAAGAAAGATGGAACATGCAGGGCTATTCATATAGAAGGAACAGTTTTTGAAGACTTGTATCTTCCAAATTACAAAAGGTAACACCATAATTCCAACGTTCCTGGCACACAACAGTTTAAAATTTGAACAGCCCTGGTAGACGTTTCAATCGCGGACGCGTTGGCGCCTGTTGCTTTCTTCTTCTTCACGGAGAAAACTGTGAAAAGAATAACCTATCTATTACAACGAAATGAACACCCTTAGCTGCTTACAGGCGTTGACATACGTCAACGGGGACAGATGAAAATGTGTGCCCCGACTGGGACTCGAACCCGGGATCTCCTGCTTACATGGCAGACGCTCTATCCATCTGAGCCACCGAGGACACAGAGGATAGTGCGACTGCAGGGATTTATCTCTGGCACGCCTCCCACGAAACGCACATTCTCAACGTATTGTCCCGCACTACATTCGTAGTGCCCCCGCCCATTATACTCTTCACTCGCGGCGCGTTGCCGATTCCCGTAAGAGTTCGGGCACTGTTTGTGCATTCGCACAGAAGAAGAAGATGGTCAAGTGGCCGGTGAGCCTTAACTATATATAGTTAAGTATATATATTATATATAACCTATCTGGACATGCTTCAGAACTGGTTATTACCTCCAATTGAAGATGATTCAGATGCTGTTGGGTTGGCTGAAGAGCCAACACCGTGTTACTAGAGGAGGTCGAAATGCACGCGTCTTAGCTCACGCAGGCTGGCGTGAGGAGGGAAGGACTATACTGACGTGAGGTCTGGAACATGACGAGGAATTAGAATTGAGAAAGCGGACATAGCTAGTCTGATACTTAACTTTAATCCTTTAATGATGAACGTCGCTCTTGACGGTACATGATTCACAATATTATCGGTTCAGAAGACATATAGTAACTGAATATGGCGCCTTGCTAGGTCGTAGCAAATGACGTAGCTGAAGGCTATGATAAACTGTCGTCTCGGCAAATGAGAGCGTATGTAGTCAGTGAACCATCGCTAGCAAAGTCGGCTGTACAACTGGGGCGAGTCTAGACTAGACCTGCCGTGTGTCGGCGCTCGGTCTGCAATCACTGATAGTGGCGACACGGGGGTCCGACGTATACTAACGGACCGCGGCCGATTTACAGGCTACCACCACAGATGCCTTCATCTTCATGCAAGATGGTGCCCCGCCTCATTTCTTTAAGTACGTCCGATGTTACCTGAATGACATCATACCAGGACGTTGGCTGGAAGAGGAGGAGCAGAAGATAAACTTTATCGCCGGTGGCCTCCCAGGTCTCCAGACGTTACATCTTGTGACTCTTCTCTGTAGGGTTATGTAATAAATAGCGTTTTTATCCCCCATATGCCCCAATCTCTTGAAAGTCTGCGACATCGCATTGTCGAAGCTGTGAAGTCGATAACGACAGAGCAGCTGCTTCGTGTGCGACAGAAAATGAACCAGCGTTTTGATACTTCTTGTGTAACACATGGTGCTCACATTGAATGCATAAAAATTTGAACTTTTTCTCTTTCTAGGAAGGTTGGAACTATCTGTGTCTCGGCGCCAAAGCCGCGCTACAAAGGTTTGAGGAGCATTGTAGTGAACTGACATTGATGTCTCGGCGATCAAATAAGTTACTTCTGTAGGACTTTTATAGTTTGGAAGCAATAAATGTTTGAAATATGTTTCTTCTTTTTGAATAGCCCTGTATAGTGCACGTTCACTTGTTCCAAGTGTACCCGACCCATGAAATCGAAAAACTATTTAACCATTCACTGCTGTTCTCCTTCAAACAGAAAATCTCAGACAGTTTTGAGTACTGAAGGTTCTCAGCAGTTTTGTACATTGAATTCACAATTAGTCATGGAAAAAAGTATTAAAAATGTGAACACAGAAAGTAGTCGCATGTATGTGAACGTTACGTGGCTGACACCAACATACTGTACCAATCTCATAAGAAACTATTCTGTCTCAGTTAAGAACATTGTATGCAGTATGCACCTATTCTGAAGTAGTAGGATTTGTATGATCAATGATTAATGAACACTGCATTTCAATAATTTGAAGTTCTTGATGTCAAAAATCACCTTACTACAGCTTCTTTTCTTGCTGATGATTCATCAATGTTATAAGATCAAAGTGAATTCCTTTCTGCATGATATTCCTTCAAATACTAGGTGAAGGAAAAATAAGCAATGTTATTGGATAGGCATTTGTCTACGCGCATTTGGTAAGATTACTCAGGAAATATTTTTTTGTTTTGTTTTGTTTTAGAGTATCTTCAGGTTGCATAGTACTCGTACATGACACTAATAGTAGCAATGATTTTTTTGGTATGGCAGTTCATTTCATCGTGTGTCAGTCTGTTCCTATCATAGTATATTTACTTTTATAGTAAAAGTTGTATAAATAACCATCATGCATGCGAAACTGTCACATCCAAAAACAAGCCAGCAAAACTTATTTACTATTTCTTTCTAGTCACAATATGAAATTAAAATGTTTCAAATAAATCTATAACTTGAAATTCCTGTAACGACAGTACTAAAGACTTAAAATGCAAATTATAATTTTATGTTAACTTGTGAAAACCTTTTCATTCAAGTTTCTTTGTGCAGCTATTACATCTTTGAATGTCATTGCATTGTGTAGAGTTTTGGGCGTGATGTATATTATGCCAAGCAGTGCGTGAATTTAAGAACAAGCAGAGACAATGTGAGGGCAACTCAAAATGTGATGTTTGTCTGTGTTCGATGTTTTGCTATGGAAAGAAACGAATTGTACATAAATGAAAATATCAATAGAAATGGAAGTTGAAATGCCTACATAAAATCACCTGGTCCACGTGTAATATATAATAAGAGTAAAAATCTAGGCATCTAATGGAATAACTATGCTCACCCTTCAACAACAAAAGATAAATTCTATTGTACTTCTTGTCCTTTAATAAGTTTCATAACATTTTAGGAAACTCGTTATTTCTTGAGTAAATTACAGTTAGACTTGATGTCTCAATAAATCTAACTGTCGAGAACTATCAAACAAGATGTTACACAGCATTTTATTTGGACTTTAGTCATGAAAACAATAATCACGAAGTATTAAGTAGTCCACGCGTTTATAGAGATAATAAAATGCAATAGCCCTGTATTTAACCATATTTGTAATTTTTCCTTTAGGAATGGTCAGTTTACTGAGTAATTAAAGTACTCAGTAGTAAAGCCAGTTTTTAAAAAGGGAGAAAGGGATAATATAGATAATTTTAGACCTATTTCTACGCCATCAGTGTTTGCAAAAGTCATTGAAAAGGCTATGTATGTAAGGAAAATTGATCATTTTATATCACACGATTTGCTATCAAATGTATAGTTCGGCTTTAGAAGCCGTTTAACAAGTGAAAATACTATATTCTCTTTTCTCTGTGAACTACTGGATGGGTTAAACAAAAGGTTTCGAATGCTTGGCATATTTTTTGATTTAACTAAGGCATTTGATTGTGTTGGTCACAAAATATTGCTCCAGAAGTTGGATCATTACGGAATACAGGGAGTAGCTCACAATTGGTTAGGTTATTATTCACAATGTTGATAACGGCTGTGATGTGGAATCTGAGTGGGGTACTGTCAAGTGGGGGAGGTGCCCCAGGGATCAGTGTTGGGGCCACTCCTGTTCCTTATTTATATAAATGATATGCCCTCTAGTATTACAGATAACTCTAAAATATTTCTGTTTGCTGATGACACTAGCTTAGTAGTAAAGGATGTTGTGTGCAACATTGGCTTGGTTTTAAATAGTGCAGTACATGACCCCAGTTGATGGCTTGTAGAAAATAAAGTAACGCTAGATCACAGTAAGACTCAGTTTTTACAGGTTCTAACACACAATTCAACAAAACCTGACATTTTAATTTCACAGAATTGGTATATGATTAGTGAAACTGAACAGTTCAGATTTCTAGGTGTTCACATAGATAGCAAGCTGTCGTGGGAAGTCCACATTCAGGATCTTGTTCAAAGACTTAATACTGCCATTTTTACTATTCGAAAGGTATCAGAAGTGAGTCATCGTTCAACACGAAAATTAGTCTACTACACTTATTTTCATTCGTTATTGTCGTATGGTATTATATTTTGGGGCAACTCTTCTCATTCTAAAATGATGTTTTTGGCTCAGAAACGGGCGGTTCGGGCAATAAGTGGTGTTAGTTCACGAAGCTCTTGTCGACCTCTGTTCACGAGTCTGGGTATTTTGACATTGGCCTCTCAATACGTATATTTCTTATTGTCGTTTCTTGTTACCAATATTAGTTTATTCCCAAGAAAAAGCAGCTTTCACTCGGTTAATGCTCGGCAGAAATCAAACCTGCATTTGGATCGGACTTCCTTAACTCCTGTGCAAAAAGGTGTGCAGTATACTGCTGCATCCATTTTCAATAAGCTGCCACTCTATTTCAAAAATCTTGGGAATAATCGACGCCCTTTCAAATCGAAACTGAAGAGTTTCCTCATGGGGTACTCCTTCCATTCTGTCGAGGAGTTTCTTGAAAAATTAAGTGATTTTTATTGTATTGCTGATAGCGTTTACTTAAACTTATGGACTTACGTTTTTAAAGTTCATGAACATTTATTTTTATCTGTTATTACGTTTATGTTGTAATTTCATGTACTGACACATTCGATGACCTTGGAGATTTGGTCCTCAATTTGGTCCTATGGAACTTGACGACTAAATAAATAAATAACAAACATATGAAGTAAATTAGCGAATGTTTATTCATAAATAAATTTTGAAAGTGATTGTTTCTATCCTACTCCTGAATATGAGTTAATATGACATTCAGTAATGATATACATGGAGGTATTGTGAATAAACGATTTATACGCTTAGGTAGTGCTAGACTATAGGAAGACAAATATTTTAACGGATGACTGGTGACCTCGAAGTGAGTCTAGCTGCAAGAAGAGGAAGTTGTATTTTTTATCTGCTGACGTAACGCACTTTAACAGCTATTACAGAGGGATATTCTTGTGCCAAAAGTCCATACGCTACTGATTGACGTTCTCCTCCATTGCAAAAGTCTCTGTAATGTGCACGTAGTTTAGGTCGGCGTTGGTGAAAGACGTCCACACGATGGCCTCTCCCTCTGGTGACAGTGTTCTGGAACAGAGAAAGGACATGGTGTCAGCCATAATGAAAGATACGTCGCTTCTGTCTATCGAGAAACCATTTTCTTGCAGCTACCGTGACCATGAACTAGATACATGGTGCCTGTGTACCATACCCGAGATTGAAAATGTTTTCACCATTGAATCTCAACAATACGCTTTGGCTGAGGATAATCAAGAATATACACAATCCAGTCACACTAGTGCGATTGCCTGTCAAAAGCCTGAATAACCACCTTTTGCAGTGCACACGTGCAGGAAGAAGATCACTGAGTTTCTGGAAGATATCGACAGGGATGTGGAGCCATGATGCTCCAGTGCCGTGGCCAGTTGCGCTCCGTTTCTCGTTTGAGGATCCATGGCTCAAACAGCATGACTGACATGGTCCCACAGATTCTCTATTGGGTTCAAATCCAGGGAATTTGGTGACTGGGGACATACGGTAAACACATTCTAGTGCTCTTCCGATCACGCACGTACAATGTGACCAGCGCGACACTTTGCAGTGTCCTGCTGATAGATACATTTGTGCCAAGGAAAAAGAAAACAAATTGCATGTATCGGTGGCCTTGGTCCTCAAGGATGTATGTACCAGGTGATCAAAAAGTCAGTATAAATTGGAAACTTAATAAACCATGGAATAATGTAGATAGAGAGGTAAAAATTGACACACATGCTTGTAATGAAATGGGGTTTCATTAGAACAAAAAAAAAAAAAGAAACACCCCATATTGCTAGACGCGTGAAAGATCTCTTGCGCGCGTCGTTTGGTGATGATCGTGTGCTCAGTCACCACTTTCGTCATGCTTGGCCTCCCAGGTCCCCAGACCTCAGTCCGTGCGAGTATTGGCTTTGGGGCTACCTGTAGTCGCAAGTGTATCGTGATCGACCGACATCTCTAGGGATGCTGAAAGACAACATCCGACGCCAATGCCTCACCATAACACCGGACATGCTTTACAGTGCTGTTCACAACAATATTCCTCGACTACAGCTATTGTTGAGTAATGATGGTGGACATATTGAGCATTTCCTGTAAAGAACATCATCTTTGCTTTGTCTTACTTTGTTATGCTAATTATTGCTATTCTGATCAGATGAAGCGCCATCTGTCGGACATTTTTTGAACGTTTGTACTTTTTCAGTTCTAATAAAAACCCATGTCATTCCATGTATGTGTGTCAATTTGTACCTCTCTATCTACATTACTCCGTGATTTATTCAGTTTTCAAACTTATACTGACTTTTTGATCACCCGGTATATCTGTGTTGATCCATAGTGCCTTTGAGAATGACGAGTTCACCCACACAGGGGACGCTACGAAAACGCTCACCAGGCTATAACACTCCCTCCTACGGCCTGGACCCTTCCAACAATTGTTTCAGTGTTATACACTCCAATGGCCATCTGTCCAATGGGGCATAAAGCGTGAGTCATTTGAGAAGGCCGCCTGTTACCACTCAGAGACCATGCAGCTGCGGTAGTGGCGTGCAAATGCCAGCCTTCGTCGCCGATGGACAGCAGTCAGCATGGATGTGTGAACCAGGTGCCTGATGCGGAGAGCAATTCACAGCAACGTTCGCTGATTGGTCGTTGAGGAAACACTAGTAGCAGCTCCTAGGTTCATCTGGGCCGTCAGTTGCTCATCCGTTGCACGCCTATTCGCTCGTACACATCTCTGCATCCGTCGTTCCCCTTTGTCATCTATGGCTCGGGGCTGATTTTGGATAGGGCCATTTTGTCGTACCAGTATAACAAAGGCGGTATGCGACACGCGAACAGCCTCTAGGTTCCATGACTGCTCACACGCATTCGAGAGGTCCGTCGTTCTACGAAAGCAGCTGTATGTGCCCAATCCAGATGACGTCTTTATATGCCTCAGCACTGATGTCCGAATAACAATCAGATTTAAGGAAGCGACGATCAACACCACAACAAGCTATAAAAAACGCATGAGGATTCAATAGGGAAACCCATCTTGCTTTTACGGATTCTGAGAAGGCTTTTGATAGTGTCAACAGAGTTATACAATGGCCAAACGAGGTTATACCTATCATACACAAAACACCCAGCCGGCCGCTGTGACCGAGCGATTCTAGGCTCTTCAGTCCGGAACCGCGCTGCTGCTACTGTCGCAGGTTGGAATCCTGCTCCGGGCATGGATGTATGTGATGTCCTTAGGTTAGTTAGGTCTAAGTAGTTCTAAGTCTAGGGGGCTGATGGCCTCAGATGTTAAGTCCTATAGGGCTTAGAGCCATTTGAACCATTTCAACAAACACCCAAATTATTGTAGACATGTGAAACATAATCACAAAACCAATGAATACAAACAAAGGGGAAAGACAGGAATACTGTGTTTCCCCAATTCTCTTCAATATATGCATAGGTGATCGATAAATGGAAAATGGTGAATAAAAAAGTATCTTTTTAGATTGCGACACTATGCTAAATGCATCCCTATGTGCAGATGACTAAACACTGATTGCAGACAGTGAAGATGAACTTCAGATAGGAGTCTATGCGTTGCAAATGATAGCCTCAGAATACTACCTAGCTTTTTCAGAAATGCTTGCACCCTTGGCTCGAAAGCCAATGACTGTGCCCTTTTGGGTGTCAGATAAATCACTCCTTTTCTGCATAACGACACGACCGCACTGTTTTCCGCGTCCCCCAACACGCTTTATACTCTTATACCCTCCGCTGTTAGTGCTGCCACCTGCCGACTGTGAGTGGTTATCGAACGTTCACGTCGAACATAGGCGGTGGTCACATTAATGTGATAGGACCGTGAAATAACGCCTTTGAATCGCTTATTCTCACCGATGTCGCGGCACTGTTGACACAAGCGATATTCGTGAAATGGAAAGTTGGTGTCTTTGTGTGGGACATAATTTGCACTTGTTATGAAGTCTGCGTCAGCTCCACATCCAAGCAGTCAGCTTTAGCTATCAACCTTCCATTGCTTTCCTGGACAGGGTAGTTCTCCATTACCTTTCTTCATCCTGTTATGAAATACAATGAAAAGCCAAAGAAACTGCTACACCAGCCTAATACCGTGTAGGGCGCCCGCGAGCACGCAGAAGTGCCGCAGTACGACGTGGCATGGACTCGACTAATGTCTGAAGTAGCGCTGGTGGGAACTGACACCGTGAATCTTGCAGGGCTGTCCATAAATCCGTAAGAGTACGAGGGGGTGGAGATCTCTTCTGAACAGCATGTTGCGAGGCATCCCAGATATGCCGAGTAATGTTCATGTCAGCGGAGTCTGATGGCCTGCGGAAGCGTTTAAGCTCAGATGAGTGTTCCTGGAGCCACTCTGTAGCAATTCTCCAGCTGGAGTTGCCCAAGTCCGTCGGAATGCGCAATGGACACGAATGGATGCAGGTAGTCAAACATGATACTTACGTACGTGTTACCTGTCAGAGTCGTATCTCGACCAATCAGATGTCCCATATCACTCCAACTGCACACGCCCCACACTATTACAGAGGCTCCACCAGCTTGGACAGTCCCCTGCTGACATGCAGGGTCCATGGGTCTGTTACTATTGCGCGAAATATTTGTGTTGAAAACCTGAAATGCTTCATTCAGTCTAGCAATACATAGAAGGTTATCTAATTTTTATAATGGCATAAGGTGTCTTATACGGAGATAAAGACAGAGTGCTACTGCTTGTTTCAGATAGCTTGTTTCACGATCTTGATGTTTACTTATTTTGAAAAGTCGCCTGACAGAAAATATTGATAAAAATGGGTTACAAAATTAAATAAATAACTGGCGACCGATTTAGCATGTAACCGTTTTACAGAGTAATCACAAAGTGCAATTACCGCCAACGTATTACATGGATGTTTATGGATTGCTGTTTCTTATTGTTTCAGGTGCTGACATACATCTAAATCACGGCTGATGAGTCTACTCACATAATGGAGAAACGGATCGTAATGATCACGTGGGCTCACCAACGACACCATACGGGAAAATCAATGAGAGATATTCAGTATGATTTCACTGTAATGTTTCAGAAACCTTCCCCATCGAAACCAACAATTTTATGGTGAGACAAAAAGCTCTTTGTAACTGGTTGTATAAAAGATAAGCACCACTCATGACGATCGCCAACACAACTGGAAACGCGCATGGAGGCTGCAGTATCTGTCGAACGTTCGCCAAAAAAGTCCATTCGAAAGCGGTCACAGGAACTGGGGTTCCATACTCGACGTTACAAAAACACAGGAAGAATGATTTGAAGTTAAACGTATTTGAAACTTTAGCAACGAACTGATGATAATGACATGTAAAAACGTCATCAGGATTGTAGGCGAATGATGGATGTGTTTACAACTCTTCCGTCAAGGGTGAAAGCGCTTTTCTCGAACGAGTGTGCAATATATCGCAGTGCAAAAGCGAGAAACGGAGTAAAGAAAACCCACATTTTTATGAAGAACTTGAGCACAACCCACCAGTGCCTGCAACCCACTTCGCAGGTCCATGTTTCACTCGCAGTACTGTGCACTACATTGCGTGTCTCACCACGTTACGTGATTGTTCCACAACTTCAAGCTCGGGTGGTATTCGGTCGTGCGTGTTTCCAGCAGGATGGAGCACCAGCCTGTTATGCTAGTGCCGTTAGAGAGCATCTCAGTGACGTATTTCCTAATGAATGGATTGGACGTGGTTCTGCCCACTTGCCTGCACCTTCGGAGTGGCCACCCCGAAATACTGATCTGTCATCTTGTGACAATGCATTGTGGGGATTCATTGAACAGGAGGTTGCTGCCACATGTTACGAGACAGTTGACGAACTTGAGGAAGCTCTTCTATGGGCATTTAATGCCATCGCGCCAGCAACGTGAAGAGAATATCACATCGAACGTAGAAGGGAATCATATACTGTTATGAAAATGATGGTGTACACACAGATACCCTGGAATAAATAATAAAGAATAGTCACAGTACATCAAAGTTGTCCTCTGCCATGATCCCACATTAATACAATGCGACTATCTATGACTATGAGGACAGGCCATAGGGGGGTAATGGGACTTTGTCATCACTCTGTATAGTTCCTGGCTCAGTTTTAAGTACTGGAAGTGGAGTTCTGATAAGGAAGATTTCCAACAGAAGCATTCCGTGCGTAAGCAGTGAAAGAAGCAGTGTTGAATTACTTTAGAAACGGGCAGGTCACCGTGTTTAGAAGAAGAACAAAATGAAATATTTTTAGTGCTCGATGAAAAACCTATTTCTTAAAGAAAACATTAATTTGCATTTGAGCTGTGAAGTTACTGCACTGAAATTTAGTGTATCGTGATACATGACAATTTATTTTATATATTTGTCGTTCAACAATATTGTACTTTAACGTTAACTTCATGCAGCAGGTGCTGGTTATGTTGAAAGATGGACTGATTCGCTCTGCATAGCGAACTTCAAGGAGCAAATGTCCTCTATCAGCTGTGGTTATACTGTACCAGCTCAAATTTCAGGAAGGACCATGACTCCTAGGCTATTACAAGTGGTTTTGTTGATGTTGAAAATGTACTTAGACATACCCAAACGCTTTATACTGGATTTTTGCCTAATTTCGTTTCCTTCTTGTTGCAAGTCGAGCCATAACATTAACTTTCTTAGTCGAGATGACGGCTGTAGTTCATCATAACAAAGAGGCCTGCCCGCAGTTTCACTCCTGTAATACCTAGTGGTATATTGATGGCTCTTTCCCTTTTATTGCATAAACATACGCTGCCCATTTCAGTTTATGATCTACATTAAATACTAATTCTTTTGTAACTCAAATGTTACATGATATGGCGAGAGGCTTCCAGTTTGGACATCGATATTTCTAGTCCGTTTTGCTCCATCCTTGTCTGCTGACTTTAAATGTCCTGATCTGATGCCGCTGTAGGCTGTATTAGATCGTACCTCTCAGTATAAATTGCCTACAGTTTGAAGAAGGCAAAAGTTATGAAGCAGTACGTTCTGTAAGTCACTTATTAACATGTTAAACTACAGGGGAGATGATACGGACCGTGGAAGGTCTCGCCCCAATGGGTTTCGTACCACTCTTGATCTCTAACTGTCTGTCAGAGACGAGGTATTGTAGGTGATGGGAAAACCATATGGAGACTTCACATGTAATTACGTGTTAGTGTGGGCATAGACATATCATAGACGTTTGTGATATAGGTATGTACTCCCATTAAGCAGTTTTTGCTGCTGAAACGAAGTTGTACGAGGTGCATTCAAGTTCTACGGCCTCCGATTTTTTTTCTAATTAACTACTCACCCGAAATCGATGAAACTGGCGTTACTTCTCGACGAAATCGCCCTGCAGACGTACACATTTTTCACAACGCTGACGCCATGATTCCATGGCAGCGGCGAAGGCTTCTTTAGGAGTCTGTTTTGACCACTGGAAAATCGCTGAGGCATGTACGGCCACGGAGAGTGTCTTTCGTTGTTGGAAAAAACCAAAAGTCACTAGGAGCCAAGTCAGGTGAGTAGGGAGCATGAGGAATCACTTCAAAGTTGTTATCACGAAGAAACTGTTGCGTAACGTTAGCTCGATGTGCGGGTGCGTTGTCTTGGTGAAACAGCACACGCGCAGCCCTTCCCAGACGTTTTTGTTGCAGTGAAGGAAGGAATTTGTTCTTCAAACATTTTCGTAGGATGCACCTGTTACGGTAGTGTCCTTTGGAACGCAATGGGTAAGGATTACGCCCTCGCTGTCCCAGAACATGGACACCATCATTTTTCCAGCACTGGCGGTTACCCGAAATTTTTTTGGTGGCGGTGAATCTGTGTGCTTCCATTGAGCTCACAGGCGCTTTGTTTCTGGATTGAAAAATGCATCCACGTCTCATCCATTGTCACAACCGACGAAAAGAAAGTCCCATTCATGCTGTCTTTGCGCGTCAACATTGCTTGGCAACATGCCACATGGGCAGCCGTGTGGTCGTCCGTCAGCATTCGTGGCACCCACCTGGGTGACACTTTTCGCATTTTCAGGTCGTCATGCAGGATTGTGTGCACAGAACCCACAGAAATACCAACTCTGGAGGCGATCTGTTCAACAGTCATTCGGCGATCCCCCAAAACAATGCTCTCCACTTTCTCGATCATGTCGTCAGACCGGCTTGTGCGAGCCCGAGGTTGTTTCGGTTTGTTGTCACACGATATTCTGCCTTCATTAAACTGTCGCACCCACGAACGCACTTTCGACACATCCATAACTCCATCACCACATGTCTCCTTCAACTGTCAATGAATTTCAATTGGTTTCACACCACGCAAATTCTGAAAACGAATGATTGCACGCTGTTCAAGTAAGGAAAACGTCGCCAATTTAAGTATTTAAAACAGTTCTCATTCTCGCCGCTGGCGGTAAAATTCCATCTGCCATACGGTGCTGCCATCTCTGGGACGTATTGACAATGAATGCGGCCTCATTTTAAAACAATGCGCATGTTTCTATCTCTTTCCAGTCCGGAGAAAAAAAATCGGACGTCTTAGAACTTGAATGCACCTCGTATATCGATTGTAAGTTGAATTCAAGCTTCACCTACGCCCATACCACGTCTGAGACCAAACTGATTGCCCTACATCAGACCTTTGTTTTCAGTCCATCATTTTAACGTAAGTCTCATCATTCCTTCGAGTAGTTTGTGAGATCAAAAGAGTAGATTTGTTAGTCTATACGACTTTTGTTAAAGATTTGGTTTGTTGGGTGTCTTGAAGGCACTGATGATGATGTTTTCAGTAGAGGGATGTTAAAATCACATGAAGCCATACTCTGTCAAAAGTTGTAAATACTCTTTGCTTTCCCTACACTGACAGGTAACTTACTACACTGCACTAGTAACTTATAAATTACTCGATGCAGATGAAGAAAACTGCAGCAGCATGATCCCACAGGTCTCCCAGGCGTACACCGGAGGCTGGACGTAAGCGTATCTATAGCGGAAAATGGGACAGGCTCCGCAACACGAGGCTGTTGAAGGTACGGGAAAAGAAAGTGAATGTCAATCAGCGAGAGATTTCGATGCACTGTCATGGGGTTCTTCATTACAACATGGCCCGAAGACAACGTGTGGATGACTTCATACGGACAAGAATCATCGGGAAACTTTGAGAAGGACGAAGTGTGACGATGTGGTCCAGGAGTTTGGTATTGCTCACAGCATTGTTTCACCCGAAGGCGAGGAGTTGGTCGACCACTGAACTACAGCAGCGGATGACCGCTAAATTGTGCAACAGGCAAGAAGAGACGCATGTCAAATAGCAGAAGCAATTGCAACGATATTTAACACGACTGCAAAAGACGCAATCTCACGACTGTATGCGGGCGATCTCTTTGCCCTATTGCTTCTGTGTTGGCAGCGCTGTGTAGCGCTTTGCATTGGATCTTTGACTGCGCTTTCTTTGTAAGAGACGTTGTGGCTGGTTGGACTCGTTGTTGGAAGTTAATCGCCAGTACTGTTGGGCAGTTGGAAGTTAGTCGCCAGCAGAGATGGAAGTACTGATGGGCAGTTGGAGTGATGGATGTTATATTTGAGAAGTTAGGATTGATGGAGGGTAGAGGTCTGAAGTGTTAGCGTAGGCTAACGATCTGTACATGTTCGAGTTGGAGATTGAATATTATTCATGATTATATACCTTTGTACTAGATGTCAATGACGATTTATATTCGTGTTTGAACTGGATGTCGAGGGGGTGGGGTTGAGTGCTCTCTCGCGAGAGAGCAGATTCAGTCAGAGACGTGATTCTGGACGTACCCTCATATGGCGAGACGTGACAACGCATAATGGACCCGGGAACATTATAGAACATGATAATTTTGTGGTCTAGGTGTTGTTGTTGTTGCTGTTGTGGTCTTCAGTCCTGAGACTGGTTTGATGCAGCTCTCCATGCTACTCTATCCTGTGCAAGCTTCTTCATCTCCCAGTACCTACTGCAACTTACATCCTTCTGAATCTGTTTAGTGTATTCAATTCTTGGTCTCCCTCTACGATTTTTACCCTCCACGCTGCCATACAGTACTAAATTGGTGATCCCTTGATGCCTCAACACATGTCCTACCAACCGATCCCTTCTTCTAGTCAAGTTGTGCCACAAACTCCTCTTCTCCCTAATTCTACTCAATACCTCCTCATTAGTTATGTGATCTACCCATCTAATCATCAGCATTCTTCTGTAGCACCACATTTCGAAAGCTTTTATTCTCTTCTTGTCCAAAGTATTTATCGTTCACGTTTCACTTCCATACATGGCTACACTCCATACAAATACTTTCAGAAGCGACTTCCTGACACTTAAATCAATACTCGATGTTAACAAATTTCTCTTCTTCAGAAACGCTTTCCTTGCCATTGCCAGTCTACATTTTATATCCTCTCTACTTCGACTATCATCAGTTATATTTCTCCCCAAATAGGAAAACTCCTTTACTACTTTAAGTGTCTCATTTTCTAATCTAATTCCCTCAGCATCACCCGACTTAATTTGACTACATTCCATTATGCTCGTTTTGCTTTTGTTGGTGTTCATCTTATATCCTCCTTTAAAGACACTGTCCGTTCCGTTCAAATGCTCTTCCAAGTCCTTTGCTGTCTCTGACAGAATTACAATGTCATCGGCGAACCTCAAAGTTTTTACTTCTTCTCCATGGATTTTAATACCTACTCCGAATTTTTCTTCTGTTTCCTTTATTGCTTGCTCAATATACAGATTGAATAGCATCGGGGAGAGGCTACAACCCTGTCTCACTCCCTTCCCAACCACTGCTCCCCTTTCATGTCCATCGACGCTTATAACTGCCATCTGGTTTCTGTACAAATTTTAAATAGCCTTTCGCTCCCTGTATGTTACCCCTGCCACCTTCAGAACTTGAAAGAGAGTATTCCAGTCAAGATTGTCAAAAGCTTTCTCTAAGTCTACAAATGCTAGAAACGTATGTTTGCCTTTTCTTAATCTTTCTTCTAAGGTAAGTCGTAGCGTCAGTATTGCCTCACGTGTTCCAACATTTCTACGGAATCCAAACTGATCTTCCCCGAGGTCGGCTTCTACCAGTTTTTCCATTGGTGTGTAAAGAATTCGAGTCAGTGTTTTGGAGCTGTGACTTACTAAACTGATAGTTCGGTAATTTTCACATCTGTCAACACCTGCTTTCTTTGAGATTGGAATTATTATATTTTTCTTGAAATCTGAGGGAATTTCGCCTGTCTCATACATCTTGCTCACCAGATGGTAGAGTTTTGTCAGGACTGGCTCTCCCAAGGCCGTCAGTAGTTCTAATGGAATGTCGTCTACTCCTGGGGCCTTGTTTCGACTCATCTCTTTCAGTGCTGGGTGTTATGGTGTATAATGTTGCATGGTTGTACTGATCTCCGAATCTTTGAAGACGGTAGTCTCACCGGTCAACTTTATGGTGACGCTCCTACTCCTCGCTATGTGCGTCCTTTCAGGTGATCTGTCGTTACGGACGCTATTTTTATGTGTGGCAACTCGCGACCGCATAGAACTGTGCAGATGGAGGAGCCTTTGGAACGAGAGGATATTCGGCGAATGGAATGGCCTGCTCGTTTCTCCGATTTAACTCCCATCGAGCACGTGTGAGATGCGTGGGGGAGACATATTGCAGCTCGTCCACAGGCTACAACGACCATCCAGAAACTGCCAACCGCGCTGGGGGCGAAATGGAACGTCCCACTAGAAGAACTCCTCACCAACCTCGTGGCCAACATGGGAGATCGTTGCAGAGCATACACTGCCGTCCTTGGGGATCGCACACCTATTGAGAATCATATCCCACCTTTAGTTATGTCCAGGGGACCAAGATAAATTGTGGTTATTTCAGTGTAATTATTGTCTTTGAATAAGAGAGTCGTTTCTGTACGTCCAGTGCTTATTTTTTTCAGTTACCCTCTGTATTATTGTGTAGAATTTCTTTCTGTGTATGGTCCAAGTTTCATCGGCTTTAGTTACTTGGCAGTGGCAAATCATGCGAAAATTATTTTCGTTCTCAAGTTTTGCACAGCAGCGTGTAAAGAAGGATGCCTGTCTCATTTTCTGTTTCTCTTTCAAGAAGTAACGATTTCTCCATCTCTGGCACACTCAGCGACTTCAATAATTCATAGGTGTCGTGGCCAAGCCATGACGCTGAGAGATTTTGACTGCAGCACGTAGGAAATTCACGCCATACTAAATCCTCGTAGATATCATGTATCGTTGTTTAATACCGGTTATTTGATTATAGTCATGCTCTATTTAACGTTTACTTCAGGCACGTGTATCGTATTTTGTGCCACAAGTTTCACAAACGTTTTGGCGTACATACTGAAGCATCTATAAAACGAGTGACGAAGATCATAGGAGGTAAGTTACTCTCGTACGTACCCATGCTTGACGAAGTTGCTACAGAATCTGACCAGATTACTCATCAAGCGTCCAAATGTTGTGTTCGCATCCGGCGGGGAGTCGCCAGCGAGCAGGAAGATCAACGTTATCTCAGATGCATGCGGCGTTCCGTTAGAGACAGAAGTAGTTTATGAACTCGGTGTGTCGTCCACCTTTAACAGTAAAAAATCTGCACTGGCTAAGAAAATTAGTTATTAGAATACCTACAAACTGAAATAACCTCTCGCATTATATTAGAGAACTGAATCATATCTACAGCTTCAGAAAACAGTTAATGACATACCTACTGAAGCAGCAGCAGCGAATACCATAGTACCCATATGCCCTCGTTACCCTTGTACATCCTTCTTTTCAATGAAATCTTCTTCATTTCCCAGTACTCTTAGCTTGTGTAGCCTCCTGAAACGTCCATTATAATTATCCGGGCTGTTATGCCGTGGTCGGTTGATGAATTTTGTCTCAATTCCCAACGTTTCGTCTCCGACTGCGGGAGACATCTTCAAGGGGGTCCGTAGGTCGATGGAAGGTCCAACACACCCACTGGCTCGCTACTGACTGCCGCTAAATTCCGTGTCCGCGCGCTCCCGCAGACAGAATAGGGAGGATCTTGACGAAGCGGAATATTACCGTAATCTACAAGCCCACCAGGAAGATACAGGAATACCTTAAGCCTGCCAAGGACGCTCGCAAACTTTTGGAAAAAGCTGGAGTGTATAGGATCCCATGCAACTGTGGTGATGTTTATGTGGGTACCACTAAAAGAACTGTTTCTAAACGTTTGGAAAAGACAAGGGAAATTGTAGAAGAGGAGAAACGGAACGATCAGCTGTTGCGGAGCATGCTTTCCAGCCAGGGAACCACAATATTCGTTTCGAGGAGACGCAAGTACTAGCGGCCACAAGCTGATACTACGAAAGGCTCTACAGGGAAGCGATCGAAATCGCTAAACACCCAAATAATTTCAACCGAAACGAGGAGGGTGTGAAATTAAACGGTATATGGATGCCGGTGTTAAAGAAGATGTGTACCACCCGTCCACTACTGGGTAATGGCAACGGCGATCGACGGCGACGGACAGCGGCCAATTGCACTGACGTTTTCAAAACACGTGACGTCACACCGCGGCGCGGGAGCGCGCGGACACGGAATTTAGCGGCAGTCAGTAGCGAGCCAGTGGGTGTGTTGTACCTTCCACCGACCTACGGACCCCCTTGAAGATGTCTCCCGCAGTCGGAGACGAAACGTTGGGAATTGAGACAAAATTCGTCAACCGACCACGGCATAACAGCCCGGATAATTATGATGGACATGATATTTCCGGCCGTGAAAGTCTACATTTTAGTATCAGCCTCCTGAAATTTCCTTTCCCGAGAGCTCGCTATACCATAAAACATTTATTCTGTACGCCTACAAATTCTGGCGGCAGCAGCAACAATACTACAAGTACTGCAGTTATTAATTAGTAGTTCACAATCAGTTTCATTTACTCATATTGCCACAATCGTCGCTCATATCATTTTAATACTATTTGTCATATTAAAACCGTAATTTCTTTGGTAACTATAATGTAAAAAATGTACTGTAAGACACCTGTTTAAAAAATTCCGGAATATTCGTAATTTTGCGCCAATGGTGTGTTGGAATAAAATGCGGTTAGCATCCCTGCACACGCCTATGTTTAATGTGTAACTGCCGGAAGTTTGATTGTTGCATGTCTGTTAGTTATTGTTCAGTGCTGTACTGAGTAGAAAATTGTGTCACGCAGTTTACGAATTTCGTGATGACAGTGTTAGAGAACCAACGCGTCTGCATTAAATTTTGAATGAAAATCAAGAAAAACTTTACAGACATACACGATATGACGCAGGAAGCCTATGGTGATGAGTGAAGCCGTACTCGGAGTTACGAATGGTTCACACGGTTTAAAAGTGGCCGGACGGATGTTAAAGATGACCCTGATTCAGGACACCCTTCGACGTCTACCGGCGACGCTCATGTCAGGAACGTCAACGAAATTCTGCTTGGCAATCGAAGACTGACTGTCCGAGAGGTTGCAGAAGAATGTAACGTTTCAGTTGGATCATGACGTGAAATCCTGACACTGCATCTTGGATTGCATCGTGTTGCCGACAAGTTCGTCCCACGCCTCGTGACGCAAGAACAGAAATACCTTTGCCTCGCAATCTGTGTAGAGCTTTTGGATCGCGCAAACGAGAACGAGATGTTCTTTATGAGAATCATAACTGTTGATGAGACGTGGGTCTACGGTTATGATGTTTACACCAAGGTTCAGTTCTCAATGGGTCGGGAAAGATTCTTCAAGACCAAAAAAAGCTGGTTAGATCAGGTCACGTGTCAAAGTTATGCTGATCGCTTGCTTTGACTTTGAAGGATTAGTTCATCATGAATTCGTGCCACAGGGACGAACTTCTATGTGGCGTCAACCATGCAACTACGGCCTGTACTCATACGTCCATTGTATATATACAGGTGAGACATTGTACTTGAAAGCCGCTTGCCCGGTGTCGGCAGGCACTGCAAAATCTGGGACATGTTTTATAGGGAGTGATACTACTGTTTATGCACACACTCAAGGACTACGTTTTCTTATGAAAATGAATGTATCTTACACTAACCCTCAGACACTCAATAATATTGCACTTCCGCTAATCCGGCAGCAAAATGTGCGAGGAACGGCCGGATTAGCGAGAGTCTAGTATTTCTTTTTACTATAAAACGGTGCCACCAGATTTGCATACAAAGATTTATTTTCTTCTTCTTTCTTGGCTCTACAGCTCATGATGAGCCTTGGCCTCTTCTACAATTTCCTTCCATCTCTCTCGGTCCTTTGCCAATAGTCTCCAGTTTCTATAGCCCATTTCCCTAAGATCTTCGATTACTCCATCTTCCCATCTGGCTCTTGGTCGACCACGTGCTCTCTGCCCTCCTGGCTTTCCTTGTAATATTCTTTTTGGTACTTCTGTATCATTCATGCGAGCCACATGTCCCGCCCACCTCAGTCTGGATGATTTCACTATCCTTGTGATGGGTTGGTCTTTGTATATTGTATACAACTCATGGTTGTATCTCCTCCTCCATCTTCCTCTTTCACAGATTGGGCCGATAATTCGTCTAAGTACCTTTCTTTCAAATGCATCCAGTGTTTCAATATCTTTAGTTGTTAACGTCCAGGCTTCAGGGCATATGTAAGCACTGGTCGTATAAGTGATTTATGCATAGTTAATTTCGTGGTACGAGTCAGGAGCCTTGAGGATAGAAGTCTTGTTAGAGCAAAATAGGCTCTGTTGGCCAGCATTAATCTCTGGTTAATTTCAAAGGAGGTATCATTTAGATGTGTAACTGCCGAGCCCAGATACTTGAAATGTTCAACTCTCTCAAATGTATAATTGCCCATTGTTATTGCACTTGGCATAATTCTCTATATGCTTTTCCAGCTGCCATATATTTTGTTTTTTGTTCATTAATAATTAACTCCATATTCCTACTGGCCTGTTCAAGAGCTGTAAATGCCTCTTCCATTGCTTTTTGGGTTCTTGCTATTATATCTATGTCATCTGCGTAGGCCAGTATCTGCACCGATTTATAGAAGATCGTTCCTCTGTTCAGAAGGTTTGCGTTTCTCATCACCTTCTCTAGGGCGGCATTAAAGAGAAGGCATGCCAATGCATCCCCTTGCGCACTCCATTTTTAATACTCAATGTGTTGGACATCATTCCGCCTATTCTTACACTACCTTGTGTTTCGCTCATTGTCATTCTCTCTTGCCGGCCGCGGTGGTCTAGCGGTTCTGGCGCTGCAGTCCGGAACCGCGGGACTGCTACGGTCGCAGGTTCGAATCCTGCCTCGGGCATGGGTGTGTGTGGTGTCCTTAGGTTAGTTAGGTTTAAGTAGTTCTAAGTTCTAGGGGACTTATGACCTAAGATGTTGAGTCCCATAGTGCTCAGAGCCATTGTCATTCTCACCAGCCTTACCAACTTTCTAGAGATTCCCAGTTCATCTAGAGCTTGATATAAGTGCTCTCTATTTATGCTATCATAAGCTGCTTTGAAATCTATAAAGAGGTGATGCGTGCCAACTCCAAATTCGTTTGTTTTTTCCAGGATTTGTCTTAAGGTGAATATTTGATCTATGGTTGCTTTGACCTAGGAAAATGACGACATCGTCAAGCAGATGCTAGTGACTCATCTGCAAATTGTTCTACAACAGTAACGTCAAGTGCGACTTAATTAACACAAATCAAGAACGGGGAGGGCGCTGTTTGTCCCATTTATTCAGAGGTGAACTTAACATTTAGAATTTGGCGTAGTAGCACCTCAATATCTACATAACTCGCGACCCGTCCTAGCTTCGTAAGGGTTGCACTAACTATACTGCCGACGGCTTGTCTGGCGTAGCGGCAATTTTATTTACAGGCAACTGCGTCAAGTTATGATCAAGATTCAGAGAACAACAACAGAGAAGTGATTAACATCACTTTTAATATAACTGAAATGATTTAAGCAGCATGCGCCAGAGAAGTTGCCAGAAGGCACAAATGTTATGTGTGCCATATTTAACTGGAGTTCGGTGTGACGACATCTCGTGGCACGATGGAAGCTGCGAGTTACTGCCCTGCCCGGTCTGCTCTGAATCAGTGTATCTGTTACTCAAGGCCGCATCAAAACGCCTAAAGTAATTCCTCTTAGCCTCAATACTGTCACACGTGCTCCTACATTTCTCCAGAATCTGAACCGATCTTCCCGTAGGTCGGCTTCTACCGGTTTTTTTCATTCTGCTTTAAAGAATTCTTAGCGGTATTTTGCAACAATGGCTTATTAGACGGATAGTTCAGTAATATTCACACCTATCAGTACCTGCATTTTTTTCAAATTGGAATTATCGCATTCTTCTTGAAGTCTGGGAGTATTTCACCTGTCTGAAACTCAGATGGAATAGTTTTGTCATGACTGGCTCTCCCAAGCATACGTCGTTTGCTTGAGAGGCCTTGTTACGGCTTAACTCTTTCAGTGCTCTGTCAAATTATTCGCGCAGTATCATATCTCACATCTCATCTTCATCTACGTCCTGCTCCCTTTCTGTAATATTGCCTTCTAGCACGTCTCCCTTGTGTGGACCCTCGGTATACTAATTCCACTTTTCAGCTTTCCCTTCTTTGCTTAAAAATGGTTTTCCATCTGAGCTCTTGATATTCGTATAGCTGATTTTCTTTTCTTCAAAGGCCTCTTTAATTTCACTATAGGCGGTATCTATCTTTCCCCTAGGAAATTTGTTTCTAAATCCTTACATTTGTGCTCGAGTCATTCATGCTTAGCCATTTTTCACTTGCTATCAGTCTACTTTTTTAGACGTCTGTACTCCGTTTAGCCTGTTTCATTTGCTATACTTTTATATTTCCTCCTTTCATCTAATTCAAATCACCTTTGATATCCAAGGATTTCTACTAGGTGCGTCCAGTAATTAGGTTCCCCTATTTTATAAAATAGATTTCACGTGATTTATGATGCTGAAACAGTTTATTGATATTCTACAACGCTTCTGTTCCTTTTCTACATAGTCTTCATGTTTTTGCAAGCATTTTTGGTAACGTGCCACAAGTTTTTCGAACCAAGTGTTGTATCAGGTCGGGTCATGTGCTCGTAACCAGCTGTTTACTGTTGATGTGACTCCATGATCGGTGTTGAAGTGGTTACCTGCAAGATGATCTTTGAGTCACTTAGGGAGCAAGATCTGGCGATATGGAGGATGCGGAACACTTCCGGATTGAACCTCCCGAACTCCGCCTGGGTCATTGGAGCTACTTGAGGCCCAGCATTGTCATGATGGAAGTGGCTTCTGCGAGACAAAAGTCCAGGACGTTTTCTTTTGATTGCAGCTCGCAGGTTCATCGAGACATTATAGTACGTGTCTACATTTACTGTGGTGTTTCTAGACAGGCGGTGAACGAATAACAGCCCCTGACAATCCCAAAAGATAGTTTCCATAACTTTCCCTGACGAATATGTGACCGTTGCCTTTTTTGGGGCAATTTCGCCAGGTTTATTCCTGGCCATGCTCTGATGTTTTGTCTCAGGGACCGAATGATGCACCTAGGTCTGACCCCCATTTGAATTCTCATACAGCCTTCCCCGCAGACAGAGATTAGCTCCCGATGGATATCGACAGTGGACAGTTGTTTTTTTTCTGTGGAAAAAAAAAAAGATTGACAGAGCGCAGCTCACAAGCGTACGCACTTTGTCATGGTGTGAGCATTGTAAATACATACCACTCAAACTCAGCAGTTCTCACACGCCACGAGTACAGTTTATTTTGCGGCGAAATAAAATAGGGAAATTTACTTATTGGACGACCCTCGTGCTAGGTCGTGTTTGTTTACTTATCCGACCCTCTGCTGCCTTCACAATTTCATCTCTCAAAGTAATCTGTTCCTCTTCTACTGTATTCCAAGCAACTACAATTGATGAACTCGGGCATTCCAAGCGTCATAGAAATACGGACCCGAATCTGTCATCGAAGCTCAGTTCGGCTCGATGCCCATTCGGGTTGAGCCACATTTGCTGCCAGAGTTGACTGTCTTGTGCGCTAAATTTCGTGCTCTATGTACCCCTAAATTAGATACAGATTTAATCTTTGATTGCTCCTGCCATAATATAGACGCACAAAAGCAAAATTTTATTATTTACTATGGTTGCTGGTATCGCTGTCTTAATGACCAGTAGTGTAGCTTCTTTCCGCTCACTGGCACATGTCGATCATTAAGCTCACAAACTGTGACCACTTACCATATGTTGTGTTGCCCAGTTCAGGTCCCCGGTAGTCGAACTGGTAGTAATACACGGGTGCAGAATCAGAATGATTGGCGATGATCCGCACAGCTGAGTACGCTGGTTCCACAAAGAAGATGTCGCTCATCATCTGGGGAAAGAGTTTCAGCCTGGTGTTACATACAGAGCAAAAGTGAAAAATTTTGTCGTGCATAAATTAATAGTAGACCCCAAATTGGTTCAGTGCCCTTGAGTAGGGGACGGTGTTGTACCTTGGATGTAAATATATTTTCTCATTCGATTTTGAAATGATGGCATTCATTTTCTCTTGAACGCACAGCATCTCATTTTTGTATCAAAATATATGCGTACATTTGGAAAACTTTGATTAGTTTTTCTCAGTTATATGTTACTGTGTAATTGAGAACATTGGGCCAGGTTTGCACGCAAGCGGGTTTTGTTGTAATATGGCTGGCAAGGAATTCCTTGAGTGCGAGGTCGCATGTTTGCTGCAGTCTTTTTCTGAAACTACGAAAGTTACTCCAGAAACGTAAGTGTTTTCCCAGATGCGCGAAACTGTTCCGAGGTACAACATGACCATGTATCTACGAACAAATATTCTATTAGAATTTAAAAGTGTTACAATCTCAGCACTGTATTCAACAGGCTATGTGCTACATTATTACTCCGTTGCACATCTATAATCGGTAAGTGAAACGAAATAGAGAAGTGTTATCAAAATCCACTTACAAGTTATAAGTATATCAGTACTTCTGAAGGCTTTCGTGGCTGTTCTCACTGAAGTTAAAATATTATGGGTTGTTAGGCTGAGTCCAATTTCTTTTAAACGACCGACGTTCCGGCTCTTCAGCTGGGATCTTGTTCAGGATCTTATGATGACCACTGTAGACTGAGCACTGTCGGAGGGCTCTCCTCCCCTCTCCCCCCTTTTTTTTCAGCCCCAACGCTTCTTCAGCGATCTCTGCTTCTCGATGACACGGTAAGGTTTAGTTTCTTGATATGGGGAGTACTCGTGAGGGTCATAGGTGCATAACTTTCTCCTCCTTACTTCTTTATCTGTAGTGCTTCATTTTTAATTTCCTATTCAACTAATACCGTGGTTACACTGTAGCGATGGCAGGGTTCTGCTCTGGTGGTACCTCCTACTCGGATGTGACGTATGAAATGTCGGAGTTGGTCTAAATTCTCATGAATTTTTGTAGATCTGAGTTTGATCATTTCTACAATAGCTTCCATATTGAGCTCCTCATACAGTGTCTGGATGCGGGTGTATCGCGAAGTTCCAAGTAATCACCGAAGGACTTTATGTTGTAACAATTGGATGTGCTGTATTTGGGTCTTGCTAGCGAGGCCTCATGATGTGATGCCTGCTGCGGAATAGCAGCATCAGTTCCCTCGGCATTCCAGAGACTTTACGTTTTAGGGCCTGCAGGTGTCTATAAACAGAAAGAAGGTGCCGATTGTCTATGACTCCAAGATACTTGCCAGTTAAGCTCCATGGTACCTCTTGCTTTGTATAGCAAGGTTTCGTCTAGCTGTGAACGATTCTTGCTAAAGAATATTGCTGTTGTTTTGGCCGGTTAATTTTAATCTTGTTATGTCTGCACCACTATGTGATGAGGTTCAGTTGTGTCTGTGGTCTTCTGATGTTGTTGTTGTATCATCAGTGAACTGTGCCAGTTCGTTTGTAATGGTCGGCATGTCGTTGACGTAGATTGTAAACAAGAGTGGTGACAAGACCGAGCCTTGCGGAATTCCGGACCCTACGAGTTTGACCTCCGATCCGATGCCTTCAGTTCGCACTCGCATTTTTCTGTGGGAGAGAAAGCGTGCTGTGAGTTCAATACATTTGTGTGGGGCAATTGTTTGGGCCAGGGACCAGTGTCGCTTTCCGTTATAAAACGGAGT
The DNA here is from genome assembly GCF_023864275.1 of Schistocerca cancellata. NCBI lineage: Eukaryota > Metazoa > Arthropoda > Insecta > Orthoptera > Acrididae > Schistocerca > Schistocerca cancellata. Next base: position 136,332,680 of record NC_064627.1, on the reverse strand, counting down.
TTCCCCGCGCTTGTGCTGGAGAAGTGGGATTATTGGGTAAAATTCTTGCGACTACTGTTGGTCAGCCATCGTCATTAGACAATAACAGACATATTCCCTCGCTAATGCCGAAGAAGGGGGTTTTGGCTAAATCTCCTGTGTCTGCCACTGATGCGCCGACATCATGGTTAGAAAGGGATTTTTCCAGCACTAATGCTGGAGAAGAGTTATTGGTTAAAAATCCTCTCGCTGTCATTGATGAGCCATCATCATTGGCTAGAAGCGAAACGGGCAGAGCAAGAGAGGGCTTATGTTTATGCAAAACATTACTGTCCGCAGAGGCGGCTTCCAGGGCGCTGTCTGTATTGCTCGCACGCCGCGGCGGCGTATCCACTTCCTTAATGGCGGGGAGCCACGACGCCAGAAGCCTATAGCCGTCACCCGTATTGAAGTTGCATACCTTCTTGGAAATTTCAATCGCTTCTCGGACTTCTATAAATGTTGGTTTCCTTAGCCAGCACACGTACGTTATTGAAATCGATGTTAAAGTCATAGCTATCGTGATGTTCCGCTACCATTGATTTCACACTCTGTTTTAGCCGCATGTGTCATTCGCTTCCCTTAATTCAAGGGGGTACCAAAAGATACCTTTCATGCTCATTTTCATGCTTAGAAATAAAAAAAAAGTCTCATGAAGCTAGGTCAGGCGAGTAAGGTGCGTGTGGCAGCGGAACCATGCAAATTTTAATGAAAAACTGTCTAACGGAGATCGCTGTGTGTGCAGGTACATTGTCGTGGTGGAAGAATCAGTCTCCTGTCTGCCACAAATTAGGACTTTTTTGACGAACAGTGCTGCACAATCTTCTTAAAACTTCTAAATTAAAGTATATATATATATATATATATATATATATATATATATATATATATATATATATATATATAGGGTGTTACAAAAAGGTACGACCAAAGTTTCAGGAAAAATTCCTCACACACAAATAAAGAAAAGATATTATGTGGACATGTGTCCGGAAACGCTTAATTTCCAAAAAAAGAATGGTTCAAAAGGCTCTGAGCACTATGGGACTCAACATCTTAGGTCATAAGTCCCCTAGAACTTAGAAGTACTTAAACCTAACTAACCTAAGGACAACGCACACACGCATGCCCGAGGCAGGATTCGAACCTGCGACCGTAGCAGTCCCGCGGTTCCTGACTGCAGCGCCAGAACCGCTAGACCACCGCGGCCGGTGCCTTAATTTCCATGTTAGAGCTCATTGTAGTTTCGTCAGTATGTACTGTACTTCTCGATTCACCGCCAGTTGGCCCAATTGAAGGAAGGTAATGTTAACTTCGGTGCTTGTGTTGACATGCGACTCATTGCTCTACAGTACTAGCATCAAGCACATGAGTACGTAGCATCAACAGGTTAGTGTTCATCACGAACGTGGTGTTGCAGTCAGTGCAATGTTTACAAATGCGGAGTTGGCAGATGACCATTAGTACGGGACAATAGCCGTGGCGTGGTATGTTTGTATCGAGACAGATTTCCAGAACGAAGGTGTCCCGACAGGAAGACGTTCGAAGCAATTGATCGGCGTCTTAGGGAGCACGGAACATTCCAGCCTATGACTCGCGACTGGGGAAGACCTAGAACGACGAGGACACCTGCAATGGACGAGGCAATTCTTCGGGCATTTGACGATAACCCTAATGTCAGCGTCAGAGAAGTTGCTGCTGTACAAGGTAACGTTGACCACGTCACTGTTGCAAATGTTCTCTTTACGGATGAGGCTTCATTCCAACATGATCAAATTGTAAATTTTCACAATCAACATGTGTGGGCTGACGAGAATCCGCACGCAATTGTGCAATCACGTCAACAACACAGATTTTCTGTGAACGTTTGGGCAGGCATTGTTGGTGATGTCTTGATTGGGCCCCAAGTTATTCCACCTACGCTCAATGGAGCACGTTATCATGATTTCATACGGGATATTCTACCTGTGCTGCTATAATATGTGCCTTTACAAGTACGACACAACATGTGGTTCATGCACGATGGAGCTCCTGCACATTTCAGTCGAAGTGTTCGTAGCTTCTGAACAACAGATTCGGTGACCGATGGATTGGTAGAGGCGGACCAATTCCATGGCCTCCACGCTCTCCTGACCTCAAACCTCTTGACTTTCATTTATGGGGGCATTTGAAAACTCTTGTCTACGCAACCCCGGTACCAAATGTAGGGACTCTTCGTGCTCGTATGGTGGACGGCTGTGATACAATACGTCATTCTCCAGGGCTGCATCAGCGCATCAGGGATTCCATGCGACGGAGGGTGGATGCATGTATGCTCGCTAACGGAGGACATTTTGAACATTCCCTGTAACAAAGTGTTTGAAGTCACGCTGGTACGTTCTGTTGCTGTGTGTTTCCATTCCATGATTAATGTGATTTGAAGAGAAGTAATAAAATGAGCTCTAACACGGAAAGTAAGCGTTTCCGGACACATGTCCACATAACATATTTTCTTTCTTTGTGTGTGAGGAACGTTTCCTGAAAGTTTGGCCGTACCTTTTTGTAACACCCTGTATATATATACTTAAGGCTCACCGGCCATTTGACCATCTTCTTCTGTGCGGACGCACAAACAGTGCCCGAACTCTTACGGCAAACGGCAAAAAACCGCGAGTAATGAGTATAATGGACAGGGGCACTATGAATATAGTGCGGGATAATAAGTTGAGAATGTGGGTCTCACGGGAGGTGTGCCAAAGATAAGTCCCTGCAGTCGCACTATCCTCTGTGTCCTCGGTGGCCCAGATGGATGTAGCAGGCACGGTAGCTCAGCATGTTCGGTCAGAGGGTTGGCTACCCTCTGTAACAGAAAACTGTGTGAATGGATCAACGAAGAACCTAAACGGGTGTCAACGGACGTCCGTCCCGAACAAGTTCAACGGCCAATATAGAACAAAATGAATTTAAAAAAAGATGGATAGAGCGTCTGCCATGTAAGCAGGAGATGCCAGGTTCGAGTCCCGGTCGGGGCACACATTTTCAACTGTCCCCGTTGACTTATATCAACACCTGTATGCAGCTAGGGGGTATTCATTTAATTGTAATTCCAAATTAAAGCTTTGATTCACGGTCTGACCTGGGAAATAAACTCTGAATGAACTACGCCCTTGGCATAAAGAAAGTAAATCAGCATTGTTTTGATGTTTGATTTGACTTGACAACATTTTCTTGGACGGGGTGGCGGTGACGTCTTCCATTGGCTTGACTGTTGCTTTGTTCGTGGGTTGTAACCATACCACCATGGCTGATCATCAGCAAAATCTGGATCAGTTTGATGCTGTTCTTTCAAAGCACGACATGTTTCAACTCGGCGCTCCTTTCCATTGTTACCCGAGGAACAAACTTGGCAGCAGCTCTTTTCATTCCCAAACCTTCCGTTAAAATTCGCTGAACCGAGCTCCAGGATAACTCACTAATCTCTGACAGTTGATCAATTGTCCGTCGACGGTCTGCAGCCCAAGCTCTCGAATTTTTTCAATATTTTCGTCGATTCGGGCAGTTGATGGGCGTCCAGAACGAGGTTTGTCATCACTCGACGTGTCGTCATTTTAAAATCGAGCAAACCACCCGTACACTTTAATTTTCCCCATAGCGTCATCTTGGTAAGCTGTTTTCAACATTAAATCATTTTCAGCAGGATTTTTACCGATTAGAAAATGAAATTTTACAGCTGCACGTTGTCCACTTAAACCTGCCATCATAAAAAACGAAACAAGAACAAAAGAGCAGCAGCAAAAATAATCACTGCAGATGAACAGGACAAGCCAGGTCGACAACATAGACGGCGCTGAACTGGTAATGAGTTGCAGTGTACACGCTTAGCCTAAAAATGCGTGCCACAAAGCTCCGCCCACGGCTATGTTATTCCGTGTTTTTTGTGTACCCCCTCGCACGTTCTTTAACAGTCCTCCTCGTTTCGCCTATGTACACTTTTCCGCCGCCATACATCAGCCTTCCGTCGGAAAAAGTCTTTTATTTTGTTTTGACTGAAGAAATTGGTCTGAATACCGTTTTTCCCTACAAGCCTGCCTATACGGTCAGTGACCACAGAAACAAACGGTAACTTAACAGTGGGAGAAAGCGGTTCCTGATCATTCCTACTTGCATAGTTTTATTTCACTAAAAAGCCCTGTTTACGGATAAACTGTCATAGCCATTGGACTTCATTGTCTTCATTAAAAATCCAAATCCGATTCCAAGCTATTGTCATCGCTGTTACTGAAGGCACGTGAAGACATAAAGTTGAGCACTGCTTGCTTCTGGGCTGGGAGGTGGTGCGAAGTGGCCTCTAAATACCTATTTGTGATTGTAGGCTTTCTATACGATCTGTGTCTTAGGGGGTGGTCACATCTTCTATATACGAACACATTTAGAAACGGAGACTGATCTCACTCTCAGTCTCCAAGGTAAGCTTGATTCTGTAATGAATTCCATCTAAGAAATTGTGGAACCCATGAAGTTCCTTGCTGTGTGATCATATAGCAAATATGTCATCCACACAGCGGAGCCAACAGGAAGACTTCCATTGAGCACTACTTAATCCCTATTGCTCAAAATGTTCCATAAAAATATCAGCTGCTACTGGCGTTAAGGGCGACCCCGTTGTAATAAGTCTTAAGTCTGTAAATAGTGGAAGTTTAATTTTAAATCTTTTACATACTCTGACTGTTCTTAACTGAGGATCACTGAAATGAATAATTTACTTTAATTTTTGACAATACTTGGTTGTAATAGCCAAGAAACTAGCAAATGTCTGAATAATGGTTTTAATGAAAGCAGATGTAAATATTAAACCTGTAAATACTAGAAGTTTAAATTTAATTCATGTACATAATTTTACTGTTTATTGACTGAGGATCATTAAAATTAATGAAACTCAAGTTTTTCTAATTACATTTTTGTAATGTGTTTATCTGACATGTTCCACACCCAGGAGGATTCCCTCTTTTATGGATCTATGGAATGAATAATTAATCTAATCTAATCTAATACCAAGACCATCAGACCATAGAATTCACCGTTTATTTAATATAGCTCGATCGAATACATAAATCAGTTAAGTCACAAATATCTCTCTTGTTCTGCCCGTTTCGCTTGTGACTTATGGTCATGGCCAACCCATAGCAGCAGGAGGAATTTAACCAATAACTCTTCTGCAGCGTAAGTACGGGAAAAGGCCCTTTCTAACCATCACGTTGGCCCATCAATGGCAGCCACAAGAGTTTTAGCCAGTAACCCCATCTCTTCAATATCAGCGTGGAAATACTTCTCTACCATCCAATGGCGATGGCCCACCAATGGAAGCCACAAGATTTTTACCCTCCAGCACAAGCTCGGAAAACTCCCCTTTATAAGACGCGACACTCGTCTGTGACAGTGCTCTGTCTACAGTCCACCGCCACAGGATCCTGAAGAAGGTCCCAGCAGAGTGGTCAGAAACGTCGATCGTTTAAGAGAAATATGACACAGCCTAAGAGCCCAGAATATTTTAACTTCAAATTTAATTAGACTGATAATAACTGCATCTGGTTTGAGGAGAAATTTTCTATTTTTCTTTTGTGCGAACTTACTACCAAAATTGTACGTACGAGTACATAGTTTAATAAGTTTACTGTGTGGAAGTATTCAAAGCAATTTTAATACTCTGACAGTGGGCATGATAACTGACGTCGAATGCTCACAAAAAAATATTGTAGCAAATATAGTGCAGAGCCCTGAAGGTGGCAGGGGTAAAATACAGGGAGCGAAAGGCTATATACAATTTGTACAGAAACCAGATGGCAGTTATAAGAGTCGAGGGTCATGAAAGGGAAGCAGTGGTTGGGAAGGGAGTGAGACAGGGTTGTAGTCTCTCCCCGATGCTATTCAATCTGTATATTGAGCAAGCAGTAAAGGAAACAAAAGAAAAATTCGGAGCAGGTATTAAAATCCATAGAGAAGAAATAAAAACTTTGAGGTTCGCCGATGACATTGTAATTATGTCAGAGACAGCAAAGGACTTGGGAGATCAGTTAAACGGAATGGACAGTGTCTTGAAAAAGGGGGTATAAGATGAACATCAACAAAATCAAAACGAGGATAATGGAATGTAGTCGAATTAAGTCGGGTGATGCTGAGGGAATTAGATTAGGAAATGAGGACTTTTGCTATTTGGGTAGCAAAATAACTGATGATGGTCGAAGTAGAGAGGACACTAAATGTAGACTGGCAAATGGCAAGGAAAGTGTTTCTGAAGAAGAGAAATTTGTTAACATCGAGTATTGATTTAAGTGTCAGGAAGTCGTTTCTGAAAGTATTTGTATGAAGTGTAGCCATGTATGGAAGTGAAACACGGACGATAAATAGTTTAGACAAGAAGAGAATAGAAGCTTTCGAAATGTGGTGCTACAGAAGAATGTTGAAGATTATATAGTAGATCACATAACTAATGAGGAGGTGTTGCATAGAATTGGGGAGAAGAGGAGTTTGTGGCGCAACTTGACTAGAAGAAGGGATCGGTTGGTAGGACATATTCTGAGGCATCAAGGGATCACCAATTTAGTACTGGAGGGCAGCATGGAGGGTAAAAATCGTAGAGGGAGACCAAGAGATGAATACACTAAGCAGGTTCAGAAGGATGTGGACTGCAGTGCGTACTGGGAGATGAAGAAGCTTGCACAGGATAGAGTAGCATGGAGAGCTGCATGAAACCAGTCTCAGGTCTGAAGACCACAACAACAACACAGCGCGTAATGGGATCTGAGGCTTTCCCAGCGTGTATGTCGCCTCCGAGGTTCTCGGGTGTACTGCCGGATGCAATCGTCGAAGATCCACGATATTTCGACGAACAATCGTTCCGCCGTCATAAGGTCGTACTTATGATGGCGGAACGGTTGTCGCTGAAATATCGTGGACCTTCGACGATTGCATCCGGCAGTACGCCCTAGAATCTTGGAAGCGAAGTATAGCGCGTGTTTGACACATCGCATTCGCATTTCTGTGTGCACTCTATTGCTGAATTATTCTGTCGCAGAACACACTAAAATAGAAAGCATTTTAGGGGAATTCTCTAACCGAATGTAATATCAATACGTTTTCTGCCAAAGTACAATAGTGCTATCGACCTCCGCCTGCTTAGCTGAGTGGTAACGTGTTTGCCTGCCATGTAGCGGCACCGAGTTTGATTCCCAGCCTGCCTAGAAATTTTCTCCGCTTGTGGACTGAGTGTTGTGTTGTCCTCATTATCACCGATATGCAATTCGCCCAGTGTGGTGTCACCTGAAATACGACTCGCAACTCTGCGGCGGAACTTTCCCGGATGGGGCCTCCCAGCCATCAATGCCGCACGGTCATTTCATTTCATTCTACACCATCCATATGTTCTCCATCTAATATCATTGGAGCTCATCAGCAGATCATTATTATTAACACTATTAGTTGATTTGATCATCGTACTGAGTTATCTTCTTCTACTGGTGACTGTATTATTACTAGTTCGATTGTTTTTTTTCTTTGATTAATCTAAACTGTCACTGAAGCTCGTTCCATGTTAGTTTCATATGATCGGACTCTCTCTTTCCAAGCGTTTACCCCGACTTGCGGGGTCTGCTTCGTAAATAGTGATTTGGCACGGTTAACTTTGAAGGGGTGGCCAGATGCCCTTCCTGTCGCCTCCCCATATACCCCCCCCCCCATAACGGAAACAGTGTACCCCAGATGTCTGCATCTTGTGTGAATGATGAAACGGTGCGGTTCAAATGTCTGCGAGTCGTGTAACTGAGACGGGACGTTGGGACCAGCCCGGTATTCACTTAGTGAGATGTGGAAAACCGCCTAAAAACCACATCTAGGCAGGCCAGCACACTGGCTCTCGTCGTTAAACCGCCAGGCAGATTCGATCTGGGGCCGGCGCGCCTACCCGAGTCTAGGAAGCTTTTCAACTAAATACTTAGGGATTACAATTACAAATACCATAAATTGGAACGATCACATAGATAATGTTGTGGGTAGAGCCAACAAAAGATTGCGATTCATTGGCAGAACACTTAGAAGGTGCAATAGGTCTGTTAAAGAGACTGCTTACACCACTCTTGTCCGCCATATTCTGGAGTATTGCTGTGCAGTGTGGGATCTGCATCAGATGAGACTGACGGATGACATTGAAAAAGTACAAAGAAGGGCAGCTCGTTTTGTATTATCGCGAAATAGGGGAGATAGTGTCACAGACATGATACGTGAATTGGAGTGGCAATCATTGAAACAAAGACGTTTTTCGTTGCAAAGGGGATCTTCTCATGAAATTGCAATCACCAGTTTTCTGCTCCGATTTGCGAAAACATTCTGTTACCACCCACCTACATAGGGAGAAATGATAACATAAGAGAAATCAGGGCTCGCACAGAAAAATTTAAGTGCTCATTTCCCCGCGCGCCTTTGGAGAGTAGAACGGTAGAGAGACAACTTGAAGCCCGCATCTCGTGGTCGTACGGTAGCGTTCTCGCTTCCCACGCCCGGGTTGCCGGGTTCGATTCCCGGCGGGGTCAGGGATTTTCTCTGCCTCGTGATGGCTGGGTGTTGTGTGCTGTCCTTAGGTTAGTTAGGTTTCAGTAGTTCTAAGTTCTAGGGGACTGATGACCTTAGATGTTAAGTCCCATAGTGCTCAGAGCCATTTGAACCATTTTTTTAGACAACTTGAAGGTGGTTCATTGAACCCTCTGCCAGGCACTTAATTCTGAATAGCAGGGTAATCACGTAGATGTAGATGTAAAAGTACGCGGACAGCCCTATATAATATGGAAGTGACCGCTAGATGTCACGGGAGTCGGACCCATCAGTATAACAGGAGGCGGGGAGTTTTTTGTAATAAGTAGAGAGTTGGGTTGGGTTGTTGTGAGGGAGGAGACGAGACAGCGAGGTCATCGGTCTCAACGGGTTAGGGAACGACCGGGAAGGAAGTCGGCCGTGCCCTTTCAAAGGAACCATCCCGGCATTTGCCTGGATCGATCTAGGGAAATCTTGGAAAACCTAAATTAGGATGGCCGGACGCAGGATTGAACCGTCGCCCTGCCGAATGCGAGTCCAGTGTGCTAATCACGGCGCCACCTCACTCGCTAAATAATCAGTAGAGAACCAGGGACAGCAGAATGGATCAGTGAGGAGAGTCCAGTGACTCCGAAGGTGGGCTAGTCACTGGGTGCCACCTGAGTAACAGGTCCATCAGGGACAGTCGACTGTAGGTGACGTGACTGTGAAGTAGAAACGCGAAGGAACAACCTCAGCAAAACTAACACCAGGTAGACCTTATGTATTTGCAGACAGGGATCGTCGAGCACTGTAAAAAATGCTTGAAAAAGTCGCATAAATTCAGCTTAAGGAAACACCCCTGAGTTCCAATGTGCCACTAGCAGTCCAGCTAGCACAGTGTCTATGCGGAGGATGGTAAAAAGAATGGGTTGCGATGGTCGAGCAGCTCTCCATGAGCCGCACATTTCAGTGGTCAGTGCCCAGCCTTAAATGAGCTGGTGTAGAGAGCGATGCCACTAGACTGGGGGTTGGGGTTGTGTTGTTTGGGGGAAGGAGACCAGACAGCGAGGTCATCGGTCTCATCGGATTAGGGAAGGACTGGGAAGGAAGTCGGCCGTGACCATTCGAAGGAACCATCGCGGCATCTGCCTGAAGCGATGTAAGGAAATCACGGAAAACCTAAATCAGGATGACCAGAAGAGGGATTGAACCGTCGTCCTCCCGAATGCGAGTCCAGTGTGATGCCACTAGACAGTGGATAAGTGGAGACGAGTGATTTGGAGCGATGAATCACGCTACGCGCGGTGACAATGCGATGAAAGAGTTTGTGTTTGCCAGATGCATGGAGAACGTTACCTGCAACCATTTGGAGCAGCAGCGGTGAAGCGTGGAGAAGATGGTGTTATGGTATGTGGACGCTTTTCATCGTTAAGATGCGGTATCGTTATTGCGCTTAAGAAAACACACCAAGAGAGGTGGCGCAATGGTTGGCACACTGGACTCGCATTCGGGAGGACGACGGTTGAAACCCGTGTCCGGTCATCCAGGTTTAGGTTTTCCGTGACTTCCCTAAATCGCTTCAGGCAAATGCCGCGATGGTTCCTTCGAAATGGCGAGGCCATTTTCCTTCTCCCTTCTTCTCTAATCTAAGCTTGTGCTCCGTCTCTAATGACCTCGTTGTCGACGGGACGTTAAACACTGGTCTCCTCCTCATCCTTTAAGGAAACACAAAATGTGAAAGGGTATGAACACATTTTAAAGCATTGTGTACTGTGTGAAGCTGAGGAACAGTGCCGAGACGATGATTGTAACATCCTGATAAAGCACCCTGCACAAAGCCGCATCTGTAAGACAATCGTTTGTGGACAAGAACATTCCTGAAATGGATTGACCTAACCAGGATCCCGATCTGAACGCAGTGGAATATCTTTGGGTGAGTGAGAACGTAGTCTTCGCTCCAGGTCCCTGAGTCCAACATTACTATATTCTTTTGTTTAGGCTCTTGAGGAAGAATGGGCTGCTATTCCTCCACAGATTTTAGACACCTCACTGAAAATGTCCTCAGCAGAGTTCAAACTGACGTTCACCCCACATTAACGTCCAATAATAGATGTAGAGATACTTTTGATCAAATAGTGTAATATAAAAAAGGGTATCTGCCAGAAAGTAAAAATAGAATATAATTTGGCAAATCATGGAAAGCAGCAGACCTGGAACGGCTAGGAAAGTGTGAGTCTAAACAATTGATGAAATTTTTTTCAGTTGACAATTGTCTCCATCACATTGGATGGAACTGGAACAGCTTAACTCGTACGAGTTGTTACCACAACCGTGGTATCTCGTTACAAAAGTAATACTCAAAGAGTCACCTAATGCCCATCTTGTTCAGTAGGATGTCAAATAACCGATATGGGCGTTAGGTAACTGACAGACCTGTTAGTGATTCTGATGACGAGTCATAATGGTCGAAATCACTAAATTGTTATACGTCCATCCAGTGTGATCAAGACACCTGCGAGTAAAAAAGTATTTCCCAAAACAGATCGCTTGCTCCAAACTGACAATGTCAAATTTCATTGAATCTCTTTCCGTGTCAGTTTCAAGAGACTGCACAATTATATTTCAATATCTATCTTCATTTTAATATAATAATGTAGAAAGTGATCATTTTCAACAAGTTGTACATTTTCTTTATCGATTAGCTTTTCTGTTTCGAAACGGTAGCTTTATTTCGATTTGCTAGGTGTAATTATGTACAACTTGTGAAGAAACCAGACGGCCGTTAAATGAGTCGAAGGCCATGAAAGGTAAGGAATGGTTGAGAAGGAAATGAGACAGCTTTATAACCTGTTCCCGACGTTATTCAACCTGTACATTGAGCAGGCGCTAAAAGAACCCAAAGCAAAATTTGGAGAAGGAAATAAAGTTCACAGAGAAAAAAATTAAAACTTTGAGGTCTGCTGATGTCATTGTAATTCTGTCAGAGACAGAAAAGAAGTTGGAAGAACTGTTGAACGGAATGGACAGTGTGTTGAAAGGAGGATATAAGGTGAACATTAAGAAAACCAAAACATAGGTAATGGAATGTAGTCGAATTAAATCAGGTGATGCTGAGGGAATTAGATTAGGAAATGAGACACCTAAGTGGTAGGCAGAAAAATAACTGATAACAGGCGAAGCAGAGGGGGACATAAAATATAGGCGGGAAATGACAAGCAAAGTGTTTCTGCAAGAAGAGAAATTTGATAGTATCGAATGTAGGTTTAAGTGTTAGGAAGTCTTTTTTTTAAGGTCTTTTGTCTGAGAGTAGCCTTATACGGAAGTGAAACGTGGATGATAAGCAGCTGAGAGAAGATTTCGAAATGCGATGTTACAGAAGAATTATGAAGATCGAATGGATGGATCATGGGGACTACTGAGGAGGTACTGAATAGAACTGGCGAGAAAAGAAATCTGTGGCACAAAGAAATCGTTAATTTAGTACTGAAAGGAAGAGGGGGGGGTGGTAAAATTGTAGATGGAGACCAAGAGACGAGTGCAGTAAGTGGGTTCCAGCAGTTATATGGAGATGAAGAGGCTTGCACAGGATAGAGCAGCGTGGAGAGCTGCATCAGGCCAGTCTTCGGATTGAAGACTACTACAACAACAACAACACAACAACAACAACAACCAAGGGTATAATATCACATGTAGACTGTCATTATACGAGGGTAAGGCAATTATTATCCGCAATTTAGTTACATTTTTGTTTATTTTGGTAGTAGTACAGTTTTACGTTGATGATGCATGCTTTGTTCATTTGTTGTTATGTCTTTGCAATTTTCAAGTTGCTAGTTAGTTTCGTTATGTTGTCATGCTGTGTTAATCATGGCTGCTGTCTATTCGCACCAAACAAGAGCAACGTTCAGTGATCCATTTTTTGTGGTCGGAAGGCGTATCAGGGGCCGAAATTCATAGAAGACTTTCGGTACAGTACGGGAACAGTGTTTTGCCACAACGGAGTGTCTACGAATGAATTGAAAAATTCCGAAATGGTCGCACAAGTGTTACGCACGATGAAGGAGCCGGACGACCGTTTACCGCCACAAAGGAAGAAACCATTGAGCGTTCACGTGAAAATGATTCACGTAGACAGACGATTAACTACTGGCAAAGTGGCACAGCGTCTGCAAATTAGTCACGGTTCTGCCTAAGAAATCATCCACATCAGACTTGGCTTTCATAAAGTTTGTGGAAGATGGGTCCCAGAACAACTCACACAGTTGCATAAACAAACGCGCAAAAAAAAAAAAAAAAAAAAAAGTTGGATCGCTATGTTAACGAAGGGGACAACTTCTTAAGACAGCGTCATTACTGGTGACGAAACATGGATCAATCATTACGAGCCGGAGAGTAAACGGCAGAGTATGGAATGGAAACATCCAAATTTCTCCGTGCAAGAAAAAGTTCAAGATTCTAGCGTCCGCAGGAAAACTGATGCTTGTGGTTTTTTGGGACGCACAAGGTACAGTACTGGAATATTATGGGGAAAGGGGCACAACAATAAAAACAAAATGGTTCAAATGGCTCTGAGCACTATGAGACTTAACATTTGAGGTCATCAGTCACCTAGAACTTAGAACTACTTAAACCTAACTAACCTAAGGACATCACACACATCCATTCCCGAGACAGGATTCGAACCTGCGACCGTAGCGGTCGCGCGGTTCCAGACTGTAGCGCCTACAACAGCTCAGCCACAGTGGTCGGCTACAACAATAAACACTGCAAGTTACAGTGAGATGCTTACTGCCAGGCTAAAGCCTGCAATTCGAAGGGAACGCCGAGGATTGCTGTCAAAATGTGTTGTGTTGTTGCACGACAACGCCCGTTCGCATACTGCTGCACACACCGCTGAAACGTTCCAGAAACTCAAATCATTCTGTATATAGTCTCGATCTTGCCCCTTTTGACTATCACTTGTTTGGTCCACTCACACGGGCATTAAGGGGCTGTCGATTTGTCTCGGACGAAGCAGTGGAAGAAGCGGAGCATTCCTGGCTCGCAGCTCAACCGAGAATCTTCTTTTATGAGGGCATCTGGAAGCTTGTACAACGATGGACCAATACGTTGAAGCGCAAGGGGACTATGTCAAAAAACGATGTTCCTTTAAGTTGTAATTCTTCAGGCTTTCTCGACGAGATCTTGACATGTGGAATAATCGGGTCTACTGCCGGATGTTTGTGTCGCTCTGGCACAATATTTCGGTCACGTAACTCGTTTCCTTCTTCAGGTGCTACCTGAGACTGTAAGTTTCCTATGCGATTAAAATAAAATTTTATAACACTTTGCGGATGCCGCTCGAAGTGGCCGAGCGGTTCTAGGCGCTACAGTCTGGAACCGCGCGACCGCTACAGTCGCAGGTTCGAATCCTGCCTCGGGCATGGGAGTGTGTGATGTCCTTAGGTTAGTTAGGTTTGAGTAGTTCTAAGTTCTAGGGGACTGATGACCTTAGAAGTTAAGTCCCATAGTGCTCAGAGCCATTTGAACCATTTTGAACTTTGAGGATAATAATTGACTTGCTTCCGTATGATAGGACTGGCAGAGTTACATCAAGTGGAATGACAGGTGAGCGACTTACGCCGACGATGTCCTGGGCGTCGTCCAGCGTGATGTCGGTGTGTCCGCAGTAGAAGTCCCGCGCCTGGACGGCGGCCAGCAGGCGCGCGGCCCCCGTGGGCAGGTGCAGCAGGATGGACACCAGCGGCACCAAGCAGTCGCTCACCAGCTGCAGCGGGGCGTCGTTCTCCAGCAGGGGAGGCCCGAAAGGAGCTGCACAAACAACATCCTCACTCATCCGCTCCTTTTGGGCAACACACACTCTAACAAGGAGACGACACGACGATGGGGTCGGGGATTTGTCCGAAATGTTGTGTGGTGAAGGAGGACCCCTAAATCCCTCACGTGGTTAAAATATTAGGACGCACTACCCGGAAAATCCTGGGAAAAATCGATCCAAAGTTTCTTAGGTGCCGTATCAGTATAAAATGTTAGTGCATTGCCGAGGCGCCATCTGGCCTAGATGTTTAGGCCTCGGACTCTTACGCCAGAGGTCTCCGGTTCGATTCCTCCTCCAGTACTTTTTTCCTTCTGTTTCATTTTCTTTTGTTATTCCATCAATTATTCAGAAAGTTTTCCAAACCTACATTATCTTTAATAAATTAGTTACATTATTGAATACAAATTATGTCCTTTTTGTCCAACAATACGATTCATGGTGGTGGGTTTCCCATTTTTCATTGTAAAGTATATGAGGAGAAACATTGGGTTTTTAATCAGAATAGCAAAGTCGATTGGGAAACATTCAATTTTTATACATATAATAATTATAAACAAGAACCGCAGTGGTAATTATCGTAAAAACAAACAAATCAATAATTTTTGCGACATCTTGGGCAACATATGAAAGCGGATTTTTTACAATCACAGGGCGTTTGCAATAAATCTGTACAAAAACATGCCCCATTAACATTTACGAAAATGTTTTGAGTTTCTGATAATTTTGAGGCCAACCAGGAATATTGAATCATGTCTCGGAATATTGGTGACGATAATTGATGGTGAATTATAGAATGAATTTTTATACAGTCTTCCCGGGAATTAATTTCACGATTCTCCTGTGACAATGCGCTGTAATTTTGTAAGCAACAGAAGGAAAAAAAAATGTGCGGGAGGAGGAATCGAAACCGAGACCTCGGGCATAAAGTTCCGAACGCTAACCATGTAGGCCAAACGGCGGCTCGGCAATGCACTAACATTTTATACTCATTTGGCACCTAAGAAACTTTGGATAGATTTTTCTCGGGATTTTCCGTGTAGTGCGTCCTAATATTTTAACCAGGTGAGGTGTTAGGGGTCCTCTTTCACCACACAAAATTGCGGACAAATCCCAGACCCCACGGTCGTGCCGTCTCCTTGTAAGATAAGAAAAGATGTATGTTCAAATGTGTGTGTAATCTTATGGGACTTAACTGCTAAGGTCATCAGTCCCTAAGCTTACACACTACTTAACCTAAATTATCCTAAGGACAAACACACACACCCATGCCCGAGGGAGATATCGAACTTCCGCCGGGACCAGCCGCACAGTCCATGACTGCAGCGCGTTAGAGCGCTCGGCTAATCCTGCGCGGCAAGAAAAGATGCACCATAAAGAAATTATCCACTAGATGTGTCGTGCATGTACTGACAAACAAATGATTACTATTTCAGAAAAAAATAGATGATTCATTCAAGAGAAATAGCTTCATAAACTGAGCAAGGGAGTAACGTGTTCGTCCACCTCTGGCCGTTATGCAGGCAGTTATTCGGCTTGGCATTAATTGATACAGTTATTGGATGTCCTCCTGAGGAATACAGTGCCAGATTCTGTCCCATCGGTGAGTTAGATCGTCAGAATCCCGAGATTGTTGGAGGGCCCTGCCGATACTGTTCCAAACATTCTCAACTAGGGAGAGATCCAGCGACATTGCAGCCCAATGTACAGTTTTGTAAGTACGAATACAAGCAGTAGAAACTCTCGCCTGTGGAGCGTGCTTTATGCTCAAGTTTAAGCCCAGAATGGCTTGCCATGAAGGACAACAAAACGGGGCGTAGAATATCGTCGACGTTCCGCTGTGGCACAAACCGTGCCACAGATGACAACCAAAGTGGTCCTGGTATGAAATTAAATGGCACCTCAGATCATCGTTCCAGGTTGTCAGTCCATATGGCTGCTGACAGCCAGACTGGTGTCCTAACGCTGTCTGGAGCTCCTCCAGACACGTCTTAGGCCTGTACTCCCATTCACTGTAGTAGAATTGTGTTCAGTGATGAGTCCTGCTAGGAACTGGGCCCTCATGACCAGCAATGGTGTTTCTGGAGACCTTCCACAGTTTGTCTTGGTGCTTGCCAAACCCTACCTTGGTCAGGAATTGTCGTCGGATCTCTACCCAACTGAGAATCATTGCGACATTGTGGCAAGGACCTAGTGTCAGCGCGGGATTTTGACTATCTAACGCGCCAATTGGTCAGAATTTGGCACGATAACCTGTTGTGTACATAGTTCTGCGTAGTCAGCGCGTACACAACTTTCCCAGTAGAGTGCGCCCCGCTAAGAACAACAGTGCAGGCGCAGCGCTCGTCCGTCTTCGCACTGTGAGATAGCGCTGCCATAAAGACGGACCAAATTCTGCTTCCGCCGATCCGCGTATTAATATGTAATGCAGCCAATGAGATTGCTGCTAACGTAGAACCTTTTCTCCTCGCGGATCACACTCGCGCAGTGATACCTGAACGCGCGAGGTATTATAACGAGTGTACAGACCTCCGATTACTCAGTCTGCGTTAGTCTGCATTAGTCTGTACCAGTCTATAGTCAAGTTTCAGTCTGCGCCTAATAAGATTATGATATTCCTGTGCATAGCCATGAAGATAAATGTATAGACACTTTGTCAAGTATCAGAGATATGTGAGAATAAGATTAACGTACCAAGACCAAAGGAACTTCAGATTGTCAATTGTAAACGGCATGTCTATGTTATTTATTATTTTAATAAATGTGTGTGAAAGTCAATCAATTTCTGTTTAAAGTTGGTTACCGTCAATCTGCTACTCTAAGCGTGCAAGTGGCATTTATATCGTCTGACCTAACGGCAGAAGATAAACACGCCACGATTAGACCACGAGACATATTGCTGACACTCGCCTACTTCGTTAGAGCGACAAGTCAAATAATCTGATGGTGTGTGTACCGAAGGTCTTACAGTACGCACACCACATAACCCTTAACAAGACATCCAACAACTCTTATGAATCAATACCAAGCGGAATAACTGCGTGCATAAGGGCCAGAGCTAGACCAACATGTTATGAACTAGTTCGTGAATTTCTTTCTCTCGAATAAATCATCCAATTTTTTCTGAAATTGTAATCGTTTGTTTGTCTGTACGTGAACATCACATATATCGATTTCCGTCCAATTCGGATAAATTTTTCGTGGTGCGACTTCCGTTTTTCGTCTTGGAGAGTATCTGTACAAATAGATTTCTTGGCAACAGCGTGCATTCAGTTCTGCCAAATGTAAAAGAGCGGAGTAGAATGAAGTAGTTAGTTTCTACAGGAGGTCTTGTCCATCTCATCTCGAGCCATGAACAATACGCCTCAAATTTATGTATGTCCAAATTCATGTCCACTTTAACCTGTATAAATATGAGGGCCATAAGGACCAATGCGAAATGTATTCTTCCTGGCTAATATCGGCCACCAACCTGTGGTGGTCGAGGAAATCTGTCCAAGGTTAACTCTGGGGAATCTGGTCCCGAATCGTGAAGAGGTGGAGACCATAACCGCACGGTAGGTACCTTGAGCTAACTGGCAGTGGAGAGAGAAGGGAGAAGACGTGGACAGACATTCCTTACCTGTGCCAGGTACAATACATATCCTCGTCTGATCGGCCTCGCTGGCTACTATTGTTAGAGATGCAGTTGATGTCATCCATTTAGGGGCTTGAACTAAGCGAGAGCTGTAACGAAATTCCGTAATAACGCTACAGACTTTCAGGGATGATGTAGAATGGTAAGTGTATGAATCTGAGGTAAGGGGCCCCAGTCCGGAAATGACCGAGTCGAAAGTTGTAAGGGATAATCGTTCTGATACTTCTGACAATGGAGCTCTTCTACTGGAAACTCTTAGCGTTCCATATTTTTGGAGGACGTCGTGTGGACCAAAACAAGAATAAACGTTCAGTACAGATGAGCTCTAAAGTGCATACCTTAAGACCTATTAGCACTTATTCATCACTGGTACTCTTAGGCACATCTCTTCTATCGAACAACTGCTCATAGCTCTTAACGTAGCATTTGAGAGCCCATGTCCTGAGGGAATGCAGTGACGTTGATCCAATGAATTGCAAACTGACAGCGCACGGACGCGCGGCGCCAGTACAGCTTACGGCCCAGTAAGTCGGTTGCCTGTCCTGAGGTTGCTCCCTCCGGCACCGGCACCTTGCTGAAACGCCCTGCCTTGAGGCTGTCGGCAGGCATCTCTGTGATGAAGGCTCCCTCCAAATCGGGCTCAACCACGGGCGCCATTACCACGGCCGACAGTCCGTCCTGTGGAACAACGTAAGACCGGTACACTGCTAAAAAGTGTTCTCAGGTATCAGCAAATGTGAACAAATACAACATCTAATCACAGAGTTACACGTTGAAATTATTTCTATAAAAATGTTTCGCAAACCACAGCAACAGCAGCTGCAGTGCGGTACATAGTGACGTCAGTAGTTACCCACTTTTCGAAACTCCCTTGCAGCTTAAAACTCACAACTGACGGAAAAACGATGCATTCTCCTTGCCTACCTGGACGTCAATCATGGTGCAAATTGCGGAAGGCTGTGGTGGCAGTGGTGGTTAGTGTTTAACGTCCCGTCGACAACGAGGTTATTAGAGACGGCGCGGAAGGCTGTAATTTGAGAAGTGTGTTTTGAACACAAGAACTCTATTCCTGAAGCTGTTATGGAAGCCATCAACTCAATTTACAGGGGCCTAACTCAGTCAGACCTTCTCGAAAGTGTCTACATGGGCGGATTCAGAATCACAATGAGTCTCTCAATAATATTATCGTATTTTACGAACTATAACACGCAATTTTTTTTCTTCGAAAAATTTCATCAAAAATTCAGATGCGTCTTATACTCGAAATTAATATAAAACTGTCCAGTGTTTGATTTAAGATTCCCATCAGTCTTAAACCTGGGGCAGTAACAGTACACCGATGTGACGACGATGAGACGGGATGAGGATTCACAAGCTTGCTAACACAGTCTCCCTTCCGCCATCACAAACCGAGAACATTGTGTAGCCTATGATGCATCACAGCAGCCTGTAACACCTATTTTTGACCTACTTTCTATCTGTATCGATATTTTTATGTCAATTTGTAGTAATGGTGGATCTGTCATGGAAATTCTTTGACTATATATACATGTTTCAATTATGTGAATTTTTGAACGACGTTGTTTAAATTATGCTTGTGAATTTAAATAACTACTGAAATGATTGTTATGTAATGTACTCTAAATGACTTCGTCCATAATTAGGGAACGTAAGGTTAAACGTAAAAGATGTAGAGAAGCCCCGCAGCTAAGGAAGTAGCCTGGCGAAGTGGAAAAGGTGTGGTTGGCGCGCAAGTGGCAACTCGTCCTCTGTGACGGGGAAGGAGTCAGGCCGGAGCAGTGCTGTGGTTAACACCTGGCTAGCAGCAGAGCGTCATAAGGGCTCATATTCCTGGAGTTTTGAGGCCAGAAGAGGTTAGGGGCAGTATTTATGGGCCTCGGATGCTGAATTTGGTGATGCCATTATCATGTCATTGTTTTTGGCCCTATAAAAATATTATTTCGACGCCAAGAAGATCACTAATAGGCCGAGACCAACAGTACTGTCATGACCGCATTGCCGCCAGGTTAATAGCCACCGCAAATTGCGCCGTCAGTGCCACTAGCCTTCCACTGAATTGTTTTGTATTTGGCACTCTGTAAATGGACCAGGTATTTATGAAGTCTGCTTAATTTTAATAATTGTATGTATTGTATGTTAACCGGGGACCTAGAAAAGACGCAGACGTTCCGTCCCTGCCGCAGCCGCAGTGGCCTACAACCCCACGACGACTACCGCAGTCCACTTCACCCCTCCGCCGCCCCCACCGAACCCAGGGTTATTGTGCGGTTCGGTCCCCGGTGGACCCCCCAGGGAACGTCTCACACCAGACGACTGTAACCCCTATGTTTGCGTGGTAGAGTAATGGTGGTACACGCATACGTGGAGAACTTGTTTGCGCAGCAATCGCCGACATAGTGTAGCTGAGGCGGAATAAGGGGAACCAGCCCGCATTCGCCGAAGCAGATGGAAAACCTCCTAAAAACCATCGACAAACTGGCCATCTCACTGGACCTCGGCACAAGTCCGCCGGGCGGATCCGTGCCGGGCACCAGGCGGTCCTCCCGACTTCGGAAAGCCGTGCGTTAGACCGCACGGCTAACAGGGCGGGCATTTTAATAATAATCTTGGTGTTACTAAAAACTCTATATTACACGCTTGATTATCCCAAATCACTAACCTGGAAAGGATTCCTATCCTACTGAATTTAATTCCGAGTGTCCTAATTTATTACCGAGCGAGGTGGCGCAGTGGTTAGCACACTGCACTCGTATTCGGGAGGACGACGGTTCAATCCCGAGTCCGGCTATCCTGATTTATGTTTTCCGTGATTTCCCTAAATCGCTTCAGGCAAATGCCGAGATGGTTCCTTTGAAAGGGCACGGCCGACTTCCTTTCCTAATCCCATGAGACCGGTGGTCTCGCTGTTTTGTCTCTTCCCCCCCCCCCCCCCCCCCACGCCATATCAACTCAACTCCTAATTTATTTTGAGAAAGTAGCTGAACTTGAATTTAACTTTGTGTTGTCACCTCCATAGCCAATTACAATTTTGTGTAGGTCAAAAGACTGCTTATGAAAGCACATTTGTTATTTAAAGAGTTATATTTTGTTGTGCTTTACTTAACTAATAATTAATGATAGGAATACTTACCTTTTCTTATACATACTGGGGTAGTTTTGTTAATGAGCATGGTTTTTCAAAGCATGAAAGTTTGAGGGTGCTCATGTACCAGTCTATTTATTTAATGAAGAAACGCAAAGACTCCTTCAGAGCCAGTGTAGTTAGATTTGCATTCTGTTTAGCAGCTTCAGACCGAGTTGAAGAACGAACTGTTTATTGTGTTATATATTGTAATGCAAGTTGGTTAATGCACAGGCATAGAGACCCTGTATTAGGCAATGAAGTTGTAGATTATGATCATTAGTAAACCCCATGAATTTAATTCAGGATCATTTCAAGCTTTCTCCTGTTCAGTATTGCTACTAGTTTCATGTGTGTCGGTATATGGTTTTATAAACTGTTGCTCCTAGTCCATTTAAGGTATGTGTTGTTGAAAGGCATATGTTGCTGTTTACTATCTCATTGGCCATTTGCTCATCTGACTTATTAGTTAGTAGCACATTTATCTTCAGGGTTGGGTTACTGTGTTGTAGTGTGAACAGATATAAGGAAAGAGTTTAGTGTGTGTGTCAAGGAAGGTTAGGTTAGCCTCGGCACTGCCTTCTGCTTTATCATTTTGCTTGACACAAGAATGCCTAATTACGCTGGTGACCTGTTTTAATATGTAATGCTACAACTTGGTTTTGTGCTGGGAGAACGTCTGTTCCAGACACACCGTTTAGTATTATTTATACTCTGCTGAAGAATTTCGAAAACGAATCCCAGTTTGATTGCTCTGGTTCCACTAGGTTATCTCACGGTCACACCTCAAAAATTCCTCGCAGAGGCATAACGTTAGCAGCGATTGCCGTTCAAGGTGGACGGGGTACCGTCACAAGTCTACGGTGCCAATGAACTTGAACTGAACATGATTTGTGTCATCGATAACAGTAGGGCCTACAAAATTTTTGTTAGTAGGTAGTCTCGCGATAAGGAGAAAATATAAAAATGCAGTAAATGAAGCAGGCAAAAAGGAATACAAACGTCTTAAAAATGAGATTGACAGGAAGTGCAAAATGGCTAACGACAAATGTAAGGATGTAGAGGCTTATCTCACTAGGGGTAAGATAGATACTGCTTACAGGAAAATTAAAGAGACCTTTGGAGAAAAGAGAACCACTTGTATGCATATCAAGAGCTCAGATGGAAACCCACCGTTCTAAGAAAAGAAGGGAAAACAGAAAGATGGAAGGAGTATATAGAAGGTTTATACAAGGGCGATGTACTTGTTGACAATATTATGGAAATGGAAGAGAATGTAGATAAATACGAAATGGGAGATACGATACTGCGTGAAGAGTTTGACAGAACACTGAAAGACCTGAGTCAAAAGAAGGCCCCAGGAGTAGACAACATTCCATTAGAACTACTGACGGCCTTGGGAGAGCCAATCCTGACAAAACTCCACCATCTGGTGAGCAAGATGTATGAGACACGCGAAATACTCTCAAACTTCAAGAAGAATATAATAATCCCAATCCCAAAGAAAGTAGGTGTTGACAGATGTGAGAATTACCGCACTATCAGTTTAATAAGCCACAGCTGCAAAATACTAACGCGAATTCTTTACAGACGAATGGAAAAACTGGTAGAAGCCGACCTCGGGGAAGATCAGTTTGGATTCCGTAGAAATATTGGAACACGTGAGGCAATACTGACTTTACGACTTATCTTAGAAGAAAGATTAAGGGAAGGCAAACCTACGTTTCTAGCATTTGTAGACTTAGAGAAAGCTTTTGACAATGTTGACTGGAATACTCTCTTTCAAATTCTAAAGGTGGCAGGGGTAAAATACAGGGAGCGAAAGGCTATTTACAATTTGTACAGAAACCAGATAGCAGTTATAAGAGTCGCGGGACATGGAAGGGAATCAGTGGTTGGGAAGGGAGTGAGACAGGGTTGTAGCCTCTCCCAGATGTTATTCAATCTGTATATTGAGCAAGCAGTAAAGGAAACAAAAGAAAAATTCGGAGTAGGTATTAAAATCCATGGAGAAGAAATAAAAACTTTGAGGTTCGCCGATGACATTGTAATTCTGTCAGAGACAGCAAAGGACTTGGAAGAGCAGTTGAACGGAATGGACAGTGTCTTGAAAGGAGGGTATAAGATGAACATCAACAAAAGCAAAACGAGGATAATGGAATGTAGTCGAATTAAGTCGGGTGATGCTGAGGGAATTAGATTAGGAAATGAGACACTTAAAGTAGTAAAGGAGTTTTGCTATTTGGGGAGCAAAATAACTGATGATGGTCGAAGTAGAGAGGATATAAAATGTAGACTGGCAATGGCAAGGAAAGCGTTTCTGAAGAAGAGAAATTTGTTAACATCGAGTATAGATTTAAGTGTCAGGAAGTCGTTTCTGAAAGTATTTGTATGGAGTGTAGCCATGTATGGAAGTGAAACATGGACGATAAATACTTTGGACAAGAAGAGAATAAAAGCTTTCGAAATGTGGTGCTACAGAAGAATGCTGATAATTCGATGGGTAGATCACATAACTAATGAGGAGGTATTGAATAGAATTGGGGAGAAGAAGAGTTTGTAGCACAACTTGACTAGAAGAAGGGACCGGTTGATAGGACATGTTCTGAGGCATCAAGGGATCACCAATTTAGCATTGGAGGGCAGCCTGGAGGGTAAAAATCGTAGAGGGAGACCAAGAGATGAATACACTAAGCAGATTCAGAAGGATGTAGGTTGCAGTAAAAACTGGGAGATGAAGAAGCTTGCACAGGATAGAGTAGCATGGAGAGCTGCATCAAGCCAGTCTCAGGGCTGAAGACCACAACAACAACAACAGTCTCGTGATGGAAAAAAATGGAAAAAAATATGAGGGCTATAAACTGAAAGTAATAGCAAATGCAAAAGAACGTGGAAACGGAGCAGCTGAGCGGTATTTCGGCCCTCCACCAACAGAAAAAACCATTGGTGATTGGCGGGCTAGTAAAGATGAACTGAAAAAAATGAGGAGGACTAAATGTGCAAATAGAGGACTGAATGCAAAATGGCCAAATCTAGAAGATGTACTGAAATGGATTCGAGAACACCGTCAAAATGGCATTGGAATTAATACGAAAATGATTCAAATAATGCTGATAACCTAGCCCTACAGTGGAACTTATCAGACATTAAGAGTGGAATTAGTTGCTGCTACAGGTTTACGAAGCGTCATGGACTGAGCATGCGAACCAAAACCAAAATATCTCAGAAAATGCCACAAGAATGTGAAGAGGAAATATTATCTTTCCATGGCTTTATTATTCAACATCGAAAGAAAACCAGTGTGGAACAAAGCCAAACAGCGAATATAGAGGAAACTCCTCTGACATTTGATGTGCCGAGTAACAGAACTGTCGCCATGAAAGGTGCTAAAACTATAACTATAAAAACATGGAAAAAATGCACTACACTTTTGTCCATTCATAGAGTGGTGACGCTAAAATATTTAACCTAATGGTCATTTTCAAGCGCAAAACAATGCCAGAACCTTCTGAAATACAGCCAGGTGGTGTTGTTCACGTACATAACAAGGATTGGATGGACGAGGCTGGTATGAAACTATGGGTTAACAAATGTGGGAGGGAAGGAAAGGTGCTTTATTGAAGAAGAGTTCTTCCCTTGTGCTAGATCAGTTTAACAGAGCTTGCTGTTATTCCTGGAGGACTTCCTTCACAGTTGCGAGCTCTTGATGTCCCAATACATAAATCATTTAAAGTGAGTAAGAGAGAGGAGTGGAACAAATGGATGCTAGATGAAACCTAACCTACAGTCAAACAAGTGTGTCAGTGGATACAACAGTCGTGGTGTAGAGTGAGAGAAGACGTTATTGTTAAATCTTTCAATGAACTGAAGGCCGTTTTATATACGAAGAGGACAACGATGACGATGAAGAAGAAGAAGAAGAAAAAGAAAGTTCAGGCGACGAATTTCAGGGATTTTAATAGGTCAGTTCTGTTACATAAATAATAATTTTTTAAAACCTGGCTTTGCAATTTAATAATAAAAATGGTAAAAGTGTTATTTATAAAAACTGTTTAAAATTAAGGTGAGTCTTACAGTCTGTAGCGTCTTATAGTCCGTAAAACACGACATCAGGACACGAACACCCAAAAATGTGTTTGTAGGGGTAAATACACTGGAGTGGAGAGCTATGCTTCATTAACATTCAGTGATGGAAGTATGGGAAGAATGAAATTTCCTCTCCATCTTAACACTACCCCAGACTGTCATACTGTAAAGGGGTTGAAATTATTAAACTAATTGAGACTTGCCAGACACAGCGCACAGCCGAGTTCAACACCAACGACGCAAGGTCAATCGGAAGGAAAAAGCTTTTGCAAAATGAGGGTGGCAAAGAAAATGACGCTGACTGTGCTACTGGGTGCATTTGAACCTCAATTTTTTTTAAAAAAGTTAGTTTTTATCATTTTAAACTTTAAACGTGATTTTCTCAAAACGAATTTTTTTAAATACTTTGTGTACGTATACAATACAGGATGTTAGCGGTATAAATGCAGATATTATGATGACTGGTTCCTTAATATGTGCCCACTGTAATGTGTTAGTTGTTTTTTCTCTGTATCTAACAGTATTCCCTCAAACACATCACGAAATTTACTACGCAATGTTTTCTGCACAGGTAACTGCACCACTGAGTGGACTACACCGTACAGTATAGACTAACCGTTTTGCGTCCATGTGTCCATATGTCGACTCCTGACCTGCTTCCCATGGGCAAATAAGCATTAGTGGCTTGTTCTTGTCCCATGTACTTGAATGTTACAGTCAGCCTAAAAACGTACTAAACCCAATAGCTATAATTACTAGTCTGCAGATGAAGTAAATAGTGATTTAAAGTTGTTCAGTACACCTTCCTCTGTCACCAATAGCAACTCTGTATATCAAAAACTACTTGGGACAGCTGCATGGAACTATGTGACTTGTTTCATTATATCAAATTACACCTACTGAAGCACTCTGATGATAGTCATTTG
Source organism: Schistocerca cancellata (assembly GCF_023864275.1). Classification (NCBI taxonomy): domain Eukaryota; kingdom Metazoa; phylum Arthropoda; class Insecta; order Orthoptera; family Acrididae; genus Schistocerca; species Schistocerca cancellata. The sequence goes on along the minus strand of NC_064627.1, from coordinate 136,306,515 downwards.
AACAGGTCTGAATGTATTGGATTACAAATACAAAGCCGGCCGCTGGTGGCCGAGCTGTTCTAGGCGCTTCAGTCCGGAACCGCGCGACTGCTACGGTCGCAGGTTCGAATCCTGCCTCGGGCATCGATGTGTGTGATGTCCTTAGGTTAGTTAGGTTTACATAGTTCTAAGTTCTAGGGGACTGATGACCTCAGATGTTAAGTCTCATAGTGCTCAGAGCTATTTGAACCATTTTTGAACAAATACATATACTCATAATAAATAGCACAATTTAAAAATATATCTCCGGTTCTTTTGTATCAAAGGTCTTAATTTTGATTCAGTAAACATAAATATCATGGATAAGTTGCCTGAAAAAATTTTAGATTATCATCTGCATTGGTTCCAGAAATAAAGGTACATGCACATGGCTTCTTTAACACTGATGGCATAGTCCCTGCAAACTCCCTTAAAGGAACAACCGATCAGAAATCACGTGGTTTGTGACCCCTCTTTTAATATGCCTTTTCGACTGTATCCCATTGCTGCTTAAGTTTGTATTATAGCCAAAATAAGTGCGGCCACAGACTGCCGTAATAGAGGAGTGACCAAAGTTCGGTCTTGCTCTTGCAGACAGCCTTTATTACGTGGCAACAGAACGGTATTCATACAGTGTGACAATTATTGAACTGTGTGAAAAAAACCGTAAATTAGTTAAAAACTACGGTGTACACACGTCAACGTCAGTACAGATATTCGGATTTAGGTTACGACCTGTTCGATATGCCTGCCATCATTGACAATTATGTGGCGCAGACACATAGCGATATTATCCATTACCCGCTGAAGTGTCCAAACATCGAAGCTGTCGATGACCTCCTGAATGGCTGCTTTCAGATCAGCAGTGGTTTTGCGGTTATTGCTGTACACCTTGTCTTTCATACAACCCCACAAAACGGAGTGGCATGTGTTCAGATGCGGAGAATATGGCGGCCAATCGAGGCCCACGACAGTGGGCCCTGGGTACCCCAAAGCCAGAATGTGGTCCCCAAAGTGCTGCTCCAGGGTATCAAATACTCTCCTACTTCGATGGGGTCGAGGTCCGTCTTGCTTGAATCACATCTTGTCGAAATCAGGGTCACTTTCGATAATGGGGAAGAACTCATTTTCTAAAACCTTCAGGTATCGTTCGGTAGTCACCATACCATCAAGGAATACTGCACCGATTATTCCGTGACTGGACACTGCACACCACACAGTCACCCATTGAGGGTACAGGGAATTCTCGATCGCGAAATGTCGATTCTGAGTCCTCAAATGCGCCAACTTTGCTTATTGACGAACCGATCCAAATAAAAGTGGGCTTCGTCGCTAAACCGAACAATGTATGCGCATAGTAATTCCCATCAGCCCCGCGGCCAACCATGCAGTTTGAACGTTTCATTAATTGTCCCCTGTACGTCTGTAGGCATATAATGTGTGAAATATGACATGCTACAGACGAGGAAAAAATATTTACCAGAGAAGGGAATAAGGCGTTGGGCCATACGCCAAATCATCTGTAAATAGTTGACCTGATAAGGTACGGGAAAAAATTATGCCAGCAGGAAAGTACACTGAAGCGCCAAAGAAACTGATATAGGCATGCATATTCAAATACATAGATTACTAAACAGGCAGAATACGGCGCTGCAATCGGCAACGTCTATATCAGACAAGAAGTGTATGGCGCAGTTGTTAGAACGGTTACTGCTGCTACAATGACAGGTTATCAAGATTTAAGTGCCTTTGAACGTGGTGCTATAGTCGGAGCACGAGCGATTGGACACAGCATCTCCGAGGTAGCGATGAAACGGGGTTTTCCCGTATGACCATTTCACGAGTGTACCGTGAATATCAGGAATCCCGTAAAACATCAAATCTCCGACATCGGTGCGGCCGGAAAAATATCCTGCAATAACGGGACCAACGACGACTGAAGAGAATCTTTCAACGTGACAAAAGTGCAATCCTTGCGCAAATTGCTGCAGATTTCAATGCTGGGCCATCAACAACTGCCAGAGTGCGACCCATTCAACGAAACATCACCGACATGGGCTTTCGGAACCGGAGGCCCGTTGGTGACCCTTGATGATTGCACTGCACAAAGCTTCACGCCTCACCTGGTTCCATCAACACCGACAATGGACTGTTGGTGACTGGAAACATGTTGCCTAGTCAGAAGAGTCGCGTTTCAAATAGTATCCATCTGATGAATCTGGACGGTTGTGGGGACAACCTCATGAATCCATGGACCCTGCATGTCATCAGGGGACTGTTCAAGCTGGTGGACGCTCTGTAATGGTGTAGGGCGTGTACAGATGGAGTGATATGAAGCCCATGATAGGTATAGATACGACTCTGACAGGTGACACGCAAGTAATAATCGTCTCTGATCACGTGCATCCATTCAAGTCCATTGTGCATTCCGACGAACTTAGGCAATTCCAGCAGGGCAATGCGACACCCCAAACGCCCAGAATTGCTACGGAATGACTCCAGGAACCCTCGTCCGAGCTTAAACACCAAACTCCCCAGACATGAACATTATTGAGCCCTGCAACGTGCTATTCAGAAGAGATGTCCACCCCTCGTACTCTAACGGATTTATGGACAGCCCTGCAGGATTCATGGAGTCAGTTCCCTCCAGCACTACTTCAGACATTGGTAGAGTCCACGCCACGTCGTGTTGCGGCACTCCTGCGTGCTCGATATTATGCAGATGTACCAGTTTCTTTGTCTCTTCAGTGTATTAGAGTGCTGGAATAAGATTATGAGAAGGCTGAGTAAAGTCGTTGTGCAAGGATGAAAGTAGCAGCAGGAGTTGGGTATAACTGGTGAATGATGTCAAACCATTAGAAATATTAACGCGTATAAAGAAAGTGAGAATCATCTGAACGTCCCCTTATTGCCCGTAGTGTTCGCAGACAGCCGTGCAGGCAGAATACTCACCAGGTCGAGCAGCGGCTCCCGGTCGTGTGCGACGAGTTCGTGCGCGTCCTGCGTCCTCAGGAAGTCCAGCAGCTGCCTGGAGTCGTTGGCCGAGAATCCCAGGACCTCTCCCAGGCGGAACGCCTTCTGCCGCGCGACGGTCGTCACGCCGAAGGGGGACACTGAGTCACCGCTCTCTATCGTCGCCGCCCGGAAAAGTCCTGTTGGAAGTCACTTTCGCAAATGAACTAGTTCGGCTACTTTGCCACTCATTTGGAACGCATTGTACATTACTGACAAGGGGTGTCCACGACAATGGAATCACAGGTTTACTTCAAATTTTCCACACCTTTAATAGACCATTAAAACAAAATAATGCGGAAGCAGTAAGATGCACTGCTCTGGAAATTCTGAGAAGATCGCAAGAGAAGGTTTACGCGTCTGTTATGTAAGGGATGTTTCTGTGCGTAGGAGATAAATCTTAGAGTTCACGGTGGTCAAGTTGTTAGCGTTCGTCTATAGTTAAACGAATGTGGATGAGTCGATGAATCGACTCACACTCAAACTTAATTTTAAATCTATATTTTTTTCATCTTTGGTCATATTGTTTGATGTGGATGACATTTGAGAGGTAATATAATTAAAAAAATCTTAGTGAATTTCATATTATTTGATACTTAATATTTTTAATTAAATTTAGTTATTAGAGCAAACATATTTATGACTATCGACAAGTGAATAAAAATACATAGAGTTTTCCTGAAAATGTGTGCCTGTGGCGATTTGCGAAATCTCTTTTACAGACAATGTGGTACGGTACCGGGAACTACACTACTGGTCATTAAAATTGCTACACCATGAAGATGACGTGTTACAGATCCGAAATTTAACCGACAGGAAGAAGATGCTGTGATATGAAAATCATTAGCTTTTCAGAGCATTCACAAAAGGTTGGCGCCGGTGGCGACACCTACAACGTGCTGACATGAGGAAAGTTTCCAACCGATTTCTCATACACAAACAGCAGTTGACCGGCGTTGCCTGGTGAAACGTTGTTGTGATGCCTCGTGTAAGAAATGCGTACCATCACGTTTCCGACTTTGATAAAGGTCGGATTGTAGCCTATCGCGATTGCAGTTTATCGTATCGCGACATTGCTGCTCGCGTTGGTCGAGATCCAATGATTGTTAGCAGAATATGGACTCGGTGGGTTCAGGAGGGTAATACGGAACGCTATGCTGGATCCCAACGGCCTCGCACCACTAGCAGTGAGATGACAGGCATATTATCCGCATGGCTGTAACCGATCGTGCAGCCACGTCTCGATCCCTAAGTCAATAGATGGGGACGTTTGCAAGACAACAACCATCTGCATGAACAGTTCGACGACGTTTGCAGCGGCATGGACTATCAGCTCGGAGACCAGGGCTGCGGTTTTCCTTGACGCTGCATCACAGACAGGAGAGCCTGCGATGGTGTACTCAACGACGAACCTCGGTGCACGAATGGCTAAACGTCATTTTTTTGGATGAATCCGGGTTCTGTTTACAGCATCATGATGGTCGCATCCGTGTTTGGCGACATCGCGGTGAACGCACATTGGGAGCGTGTATTCGTCATCGCCATACTGCCGTATCACCCGGCGTGATGGTATGGGGTGCCATTGGTTACACGTCTCGGTGATCTCTTGTTCGCAGTGTCGGCACTTTGAACAGTGGACGTTACATTTCAGATGTGGCTCTACCCTTCATTCTATCCCTGGGAGGCGTGGGTGTGTGTGTTTGTGCTTAGGATAATTTAGGTTAGGTAGTGTGTAAGCTTAGGGACTGATGACCTTAGCAGTTAAGTTCCATAAAATTTCACAAACATTTGTACATTTCTTTTTATCCCTGCGAAACCTTACATTTCAGCAGGATAATGCACGACCGCATGTTGCAGGTACTGTACGGGCATTTCTGTATACAGAAAATGTTCGACTGCTGCCCTGCCCAGCACATCCTCCAGATCTCTCACCAATTGAAAACGTCTGGTCAATGGTGGCCGAGCAACTGGCTCGTCATAATAAGCCAGTCACTACTCTTTATGAACTGTGGTATCGTGTTGAAGCTGCATGGGCAGCTGTACTTGTACACGCCATATAAGCTCTGTTTGACTCAATGCGCAGGCGTATCAAGGCCGTTATTACGGCCAGAGGTGTTTGTTCTGGGTACTGATTTCTCAGGATATATGCACCCTAATTGCGAGAAAATGTAATCACATGTCAGTTCTAGTATAATATATTTGTCCAATGAATACCCGTTTATCATCTACATTTCCTCTTGGTGTAGCAATTTTAATGGCCAGTAGTGTACTTTGCACCTGGACGCTTCGAGCTGCAGACACACAGACGCAAGTCCCATTTGGCAGCTAATCTGCGTAGCTGTGAGACGTTACAAATGTAGCAAGAGCGAATAGTGTAGGTGTACATTTTTTTTTTAATTTCACAGAATTTACGCTTGTATTACAAAAATCGAGGTTTCTGCGGGGGTCGAACCGTCGCGTCGTACACGTTCGTCCTACCACGCTCGAATGCTAACTACATGACCACCATTAATTCTAATGTCAGGCACCTAAGCACAGACACATCAGTTACATAATAGACGCGTTAAACTTCTCTTACGATTTTCTCGGAATAGCCAGAGTAGTGCACTTTACTATTTGTACATTATGTTGTTTTAACGGCCTACTAAAGGTGTACAAAGTTTGAAGTGAATCCGAGATCCCAACGTCGTGGTCCCCCTTGTGAGTTAAAAGAAGAATGACGTTTAGTCACAAGGCAATCTAATATTGTATAGAGATGGGTTTAAAGCCACGGAGCAATAAAACACTGTTATGAATCCGAATTTGCTGAGACTACCCCACGTTCAAGGAGAGAGCCTCCCAACTCTGAGGGATCTGTTAACTACGGCCATGTATGGCCACTAAAAGACTCAAATGTTCCCACGGAGGCATAATAATGGAGTTGTCATGATGTGAGAAACTTGAACTCGACGTCCTCCATGTTAGCTGCCGCTAACATTAACTTCTGGTGGAACTGTTTTCATAAAAATGCCAGTTTGCGCCATTTACGAATGTACTAATCATTCTAATTATAGTCCAAAGTGTAAAGCAAACAAATCTGATTCATAAATCGAGTCGTTCAGGCTATATTTTCTTTTATAGTTGCGCTGTTTACTTTTAGTGTAGTGGTTTTATTTCTCTCGTTTGACTTTAGATTTCCTGTCCATCCAGCTCGTAAAACTCTCTGAGTGAATGCTGTGAGAAGAAATGATCGGAATCCGACCCCACACGCTAAAATATGTCCTAAGAATTTTCGGGACCAGAACAAACATCACTCTCGTCAGTCAGTATTAAGGAAAATGCTGCATTAGGAAAGCATCTTTTCATATCACATAGGCTACTTCTCTTGCTGGATATTCGATACGTATAATTAAAACAAGATTACATTAACGAGGAGAAATGCGTCGTACTAGTGGATCAAATATGCATTTAAGATCAGAAAAGTCTTCCTGGCGCTGTGTTATTCGCGAATATACTGTAACATTTTCTATTTAGAACATCTGTTGCGTGCATACGACAGAAATTAAGAGCAAGAAGCGTCCCTTATTATTCCTTCATACAGGTTCCAGAGAGTGGAAATGGAGTTAGATTCAATTTATAAATTTTGGTTAGAGAGACAAAACATTCACCAATTAACAAATAATCAATGCTGGGTTGATTTTTCTCATTGATGATTGGTACATGCCAAATTACATGGCATTTTTACCAGGGCTGCGGTAAAAACTGAAGATAAAGAGTTTGGACAAAAGAAAAAAAAACGCTGATATAAATCCGTGTTTTTCCGAGATACCATGTCGAAATAGAAAGCTTCTGAACTCTGAGGGTTTTGATCTCTAAAACCCAATTACGGATACTAAAATCTTCGTATATTCCCATGGAGGTACAATAAGCGAAGTTGTCATGATGTCACAGATTTGAAGTCGACGTCCGCCATGTTAGTAAAATAAATCATAATTAATTGATACTATCAGCTGTCAACAACACCTGTTTAGAGCTGAGTGTTTCAGTTAATTATCATTTATTCTAGAGAAGCTGGTATCTGTTCTTTCGAGAACAGTTACTGTCTTCATATATAGTTAAATGGCTACCCAGCCATTGACCTCCCTCTGTGCGAATGCGCACAGGTTGCTCTAACTCTTACGGGAATCGTCACCTTAGTGTGCGCGAGTAATGAGTGGATGGGCAAATATCTATTACGTACATTACGTATGTAGATTGTGGACAGTTGGGAATGTGGGTCTCACGGGAAGCGTGCAAGGGATAAGTCCCTGCAGTCGCGCTATTCATCTGTGTCCTCGGTGGCTCAGATGGACGCCGGAACGGTAACTCAACGTGTTCGGTCAGAGAGCTGCTCGCCCTCTGTAATACAAAAACTGAGTAAAAGGAATCAACGATCAACTTGAATGGATGTCTTGTGACGTCCCCCCAGACCAAATGCACCGAACACTACCGAAAAAAAAATGGATACACCATACCATGTAAGCAGGCGATCCCGGGTTCGAGTCCCGGTTGGGGCACACATTTTCCGCTGTCCCCATCGAGGTATATCAACACCTGTCGGCAGCTGAGGGTTTCAATTAATTATCATTTATTCTAGAGAAGCTGCACGGTCATCAGTGGTATCTGTTCTTTCGAGAACAGTTACTGTCTTCATATATACCTAATGTTAGTGTCTGGTGCAAGATATAAAATGGCACCTTGTGCCATTTACGGGTGTGCTAATCATTCTGATTATAGTCTAAAGTTTAAAGGAGTCATTTCATTCCTAAGTGGACTCGTTCATGCGGTATATTATTTTATGCATGGTGAGTGAGCTGCCCCTACCGATGTCGTTTTATGCAGCCCGCAATGTTATTATTCACCTTCCAAAAGCACTTGCGAGATTTTCATATACTCTCGCTCGCTACGTGAAAACTATTTGCGCCACAGAAAAAATGAAGGGAACCTTTTCGTAGGACATTTAATGCAGTTAATGTTTGTACGGGATAGATTTCGGAGGAGGCCACGGTTTTCGAGTTGTTGAAGAAAAACGTTCGAAAGTAACCTTCAAACGCATTTACACATACACGCTCATCCCTCACCACTCAGGATTTCTAGTATATTGTTCGTAGCTCTCCCTCCTGCCATTGTACAAAAATTTCCGTCTACACGACCTATTCCCGATATTGGACCTTTTTTTGGTCTCTGTTGATTGGGCTATTACGCCACTAGCATAGTCGGCTATTTCGTTAACATCATTAATTTAAACGTGCCCGTGAATGTAGTGAAACAAAAATGGCTTTTGTAAACGTTACGCCTAACTAATTACGTTGACAATTCGATCCAAACTTAACCCTTACAAACATGGCAATTATGTGGCCAGTAGGCCCAACGTAATAACGACGTAGCTGTTTATTTTCTGCTGTTAAAATTCGAAAAATTGTTAAATAAAATTTACACGAACGTCAGTTTTACAATTTATAAGCGCTTTACTTAGCCGGTGGCGTAATAAATCCAATGAGCCAGTAGGAAATACTCTACGTAAATTGCCTCTTTTCCGTATTTCTTGTCAAGGCAACATGAGAATTGAATAAAAATTATCCTTCACCCACCTGCGGAGCTGGGTGCTATGAGATGGTGGGAGGCAGAAGCTCCACCCGCGGTCTCGCCGCCAATGGTCACCTTTGCCGGGTCACCGCAGAACGCCGCGAGGTTCTGCTGGAGCCAGCGCAGGGCCAGCAGCTGGTCCTTCAGCCCTGCGCTGCCGGGGATCACCTCATCCCCGGTGCTGAGGAATCCTGTGCAGAAACATCGTCTCTCAAACCGCAGTTCATATATCCACCTAACAGCTAAATCCGATAACCGAAACTCTCTACCAGTAATGCGACTAATTGTAATATTATGCATAGGAGTATGGCAAGGAAGTAGAGGAAAGAATAACAACAGAGGGGGGGGGGGGGGGAATAACATGATAGAGCCCTTGAAAGTCCATTTTCACACACAAATTTACCGGTTAGTACAACTGACAAATCTCCATTACGTGTTAGTGATCATCTCGTATGAGGGTAACCCAGAAAAATACATTCTACATCTACATCTACATGATTACTCTGCAATTCACATTTATTGCTTGGCAGAGGGTTCATCGAACCACAATCATACTATATCTCTACCATTCCACTCCCGAACAGCACGCGGGAAAAACGAACACCTAAACCTTTCTGCTCGAGCTCTGATTTCTCTTATTTTATTTTGATGATCATTCCTACCTATGTAGGTTGGGCTCAACAAAATATTTTTGCATTCGGAAGAGAAAGTTGGTGACTGAAATTTCGTAAATAGATCTCGCCGCGTCGATAAACGTCTTTGCTTTAATGACTTCCATCCCAACTCGCGTATCATATCTGCCACACTCTCTCCCCTATTACGTGATAATACAAAACGAGCTGCCCTTTTTTGCACCCTTTCGATGTCCTCCGTCAATCCCACCTGGTAAGGATCCCACACCGCGCAGCAATATTCTAACACAGGACGAATTAGTATAGTGTAAGCTGTCTCTTTAGTGGACTTGTTGCATCTTCTAAGTGTCCTGCCAATGAAACGCAACCTTTGGCTCGCCTTCCCCACAATATTATCTATGTGGTCTTTCCAACTGAAGTTGCTCGTAATTTTAACACCCAGGTACTTAGTTGAATTGACAGCCTTGAGAATTGTACTATTTATCGAGTAATCGAATTCCAACGGATTTCTTTTGGAACTTATGTGGATCACCTCACACTTTTCGTTATTTAGCGTCAACTGCCACCTGCCACACCATACAGCAATCTTTTCTAAATCGCTTTGCAACTGATACTGGTCTTCGGATGACCTTACTAGACGGTAAATTACAGCATCATCTGCGAACAACCTAAGAGAACTGCTCAGATTGTCACCCAGGTCATTTATATAGATCAGATATAGATATAGATTCTGCCAATGAATCGCAGTCTTTGGTTTGCTCTACCCACGATATTATCTACGTGATCGTTCCAATTTAGGTTATTTGTAATTGTAATCTCTAAGTATTTACCTGAATTTATAGTCTTCAGATTTGTGTGACTTACCGCGTACTCGAAATTTAGCTGATTTCTTTTAGTACTCATCTGAATAACTTCACACTTTTCTTCATTCAGGGTCAATTGCCACTTTTCGCACCATACAGATATCTTATCTAAATCATTTTGCAAGTCGTTTTGATCATTTCATGACTTTACAAGACGGTAAATGACAGCATCATCTGCAAACAATCTAAGATGGTGCTGAGATCTACGTCGTTAATATAGAACAGGAACAACAGAGGGCCTATAACACTTCCTTGGGGAACGCCGGATATTACTTCTGTTTTACTCGAAGACTTTCCGCCTATTACTACCAACTGCGACCTTTCTGACAGGAAATCACGAATCCAGTCGCACAACTGCGTCATTTCAACATCAGATGGCATGGTCGTGTTTCCGCAGCGCATAAAATCAACAACTGGGTGAGCAATTTTGAAGCAACGGGTCCTGCATTGAAGAAGCTATCTGCACGGAGACCTCGAACGGCTCATACGGGAGACAATATCGAGGATGTGCGACCTGCTTTCCTAAGGAGCCCACAGCACTCTGTTCGACGTCACGCAGAGTCGAGTGTTCAACGAATACTGAAATTGGATTTAAAATTCCATTCGTAAAAGCTGCAGATCGTTCAGAAATTTTAACCTAATGATCTGATAATGCGTAGACTTTATGCCTAAGGCATGTTAGCAAAAGTGCACGGCGACGACAATTTCAGAAACAACCTGTGGATGTCGGACAAAGCTCACTTCCGCCTCAGTGTTTTTGTCGGTACACAGAATTTTCGCTGTTGTTCTCAGCAAAATCCACGTCAGCTGCACGTGCGTCCATTGCATAGCAGCAAGGTTACTACTCTACGGTGCTCCATGTCATCGAGTGGCATAATGGAAATGCCGTGTGGCTAGGGCCTCCCGTCGGGTAGACCGTTCGCCTGGTGCAAGTTTTTCGAGTTGACGCCACGTCGGCGAGTTGGTCCCTGAGTGGAGAAAATCTCCGACCTAGCCGGGAATCGAACCCGGGCTGTTACGTATGACATTCTGTCGCGCTGACCACTCAGCTACCAGGGGCGGACATCCGAGTTTCGTTATAGGCTTCTATTTCTTTGAAGGTAATGATGGGTGCGCAGCCACAGTAACGCCTTTTCGGTATGTTGCCATGGTGGAAAGTTTTGTTGCGTACGAACTGCCCCATTTTCCTGCCAACAGCTGGTTTCAATATGACGGCGCAGCGGCACATACAGCGCGAATATTGACGGGAGCTGTGAGACGATAATTAGTAGCGGTATCGACCCAAGACGCCCTGACACTGCCTGTCCCTCGAACATCGCCTGACCTGACAGTGTGTGATTTTTTCTTTCGGGGTCACCTTAAGGGCGCTGTTTACCGTACGACATGCTACCGCCGCAGAACTTAAACCAAGAATACGAGAAGAAATATCCAGGATCGCTACTGAAATGTCAGGTCGAACCACGCATAACGTTTCTATCAGGCTGCAGAAATGTGTGCGCCGAGGGGGAGCCCATCAGTCGGATACTCTGTACTATATATTGGCATAAATAAGTATGTGTAAAGTAACTGTGCTCATCCATTAATCTCTATTCCAAAATTTCCAATTCTTTTGAGTCATCCTCTATTTGGTTGTGACCTTGGGTTATGAAATGGTTGTATCTATTAAATACTCGTTACTTTAGGGCAAAATAAACTTTTAAAACTGCTGAAAAAACTGCGGTTGTTCAACCGTCTTCATTTAACATGTTTTAAGAAAACGATCCTTCCCGTAATGACGTAATAGTGCTTCTAATTGTCCTGCCGAAAATAGGTTTCTACCACTATTTTCTTTGTTGAGTACAGTTAAGCTGTCGCGGAAGTCACTTGGCTGTGTGTTTTAAGGTATATATGGTTAGCTTCTGAAGTTTTATCAAAATGGGTGAGCCTGAGAGCATTAGTGAGTTCTTTGTAGCGTGTATGGAAGTTCTTCCTGTCTTGCCCGAGTAGAACGCAGGGCAACTGTTACACTGTAATTTATACATTCCACTGTGTTTACTGCGTGAGACAACTGGTGTATACGTTCGTCGTTTCTGAAGAAAGGTATTTCTATATGGGTAGTTCTAAATAAGTTAGCAATTTTTGTGATGTTGTGTCTCTGTATGGAATGCTTCTGAAGATTTGTGTTGTGTCAGTTGTTTTTGCTGCAGTGCTTCTCTTACTGATGTTGTCCTGCGTTTTGTTCCATAGTTTGTCAGTTGATTTTATTTAATACCCATTATTCATTGCAGTTGGTTTGATGGTATCTATTTCTTGCCTTCGTGCTTTGGTCTTAAAGGTAATGTGTTCAACATGGATCTAAACACAGCGTGCTTGTATATGATTGGATGGTCTGATGATTTGTGTACTGTGGTACCAGCGTAGGTTGTTTTACTGTACATGGAAAAGTTTTTTATTGTACTTCTTTAATAGTTGTGAGATCTATGGTATGTTGTTGTTGTTGTGGTCTTCAGTCCTGAGACTGGTTTGGTGCATCTCTCCATGCTACTCTATCCTGTGCAAGCTTCTTCATCTTCCAATACCTACTGCAACCTACATCCTTCTGAATCTGCTTAGTGTATTCATCTTTTGGTCCCCCTCTACGATTTTTACCCTCCACTCTGCCCTCCAGTGCTAAATTGGTGATCCCGTGATGCCTCGGAACGTGTCCTACCAACCGAACCCTTCTTCTAATCAAGTTGTGCCACAAATTTCTATTCTCTCCAATTATATTCGATACCTCCTCGTTAGATATGTCATCTACTCATCTAATTTACAGCATTCTTCTGTAGCAGCACATTTTGAAAGCTTCTGTTCTCTTCTTGTCTAAACTATTTATCGTCCACGTTTCACTTCCATACATGGCTACACTCCATACAAATACTTTCAGAAAGTGGTAATTTTCGTGTTTTATTGTGAAATTTGTTGTTGAATGAGTAAAATAACGCAAGAAAGTCATCAACTTCATATTTTGTGCCATCAAACAGAAGTAGTGTGTCAACCGCGTATCCTCTGTAATAAAAAATTTTGAAAGTTTATTTTTCCCTTCAGTGCTTTCTGAGTGCTAGGTGAATACGAAAGCCAGGAGGATTACATGTTGCTACTCTGTCTTCTTTCTGTTGGTACATTTTATCACTTAATCCTTCTTGACACTATGCCAATACTATATCAGAAAATGTTGAAGAACTTGACTGCAAGTATGTAAAACATTTTCGGTTTTCTTGCCGTCGCGAAAGACTTCGTTCTCAATTTGAGTGTAACTTTTTATGTGCACTTCAGCTGTGTATACAGTACAATTGCTACGTACAGGATGTCTTCTGTTTGTCTCTAAGCCCTTCAGAAGTTTCGGAACATATTTAGACAGTAGGTGAAATGTTAACTTCTGCGATCACTCATGTTACCGAAGCGGCACTACTGAAATGTAACACAGCACTTACGAGTGGTAGGAACTGTAGACGATTAGAACAAAACATTAACGTCTGAGCGGTCTGAGGCGCCATGGCACGGCCCACGCGGCTCCTCCTGTCGGAGGTTGGAGTCCTCCCTCAGACACGGGTCGGTGTGTCGTCCTTAGCGTAAGTCAGTTTAAGTTAGATTAAGTAGTGCGTAAGCTTAGGGACCGATGACGTCAGCAGTTTCGTTCCATAAGACCTCACCATGAACCTATCTGTGCTTTGCATCTGTAACATACGCCTAATTGACCGTTTCAGTGTCTTATACACGCACGTATGACGGTTGCGGCGGGACAAGTTACTTGACTACCATTCGCCGTGTATGCTTTTCATCAGACACTAAAAAAAGTCATGTGAAGTGTTCGTGGAACACGAGAACGCTCTTCCCCACACAAGGAGCTACTCGGCCGAACAGCAGCGGCTTCGGTCAAAGAAAACCATCGTAACGGCCGGGAGAGCGGTGTGCTGACCCCACGCCCCTCCTATCCGCACCCCCCCCCCCCCCCCTGAGGACGAGACGACGGTCGGATGGTCCCGGTAGGCGCCACTCGTGGCCTGAAGACGGAGTACCTAAACAGAAAAATAACTCATGATGGACGGAGCAAGGAGGGCATAAAAAGCTGCTCAGTACTGGCAAAAAGAGGGTTCCTATCCAAAAGAAATTTTCTGGTAACGAACTTACGCCTTAAACTGAGGAATAAATTTCTGAGAATGTACCTTAGGAGCACAACTTTGTGTGTTAGTGAAACATAGGCTGTGGTACCAAGGAATAAGTTCCGTGGTACGGGAGGACGACTTAGTTGATAAAACCGTAGAGGTAGATAGAGATTGAAATACATCTAGCGAATAGCTGAGGAAGTATGTTAGAAGTGCTAATCTGAGATGGCACAGGAGAAGAATTCGTGGCGGCAGCATCAAACCAGTCAGAAGACTGGTGACCGAAAAGAAAAGGGATAATTTTGGGAGAAAGGGTCGTGTAACACGCACCTCTCACACATTTCCCGTAAATGACGGGCCGGTGTTTTGCGGGCGTGGATCTGGTGCCCGGTACTGTCTCAGAGGCCAGAAGAGTTCCATCGGTTTCGAATCAGGCAAATTTGGTGGCCGGCACATCGATGAAGTTTACTACTATGCTCCGCAAACCTCCGTAGCACCATTCTAGCCTCGTGACAAGGACAGTCACCCTGGTGGGCGACGCCACCGCCATTGTGGGAGACGTCGACAGTTCGGGCCACGCGGGGTAGCCTCTCGCGTTAAGAACGCCTTGTCGCAATCCGTCCCGCTCCCCCCGACGGAGGTTCGAGTCCTCCCTCGGGAATGGGTGTGTGTGTTGTCCACAGCATAAGTTAGTTTAAGTTAGATTAAGTAGTGTGGAGGCTTAGGGACCGATGACCTCAGCAGTTTGGTCCCAACCCAAAAGATCTACCACAAATTTCCAAATTTTTTACGTTGGTCGTGAAGGGATGGAGATTGTCCGCAATATGGTTTACACAGTCATCACGGTGTTACTGACATTGGTTCCTTGGAAGCCCAGGGTAATGTTTTCCATAGCATGACTCTGCCCCCACCAGCCAATCTCTTGTGGCGCGGTGCAAGTTTCGAGCAGCCGTTGCCTGGATGACGATGTATTTGTACACGACCATCGACGTGGTGTAAGAAGAAACGCGGTTCATCCAACGAGGCGACACATTTCAATTGATCCGCGGTCTTGCCTCTACGAGCCCGTGCCCACTGCGGTCGAGCAAAAATAGGAGAACACCGCGAGAAATGTATGATTCAGCATAGATGTCGATGCTAGAGAAGTCCGAAGGTTGCGTTGTTATATCTGATCCACCGATGTTAAGTTTTGTGCTGCTCTCGTTTCTGCTACATCTCATTACATTCGTCTGTCTTCGATTTACTCCCAATTCACGTTCTGTACTCATTAGACGGTTCATTCTATTCAGCGGGTCCTGTGATTCTTTCGGAATTTTGTGGTAAGGACTATCGGACCAAACTGCTGAGGTCACTACTTAATACAGCTTAAACTAACTTACGCTAAGGACAACACACACACACCCATGCCGGAGGTAAAGATCGAAACGTAGAGGGAGAACCCACAGTCAAGTTATTTTTGTGAGCGTGAGATACCGCCGAACTCTGACACAGCAAAAACCTAATGTTTAACACAATGTAAGGGCTACCAGGACTGGCAACGTAAATAAATTAGCATTTAGAAAGAGAAACATAGCTGTGCTGTCGAGAACAGAAAAAGACAGAGAGAGATCCGAAGGTTTTCAGCACCAAATGTTAGGAAACGTTTTGCCAGTTAACCGCCTGAAATCAGACACAGAGAAGGGACAAGTTTCTTTTGGGGCATCATTTCACATGTCTGTGCTCGGAATATCCGTAGGTGAGCCAATCACTTCGTTTCCGGTAGCCGTTGGAACAAAATCACTTCGTCACGAGACATCATCGCGAGGCTTTGTCTACATTGCCAAGGCCCATCACCAACAGCTGCGCAGTCAGGCGCCTCTTTGGTGAAATGTGCTGGGGACAGAGTGTAAAAATACCGTAGGGCACTGTAGACTACTATAAGTAAGCGTTGACAGAGGTAGTGCCGGTAGATACACAGTCGCCAGAGCACGCGTGGGGAGAGTGGTAGGGGTAGGGGTTACAGGCAGGCGCTGTAGAGGAAATGCCAAGCACCGGGGGAAATGCAGTTCTAAACTGGAGCTTACACTCAAATCTTTTGTAAATATTAAGAGGAGCCCCTCCCCGTCCACACTTACATCCGCCAAAGCAATATGGCGAAGGCATTTAATTTTTAGGTTTGGACCTCCGTTTCCGTGTGGTGTCTTTTTTAGCCCTTTCTCCACGTCCCTGTCTGTAGCTCTCTTCTCTAATGTCACCAAGACTGCTGTATAGTCGTCTTTTTAACTCCTCTCTGCCTTCGTGTTCTATAGTTTTGACCTGGGCGCGTATGACCCCTTTTGTTTTTTGCGGCTTAAAGTAAAACAAAACAGACAAACAATACTGCTGAAAATGCAGCGACTTAGTTTCGCTTGGTTTCTTAAACACTTGTAACTTTCAGAGAAGCGTCATGAATGGCGAATTTTGAGCAAAATCTATACCTTTCTCTTGTTTGCTTCGTTCGCCAAAACACAGCGGAGTCTACTCGATCTCACCTCACAAACATGTTATGCAGACGCAGCTACGAAAAAATTCTGAAACAGTGGTTTGTTACGTTTATTAAGTGAGGAAATGAGGAAAAGTAAGTTCAGTAGCTTATTAAAAACACACATTCTTAGCACAAAATAAATATGTACTGCCTTCACTTATGTTTTCCAAAACCCATAGCATTTCTCGTTTCACCAGCTATCGATAGCCCCTAAAAATTAAATAATTCCATCGAAAAAGTCTGTACTTGATTAACACAGTAGATAATGAAGTTTTGCATAATAATAATAATATGGTAAAATACTCTCCTCTTTGTGTGCTATCATTTGCCAAAATCTCATTTCTATATGTCAAACGGTTTATGAAATATGAGGAATGTTGTGGATATTGCAGTCTGAATTCATCGCTGGCGCAGTGCGATTGCAAATGAGTTTGGAACATCAGATTTCTCGAGAGTGGTGACAGAGACATCCATCCAAGTCTAATGAAAAATTCGATATGCGAACTAATGTTCATACACAACAACATATTATGTTCTAATTTGCACCAAATGCGAAACCATTTTTCATTCCAAACTTTTTTGAATATCGTGCAGTGCGTTACTTCCATGTAAATGGGCACATCTTCATGAAGCTGACTAATGAAGTTAGAAGTAACGTAATATGATTTTTTTATCGAATAGTTTCTCTGAAATCGTTTGACAAAGATTGTAGGGCGTGCGCCTCGATTCTGTCATTGCCGACCGGCCAAAAGGTGGCCAACACTTTTCGGCCTACCGTACCGAACAAAAGAATGAACTCGCCCAGTGCTTTGGACGAGAATTGGTCACTGCACGTCGGCCATTGTACCCTGCGCAAACTATAGCTTTGGTGTGTTAGAGGTGATGTATACCTATCAGGAGCTACCTCATTGGGACTGCTTTCCTTATTTATTACGATCGGTGTCTCACTAGATTCTGGAAGCGGTGAACCATCTAGAAACTGAATGAAGATACAAAAAGGGCCGAATAAGATAGAGAACATTTTTGTTCTACATAGTTATCCTCCTGTCTGTTAATTAAAAGTAAACAGTTTTTAATCCAAAATTGAAATTGTCAGTTTAATTCAGGATTTATTCGAAAATTGTTGATTTGTAACATGAAACAGAACGATGTTTTAGTAAAAATAAAGAAAACAGTAGAGATTTATGATATAGACCTAAAAAAAGGAAGTTTCTTCAACGAAAAGGTAAATTAAAAGGAAACGCAAAACATGTATCAAACATCGCTTCAACACTTCGTCGAACTTTCTGTTATCCATAAACAACTTTCGCATTTATGAATAACAACACGAACTCTTGCCTTTGATAATGATGAAGAATGCTCTGTTAAGTACAAAATAACAACAATAATTATACATATAATTTTTTAATGTTTGTGCATGTAGACTGTACTTGCATCAAAAGTAATTGCTTTGGTTACACAAAGCGCAATAGTCGCTTATTACTTATAAAATGTATTTACATTCAGTGAGGATATAAAATATACAGTGGACTAATAAAGAATGACACGCAGTTCTGATTACATGCAGAACAAACAAAAGAACGAGGAGAAGTTGTTGGCTCCTTGTTTCTTTTTACACATTCATTTACGTTCCTTTCCCTACCGATGCTACCGGCAGTCCTACAATTTACTACTTCATTTCTGTGCTGTACCAAATCTATCGAACCGCACGCAGTTTTGATAGTGTGCAACTCTAGCTGGGTGACTTATGAAATATTCCCGGCTCAGTTGCACTTAGGTGCAACGCAGGTTATTGGTGCGAAACCAGTGATTTAGTTTGCAGCCACTGCAGCCTCTACTTCCAGATAATCATGATAAGGTCTAGCCGCGACAGTAAGACGAACCGCGCCGACAGTCAAACCATTACTAATGTGTTTCAGTAATTTTCACGCTTCGCTCTGAAGACGCACTTGCAGATTTTTTATGATCAATGTGCTTTTAGTTCCGGCCACAGATGCAACACGTACCCTTCTATAGCACTACCTGTCTTTTAATACCAACATTTCAGCAATCACAGTATCACTTCGCGAAAATTATTGTTTTATATCGAGACACGATTATTACTCTTATAATCAGACCCCCGTTCATTTAACGAGATGTAGGACGTTAATAGTTTGATATTGTCAATGTTTGTCAGGTGTTTTAATGCACACCTTGATGTAATAAACTGAATTAATTGTGATTCTTGTTTATTTTCTTATCTAAATATATCCTCATTCATTATTATGGCGCGGCTACAATTTGTTGATGCCAGATTAACAGGGCCACTTTTTCACAGCTTTGGTAAAAAACCCGCACGTCATCTAGCATGCGTAGACCTCTGATGCTACATATCTCCGGAAAGGTAGCTAGAACTTGTCGATCTATGCCACGCAGAATCGCTGTTGTACCGCGTCCCGAAGGTCGACCAAGACGTTGATAAGCAAGTAGTCATAACGGTTTGGCTCATCACTGTATAATTAATTTATTTTATCATTTTGTTCATATGAAGCTTTCACGTTTGTTGATCACCAACTCATGAAGGGAAACAAACATTATTTCAGGCACTTTTTTGTGAAGAAGCAGATGGTCCGTAATTTCTAATATTCTTAATTATTGTTTGAAGTTTCAATGAAAAGAATACAAGTAGTATTGATGATTATCAAACTATTTTGTTTCATTCCTGGGTGTACATTTCTCTCTCTCTCTCTCTCTCTCTCTCTCTCTCTCTCTCTCTCTCTCTCTGTGTGTGTGTGTGTGTGTGTGTGTGTGTGTGTGTGTGTGTGTGTGTGTGCTTGTGTACGTATTTTCGCATTGGAGGAGTCTGGAACACTGGTTGGACATTGTTCGGAACTCTCGTGGCCCTATCTGCGACTCCTGTCTGATCTGCGTGTTACCTGTGCTCCTGTCTGTGACTCATTTCTGATCAGTGTGTAATCTGTCCTTACATCGATGAGTGATATTTGATCTGCGGGTAATGTGAGCCTTATCACACGAAACTCAGTCGTTTTCCTTGAACAATACTATAACGTGCTTCTCAGCATTAATGTTTAGATTTGTTTAGCACCATCAGCTTCGTCTGCTTTTTAAGTGGCTCTGCTTGTTTTTTGTGAGTAAGTGGCAGTAATCTGCGAGTCAAGCTTACAAGCGCGTCTTCCTCTTAGAATAGTAGATTCTCTCTCTGTTATCTGGTGTACATCTCAGTAAACTACCTGTGTGCATATTGTATGATGCCAAACAGGACTTATCTAATTTAAAGTTCGGGAAGGTAAACATCACTTAAAAATTTTTTAAAAAATTCACCCAAATGCTTAAGTGTAATGATAATCTTGTAATACCTGTATTTTTGAGCTGGCCTGTAACAGTTCCACATGAAAATTAAGGAACTCGTAGCATTAGGTTAGTACGTATTACATAATGGTAATAAATGCTGACATCGGTAACTTGCCTATAATTTACGCACTTAGTACACTATCCTGGACACCACATTCCCCAATCCATCTCCCCCACGCACATCCACAAAGACAGTGCTTTTTTTTCTAAAAAAAAGTTTGAGGATACTCCGACATTGAATATAAAGCAACGAAAATTACTTATAACTGAAACGTGGGATACCACCCGTCTGCATTTAGCCATGACGTGATCGACATGTCGAACTACAAAAGAAGTAGTATCGGACTCTTCAGTTGACTTTACAGCTCAAATGAACAGGCGTTAATGAGTAACACCCAAACATACAAAAGAATGTGATATCCAACACATCAGTTTATATCACCTCAAATTAAGCATGTGATTCCCATCAACCCCTGAAAAATAAAAGAAAATGGTATTGTACACTTTAATTGACCTATAATACACCTCAAATGAAACAGGTGAGTCCAATCAACCCTCCGACATACAAAACAATAGAAGGAAATATTACCGAACACATATTTTAAGTTATAAAACACCACTAAAAGACACAATACAACAAAAACCATCCACACATATCATCAACAACAATAGAAACTCGACTACAAAAATCTTTTGTAACCTTGTTTGGGGCCCGAAATGGCATAGATGATGGGTGGTATCCCGTGCTTCAACTGACCCAGTTTTTAATACAGCTGAAAATTTATTTAACTATAAAACTACATTTTAACTTACATTAATAGCATTACAACAGTTTCCAAACTGACTTCAGTTCATGGCTGCTGTAGTCTTCACGCCTTCTTACTTTACTGTTGGTGTCAGTAGCAAGATGTCTGCCTTGAACCAGTACTGTACATAGTCCATGGGATGGAACAACATCAGTGGAGGACCAACCAACATCGTCAAAAAAAAAAATACTTTGTCGATGAAAAAATTTAGGGGTACGCATCCCCCAGCGTTCCCCCAGAAAAACAGCACTGCACAAAGATATCAGTGACATGCCTCATTAGTAGGAGGGGTCTTCAATAAGTAACCCATCACCTTTTTCTGGAAGCAGGCTGGTTTTATTCAGGATTCCAGTACACCATATTATTCCCCACTCTTTTGGCTGCAAAATTCTGTTTTTCAACATAATCTCCGTTGAATGTGAAGGCCTTACGCCACCTTACTCGGAGAGTCTGTACGCCTGTAAGGACACCATTATATTGGTCGACTTCGTAGTCAACGTCTTTCTGCGTCAATAATCTCCCCCCTCATCCACGTACTGCTTACTGATGGTAGAGTTTTGTCAGAACTGGCTCTCCCAAGGCCGTCAGTAGTTCTAATGGAATGTTGTCTACTCCCGGGGCCTTGTTTCGACTCAGGTCTTTCAGTGCTCTGTCAAACTCTTCACGCAGTATCGTATCTCCCATTTCATCTTCATCTGCATCCTCTTCCATTTCCAGAATATTGTCCTCAAGTACATCGCCCTTGTATAGACCTTCTATATACTCCTTCCACCTTTCTGCTTTCCCTTCTTTGCTTAGAACTGGGTTTCCATCTGTGCTCTTGATATTCATACAAGTGGCTCTCTTTTCTCCAAAAGGCTCTTTAATTTTCCTGTAGGCAGTATCTATTTTACCCCTCGTGACATAAGCCTCTACATCCTTACATTTGTCCTCTAGCCATCCCTGCTTAGCTAATTTGCACTTCCTGTCAATCTCAGTTTTGAGACGTTTGTATTCCTTTTTGCCTGCTTCACATGCTGCATTTTTGTATTTTCTTCTTTCATCAATTAAATTCAGTATCTCTTCTGTTACCCAAGGATTTCTACTAGCCCTCGTGTTTTTACCTACTTGATCCTCTGGTGCCTTCACTATTTCATTCCTCAAAGCTACCCATTCTTCTTCTACTGTATTTCTTTCCCCCATTCCTGTCAATTGTTCCCTTATGCTCTCCCTGAAATTCTGTACAATCTCTAGTTCTTTCAGTTTATCCAGGTCTCATCTTCTTAAATTCCCACCTTTCGCAGTTTCTTCAGTTTTAATCTACAGTTCATAACCAATAGATTGTGGTCAGAGTCCACATCTGCTCTGGAAATGTCCTACAATTTAAAACCTAATGGAAGACATTAGGGACATCTTACTCCAGGAACACGACGAAAAACATAACAACATTGCATATCCTGTGATTCACATTACAGTAAATGACGTAAAATTTACGGCAGTACTTGACTCTGGCAGTCCCATTTCAGTAATTAGTGAAACAGCCTTTAGCAAATGCAATAAATCGAACGATTGCCCCACACTTCCGTTACATAAGATTAAATTACAAGGTGCAATCGTTGGAAAAAGTGTAGATGTACGCCAACAAACCAACTTAGAATTCTTTAGTCAAAACCACAGCTTCTCTATGATCTTTCTTATTGTTCCATTAACTGTCGACGGAAATTATATTGGGAGTAGACTTTTTGATGAATACAAAGCAATCCTAAACTTTCACGATGCTGAAATAGGTTTAGAGTAAGAAGGTAAGTCAATAGCTTTGAAATTTGAAGATTGGCTCTCAAACCATGATGAAGAAATTAATCGGCTTTACCTCCTGTTAGACAACAGTTCGGAATTTTCGACGGAACTTGACACTAATAATCATTCTGCAAGTACTGACAGGGATTATATCAACGGCGCATTTGATACTAATGAGTTAATTCAGAATACAATTCAGACAATTGAGAATTGTAATGACACTGATAGGCAAGACCTTTTTGAGATTTTACAAGCACATTCCACGGTTTTTACTCACAAAACAGGAACAATCAAGGGATTTCAATACCAATTTCGTGTTCGTGAACATACTAAATTTTGTGTTAGACCATACATAATCCCGGCGCATCACAGGGACCGTGTTAGAACAGAAATACAATCTATGCTTGACGAGGGCATTATTGAGCCTGGAGTAAGCTCATACAACAATCTATTACATGTTGTTGAGAAGAAAACTGGATCGATCAGGCTTGTCTTACATTCGAGACAAATCAGTACTATCATCATTTCTGAAACAGACAGGCTGCAAACGTTAGAAGAACTTCTTCAAAATTTCAATGGTGTAAAAGTGTTGTCTTCTATTGATCTCAGATCCAGCTTTTATCAGATCGAACTTCATCCAGAATGTGGAAAATACCCTTTGTTTCGGCGTTTGTTATTAGTTTCGGAAACTTCCTTTTGGTTTGAACGTTTCTTCGGCAGCATTCATTCGCGGGCTAAATTCCATATTACCTGAGTTCTTAAAACGTCACATCACCTTATATGTGGACGATATTCTGATAGCAGAAGCCTCATGGGAACAACACAATCGCATCCTCAACAGCGTGTTACAGATTTTTGCAGAATCTGGAATTACAGTTAACTTGGAAAAGTCTAAATTCGGTAGGACAAAGGTGAAGTTTTTGGGACATATTATTTCTTCTGAAGGCATTCAGCCGGATCCTGAAAAGTTAGAAGCAATCAGAGGCATTCCAGTTCCATCCACAAAAAAACAAGTCCGCAGTTTTCTAGGTCTCGTAAATTTTTACCATCGTTTTCTGAATATGCAAATTCTAGTTACACCAAAACTTTGTTCTCTCACTGGAAAAAATACTATTTGGAACTGGGACGAACAAGCACAGTTGGAATTCAATTCTTTGAAAGAATCGCTACTTAACACGCCAATACTAGCTCATCCAGATCTGTCACAAGATTTCTACCTTAGCACGGATTCTTCTAAAGTCGGTCTTGGTGCCCATTTATTTCAAGAAGCCATAGAAAATGACACTACTGTTCAGAAAACCATTGCTTTTGCTAGCAGAGTGCTAACAAAATATGAAAAAAATTATTCCGTTACTGAATTAGAAGCTTTAGCTATCGTTTGGGCTTTTAACAAATTCCGTTTCTTTCTTTCTGGTAAGGACGTAAAAGTATACAGTGATCGTCGTGCATTACAATTTCTTATGTCTTCAAAATTAAATCATGACAGGTTAAAACGTTGGGCATTGTTTCTGCAAGAATTCCGCTTCACAATAGTCTACATTCCCGGCAAGGAGAACACTGTTGCGGACGCGCTGTCACGCGCACCGGCTGGGCTTGAGAAAAGTAACACAGAAGGCAACCTTGAAAAAAATTTCAGTATTCTTTACATTCAGAAAGTCGCCTTTGAAAACTTCATCACCACATCTTTAAAGGACATTGCTCATGAACAAGATAAAGATCCGATTTGGGAAGACATCAAAATCAAATGGCATGAAAAGACACACACACAGATTGGGCATTATTATCTGGTTAGAAACAACATACTGTTCAAACGCTGCACTGTTGATGACAAGCTATGGGTACTTTGCATTCCTGACAATTTTGTTAATAAGTTCATTTGGTACATTCATTTCAGCTATGCACATTTTGGCCCACGAAAATGTTATCATATTCTCTGGACGACTTGTTATTTTAACAATATGGAAAACAGAATTCGAAGAGTCTTGTGTATTTGTAAACTTTGTCAAAAGGCGAAACCATCTACTATCTCACATAGTGCTGCGTTGTTTCCTATCATTCCTTCTAAATTAAAAGAATTTGCTGCTGTTGATCTCTTGGGACACCTTGTCAGGACATCGAATAAGTTTTCGTACGTTCTAGTCGCTGTTGAACTTACTTCAAAATTTGTTTCTTTCACTCCGTTACGTAAAGCCACTGGACGGTCTGTATCCAACGACTTTGTTAAAAATTTCTTACGTGAAGTTGGCCACGTTGCTAAAGTCTTTATTGTCACAGAAAGCATCAGCATTGGGACAGATATTTACACTTATTTCAAAACGTGCTGAATGAAATGCCTCATGATTCCACTGCTTTACCACCTACTCTTGTACTGAATAATGAAGAGCCACCGAACAGAATCAGAGAGCTTGTACCTTTCCCGAATACACGTAAACTTCGACACAAAGACATAATTGATTTGGCTGTTAAAAATATAAAATCTGCAGCAGACAAAAGGAGAAAACTACACGGTAAAGCAAATGCAAAGAAAGGTTTACACCACATTTTACATCTAAAACCGTTTATTGAAAGATAATCTGCTTTTTAACTTTGTCTTTGCTATATGACTTTTCACTTTACATTACTAGTATGCTTTGTCAGACTTAGAATCTGTTAACATGCAACAATGTTTGAAGTTAAATATCCAGTCAAGAACCAAGAGAACTTATTTAAACAGAAATTACGAATGCATTGTTATTGTGAACAGACGACACAGTGTTATTGTGTGTGTACATTCCTGCTTGTTAGTTGCACGATTACGTAACGACTATAAGGCTCACATACTTAGAACATATACTGCTAATGAGATTTTAATGCAACATTTTTGTTTACTTGAAAATACATTCTGGATTTAAAATACTTTCTGTGAGATACCAGATGACACAGTGGTGAGTTTATGTGACAGCTACACGATTTTATAACGACGCTACTAATGAGTGACAATTTACAATGTTGCTTTTGCGGTGTTTCTGTTTTATATCTGCACAGTTTTTCTGTATTATTCTGGAAAGTAAAACATGTTTTAGTAGTAACTTTTGTGGTATAGTTACAATGAGACAGCCTTTTCCGTAGCACAACAATATGTCACAGCACAGTACTTTCTTCATCACGGCAATAAGCGTAATAACTAAGATATCTATACGCAAAGCATTTCATTTTTGTTTATCATGAGGTAAGTACATTGACTTCTGCAGGATACGATAACTACGACACTTCCACAGAGATTATCTTACAACAAGACGTACAGTTTAGCGCTACAGTACACGTATTTGAGTGATTAATTTTGTACTTAAAACATTTATTTTTAAAGATATTTGAAGTACAATGATACAAAGGTTTTCCGTGATACATTTCATTCCATTGCTGTAATCTGTAACACCTGAGGATATAATTACATTAATCCTCAGGGGGTACACGCCTACTTTGTGTACCATGTGTCTGGCAAGCACAAGGAGCCCTAGCTAATATAGTATTTGCTTATACAGCTTTACACATCGGTACCATATTTCTCTAACACAGAATTACACAGCTATATGATTATTTAACTTAGAGAGACAAACATTTTTTTTTTACTACATCAGTGACAGGTGTTTACGTAATTACACAGCTGCATAACTTCACACTTATGAAATTGTATCTTGTCTGTACTTTGTGAACCGTTCATATTTTTTTAGGAACCATTGTGATACTATGAGAGCTCTGAATGATGTATTTGGTATGGGACCATGATTTTAAAGTATGTTTGAGGTAGATGGCACTATTGAAATGAGCAGAGAATTTTTTTAGGTTTTGAAATTATTGGAGGAAGCTACGATATTTTGAGAATTGACTGAGATGTTATTATTATGACGACGATATGTATTATGCTGTTGAGGTATGTTTATGATAAATAAGATGATGCTACCGTATATGAGAAATTTGATTATGCTACGCATTTCTTATGATGAAATATTGAAGAAGTGTCGACGAATATGTATATGTATAAGGTAAGGAATAATGAGTAGTGGTTAGGGACTCTGATTTGTGGAAAAGGATGTTGGAAACCAAGAATCGTACTTTAGAATTATCTAAAGTTGTGTACATGTGTGAATGTATCATAATGCCACTGAAAATTTTTTGGACACTATTGTATTTATAGGATTTTGTTTCTACACACTTGCAATGCAAATTCTCGACCTGCGAAATTTTTTATATGAGACTGCCACTGTAGCAGAAACTGCTGTCGTAAATATTTCGGTAAGAAAGGAAAGTGATCTTGACGTAATGCGTTTTGGGCGCCCAGCTGAGAGATAGTCATCAGACAAAAGAAAGCCATTAGGTGGAGAAAAAAAGAGGCCATTATCCTAGCTATTGACATTCCTTTATAGAAAGCATTGCAAATACGACACGCTCATTACTTGGAAAGATACTTACATCTGCACACCTGATTATGACAAGTGTCTTTCTACGATAGTTGAGAGAATTTTTACTAACTTATGAAATGTCACATGCCTATTGAATGATATTTTTATGCTTTGCTTTTCACAGTTGCTTATTTCATTTCATATCTGGTTTCCAGCTGTGTTGCAGTATTGGTTTTATAAAATAAAATTAAATGCATTTGCTAATGTGAGCACTTTCTGTCAACAGATCTATTAAATAATAATTTTATGATCCACGTTCTTCGAAAAAGGAGCACTTGGAAAGGAAAGGACAATAAGAAGGGATTAATGACAGTTACTGTATACATAATTTTCTTTTCAACTACTTGTTAATTTTTTGGTAGAATAACTTCTTGTGGTGCACCACTTTAATGACATAGACATTAAGATGTGAATAGACATTTCCCTCATCTGCATTGTTGTCTTTTTTCTGCTTGTGGGTTTGTCATGTTTAGATATAAGTTACTACATTTGCTGCTGCTGTTTGCCAGGCAAAGTGTTACTGAATTTCACTTTGTATTACTCTGTTAAGCCAGTTTTACTACTGATTTATTTTTCTTGTTGCTGCACATTGGCTCATATTAGTTGTAATTTTGCATTTTCTCTGTTAATTTAGATTTACTGCTGCTTGCTTTGCCAGTTCCCATTTTTTTGTCATTGCTGTTTGTCTTAATTGTTTTGTGCTGCTGCATTGCCTCGTCCCTTAGTTTAGCATCTGAGCTCAGTATATTTAAGTTAGCTTAAGATGGGGTAGGCTATATAAGAGAACGAGTTGTGATGAATTGGAAGAAATGCATTGAGGAGCTATAAGAAAATGGTTTGGCCAAAAAAGTATTTTTGAAAGAGGATATGAACAAAAACTAGGGTTTAGGGACAACAGGTTTAGGTAGGATTTTCTTGGAAATAAATGATGAGGTAAGATAGTGGAAAATAAATAATGAGGTAAGAAAAATGTGAACATATAAATACAGAAAGCATGCTTGGATAGGATTTTTTTGGTGGAAACAAATGTTGAAATAAGACGAAAGATCTATGGAATGAAGTTTTGGGTTGGACTGCAGTACCAAATGTTACACTGAAAACAAACCCTGTCCTTCCTCCTGTGTTATTCTGCTATGTGTTTGTGTACTCTTGTGTATTTGTGTTTTCCTGTCTTTATGTGTTTAGCTAATAAGATTTATGTTGTAGAATTTTTCTAGTACTAAGCTACATTCACTATGATGAGGAATACTGTTATCCTCAAATATAATTTGCATTAATAATATGTTCTTTGTAAAGATGTTTATAGACATTATTAATTCTGTTCTGTTTCAATGCTCATGTGTGAAATTAATGTTTTGAAAACTATTCTCATTATTTTGTGTATTTACTTATGTCATAATTCCTGTAACACTGATGTATATGTCTATTTCTATTCTTTTGTAAAGCCCATATTATTACAAATGCTATCTGTATTATTATGTTTTTAATGATGTATTTTGTAACTTTGTTATTGTATTCTTATGTTGTAAAATTGTAATTGACACCAGTTAATCAAATTAAGTAACTTGTAAGTTACATTTCACTGCACACGTTTCTGTTGGTCATAGTATATGGACAATATGTGAGAAGTAGGGACTGATAGTGTTTGCACGTGTGTTAATAATTCAGCAAGGGACTGGATAACAGCATTGCTGGTTCTAAGGACATTTCAAAAAAAATTTTTTGTGAGTGCGCAAGTGGTGATTTATGGACTTGCTATATTGTCCGCAAGACTCTTCGATGGTGATTGTGCACCTGAACAGTTGCAACAGATGACTGCTGGCCATCTCTACAAGCACTACAATGGGTCTGAATCTCTGATGGCCCACCAGTACCATTATCTTCTACAAGGACTGCAGTGGGTCTGCACCTCTGGTGGCCCACCAATACCGTAATCTCTAACAAGACTACAGTGGTCTGCTCGGTGATAACCTACCTACCAATATTCTTCAACTTCGACTGACTCTGCTGTGGGGCCGGCCGCGGTGGTCTAGCGGTTCTGGCGCTGCAGTCCGGAACCGCGGGACTGCTACGGTCGCAGGTTCGAATCCTGCCTCGGGCATGGGTGAGTGTGATGTCCTTAGGTTAGTTAGGTTTAAGTAGTTCTAAGTTCTAGGGGACTTATGACCTAAGATGTTGAGTCCCATAGTGCTCAGAGCCATTTGAACCATCTGCTGTGGGTTTGCTCTGTTGTGGCCCATTACCTGTCTGCATGTCAAGAGTTGGCACTGTCTTTCTGTTGGAAGGACAACACTACTTCTGCAAGACTGCATGGAAATCCACTACTTCCGTGTGCATTTTCTTTTACTGCTCAGACTTTGAGAAAAAAAAACACAGCAATTTTACTTTAATGAATGATCAGGACTGTCTTTATGGAGTGTGAGAAAATTTTAGCTTTTGACCAACATTGTATCAATAAGTGTGTGCATTTGATTTTTTGTTATTGTAATTATGAAAAATTTTTTCAAGTCTGTATTGGCCACTGCCCAAAACAATTTGTAAAATTTTTTGTGGAGAGCATGGGGGCTATGTAAGTAGGCTGTTTAGGTTGGTAACTCCACGTAGCGCTCTGTATGAAAATCACTGGCTGTGCTGTGTGCAGTCTGTGGCTGGTTTGCATTGTTGTTGGCCATTGTAGTGTTGGGCAGTTGGCTGTTAACAGCGCGTAGTGCTGCGCAGTTGGAGGTGAGCCGCCAGCAGTGGTGGATGTGGGGAAGTGAGATGGCGGATTTTTGAGAGCTTTTTGAGAGCGGATGATCTGGACGTGTGTCCATCAGAAACATTACATTTGTAAGAATGGATGTCATGAACTGCTATATATATTATGACTTTTGAACACTATTAAGGTAAATACATTGTTTGTTCTCTATCAAAATCTTTCATTTGCTAACTATGCCTATCAGTAGTTAGTGCCTTCAGTAGTTTGAATCTTTTATTTAGCTGGCAGTAGTGGCGCTCGCTGTATTGCAGTAGTTCGAGTAACGAAGATTTTTGGTGAGGTAAGTGATTTGTGAAAGATTTTTGAAAGTCAGATTGTGTTGCGCTAAAAATATTGTGTGTCACTTTAAGCAAAGTCATTTATAATTTTTCTAAGGGGACGTTTCACTGTAATAAAAATGGAAATGTACTGTTATTTGGACAGTTCAGTAATGATCTCATGGTCAAGATAATGTAGCAGATTCTGAAAGTTTTATATTGTCTCATGTTCATGTGGCAGTGTAAAATTTTAAATTTTGTTATTTAGTCACGGTAATATGAACTCATGTGCAAGTGTACCAGACATTACTTGAAAAGTGTCATTTGCATATAGATTGTCTGTTAAGTACTGTGGAAAACTACTGACAGCAATCAGAACAGTGAAACGTGTTTCGCAGGAACTAGGGGACGCGTGAAGAACTGTGATTTACATTGTGAATAATGACGAACAGTGATAAAAACTGTGATCGCATAACCTTATGAACGCTCTTGGAGTGTCAAAGTTAGCAGCAACGCTATGAATGTTGAATACTGTTGACTGTATTAATAATTAATTTGAACTGATGACCTTTAGTAGTTTGATATGAAGCGTCTCCGCGTGCCAAATTTAATGTGACAGACTGTACAGCCAGCGGCGCAGCAAAACAAGAATGCAACGTTGGCTACGCAGCGCGTCGCGAAAATATTTACATTCCGCTTCAGTAAACGAATCACACTACGGACACTTGTATGATTAACGGTGCAGTGTTCAAAATGTGCATATTGTGATAAACTTACATGTGAATCACTGCATTGTGTTGAACAGTGTCAAAATACAGAACATACTCCAAAAACAGTCTAATTCCATCCGTGTGAATGCGAGTGAAATGGACACTAATAAACTTTTCCACAGGATGAGAATAGTAATTATCTTGTCACTGATGCTTATATTTTGACATTTCATGCACCCGTCTTAAACTGAGGGACGTGGGAAAGGAGAAACAAGACCTGCTGCAGCGTGACTTCTAGCCAGCAGCATCCAAACCACGATGCAGCCGACGGCAACCGACGCCCCACCGACTCGGCCGGGGGCGGTCCAGCCACTACCTGTCTGTGGTCCAACGGCTCGACACAGGGGCGGTCTTACGACGTCAGCAGCCAATTCTTATGACATTCGATAAATGAGTGATATACCACCATGAAAAAACATTCATTATCTCAGATGCTTACAACAGAGTCATAATATTTGCATTTTCCAGCATATTTTATTACATTCATGTCAAGCCTGACTGCTAAAAGTAGGTGGCTATATTTTCTTGAGGCCCCTTGGACGGTTTTATTCCCGGTTTTCCGAGTCCAGTGAACCCAAATGGGAGGGGGGGGGGATAAGTTAATCCGGGAAGTATCCGCAGCAATTTCCGAAATAATAGTCACTGAAGTCATTTAAAGTACTCGATTCAACTATAAATTTATCATCTCTAAAACAACATTGAAACTAAACATTTGCATCTTGAGAGTAGCAAATCTACGTGGATTACGTGGACTGATAAAAAAATATACAATACATAAACTAATTTTTTTCTCAGCCCAAGGGGCAATGTAACATCCACGAGATAAATTTTAGCTACAGTGCGAGGACAAGAAATTATGCCTGTAACAGTTATAAACATTGTCTATTAGATGAATGAAAAAACAGTGAAAACTTATAAATATTAATTATTTATATAATGTTCTATGATATAATTGGACATATCGATGTGTATCATACAAAGACAATGATAATTGTAATTTCTTTTTATGATCTGCGTTTCAAAAAATGGCTCTGAGCACTATGGGACTTAACATCTATGGTCATCAGTCCCCTAGAACTTAGAATTACTTAAACATAACTAACCTAAGGACATCACACACATCCATGCCCGAGGCAGGATTCGAACCTGCGACCGTAGCAGTCGCGCGGCTCTGATCTGCGTTTGTCTTCCTTTGTTTTTACCGTTTGTTGGTTGGCTTTTGTAAGTTGCGGACGCATATCAAACTGAGGTCTGTTAAAAAATTGTAATTATTTGTTAATTATTACTTGAAAATAGAGTTCATTATTATTATAAATATGAGTGATTAATTATTTGTAGCACTAATTCCTCTCTCAGTAAGAATTATCTGTGTTAATTATTTCTTTCCGCTGCAACGAGCGCAACCATTGATGATAGCGATTTGTATCGCGTGTTTGTCTGTGTTATCCTTAGAAACAAATCAAATGTTTGCTTAATGAAGTCTAAATAGTGCAAAATACGAAAGTAGATTTTATAGCGTTTAATAACCATTTTAAATATTTAGTTATTTGCTCTAACAATAGAAAGTCTCTATCAATTGTCTGCCACCATCTTAACAATTATCTCAGCGGCAAATTCAAATTTAAATTACGCAACTCTGCAGAATGAATGCCGAAGGTGATACAAATGTATAAAAATAAATGTGCACCGGTGGTCCCGAACTCATTTTAATGAAAATAATTCGAATCAGATTGGTTCTTAAAAAACAGTGCTCATAGCACGAACGTTATAAAAAACTTTTCTAGCTGATGTTGTTGTTGTTGTTGTTGTGGTCTTCAGTCCTGAGACTGGTTTGATGCAGCTCTCCATCCTACTCTATCCTGTGCAAGCTTCTTCATCTCCCAGTACCTACTGCAACCTACATCTTTCTGAATCTGCTTAGTGTATTCATCTCTTGGTCTCCCCCTACGATTTTTACCCTCCACGCTGCCCTCCAAAACTAAATTGGTGATCCCTTGATGCCTCAGAACATGTCCTACCAACCGATCCCTTCTTCTGGTCAAGTTGTGCCACAAACTTCTCTTCTCACCAATCCTATTCAATACTTCCTCATTAGTTATGTGATCTACCCATCTAATCTTCAGCATTCTTCTGTAGCACCACATTTCGAAAGCTTCTATTCTCTTCCTGTCCAAACTATTTACCGTCCATGTTTCACTTCCATACATGGCTACACTCCATACAAATACTTTCAGAAATGACTTCCTGACACTTAAATCTATACTCGATGTTAACAAATTTCTCTAGCTGATGTATGGAGCCGAAATTAATTACGCACGAGTTGCGAAGAATATTGTTTCAGGTAACATACGTCAGTGTTGTGCGCGGCTGATATTCGGTGGTTTTAATGATCATTTTGCTGAAGATAACTGCCTCCATCTTAATCAATACTTGTATAGAATCTGTTGTATGAACGGTGATTTAGTGAGACTTACACAACTTACAGACAATACTTTGACACGACGGGAAAATGGAGTTCTTTAGCAACTTGATCAAATCTTTAGCCGGGAGAAAAATTATTTAGTAATTAATCAATGTAATACACTCCTGGAAATGGCAAAAAGAACACATTGACACCGGTGTGTCAGACCCACCATACTTGCTCCGGATACTGCGAGAGGGCTGTACAAGCAATGATCACACGCACGGCACAGCGGACACACCAGGAACCGCGGTGTTGGCCGTCGAATGGCGCTAGCTGCGCAGCATTTGTGCACCGCCGCCGTCAGTGTCAGCCAGTTTGTCGTGGCATACGGAGCTCCATCGCAGTCTTTAACACTGGTAGCACGCCGCGACAGCGTGGACGTGAACCGTATGTGCAGTCGACGGACTTTGAGCGAGGGCGTATAGTGGGCATGCGGGAGGCCGGGTGGACGTACCGCCGAATTGCTCAACACGTGGGGCGTGAGGTCTCCACAGTACATCGATGTTGTCGCCAGTGGTCGGCGGAAGGTGCACGTGCCCGTCGACCTGGGACCGGACCGCAGCGACGCACGGATGCACGCCAAGACCGTAGGATCCTACGCAGTGCCGTAGGGGACCGCACCGCCACTTCCCAGCAAATTAGGGACACTGTTGCTCCTGGGGTATCGGCGAGGACCATTCGCAACCGTCTCCATGAAGCTGGGCTACGGTCCCGCACACCGTTAGGCCGTCTTCCGCTCACGCCCCAACATCGTGCAGCCCGCCTCCAGTGGTGTCGCGACAGGCGTGAATGGAGGGACGAATGGAGACGTGTCGTCTTCAGCGATGAGAGTCGCTTCTGCCTTGGTGCCAATGATGGTCGTATGCGTGTTTGGCGCCGTGCAGGTGAGCGCCACAATCAGGACTGCATACGACCGAGGCACACAGGGCCAACACCCGGCATCATGGTGTGGGGAGCGATCTCCTACACTGGCCGTACACCACTGGTGATCGTCGAGGGGACAGGGGACACTGAATAGTGCACGGTACATCCAAACCGTCATCGAACCCATCGTTCTACCATTCTTAGCCCGGCAAGGGAACTTGCTGTTCCAACAGGACAATGCACGTCCGCATGTATCCCGTGCCAACCAACGTGCTCTAGAAGGTGTAAGTCAACTACCCTGGCCAGCAAGATCTCCGGATCTGTCTCCCATTGAGCATGTTTGAGACTGGATGAAGCGTCGTCTCACGTAGTCTGCACGTCCAGCACGAACGCTGGTCCAACTGAGGCGCCAGGTGGAAATGGCATGGCAAGCCGTTCCACAGGACTACAGCCAGCATCTCTACGATCGTCTCCATGGGAGAATAGCAGCCTGCATTGCTGCGAAAGGTGGATATACACTGTACTAGTGCCGACATTGTGCATGCTCTGTTGCCTGTGTCTATGTGCCTGTGGTTCTGTCAGTGTGATCATGTGATGTATCTGACCCCAGGAATGTGTCAATAAAGTTTCCCCTTCCTGGGACAATGAATTCACGGTGTTCTTATTTCAATTTCCAGGAGTGTAAAATAAGATTATCATTTCCATTTATAAATTAGTTAAATACCAAACCACTGAATAACACAGCGAACGCCACATCATGGTGTGTTGCTTTCTGACTCTAAAAACAATTCGTTACAGAAGATGTTGTTAGTTTCGATACATTATGTCCGATTTTTGTTCTCATCAGGGAACGCTGTCTGCTTGCATGTTCTTGAGGTATTCCCTCATTTGTCAGTGTTGTTAATGTTCATAACACTTCGGTCCACAGCAAGAATACTGTCTAGAAATAGTTACAACCATCTCTTAGTATGGCACATTTCTTACATTATTGTTTGCTTATTGTTCATATGTCAGTTTTCATAAACAGTGATGAATTCAGGGGGTGGCCCGGGGGGGGGGGGGGGGGGAAAGTCCCCCATCCCCTCCCGGAAATTGGAAATTCTCTCCCGAGAAATTCATATCTATAGTTGTGGTGAAAGATAAAAATTATCAACTGGTCTGTTAACTCTTACCGTTCTGACAAAATTTAAACTACGCCAGCTGCTGTTGCTAACGAAGTTTGGAGTCAACTATGGAGAAGTCGTGATGACATGCAGGTTTTTACAAGCAAAATGAATGTGTAACACAATAGGTGGCGGCTGGGTCCCTATAGTTTGGTTTCGTTATTTATCGGTTCGGTTTGGAACACTTAGCGTCGATTGTTCTGTTTTTATTATTATTATTATTATTATTATTGTTGTCAACACCAACAAATTAGCAGTTGCCGTATAATAAGTGTGCGGTAAAGCTAAGCGTTGCAAGGTGTGTTGGCAACGCCGATTGTGGAATAAGTCAGCCTTTCCTCTCTCATGTCTTCCCTCACCGCACCTCCAGTCGGCCTAACGTGTAAGCTGATCCCTTAGCAACGCAGCACACCCTCGCTTATTCTTCTCCGCCACTCGTATCTATACTTTATTTACCCTTAAAATAAACCTGATGTCGCAAAACACGTCCCTGGGTATTGCTACGATTTTGGAAGTAGCATCTGACATTATAGTTTTAATTTTTTTATTGTATTGTTGGGAATATTTGCAAGATTTAATAGCCATATAGATTTTTCCTAATCGATGAGTCCAAAGCTCAAACAAAATATTTGTGTACACTTGTCAATGGGGATACAAAATTTTTGCCTAAAGAAGCGGTACATTCCATCATGAGTGGGACGTTTGGCAACGCTGCTCTACGAGTATAATCTAAGCTTTCATTGTTGTATAAAAACTCAATGCATTGTTGAAACTGTTGTAAGGTTGTAACAGTCAGTCGACAGGTTGCTGTGGAAGTGTGATGTGATTATGTAGTGTACTACGTGCAGTCTTCATCAGTTTATAACATAAAAAGAAGTATTAGTGCCGAAATACAATGTCGAAACAACAACTTTAATTTCTTTCTTTTCTAATAAAAGACAGTGTATTCCAAAAAAACAAAGACGAGTGTGAGTCTACTGAAAGAAGTGCTAGTCATTGTGAAGATGAACTGCGTAGGTCTACCAAGTCTTCAGTTTCCCTTCCACAGTTTTCAAACGATAAAAGTGCTATTTCTGGCCCATCCGTAAATTGCAATTGTAAACAAAGTATCGAACACGAGATAAAGTATCAGCGAAAATGGGAGTGTAAGTACAATTGGTTGTACTTTGATCACGAGCGCGGTGGTGCTTTCTGCAAATTGTGTGAAATGCATTTAAAAAACGATATCGGAGCTCTACAGAAAACAGGAGGAGTTTTAATTTCTGTACCTTTCACTAAATTTAGAAAAGCTACCGGAAGCACGGGGAAACTAGAAAAGCACGCCAACTCAGAAAAACATGCAAGAACCGTTGCACTTGAAAATTGTAGATTACAGGGATTAAACGCTCCAGTTCATACACAGATATTTAAACAAAATGAAAATGAAAAAGCTTTAAACGACCAAGCATTGTCATCGTTAATTCGAAGTCTGTATTTCCTTAGTAAGGAAGAAATACCCCACACAACAAAATATGAACCTCTAATTCGTAAGGTAGTACTGAAAAGCGACATTAATCTTGAAAAGTGGTTAATCTACAAATGTTTCCAACCAAAGTGAACTCTCTTTAGTAGTTCGATTTGTTGCACCGTCTCCATCGTTTGAAGTGAAAGAAAGGTTTTTATGTCTCGTTGAGTTGAAAAGCACTTCAGCTAAATCCATATTTACAGCAATTGATACTGAACTAAAGAAAAGAAAACTTTCTTACGACAGATTATTATCTTGTTCCTTTTACGGTGATGCTAATTTTAGTGGTTCTATCTCAGGAGTCCGCGCTCGGTTGTCAGAGAGGAAGGGCCACTGTAGAGCACATGTTTTGTCAACTGCTGCCACCAACTCTAGGAATAAACACCCCATTATAAAACGCACATTACATGTTGTTAAAGACATTTACAAACTTTTTCATGATTCTTCCAAACGAGAAAATGTTTTGCATGAAATTCATTGTGCTTTAGAGCAACCTGTTTTAAAAATACCCGAAGCTGTTGACATCCGGTGGTTATGTACCTATCGAACAGTTCATGCTATTTTCCTAAACTAAAAGTTCATTATAATGGCATGTGAACGTATACACTAGGATGGCGCGGATTTAACAAGTTTAGCTGGAGAAATCTTGTTAGAAATGATGAATTCCAATTTCATTGTAGGTTTAGTGATTTTAGACGATAAGTTAAATGCAGTCTCAAACTTATGTAAAGTTTTGCAGAGACAATGACTTAAAATTTCGCAAATCCCTCTACTTGTTTCTGGAACTCTGGAACATTTAAGACACATCGACTGTCTTTATGACTGCGATGGACATAGTGTAGAAAATGAAACTCTTAATAAAATTTAAAAAAAACTGCAGGAGGACGCAACAGAAGTTAAAAGTGTGCTATTCACGAACGTAGAGGATCAGATTCAAGCTATTAAAAGCGCAAAGAAATTTGTTAACAGTATGACTGATGAAACTGAGCAACGGTTTGATGAGAAGGCAATAAAAGTGATAGAACTAAGTGCATATTTTGAAAGTTTTAAAAAATTTCTAGAGTTTAGTGATAATGATTGTGAAGAACTGTGCTTGATTTTGTGACTTACAAACGTCGACGCCGTTATTGCAGACTTGCATTCTTTTAGGTACGTTGTTAGTAATAAATTAGACGATACGTCTTCTGATGTTGCTTCTTGCATTCTGAGAGCCGACATCGGCTACGAAGCACTACGGACACTCGCTGAATGTGTACTGTGCATTACCGTTTCGACTTGCAGTGTGGAAAAGTCATTTAGTACAATGAACAGGCCGATGACAAAATTAAGGAATAGGATGGGTCAGGAAACGCTCCAAGCTTGTGTGAAGATTTCAACTGAAGGGGACGACGAGCCAACAGAAAGTTTTATTGATAACGTCATCAAGAGATATGCTGTAAAAAAGCCTCGACGTATTAGTTTGATGTAAATGTGAGTTTTTTTGCGTGCAATAAAATTATTTTATTATTTAATATAATTAACTTAGGCTTAGCCTAACAGCTTAGTACTTAACCTACATATTGTTTAATTATATATTAGCTATTCATGAAAAAATTATAAATATTAATAGCGCTGCTACGTCTTTAGAATGCTATCACTTAAATAAATTTTAAGACTATAACTTTGTCCTCCCCCCGCCCCCCCCCCCCTCCCTCCGTCATGATTCTTCAAAAACTTTATTAACAAAACCAAGAGACACTGTTCCTCTGCTCGGACGAATAATAATGCAACATTGACAAGCTGAAACTCACTGGCTGAAGGCCATAGTTTAGAAACAAACAAGTTGGTCACACAAAATGCAAATGCTAGGTCTCGTTGAGACTGTCTTGATGCAAAATTTAACTAAACGTTCAGTTCTTCAGTCTATGTATAGGGTAAACTCCCGCAAAAGGTTTACGTTCTTCCGTCTAGGCGCTGAGTTAAAAGTTCCTTTGGAACAGTGAATGTGCTACAAGAATAATTTAAGCAACGTTTTACGACATTCGCAATCACGAAGACAGATCAGTCAGCGGCGACCCAAGTCGTTGTCCGAAGCGGCGGCAGCGGTGGAGAGGACAGTGGCGTCGGCGTAGGCTGGATGTCCGAAATGGAGACCTACTAGCTCGGAATCAACTGCAGTCGGCGGCCTAAATACTGTCCGGTGGCAGGTTATCTTGTGATCCGTTTTCGGTCACGGATATTGCGGAAGCAAGTAGTTTTCTGTTACCTGTGAAGGCTCTCCTAGGGCCTCCGAGTGGAAAACCAGTGACTACTTTTCGGCGAAAAGTGGTTGCCTGGAGAGCGGGCAACCCTCGAAGCAGCAACGTATCGTGTGTTGTCAAAGTATCAGGCGTAACGTCGCGACGTATCTGGAAATACAATGATGGAAAAAAATCACAACACCAAAAAATAATTAGAGTAATGAAATTTCGGGAATACATTAACACTGCAAGATTACAGGTTAAAGAAAGCGCAAGGTAAACTATTGCAAATATGAAATCCTGGTACATTAATAACCGGTGTAAAAGCTAGAATGTTGAATGCAAGCATGCAAACGTGCAGACATGGTTTTGTACAACTGCTGATGTCAGTTTGTGGAATGGAGTTCCATGCCTGTTGCACTTAGTCGGTAAAGGGACAGTTAATGCTGTTTGTGGATGACGCTGGACCTATGATATCCCATATGTGCTCCACTGGAGACAGAACTGATGACCGAGCAGGCCAAGGCAACAGGTCGACACTGTAGAGCATGTCCGGTTACAACAGCGGTATGAGGGAGAGTGTTATCCTGTTGGAAAACAACACCAGGGAATGCTACTCATGAATGGCAGTACAACAGGTCCAATCAGCAGATTAGCGTACGAATTTGCAGTCAGGGTGCATGGGATAACCACTAGAGGGCTCCTGCTGTTGTACCATAACTCCACGTGTTTGTCCAGTGTGTCTAGTCTGCTGAGAGGATGGTTGCAGGGCCTCGACCGGCCTTCCTCCTTGTAAGTGACGGAGGGTCATAGCTGGCACCGAGGCAGAACCAGCTTTTATCAAAAACACAACAGATCTCCACCCCGCCCTCCAATCAGCTCTCGCTTGATACCACTAAAGTCGCAAATGGCGGTGGTTCGGGATCAGTGGAATGCACGCTACAGTACGCCTGGCTCGGAGCAGCCCTCGAACTAACCGCTTTGTAGCAGTTCTTTGTGTCGCTGTGGTGCCAATTGCTGCTCAAATTGCTGCTGCAGGTGCAATACGATGTGCCAGAGCCATACGCCAAACACGATGGTCTTCCCTCTCAGTAGTGCTGCGTGGCCATTCTGAGCCCGTTTTTATTTTTATTTGTTTATTTTTTACCGTACATGTGAGGTGTTGATAATGGTGTCTTTGTCGCCTTAAAGGCATTCTTGACTAACATCAACTGACTACTGCCGGTCTCGGAGGTAACTGACACTCACGCAATGTTACAGCGTGTATTTAAAGCAAATCTGATTTGCTTCCTCACAGTGGCGCTGATAGCTATGCGACTAGCGCAAAATTTAATAATCGTCTTTCAACTGTAGAAACTCGCCTACCGACTTCCGTTTATGTCGCACAACTCCTTCTTGGTGTTTTTTGTATATAAACATGAAAAAAGATAACATTAGTTACCTACCACAGTCGGTGAAACACGCTACGGAAGTTTGAAGCTGAAGGAAATGGCTGAAGTGAAGCCATCACAGAAAATGGCTGGTCCATGTTCGGTATCGACTTGCATTGTCGCAAAAGCTCCTGCGTAGGCGAAACATTTTTACAATGTACAGCATAGTTAGCTGAGTTCTAGCGTGACTCCACTGGGTTCAAACGAACTAAGCCCTTGAAACACTCCATGTACTGCTTTTTCACGTGGCTGCCATACAGGGTTTTCCTAAACCGATATTCCAATACCATCTCTGGTTGCCCATGTAAATATTCGAAATATCTATTCTGTAAATGCTGCTCCAAGTGCCGGATTTCCTCTTCCACAATCGACATTCACTCTCAGGAAAACGCTCACCGCTTTGAAAACGACTTGGGTTGCCAAGTTCCTTCTTGTTTTTAAAACTGAACTAAATAGTGTCGTGAAGTCAATTTCGATGATGGATTTTTCTGTTACTCCACTTACACGCTATACAACTGAAACGTCCCGTTATGAACATTTATACACGACTGTGCTTAAACTGACACACAATATTTTTTTTTAGCGCAACGCAATCTGACTTTCAAAAATCCCAACAAAAGAATGGCCCTGACTAACGTTAACCTATACCTTTCACAAATCACTTACCTCACCAAAAATCTTCGTTACTCGAACTACTGCAATACAGCGAGCGCCACTACTGCCAGCTAAATAAAAGATTCAAACTACGGAATAACTAACTACTGATAGGGATAGTTAGCAAATGAAAGATTTTAATAGAGAACAAACAATGTATTTACCTTAATAGTCATAATATATGATATCCAGTATCACAAATTTCAAATCTCCGCCATCTCTCTTCCCACATCCACCACTGCTGGCGGCTCAC
Organism: Schistocerca cancellata; assembly: GCF_023864275.1. Lineage (NCBI taxonomy): Eukaryota > Metazoa > Arthropoda > Insecta > Orthoptera > Acrididae > Schistocerca > Schistocerca cancellata. Next base: position 136,265,051 of record NC_064627.1, on the reverse strand, counting down.
CTCCAACTGCGCAACGCTATGCGCTGTTCACATCCAGCTGCCGCTGCCCAACACTACAATGGCAGACAACAATGCAAACTAGCCACAGACTGCACACAGCACAGCCAGTGATTTTCATACAGAGCGCTACGTGGCATTACCAATATAAAAATCTAAACAGCCTAGTTACATGTGAAATAACCGTCCGACGACACTGCAAGACGCAGCGAGGTTTCATTACTTTCGTAATATTTTTAACAAACGCATCACGATTTCCTCACGGGTGTACACTCATCAGCCAGAAATTATGATCACCGACCTATTATAGATATAAACCCATCGAGGTGACAGAAACGTCACGTGGCGAGGAATGACTGCTACTCGGACACACGTACGGTGCATGCGGTATCAGTGAGCCTGCTGTCCGTGTGTAGGATGGGGAAGGCGCGCGATCTATCTGAGTTTGATAGAGGGCAGATTGTTATGGCCCGGAGGCTCGGCACGAGCATTTCGAAAGGTGCACGACGTGTCAGGTGTTCGAGGAGTGCTGTGGTGAGTTTCTTCAACCCGTGGCGAAAGCAAGACGTCGTGCCGTTGGACAGCAACCCCTCATTACGGATATCGGACGCCGTAGGCTGGATAGACTGGTAAAACAGGACAGGCGACGAACTGTGGCGGAGCTAACATCAGTCTTTAATGCTGAGCAGAGTACAAGTGTGTCTGAACACAAAGCACACCGAACACTCCCAACGGTGGGTCTCCGCAGCCGACGGCCCATGCATGAGCCAATGTTAACACGACGATATCGGCAATTACGACTGAAATGGCCACTTGCGCACCGGCACTGGACGTTGACGCAGTGGCAGAGCGTTGCACGGTCTGATGAATCCCGATACTTTCTTCATCGTGTCTATGGGAGGGCGCGGATCCGTCGTCTTCCAGGTGAACAGCTACTTGACATCTAACTACGAGACGGAGACAAGTGTTGGCGGCACCAGTATGTTCTGGGGAACATTCACGTGGGCACCCATGGGTCCAATGGGACTCGGGCAAGGCACTATGACGGCCGAGGAATATCGCGCACTGGTCGCAGACCATGTACACCCCTTCAAGACCATCCCGACGTCATTGGCATGTTTGAACAAGATAATGCCCGATGTCGCAAGGCCATGAGTCTGATGGAGTGGTTCGAGGAACACAGCAGCGAATTCCAGCTGATGTGCTGACCTAACAGCTGGCCAAATTTGAACCCGATCGAACACATCTGGGATGTGATCGAGCGTGACGTTAGAGCTCTTCGGCCCCCACCCACTCCCATCCACCTTCGTCCCCAGAATTTACAAGAAGGTGACCTGATGTGCAAATGTGGTGCCAACTCCCTCCCGTGACTTACCAAGGCCTCACTGCTTCCATACCACGATGCGTCGCCGCTGTTATCCGTGCCAAACGGGAACATACCGATTATTAAGTAGGTGGTCGTTATGTTCTGGCTGCTCTGTACAAGAAATGCTTAAAAATATCATCCACACCAATTAATGATTTCTAAACTGTCTTATTAATCCACCTACATTTGCGTATTGTAGAAAAAAATTGAAATGGTCAATGGTCGAAGATTATTCTGTCCCAAAGGTTTCGAGACTTGGAGCGATTAGAAAACTTCCGAATGAGTAAATACACATTAATACTCCCGGACAAGCAATTAGAGAATTTTTGGACACTAGTCATTGGCTAGACACGTGAGCCCGTACAAACAATTAGAGAATTTTTGGACACTAGTCATTGGTTGGACACGTGAGCCTTTGCCTCTGAAAGAAAGAGTCGGTATAGCTCAATCCTGTGGCAACTGACAGGTAGTCCGCGTGACGTCACGAATTGTGCCGAACCGCGGGGTAGTCCTTTTCCACTTCCGGTGCGGGATTCATGCATTCAGTGAGCTTTTAGTAACAGTGTGAGGACCATCGCCTGAATGTAAGCTTTCCTTGATTTGAATTTGTGTCAAGACTGTTGTGTCTTCATATTAGGAAGCAGTCCACAAACTGACGGAGATACTAGATAAGCACAGTCTTTGCTGAATCGCCTGTAGTTTTTGAAAAGAATATATAGGTACGTTACTTGTTCTAGGTGTGCGAAATGGGGCGTATTTTCTGTGTACCAGATTGTACTGTAAAGTACAGGACAATCAAGAAGAAAACTATTCCAATATTTTTCATTTCCCATGGACGCAAAAACCTGGTGTAGTTGCGAGCAATTAATCGTGCAGTTTTGAAACCTAAGAAGAATTCTGTAGTTTATGTTAGACATTTCACCGAGAATCACATAATTACTGAAGATAGAAGAGGAGAGCAGATAGTTCTGTGCTAATAGTTCGTAAGAGACTCCCAAAGTTGGCATGGAATGCTGTTCGTCCTTTGCTTCCTGAAAAACCATGTCTGTTCATCTGTCTACTGAAAGAAAATCACCGTTGCGAGAACCAATGCGCAGTGTTGATGATGCCAGTAGTCATTACTTGAAAAACTCTGTCAAGTTCGAAATCCACTGGAAAAACTTACCCCCATTTGTACCTCCGTCTAAACATACTGGAAAATTAGCATCCGCTGTTTTTTGCCTCGATACATACAACAGTTACAATCATTCATTTAACTAACAATGTTTTCGGCACTGTTGTGAGCTTTAAATATTTGTTGTTACGTAAGTTTCAGACGGATCCTTAAGAGAGTTATCGTGTGGCAGTTTCGCAGGTCTTAGAACCCGAAACGAAAATGAAAATAATAAGTGTGCTAGAAATGAGACCTTGTTTGGGGCCAGACATTGAGTTCTGTAGAAATACCTGATGACAAGTTGAGATGTTACTGTCTCAGGGTGGGTCACGTCGCAACCCCTCTACAGATGTATCAGTAATGAGAAGCTTAAGGCTCTTCTGGCCGAGCGTATGTTACGTAGCTCGTAGGCCAAGTAGGTTCCACTACTTTCTTCACAGAAATCACGCCTAACCACGCCTCTATACATCCGAAGATTAGTAAAATTATTTAGACAGTTCACTCCACTCTAGTGGTCGAATTGAGGGCACTGAATGGTATAAGTGCTACGGAAAAATTATCTTTTTGCGTAATTACATGAGTTGAAAGCAAGGAATCTTACATTCGTTTATCCGTTGCTTTGGGAACCAAGTATGACTTAACAACAAGATCCGTGAGCACAATTGTCTCTGATAAGCATATTAAAATTATCAAATGCAGAGAATTATTAATTATGTAATTTTTGTTCAGTTTAGACGCTTCTTGAATTATAAAACTGATAACGTTTCACTGATATACCCTATCAGATCAGGATGCTTTGAAAATCATTCCTAGGATCGCAGTTTATATCAAGTCTTGTAAACACGATAAGCCAGAGATTAAAGCCCACTTTCTTTTAGCGTCGTAAGGTATATACATTATCATTCAGTATAAATCACCGCTCTTCCTGATCTCCACACACATCTTAGTGTAAATAAACAGGAGTTATCAATTTCGAAAATAATTAATTCTTTAACTCTTTTCAGAAGACATAAAACACTGTATTTTGTAACACCATACACAGATGACTATTACGTAAGTACACTACTGGCCATTGAAATTGCTACACCAAGAAGAAATGCTTATAACAAACGGGTATTCATTGGACAAATATACTATGCTAGAACTGACATATGATTACATTTTCACGCAATTTGGGTGCATAGATCCTGAGAAATCAGTACCCAGAACAACCACCTCTGGCCGTAATAACGGCATTGATATGCACGGGCACGAGTCAGAGCTTGGATGGCGTGTACAGGTACAGCTGCCCATGCATCTTCAACGCGATACCACAGTTCATCAAGAGTAGTGACTGGAGTATTGTGGCGAGCCAGTTGCTCGTCCACCACTGACCAGACGTTTCCAATTGGTGAGAGATCTGGAGAATGTGCTGGCCAGGACAGAAGTCGAACATTTTCTGTATCCAGAAAGGCCCGTACAGCATCTGCAACATGCGGTCATGTATTATCCTGCTGAAACGTAGGGTTTCACAGGGATCGAACGAATGATGGAGGCACGGATCGTAACACATCTGAAATGTAACGTCAACTGTTCAAAGTGCCGTCAATGCGAACAAGAGGTGACCGAGACGTGTAACCAATTGCACCCCATACCATCACGCCGGGTGATACGCCAGTATGGCGATGACGAATACACGCTTCCAATGTGCGTTCACCGCGATGTCGTCAAACACGGATGTGACCATTATGATGCTGTACACAGAACCTGGATTCATCCGAAAAAATGACATTTTGCCATTCGTGCACCCAGGTTTGTCGTTGAGTACAGGCGCTCCTGTCTGTGATGCAGCGTCAAAGGTAACCGCAACCATGGTCTCCGAGCTGATAGTCCATGCTGCTGGAAACGTCATCGAACTGTTCGTGCAGATGGTTGTTGTCTTGCAAACGTCCCATCTGTAGACTCAGGGATCGAGACGTGGCTGCACGATACTTTACAGCCATGCGGATAAGATGCCTGTCATCCCGACTGCTAGTGACACGAGGCCGTTGGGATCCAGCACGGCGTTCCGTATTACCCTCCTGAACCCACCGATTCCATATTCTGCTAACAGTCATTGGATCTCGACCAACGCGAGCAGCAATGTCGCGATACGATAAACCGCAATCGCGATAGGCTACTATCCGACCTTTATCAAAGTCGGAATCGTGATGGTACGCATTTCTTCTCCTTACACGAGGGATCACAACAACGTTTCACGAGGCAACGCCGGTCAACTGCTGTTTGTGTATGAGAAATCGGTTGTAAACTTTCCTCGTGTCAGTACGTTGTAGGTGTCGCCACCTGCGCCAGCCTTGTGTGAATGCTCTGAAAAACTAATAATTTGGATATCACAGCATTTTCTTCCTGTCGGTTAAATTTCGCGTCTGTAGCACGTCATCTTCGTGGTGTAGCTATTTTAATGGCCAGTAGTGTATGCGAATGTACATCTGCCATCGAGCGTGGCTGTTCCAGAAAAGCTAACATCCACATCTGACATTGGACTGAAGTTACAACATCACATTTTCGTTTATGAAACATAATTTCATTGTTAAAAACATAGCCACAGCATCTAAGGTAAGCTCCCGGCATCTTCTTCCTGCGCATGGTCATCGACTCTATGACGTCTGCGTCCGGCGACTTCATCATTGCGGCCCAGGTGGAAGATTCCTTCTGCTTAGCTCCTGCGCCGCTCATGAAACACAAGAAATAACAAGCACACACCTTTGTAGTTTTCAAAACAGAAATTAACGTAATTCATACAAACATTGTCTGTGTTGTACTGTACTTAACGTGAATAAGTTGGGCCTGAAACTTGCCATATGTCATTGACATGCTGATACTGTAAGAAACCCTGCGTCATCACAAAGTGTCTATTAGGAATTTAAATCGCGTTCATGAACATGCAAATAAAAGTAACTGGGCACTGAATGGTATAAGTGCTACGGAAAAATTATCTTTTTGCGTAAGTACATGAGTTGCAAGCAAGGATCTTACATTCGTTTATCCGTTGCTTTGGGAACCAAGTATGACTTAACAACAAGATCCATGAGCACAATTGTCTCTGATAAGCATATTAAAATTATCAAATGCAGAGAAATATTAATTATGTAATTTTTGTTCAATTTAGACGCTCCTTGAATTATAAAACTGATAACGTTTCACTGATATACCCTCTCAGATCAGGATGCTTTGAAAATCATTCCTAGGATCGCAGTTTATATCAAATCTTGTAAACACGATAAGCCAGAGATTAAAGCCCACTTTCTTTTAGCGTCGTAAGGTAAATACATTATAATTCAGTATAAATCACCGCTGTTCAGTAGTCGAAGTTACGTTTCTTACAGCTTAGCAAGAGTCATAAATGAGTGAGGTATATGTAGAGCACTTTTCGTTAGTGCTGATGAGTTCACAGCAAGTATGATAAACAGTGAGATTAACTCATACTCACTTAATCTGTGCAGGTGTCCCTTAAAGCAGTCATCTTATTTCATGTTTAAAATTGTTATTGAGGGATACAATTGTTTCAAACAGTTACATCTGATGACTTTGGATGTTTGTTTCTTAGCAGCACAAATCATAGGAAAGTATCCAGACAGCTCCTGGAAATCAAACTTGACTGTTATTGCTTTTCAGAGACATGCACTTGTGGTAAAGACGTGAAATAAATGATTCCAAAAACATACTCTCATTTCAGGAAATATTTTCACAAGAAAATGTTCTAAAATAAGGAACAGCCGCCTTGTAACCAATAGTAGAAGTAAGTTACTTAAATTTTCCAAATAAATACAGATTACTGTGCAATGGTGTGTCTTTTCAATTTTTTTAGTTTCAAATGTTTGTTTTGCTCTGCCATGTGATATAGAAATACGAGTAGTATTTTTGACATTAGACGAAGTTCCAGGATTGCATGTTTCACTAAAGCTCGAAACTAAAGCAAACTTCTAAGAAATCGTCTTTGAGCTAAGTTGCGTTGATAGTGGTAAAAGTACTTTTCATTGATTTCCCTTTTCCAATTCCTGTACAGCTGTTACGTAATATATGTGAAATGTACAGTGTACGATGGTTTTCGATTGGAAAAGGCACCTGCGCCTGTGCTAGCACTGAGCGAAGCCCACGAGGAAGACAGGCTGCGGCGCGTACGTCACAGCACGCGACCCTGCAGGTCTTACAAGTGCCGGCAGCCGTCTCCGGTGGAGAACGAGTAACTACACTCCTGGAAATTGAAATAAGAACACCGTGAATTCATTGTCCCAGGAAGGGGAAACGTTATTGACACATTCCTGGGGTCAGATACATCACATGATCACACTGACAGAACCACAGACACATAGACACAGGCAACAGAGCATGCACAATGTCGGCACTAGTACAATGTATATCCACCTTTCGCAGCAATGCAGGCTGCTATTCTCCCATGGAGACGATCGTAGAGATGCTGGATGTAGTCCTGTGGAACGGCTTGCCATGCCATTTCCACCTGCCGCCTCAGTTGGACCAGCGTTCGTGCTGGACGTGCAGACCGCGTGAGACGACGCTTCATCCAGTCCCAAACATGCTCAATGGGGGACAGATCCGGAGATCTTGCTGGCCAGGGTAGTTGACTTACACCTTCTAGAGCACGTTGGGTGGCACGGGATACATGCGGACGTGCATTGTCCTGTTGGAACAGCAAGTTCCCTTGCCGGTCTAGGAATGGTAGAACGATGGGTTCGATGACGGTTTGGATGTACCGTGCACTATTCAGTGTCCCCTCGACGATCACCAGTGGTGTACGGCCAGTGTAGGAGATCGCTCCCCACACCATGATGCCGGGTGTTGGCCCTGTGTGCCTCGGTCGTATGCAGTCCTGATTGTGGCGCTCACCTGCACGGCGCCAAACACGCATACGACCATCATTGGCACCAACGCAGAAGCGACTCTCATCGCTGAAGACGACACGTCTCCATTCGTCCCTCCATTCACGCCTGTCGCGACACCACTGGAGGCGGGCTGCACGATGTTGGGGCGTGAGCGGAAGACGGCCTAACGGTGTGCGGGACCGTAGCCCAGCTTCATGGAGACGGTTGCGAATCGTCCTCGCCGATACCCCAGGAGCAACAGTGTCCCTAATTTGCTGGGAAGTGGCGGTGCGGTCCCCTACGGCACTGCGTAGGATCCTACGGTCTTGGCGTGCATCCGTGCGTCGCTGCGGTCCGGTCCCAGGTCGACGGGCACGTGCACCTTCCGCCGACCACTGGCGACAACATCGATGTACTGTGGGGACCTCACGCCCCACGTGTTGAGCAATTCGGCGGTACGTCCACCCGGCCTCCCGCATGCCCACTATACGCCCTCGCTCAAAGTCCGTCAACTGCACATACGGTTCACGTCCACGCTGTCGCGGCATGCTACCAGTGTTAAAGACTGCGATGGAGCTCCGTATGCCACGGCAAACTGGCTGACACTGACGGCGGCGGTGCACAAATGCTGCGCAGCTAGCGCCATTCGACGGCCAACACCGCGGTTCCTGGTGTGTCCGCTGCGCCGTGCGTGTGATCATTGCTTGTACAGCCCTCTCGCAGTGTCCGGAGCAAGTATGGTGGGTCTGACACACCGGTGTCAATGTGTTCTTTTTTCCATTTCCAGGAGTGTACAATTATGACACTCTTATGTTTCATTAAGAAGAAGTAGGTCGAGTAGAATAGCTGGTGCGGGAAGCACGTATATTTTATTAACTGGTACACTGCTATATTTGATGTTATATAAGAACACTGCGAGTTGCAATCTTACTAGGCACTCGATTCTGTAAAGAATTTATAATTATGAAAGTAAGTAGAATTATTTAACTGTCGGCTTATTCGTTGAATATATCTGATTTAACTAACTGTGTAAACTTTTTTATGTTTAGTAGACAGTCACCTCTGTACGACGTATTGACATGGCTGGCAAATGATTCTCACATTGAGATTTGGATTTTAAGTCCGCACCCACCGTAGCAGTCTTTGGAAACGATTTAAATACGAAGTCCTATTATTTGAGTCTTATTTCACGGTCAACTACGAATAACATTGCATTTTCGAAAAAGCCATTGTCAAGCGTCTGATACCAAATAATTAAACGTCCACGTTCCAGATAAGCAAATATTAATTACAACCAATCACTATCATACATAATTAATAATTAATATTTTATTTTATTTTATTTATTTATTTATTTTATAGACCGTTCGGCGGATAGTTACGTTATTTAGGAAGTGTTCAGCCACATGTGAAGCGTCAACCACGACCTGCAACAAATGATGATGCCCAAGTAGGTGTTTTAGCAGCTGTCACAGCTAATCCGCACATCAGTAGCAGACAAATTGCGCGAGAACCAAGAATCTCAAAAACGTCGGTGTTGAGAATGCTACATTAACAGGAATAGCATGGCGACGACTTTGAACGTCGTCTACAGCCGTGTACAGTTCTGTCACTGGGCACAAGAGAAATTACGGGACGATGACAGATTTTTTGCACGCGTTCTATTTAGCGACGAAGCGTCATTCACCAACAGCGGTAACGTAAACCAGCATAATATGCACTATTGGGCAACGGAAAATCCACCATGGTTGCGACAAGTGGAACATCAGCGACCTTGGCGGGTTAATGTATGGTGCGGCATTATGGGAGGAAGGATAATTGGCCCCCATTTTATCGATGGCAATCTAAATGGTGCAATGTATGCTGATTTCCTATATAATGTTCTACCGGTGTTACTACAAGATGTTTCACTGCATGACAGATTGGGGATGTACTTCCAACATGATGGAGGTCCGGCACATAGCTCGCGTGCTTTTGAAGCGGTATTGAATAGCATATTTCATGACAGGTGGATTGGTCATCGAAGCACCGCCATGGCTCGCACGTTCACCGGATCTGACGTCCCCGGATTTCTTACTTTGGGGAAGGTTGAAGGATATTTGCTATCGTGATCCACCGACAACGCCTGACACCATGTGTCAGCGCATTGTCAATGCATGTGCGAACATTAGGGAAGGCGAACTACTCGCTGTTGAGAGGAATGTCGTTACACGTATTCCCAAATGCACTGAGGTTGGAAGCACATCATTTTGAGCATTTATTGCATTAATGTGTTATTTACAGGTAATCACGCTGTAACAGCATGCGTTCTCAGAAATGAGACGTTCACAAAGGTACGTGTATCACATTGGAACAACCGAAGTAAAATGTTCAAACGTACCTACGTTCTGTATTTTAATTTAAAAAACCTGTTACCAACTGTTCGTCTAAAATTGTGAGCCATATGTTTGTGACTATTACAGCGCCATCTATCACAAAGCGCAAAAAGTGGTCCAACTAAAACATTCATGTTTCTTTACGTACTACACAAATATGTAATAAAAATGGGGTTCCTATTTAAAAAACGCAGTTGATATGCATTTTACCTATGGCAGCGCCATCTAGCGGGCCAACCATAGTGCCATCTGGTTTCCCCCTTCAAGCTAGACAAGTTTCGTTCATTTTAGTTTTTTCGTTTGACGCTTATTTCGTGAGATATTTGGCCCGGTCACGATCAATGGACCACCCTGTATATTAAAAACTGCCTTAAACACCACGTTGTGCAACTTCCAAGACTTGGCACAGTCGAAGCCCTAGCAATCTTAGTAAAAACATCGTCAGGCGAAACTACATTCGTGGCAGCTACCGACCACCAGGTAGACTACTGGACCCAGCGGACTTCACGGCATTGTTGTCCATCGGCGGTAAAATCCATATCACGGGTGACTTCATTGCCAAACACGTCGAATGGGCCGGCCGGAGTGGCCGTGCGGTTCTGGGCGCTACAGTCTGGAACCGAGCGACCGCTGCGGTCGCAGGTTCGAATCCTGCCACGGGCATGGATGTGTGTGATGTCCTTAGGTTAGTTAGGTTTAATTAGTTCTAAGTTCTAGGCGACTGATGACCTCAGAAGTTAAGTCGCATAGTGCTCAGAGCCATTTGATCCATTTGAACCAACGTCGAATGGAACTCCAGAGTAACCAACACAAGTGGACGTTGCCTACTAAATGTAGCCAGGCAGCACAACGCCGTCTCCCGGGGGCTGTATGACCCCACCTCTTACACTGAAAACGGCAGCCATCCCGACGTGCTCGACGTTGCACTGTTTAAAGGAGTGGGAAACCACACAACTGCGACAACGCTAAACGCGCTCTCATCGGATAACCTGCCGGCGATATTCGAACTAGAGGTCATAGGGGAGCTAATGTCGAACCGTCGAAGACCACTAGGGAAAGCCAACTGGGAGCAGTTTAGAGAGAGCCTGCAAGGCTCACTCAACGACATACCAGGCCCTACACAGATAACTACAGATGAGGTTATTAGAAGATTTAATGTTGCCACAATACAGGCGGTAGAAAATGCACCCCCCCCCCCCCCCCCCGCAGAATCCACAAAAGAAGGTGAAAGTCTTGTCCAGCCATCTGCCCCCAGAGCTATTAGACGCTAAAGCCCATAAAAATAGTCTTCCGCAAATGGGGGTAACTAGAAATCCAATCATTAAGCGCCACCTCAACAGGCTCAGGAGGGAGCTGAAAGTGGCGATGGAAGAACATCGAAATAGTGAATAGGAAGGGAAAATAGCCAGCCTACAGATAAATGATGAGTCGGCCTGGCAAATGACGAAGTACTTCCTATGGAAAGGTCAAAGTATCCCTTCTCTACAATTCGGGGGTGAGGTGATCTGCGAACCAGACGCCAAGGCCAGTGCCTTGGCCAATGTCTTTGCGGAAAACTTCACTCCTGTAGAGGATCCCATTGATGAGAAGCACGTACGTCTAGTGCAGCAAAGGTTTCCAGTTATCTTCGAGCGGGAAGCAGGAGCAGATATCGGAGACTTCACAGAGGAGGAAGTAGACGCTCAGTTGAAACAGTTAAACACCAGGAAAGCGGGCGGGTGCGACCAGCTAGAAAACCCAATACTAATTCAGCTTCCACAAATAGCTTGGTCCCATCACCGCGATTTTCAATCGAATTATTCGGACTGGCAACTTCCCCTTTGCATGGAACCATGCAGAGGTGGTTGCCAATCCAAAACAGGGCGAAGACATCAGACTCCCACAGAACTATAGGCCGATTAGCCTTTATGCCCGCACACGCACCGCCGTCGCAACTGCACTGATACCGCTTCGACGTTCCTCACAAGTTTGTATACATATATTGTCCCGGCTAGTAGACAACCATTCGCTGCCGTATGGGTGGGGCGTAAAACATCTTTGAATCACGTTGTGAATCTAACTGTGTGAACTAGCAGTTGAAAATTGATCTCACTTTCTATTTACAGAGATATTTTATACACTTTCAACCACGACGTATCCAAAGACAGTGATTTTATTTATTACATAGCAATCGGGTTCCAGCCTATTTTTTCTAATTTTTGTTCCCTAAATAATTTGATTTAGTTACCTTCGTAGTCAATATGCCTTCGTTAAATCCTATTATTTGTTTGTAACAGGTTGATCGGCTTTTCTCAATAACATTTGAATGTTCAAAGATATAATTGTCTATCTACTAGATGATGGCTCTGAGCACTATGGGACTTAATATCTGAGGTCATCAGTCCCCTAGCTTAGAACTACTTAAACCTAAGGATATCACACACATCCATGCCCCAGGCTGGATTCGAACCTGCGACCGGAGCAGCACCGCGGTTCCGGACTGAAGCGCCTAGAACCGCTCGCCCACAGAAAACACGGAGAAAGTTTAGTATATATTATGTTTTATTGACGCGATTCACTTCTTAAATTAATGAGAGATGGCACTGGGGAATCGATGAAGAAGGAGTTGATCCTAGTGTGTATCGTTTCGCTATAATAACAGTCAGTCCGTACCACATTCCTTCGCGTTCCTATCACCAAAGATATGATTTCCCATGAAACTGTCCTTTACCATTAATATCTGATAAATGATAAATGTCTCTGGAAAATCCAGATATTTATTTTAAGTTCGAGTTCTTTCAAAGTCTGTTCAGCACAAATTTAGCCTTTTCACGGGTACTATATCTCACGTCTCGTTTATTAGCAGAATCACCTTGACAACGATCGGCCAAGATATTAGTATAAATAATGTCCAACTATTTTCTGTCCCAATATCTCAAAATAATCTATTATCCATAACTCCCTTTGTAGGTAGGCTGTTTATGTTTTCTTATCGGCAACGTTACGTAGCGCTCGGTATGAAAATCACTGGCTGTTCTGTGTGCAGTCTGTGGCTAGTTTGCATTGTTGTCTGCCATTGTAGTGTTGGGCAGCGGGAGCTGGACGTGAACAGCGCGTAGCGTTGCGCAGTTGGAGGTGAGCCGCCAGCAGTGGCGGATGTGTGGAAGGAAATGGCGGAGTTTTGAAATTACATATATTATGACTTTTGATGATATTAAGGTAAATACATTGTTTGTTCTCTATTAAAATCTTTCATTTGCTAACTATGCCCATCAGTAGTTAGTGCCTTCCGTAGTTTGAATCTTTTATTTAGCTGGCAGTAGTGGCGCTCGCTGTATTGCAGTAGTTCGAGTAACGGAGATTTTTGGTGAGGTAAGTGATTTGTGAAAGGTATAGATTAATGTTAGTCAGGGCCATTCTTTTGCAGGGATTTTTGAAAGTCAGATTGCGTTGCGCTAAAAAAATATTGTGTGTCAGTTTAAGCATAGTCATGTATAATTGTTGAAAGGGGACGTTTCACCTTGTCTAATCCAGTTATCAGAATGATATTTAATTAGGCTTATAATCCCTGACTTCTGACTACCACGGAAGACTGCGAACATGCACCATTGAAAACACTTAAGACAGCTAACAATGCTGCACATTGGTTTATATATTATATTCAAAACAAAATGCAGCTCTGTAATGTCTTCCTTGGATTACCTTTGTACTACTTTGCGTTACTCTATTTCAAATATCTATTCTTTGTAAAAATTTAACTAACTATTACTTCGAAATACAACTACCGTTTTTTGGCTCTTGGGTCATTTCCTATTACAGAATTTAATCTAATATTCGTTTCTGAATACCCACTCTCTAAAGAGCTGTTGCACCTTCTACAGGCAATTTCGAAGGTATTTGAGCTCCTATATTCTAGGACGCTAATGCTTCAGGAAAACGCCGAGAAGTAGATTCCGCCGTAACAGTTCGGCTTCCGACGCGGACACAGCACGGAGTAACAGCTGCTACGTCTGGTGGAGGACGCGATGAGTGCCCGGGAGAGTCGAGAGTGCGCAGGGGCGGTACTCCTTGACGTGCGTAAGGCTTTTGACTTTGTGTGGGCACAGGGGCCTCCTCTACAAATTGTTTGTATTGGGGGCACCGAAGCCACACGTCTGATTCATCGAATCTTACCTCAGTGGATGAACGTTCAATGTGCGTGCAAGAATGGGCATATCTACAGCAAGACCTATACTGGTGGGAGTCCCGCAGGGTTCTGTTCTCGGCTCCCTGTTGTACTCCCTATATATCTCGGACACGCCAAAGGTTAATAGAGTTTCACTCGCATTATAAGCGGGCGGCACCTCGCTTTACACAAGAAGCACGAATGCGAATCTCATGCGGCAACTTCCGAAGAATGCAGGGCCTCCAGGCTAGAATACTTAGGATGATTATGAAACTCCCACGTGACTTCCCCACTAGGGAAGTACGTAACATCACAAGAGTGCAGCCAAAAAGGAGAGAGTAAAACAGACTGCTCGACTATTTTACGAAAAGTCACAACAGTCAGAAAACAGAATGGTCTCGAACCTCGGGAATAAACCGCATAGAAGGGGCACAATAAGATGCCCTGACTTGCTACGGAAGTAAACAAACGCGACTGCAATATATACTAAACACAACAAAAATGCTCATCACACAGTAACACAGTACCCGTCGGGTTAGATGATGATGATGTTTGGTTTGTGGGGCGCTCAACTGCGTGGTTATCAGCGCCCGTACAATTACCCAATCTTTGCTCAGTCCAATTTCGCCACTTTCCTGGATGATGATGAAATGATGTGGACAACACAAACACCCAGTCATCTCGAGGCAGGTGAAAATCCCTGACCCCGCCGGGAATCGGACCCGGGACCCCGTGCTCGGGAAGCGAGAACGCTACCGCGAGACCACGAGCGGCGGACAACCCGTCGGGTTAGCCGAGAGCGCTAACGCGCTGCTTCCTGGACTCAGGTAGGCGCGCCAGCCCCAGATCGAATCCGCCCGGCGGATTAACGACGAGGGCTGGTGTGCCGTACAGGCTGGATGTGGTTTTTAGGCAGTTTTCCACATCCCCCTAGGTGAATACCGGGATGGTCCCCACGTTCCGCCTCAGTTCCATGGCTCGCAGACATCTGAACACTTTCGCACTATTCCAGGGATTACACTAGTCGCAGACAGTTGGGGTACACTAATTCCTTCCAGGGGGGGGGGGAGGGGGGGGAGGAGGTACGGGGTGGCGGCAGAAAGGGCATCGGGTCACCCCTTCAACTAACATTGCCATATCTGATTAACCATTCCGACCCTGTGTATCCGTGGGAAAACGGCACAAGAAGAAGAAAGAAGACACAGTAGGACAACCACACACAACAGGAACACCTAAAAATACACACTAGGAAGCGCACGAATAGTGCAAAGCACTTGCCAAACCAAGAGATATCCAGGCGTTATCCAACTAGGTAAAGAGTGAGTATGCCGGGTGATGCAAAGTTCCTTCATGTATGCATGTCCAAAGGAACAGGCACTGCGGAGCCTAGAGCTGTTATGAAGTACAAGGAATGTATTCGCAGTTACGAACGTAGTCACTGAAAATTTGTGCTAGACCAGGACTCGAACCGAGGTCTGGCCGTGAGTCGTGTTCGGGAAGCCAAAAGTATGGAGACCGCTCGCGATAAGCGGGAAACCCTGGTCCGGCACGAATTTTCATTGTCGTCATACCATTCTACAACTGTTGTTTGCCCATATTCGCAACTGCGAATGCATTTCCAGTATTTCATGACGTATTTAGTCGTCGCAGTGCCGGTTCCTTCGGACATGCATAATCTGAAACTAACGTGTCACCACTCCAACCATCAACTGAGTTGGCAGTTGGTGGTTGCAGTGCTGACACGTAAGTTTTAGATTATCTGCGTATCCAGTATTGCTGGCTACTGATGGGTTCTGCATGGTGATCATATCAACCTCTACCGCATCAAAAAGAGCCTGAAGATGACGCAATGAAGCGTTGAAACTGGTAGCGACAAAATAAAATCATAAGGACGGCTGTAGGTGTTTATTTTTTGTCACGATGGTAAACGTCCGTCTCCCAGAGACCTCCTGCTTAAAGGATGGACATACAGATACTCTGTTTCTTGCTTAGATGAGCAACCTGCCGAGGCTCATTTTCTCTTCTTTCTGTTTGTGTTTATTACACGGTCCACCGCAGTATGACTGGAGACACAGGTAACTTAGGATATTTCTGCGCCTTCTTGGAAAGCCATTTTCCTTAACCATTTTTCGAGGAAACTGTAGAATGTACCTACCGTATCTCATGCCTTTGACAATGAGTAGGTACGTCCGTTGATTCTATTTTCACTTTTTAAAGGGATATTTCACAGTATGAGGAATACTGTCCACATAATTACATATGATATTACGACTTGTATAAAACCTGTCCTTGGAAGCACAGGTCACTTGTAGATATTTGAAGTTGAACACACTCTTTGTAGTTTACATACCACAGCAGGAATTTCACTTGTTTTTAAAACAGCCATTCCCTAGTCGTCGTTGCACCAGTTTTTGTCGATATTTGCGCGATTTGACAAATCAGCAACGAGCAGAGATGGTCCCTCACTGTTGCCTCAAAAGGGGGAGGCTACAATAGCTTTGCAACTTTTTTACGTCAGACATTAACAAAGCTTATCTTGTGAGCATCTCTGGTGATGAGTCAAGTTCTCCAGTTATCGGACAGCTGTTTTCTAAATTTGATAATCGACATGACTAATGTCTATTGTGGGCGCGTAAAGTAAAAAGTGAAGTGATAATGCCTTTGTCCAAGGATCAAAGTACGCTGAACAGACGATGTTACAAAGGTCAGTTCATGTATTACAGTTGCGACAATGGGATAAAGCTATAATGGCAATAATGAAGGTGAATATAAACGAGCTCTTCAGTCGCACGTGATTCGCGATACATTACTTGCCCTTTGAAACACGAGCGTAGCAGAGATAAACAACACAGGGTTATACTTGAAGAATAAGGGATACGAGACAAAAGAAAACATTTAACGGACGTAATCCATAGCTGGGAATAACGTGATTAGCTTTCAGACAGCGGACTTGAAACATAGAAGTTCAAATAAAGCTTCAAATAAAACAGTTATCTTCGTCAATCTCTCTTTAATTTCATCCCACTACGAGTTTCGAGAAATTACACCATTATCTCCAGATGGAACAATGATGTTGTTACATTTTTGCTAGCTAGATCCAGTCATTTATTGGTTGTGGTTTCATTTTGCTACAAAAACATGTAACAGTCGCTTGTTAGCGTAATATGGTACTAAGATTATAAATTTTAAATGGTAATAGATGCATTTTCAATCTGTTACAGCGCACGGAACACTGCGGTTCGTCATAAATATACATTTTCAACTCAATTTATCTCACAGAACACTAATCAATAACATTAAAAAAACCAAAGACTATAACGAAGTAAAGGTATAGTACCCTGCCTCAGATCTCATTCATTGTTTCATTGTTTACAGGAACATGTTATAAGTGTTGCAAATACATAACAGTAAAGACACAAATAGAAATAAAATAAAAAAACATAAAAACTATACTACTTGGAGACTTAGTGTAAAAATCTAATTCTTACTGTTTCTGTACAGTGTTTTGGGAATTATCTTTTACTAAGCTTAACGGGAAGTAGAAAGTGGAAAGAGTTATAGTGCATCATCTAGTGTATCTGCGAAGCCCTTAAAGAAGCTCATTGCCACCGTCTAAGCTTTTTCGTTTAGTGTATTCAGCCCATGTTTCCTATTGTGAATGAACATTTCCAGTTCTTCGTAAAGATTGAGTTTGTGGCCTTTGTTTATGTGGAAAAAGCTGAAAGGCAAGTGTCCTAAGCATTCTCAATCGACATAAGTTCCATCTCTATCACATCCCCCACCATAAAGGGCTGCGTGGAAACGATTACGAGAATCGTGCTAACTTTTGTACATGGGTATCAAGACAGGAAACGCAGCGTCCGTGGAGTGTAAACGTTTGGTGTGGGATAGTGAACCATCAACTCGTAGGCCCGTTGTTTATAGATGGAACACTGAACGAGCACAAATGTCGCAGTCTCGTAGAGACCATCTTCCACAGTTGCAAGAAGACGTTCCCCTGCAGACTAGGAGGAAGCTGTGATGCCAACACGATAGCAGTGCACGAAGTATTAAAGCAAGCCTTCACAAATTGTTTCTAAATCGTTGGATTAGACGCATGGCAGCTGTACTTTGGCCGGCCCGTTCTCCGATTTTGACGCCTGTACAATTTTTTTTTCTGTGAAAAGCTGAAAGACCCTGTCGACAAGGACATACCAGGTACACCCGATGATGTGCAACGACGTATTACTGCAGCCTACTCGGACATCTACGCTGAAATGCTAGCACTTGTGCGGCAGCCATTCCGTACTAGACTGGAAACGTGGATTTCCGATGGCGGTGGTCATTTTGAACACAACATGTGAAGGTCAACTGCCTCATTACTGGCGTACGCACTTGGGTTGTTCGGTAGTGTGTGCTATCACAGATATTGCACTAGTGTCAGTGTGGGAAGTCGTAAACGACTCGCACTAGAATCGTGCTATAAACACCACTGACATTCTAATTTACTCTGCTTTTAGTCTGTTAATGTCAACAGGCATTGTTCAATTTAAAAAAAAATGTATGTTTGATCAAAAGATGCACTTGTTAAGTATTATTGCAATATATTGATTGGCTAACAATACGAGCCCCGGACTATCAATCTATTATGTGGAAATTGCACTTCAGTAGCATATTCCGTCTCCGCAGTATTTGCGGAGCAAGTTTCAGGTGATTCGCCATGTATATGGAATTAGATTCACAGGAAATAATTGACAACAGCGGACCAGGCAGCTGTTGCAGCCACATAATACCCGTCACCTGACGTTCTTGGTGAGAACCATAATAAAGGGAAGCACTATCGCACGTGGGAGTTCACATTCCCTCGGTCGGCGTCACTGCACATCTACGGATATCTCTCAACGTCCGTCTGCTGACAACCTGGGAGACCGCAGGCATCTGCTGATAACGCTGGTGTTCATGATGTGATGCCCACACTATCGCACAGGCAATTACCGTCGTGCAGGTTATCTACAATGAAACACGGAAGCAAAGATAGCGGACTTCAGACTGCGGGCAAAGAGAATACTAACACTTCACCTTTGCTCTCAAATGAATTGTAACACCTCTGCTCGAGGCACTGAAACAACGAACAGCAAAAAAAGTGTTCTTACATGCGAACTATTTTGATATTCTATACATCCACCTTGTTTGACACTTTTGTCATCTATCTAAAAATAAGAAAAAAGTTTCTTTTTGGGAGGAGAGAGAAGCGAGTCATGTTTACGTAAACAAAGACGTGTTTGTTAGTAATTCTGCTTTTCATACCGAACGATTAGTTTAATAAATCATGGTTGTAAAACACTAACACAAGTTACTTACAGAATGGAAAAACTTGTCGAATCCGACCTCAGGGTAGATCGGATTGGGTTATGGAAAAATGTAAAAACACTCGAGGCAACACTGATCCTACAACTTGTCTTAGAACATAGGTTGAAGAAAGACAAATATACATTCATAGCTTTTGTAGATTTAAAGAAGGCTTCTGACAATTTTACTGGAACACAATGTTTAAGATTTTGTAGCTAACAGGGATTTTTTAAAAAAAAAAGACAAGTGTGAGTAGGCCACGCGCTCAGGGAGTTCTGCACCAATTTAATTACGCATATATATACACTACTGGCCATTACAATTGCTACACCACGAAGATGACGTGTTACAGACGCGACAGGAAGAAGATGCTGTGATATGCAAATGATTAGCTTTTCAGAGCATTCACACAAGGTTGGCGCCGGTGGCGACACCTACAACGTGCTGACATGAGGAAAGATTACAACCGATTTCTGATACACAAACAGCAGTTGACCGGCCTTGCCTGGTGAAACGTTGTTGTGATGCCTCGTGTAAGGAGGAGAAATGCCTACCATCAGCCGGCCGGAGTGGCCGTGCGGTTCTAGGCGCTACAGTCTGGGACCGGGCGACCGCTACGGTCGCAGGTTCGAATCCTGCATCGGGCATGGATGTGTGTGATGTCCTTAGGTTCGTTAGGTTTAATTAGTTCTAAGTTCTAGGCGACTGATGACCTCAGAAGTTAAGTCGCATAGTGCTCAGAGCCATTTGAGCCAGCCTACCATCACGTTTCCGACTTTGATAAAGGTCAGATTGTAGCCTACCGCGATTGCGGTTTATCGTATCGCGACATTGCTGCTCCTGTTGGTCTAGATGACTGTTAGCACAATATGGAATCGGTGGGTTCAGGAGGGTAATACGGAACGCCGTGCTGGATCCCAGCGGCCTCGTATCACTAGCAGTCGAGATGACAGGCATCTTATCCGCATTGGTGTAATGGATCGTGCAGCCACTTATCGATCCCTGAGTCAACAGATGGGGACGTTTGCAAGACAACCATCTGCACCAACAGTTCGACGACGTTTGCAGCAGCATGCACTATCAGCTCGGAGACCATGGCTGCGGATGCTCTTGACGCTGCATCACTGACAGGACTGCCTGCGATGGTGCGATGGTGTACTCAACGACGAACCTGGGTGCACTAATGGTAAAACGTCATTTTTTCGGATGAATCCAGGTTCTGTTTACAGCATCATGATGGTCGCATCCGTGTTTGGCGACATCACGGTGAACGCACATTGGAAGCGTGTATTCGTCATCGCCATACTGGCGTATCACTCGGCGTGATGGTATGGGGTGCGTCTCGGTCACCTCTTGTTCGCATTGACGGTACTTTGAACAGTGGATGTTACATTTCAGAGGTGTTGCGACCCGTGGCTCTACCCTTCATTCGATTCCTGCGAAACGCTTCATTTCAGCAAGATAATGCAAGACCGCATGTTGCAGGTCCTGTACGGGCCTTTCTGGATACAGAAAACGTTCGACTGCTGCCCTGGCCAGCACATTCTCCAGATCTCTCACCAACTGAAAACGTCTGGTCAGTGGTGGCCGAGCAACTGGCTCGTCACAATACGTCAGTCACTACTCGATGAACTGTGGTATCGCGTTGAAGTTGCATGGGCAGCTGTACCTGTACACGCCATCCAATCTCTGACTCGTGCCCAGGCTATCAAGGCCGTTATTGCGGCCAGAGGTGGTTGTTCTGGGTACTGATTTCTCAGGATTTATGCACCCAAATTGCGTGAAAATGTAACAACATGTCAGTTCTAGTATAATATATTTGTCCAATGAATACCCGTTTATCATCTGCATTTCTTCTCGGTGTAGCAATTTTAATGTCCAGTAGTGTATATATAATCTTTCTCTCCTCCTCCCCCTCTCTCCTAAGAGTCGTCAGGAGCATTTTCTCTGGTGTTTCAGCAGGTATTTGCAATCATGCGACTGCAGTGTCGACGAAAAGTGCCGGTTGGTTTCCCATATCAAACAAAATTATTTTTAAACCGTAATTTTACTTGTCCATTCAACAAAGCGGTCCGAAATTAGTCTAGCGCGATATTCGTTTTGCCGATGTGTATTAACAGGGACAGTAGAACACCAGTGCTACAGCCAGCGACTCAATAGCGCCCTATCCCGCACTGACCGCTACTGCCCTGCAGCAGCGCTACTGAGTCGCTGCTGGCGTACTGGTTATCCTACGTGTTCTACTGTACCTGTTAATACACATCGGCAAAACGAATATCGCGCTAGACTAATTTGGGTTCGCTCTGTGGAATGGTCAAGTAAAATTACGAATTAAAAATTATTTTGTTTGGTATGGGAAACCAACCGGCGTCACATGAGAGACAAGATGACGTGGTTTGTTTGGGCTAACCCCAGCTACACATTGCAAGAACGAAACTTCAAGTATCTGCAGAAACACTAGAGAAAATGCGCCTGCGAATGGTAGGAAAAACACCCAGTATAGACAATAACTTTGAGTTGTTCAGTGGCCTGTTGCAAGTCTTTCTAATGAACGCCACTTTGGCGACTTTTGTGTCCCTACCCAACCACAGTAATCCAACCAGAGAAAGGGGACCTACAGTTTGACGTGGAGGCCGAACTGTGAGTCGTTTCTGGCGTCTCCTCACATTGTTGAGAGGTGAAGTGTAGGGTCAAACAAAGACTAAAAAAATCAGTGATTCGATCCCATGACCTCTCAGTTTCCAGGCAGGACATTTACCGCTAGTCCACCAGGCTCGACGTGCAGTAATATAGTTTATCTAAAGGCTTCGATGGATGAGTTTACGTGTATCAAAATATGTGACGTACATGTCCGTATCTTTTGACTGCATTGACTTAATTACACCGTCAAGGAATCGTAGACGTTAGTACTTGACAAATTTAAACTTGATACCTCTACCCGTCCCTGAGAAAAAGAGGCCTTGACAGACGGTCAACGCCGTCCGGAGTGGCCGTGCGGTTCTAGGCGCTACAGTCTGGAGCCGAGCGACCGCTACGTTCGCAGATTCGAATCCTGCTTCGGGCATGGGTGTGTGTGATGTCCTTAGGTTAGTTAGGTTTAATTAGTTCTAAGTTCTAGGCGACTGATGACCTCAGAAGTTAAGTCGCATAGTGCTCAGAGCCATTTGAACCATTTTTTGAACAGACGGTCAACAAACGACAAAGATAATTTTTTCGTGTAATACAATCACAAATTAACAATTTTATGATTTTTTCCTTTACTTGCACTGTGAACGTGCTTCTTGCCAAATTTCATGATTCTAGGTCAACGGGAAGTGCCCCATAGGTTTTAGATTTGTGTGTGAGTTTGTATCAAAATATGTGACATAAACGATCCTACATTTTGATTGTATTGAATTAGAAGCTTAAATATTTCACGTCGCCAAGGGAGCGTAGACCTTACCACTTGATTCCTCTATCCGTTCCTGAGGAAAAGATGTCTTAACAGTCGGACAGACAAAGAGACAGACAGATAGACAATCAACAAAGTGATTCCTATACGTAGAATAACTTTCGTTTTTACCGACTGAAGTAAGGGAGACAAAAAATGGGGCGGCAGGTTATTTACAACTTGTACAGAAACTCAACGGCTTGCAAGAGTCGAAGAACATGAAAGGAAAGCGCTAGTTGAGAAGGGAGAGACAGAGTTGTACCATATACGTAATGTTATTCAGTCTACACATTGAGCAAGCAGTAAAGGAAACCAAGAGGAAATGGGCAAAGGGGCTTAAGTTCAGGGAGGAGTAATAAAAACTCCGAGGTTTGCCGTTGATATCGTAATTCTGCAAGGGACAGAAAAGGACTTAGTAGGGCAGTTGAAAGTAATGGGTAGTGATACGATGTAGGCCGGTGAAGGCACAGTCACAACACTGCGCAGGAACCAAGACATAAGCGTTTCAGGTGTTCGAGGCTGGAACTCGTCACAGAGGCTGTCGGCTCTGTTGGATGTTAGTGGCACTGTGAGGTGTCAGTGTGTGCGTACGTGCCTTTACTGCAGACAGGAATCAGATACCGTTACTGACAATGTGTATTTTGTACATAAACCATGATTGTGACAATGCTCCGCAGAAAACAGTTATTATGTGATGTAAAAGCAAAAATTGGTGCATACAAGGAAGTGGGAACGTCTAATCGTCAAATCGCCGAGGAAATTTACTGTTCGAGTACAGTGATTTATAATTTCGTTAGATTGGGCGCAAATATGGGCAGAGCGGAAAATATGTGCAAAGTAAAAAATTACCTTAGGCATCGAAACGGTTATTTTTACGCAAAGCAAGGATCACAATCCATTATCCATCACAAATTGTTGCTGATTTACAGTTGCCAGTAAATTTCAGACGTGTACGACAAATTTTGTCATATGACAAACACCTGGCATTCAAGAAACTACTGCAGAAACCTGCTCTAAAACCCAAACGCCATCAGACAAGATTTAAGTTTGCTAAAAAAGATCTGTCACGGACTTCAGAATGGAGTAATGTGATCTTCAATGATGGGAAGGAGTTTCAACAGGTAAGGATGAGCAGAAATTTTGGTGGTGTAAGTGTTATGATTTAGGCAGCCTTCTACCCTAAAGATAAATCAAACATTGCTTGGCTAAACACTAGAAAGAACTCTAACCTGTACACTGAGATGCTACAGACAGATCTGATTAAAATGTGTGAAGACCTAGGGGACGAAAGTCTAATGTTTCAACAAGATATTGCATCCGTACATGTTTCTGCTACAAGCAAAAAGTGGTTTGTGGATAAAGATATTGACGCCTTGTCCCGACATGCAATTATCCCGGATTTGAACCCTAAGGAAAACCTTTGTGGAATACTTGCAAGGCGAGGCTGTATATGACCTGAAAAGAGTGATACGAGAAGAGTGGGCGACAATCTCACTGCAAGAATTACAAACCCTAACAAAATCAGTACCGAAGAGAATTATCGAGGTAATCAGGAAAAACAGAGGTTGTACTAAGTAATACAGTACTGGCCATTAAAACTGTTACACCACGAAAATGACGTGCTACAGACGCGAAATTCAACCGACAGGAAGAAGATGCTGTGATATCCAAATTATTAGCTTTTCAGAGCATTTACACAAGGTTGGCGCCGGTGGCGACATCTACAACGTGCTGACATGAGGAAAGTTTCCAACCGATTTCTCATACACAAACAGCAGTTGACCGGCGTTTCCTGGTGAAACGTTGTTGTGATGCCTCGTGTAAGGACGAGAAGTGCGTACCATCACGTTTCCGACTTTGATAAAGGTCGGATTGTAGCCTATCGCGATTGCGGTTTATCGTATCGCGACATTGCTGCTCGCGTTGTTCGAGATCCAATGACTGTTAGTAGAATATGGAATCGGTGGGTTCAGGAGGGTAATACGGAACGCCGTGCTGGATCCCAAAGCCCTCGTATCACTAGCAGTCGAGATGACAGGCATCTTATCCGCATTGGTGTAATGGATCGTGCAGCCACTTATCGATCCCTGAGTCAACAGATGGGGACGTTTGCAAGACAACCATCTGCACCAACAGTTCGACGACGTTTGCAGCAGCATGCACTATCAGCTCGGAGACCATGGCTGCGGATGCTCTTGACGCTGCATCACTGACAGGACTGCCTGCGATGGTGCGATGGTGTACTCAACGACGAACCTGGGTGCACGAATGGCAAAACGTCATTTTTTCGGATGAATCAAGGTTCTGTTTACAGCATCATTATGGTCGCATCCGTCTTTGACGACATCGCGGTGAACGCACATTGGAAGCGTGTATTAGTCATCGCCATACTGGCGTATCACCCGGCGTGATGGTATGGGGTGCCATTGGTTACACGTCTCGGTCACCTCTTGTTCGCATTGACGGCACTTTGAACAGTGGACGTTACATTTCAGATGTGTTACGACCCGTGGCCCTATCTTTCATTGGATCCTGCGAAACCCTACATTTCAGCAGGATACTGCACGACCGCATGTTGCAGGTCCTGTACGGGCCTTTCTGGATACAGATAATGTTCGACTGCTGCCCTGGCCAGCACATTATCCACATCTCTCAGCAACTGAAAACGTCTGGTCAATGGTAGCCGAGCAACTGCCTCGTAACAATACGCCAGTCATTACTCTTGATGAAATGTGGTATCGTGTTGAAGCTGCACGGGCAGCTGTACCTGTACACGCCATCCAAGCTCTGTTTGACTCAATGCCCAGGCGTATCAAGACCGTTATTACGGCCAGAGGTGGTTGTTCTGGGTACTAACTTCTCAGGATCTATGTACCCAAATTTATTGAAAATTTAAACACATGTCAGTTCTAGTACAATATATTTGTCCAATGAATACCCGTTTATCATCTGCATTTCTTCTTGGTGTAGCAATTTTAATGGCCAGTAGTGTATGTAATTCCGTCATGATTGTTTGTCTTATATGTCTCTACTACTATCATAATAAATTTGATACGTCTGCTTCGGACATTGTACTATTACTTCCGTTGGACCCCTGCCTCTATACTGATTTCCACTAGTGTAGTGCCCGGTGTAACAGCGCCGAGGTTGTGGAAAAGCGTTCCGTTGGCCGCGTGCCTGGCGCTCCTCTTGGCGGTTGCCAAAGACTTCGTGGACAACAAATCGGCGTGGTGTTGGTGTCCGGGACGTTTCCCAACATATGAGGCGAGTGCGGATCGGATTTCTCAACAGGCACTTGCGCCTGTTGCAGCAGACCGTGCCTGAAGAGTTGCCACACGCGAGACGCCGGTGTGTGGTTCGCTGCAGGTTGCTGTCTTGTAGGAGGGACACAGCATCCCTTCCCCCATGAAGGGGATGGCGAAGTCAGCTTGGTGGAGAGTGACAATCGGGGCTCCGTCCTTCTGCCAGGGAACAATGGCGGCACGTGTGGAGGCGTAAGACAAGGAGCCGTCGACGTCGGCCGTGAGGAAGTGGGATCAGAGACGTCCAGCGGCCATTTCCATAGGCTGGGATCCTGGACCCATCCCGAACAGAGGTGTACACATTCTACTTTTAACCTGCCCATGTTTACCGTTAGCCTGGCAGGGAAGCTGCAGCATGTTATCGGCAAAAACGAGAAGGCTGCTTTACTCTTATCGAAGCCAAGCTGTACCCAGCCCAAGCATACTAAAGGAGTCCTGCTTGGCCTGATCGTCTTCCCGCTGCCCTGCGGTACGTAGCAGTTTAATCCGTACACTTTTCCTGTAGTGTTATGAGTGGGATTCTAAGGTTAATGCAAGGAATATTTTACCCGAGTATCACAAGACGAGGCTCAATGAAATATATTTTGGGCCATTGTAGACCAGTCGTTATTCGCAATGTTGATAACGGCTGTGATGTGGGATCTGAGTGGGGTACTGCTAAGTGGGGAGTGCCCCAGGGATCAGTGTTGGGGCCACTCCTGTTCCTTATTTATATAAATGATATGCTCTCTAGTATTACGGGTAACTCTAAAATATTACTGTTTGCTGATGACACTAGCTTGGTAGTAAAGGATGTTGTGTGCAACATTGGCTCGGTTTCAAATAGTGCAGTACATGACCTCAGTTCATGGCTTGTAGAAAATAAACTAACGTAAAATCACAGGAAGACTCAGTTTTTACAGTTTCTAACATACAATTCAACAAAACCTGACATTTTAATTTCACAGAATGAGCATATGATTAGTGAAGCTGAACAGTTCAAATTTCTAGATGTTCAGATATTTAGTAAACTGTTGTGTAAAGCCCACGTTCAGGATCTTATTCAAAGACTTAATACTGCCATTTTTACTATTCGAACGGTATCAGAAGTGAGTGGTAGTTCAACACGAAAATTAGTCTACTCTGCTTATTTTCATTCGCTTATCTCTTTTGGTATTATATTTTGGGGTAACTCTTCCCATTCTACAAGGATATTTTTGGCTCAGAAACGGGCGGTCCGGGCAATAAGCGGTGTGAGTTCACGAACCTCTTGTCGACCTCTGTTCACGAGTCTGGGTATTTTGACATTGGCCTCTCAATGTGTATATTCCTTATTGTCGTTTCTTGTTTCCAATATTAGTTTATTCCCAAGAAAAGCAGCTTTCATTCGGTTAATACTCGGCAGAAATCAAACCTGCATTTCGATCGGACTTCCTTAACTCTTGTGTGCAAAAAAGTGAGCAGTATACCGCTGCATCTACACTCCTGGAAATTGAAATAAGAACACCGTGAATTCATTGTCCCAGGAAGGGGAAACTTTATTGACACATTCCTGGGGTCAGATACATCACATGATCACACTGACAGAACCACAGGCACATAGACACAGGCAACAGAGCATGCACAATGTCGGCACTAGTACAGTGTATATCCACCGTTCGCAGCAATGCAGGCTGCTATTCTCCCATGGAGACGATCGTAGAGATGCTGGATGTAGTCCTGTGGAACGGCTTGCCATGCCATTTCCACCTGGCGCCTCAGTTGGACCAGCGTTCGTGCTGGACGTGCAGACCGCGTGAGACGACGCTTCATCCAGTCCCAAACATGCTCAATGGGGGACAGATCCGGAGATCTTGCTGGCCACGGTAGTTGACTTACACCTTCTAGAGCACGTTGGGTGGCACGAGATACATGCGGACGTGCATTGTCCTATTGGAACAGCAAGTTCCCTTGCCGGTCTAGGAATGGTAGAACGATGGGTTCGATGACGGGATGGATGTACCGTGCACTATTCAGTGTCCCCTCGACGATCACCAGTGGTGTACGGCCAGTGTAGGAGATCGCTCCCCACACCATGATGGCGGGTGTTGGCCCTGTGTGCCTCGGTCGTATGCAGTCCTGATTGTGGCGCTCACCTGCACGGCGCCAAACACGCATACGACCATCATTGGCACCAAGGCAGAAGCGACTCTCATCGCTGAAGACGACACGTCTCCATTCGTCCCTCCATTCACGCCTGTCGCGACACCACTGGAGGCGGGCTGCACGTTGTTGAGGCGTGAGCGGAAGACGGCCTAACGGTGTGCGGGACCGTAGCCTAGCTTCATGGAGACGGTTGCGAATGGTCCTCGCCGATACCCCAGGAGCAACAGTGTCCCTAATTTGCTGGGAAGTGGCGGTGCGGTCCTCTACGGCACTGCGTAGGATCCTACGGTCTTGGCGTGCATCCGTGCGTCGCTGCCGTCCGGTCCCAGGTCGACGGGCACGTGCACCTTCCGCCGACCACTGGCGACAACATCGATGTACTGTGGAGACCTCACGCCCCACGTGTTGAGCAATTCGGCGGTACGTCCACCCGGCCTCCCGCATGCCCACTATACACCCTCGCTCAAAGTCCGTCAACTGCACATACGGTTCACGTCCACGCTGTCGCGGTATGCTACCAGTGTTAAAGACTGTGATGGAGCTCCGTATGCCACGGCAAACTGGCTGACACTGACGGCGGCGGTGCACAAATGCTGCGCAGCTAGCGCCATTCGACGGCCAACACCGCGGTTCCTGGTGTGTCCGCTGTACCGTGCGTGTGATCATTGCTTGTACAGCCCTCTCGCAGTGTCCGGAGCAAGTATGGTGGGTCTGACACACCGGTGTCAATGTGTTCTTTTTTCCATTTCCAGGAGTGTATTTTCAAAAAGCTGCCACCCGAATTGAAATATCGTAGCAGTAATCCACGCGCTTTCAAATCGAAACTGAAGAGTTTCCTCATGGGTCACTCCTTCTATTCTGTCGAGGAGTTCCTTGAAAAATTAAGCTGATTCTTATTGTATTGCTGATAGAGTTTACTTAAACGTATGGACTGACTTTTTTCAGGTTCTTGAACATTTAACTTTATCTGTTATTACTTTTATGTTGTAATTACATGTACTGACACGTTCCATGACCTTTTTGCTCCTCAATTTGGTCCTAAGGAACTTGACGTGTAAATAAACAAATAAATGAAATGTTGGATTTTATTTGTCCCTTTTTCCTATTTGGCGTATTTAGGGCTTAATACTTTATTTCGATATGGACGGTTTTCTCTTCAAGTTCACTGTCTTTCGACTGTTACAACCTATTCTCAATTTGAGCCTTCATCAGATCACCTCTAATACGCTTTTTCTGTAATAAGAAGAACCGCCTCTGAAAGTCGAGATCCTCTGCACCTAAGAACCTAAAGGTGTATGTTATACTGCAATGCCAACTAAAGTAATGTTTTGGAGATTTATGTAGCCTTAGCATATTTCAGCCAAATATAAGTCCTGTTATAGCAGTTTCAATTACTTTTTCCAGCAATCAGCAATTTTATTGCGAATTCACTGAAATCATTCTAAGCAGCTAAAATAGTTCATTCTAAATCCCCCAAGTGCTTTTTAGCAAATACGAAGTTGGTTTTCCATATTATGTTACTCTAAAAAGTACACATCTGAAAGAACAAACTTTTCTTTTACCCTAAGCTTTCTTTGCACTGCGTTGCATACCACCAGAATGTAGTTTTTAATATCCACTGAGCCATATTTTTTTCCTATTTCATTCGATGTTTGCCTTAAATTTAGAAAGCCACTATGCTACTAAATGGCCTCGAGTCCTCAGCACACATTTCCACACACTCATCAGCCACTAAGTTTTTGCCGCCTTTCAAAATATTTATGGAGTGAGGAAACTAGTGGTCAAATTTACAAACAAGTCGTAACAAACTCGAGGTTCCAGAATGATTGTTTACTAAACTTTGAGACAATTTACACAGCGAGACACCTACAGAGTTATCTGAAGCTGTTCTCATGAATACGCTAGAATTTTTGACCTACTGGACTTGAGCTCTGTTTCGTGACTGGTATACATTCCCCAATTCTTATCTTCCTCCACAGTCGCCTTTAAGTTTCGTTTGTTTATTTTGTAGCTCCCAGCGTTACGGTACATGAGCTGCAGTGAAACTACCTACGGAAAAATAAACCTGGCTATTCATGCTGGATCGATAGCACAACCTGTTGTCAGGTGCAGCAGGCTGGACGGGTCCCGTGAAGCTTATTAGGCTTGCGGAAACCTAGGTTGGCCTCCTTTGACCATTGTGCTTCAATACGCGTCTGCTCTTGTGTCTCCGTTGCGGTACGTTGCGCTGCTTTAATCGTTTCGGCGGAGATAGGGGCAGGCAGGCTAGGATGATTTGTACGCCTCTGACCGTTAGGTAGAGACAGCGGTTATCGGTGAAACAGCCGGTTTCTCGTTATATCGTTTATTTTCACGCTGGTGTAACCTGACTCTTAAAACCGCTTGAAATAACCGGTTTCTGAAATAACCGATCCCGGTTTCTTATTCCTGTTATTTCCTGTAATAAACGTAGAAATCGAACAAAGACTGAAAAATTTTCACTCAGTTTCAGGATACAGAGAATCAAACTATTAAATTAAATTGAAAAATGGAAGAAAACCTAGACTGTCACCGTTTACTGCTTTTCTCAAAAAGTGATAGGTGGCTGAACTCTACGAAAAATAATCAGTATTTTTCTATTAACACTATTTGGGGATTACAGTTAGTCAGCGCTAAAGGGTGAAAAAGGAGGTTGAAGAACTCTGTCTTTCGTGTTAATTTGTCCATTTTCAAGAGCTACAAGCAAGTAAAGACATGTTATGTAGACACAGGTAGCAGATCAGCTACACTCCATTTTTATTGTATAGTATGAATTATTGTTAAGTTTTTAATTTATTACTCTTACCGTAATTTCCTTCGTTTTTTATTATTTCATAGAAATAGTAGACAAATCTTGAATCTTGTAAGCAATCTAACTATTGTACGTCAATGCTACATCACTTCGTCACAATATTTCCAGACTGGGGTTGATGCCATTCTGCAATGTAATGTATCTCCGACGACGACACCGAGAAACTACTTACTGTATGGACCAGGTGGGGGCACGTCTTGTACACTGTATGTACACGAGTACCTAAAGACACGACAAGCAACAGGGACATTATCGTCTAAGCAATGCTGTATCAGTACTTATGCCATGCGTTTGTTGCTCGTTTCTATTGGCGTTGTCATTAAAATAGCAGTGATCGCTTTCTCATTTTTTATAATAGGTCAAAATTACAAACTAACGAAAATTTTATAAATAAAAATTACTCTTTTTTTTAAAAAAAATTTTATTTTAAAACAAACAATTTTAGCACTGCTGCTATAGCTAATTGACTTTTCAGTCTTTTCACTCGATTACTAGTAAACAAATTTAAAAAATGCTGTAACCATGACCAGACAAATACTGAAAAATACCGGTTATTCAGAGCCACTATGCCGATATCGATTTTAACCGTTCGGTGTTTCCAATCCCTGCTACGAGGCTGGCGTCGGCGGACCTGGAGCTGCCGGCACCTGAGAAGCGAGCCGTCTGGAGGTAATCTGCAAGGATGTCAAACACAGTAACAGACGTACTCTACTCGGATGGCTGGTAGTTTCTTGGTGATAAAAGTGCTTCTCATCGAAAGCACGGTCTCTGGATGGTGGCACGGAAGCCACAGGTTCTTCTCTAATTATATTTGTCGGAGCAAATCCAATTCGACTTTGGCTGCTGCGTGCAACGTTGAATTCATTATGATTACTGTTTCTACTCTCCACTATCGGTAAAAGCGGCCGCCTCACTTCTATCGTAAATGCCTCCAAGTCTCGTTTAAATGAGACACAAATCTTCCAGTTGCAAGAGTTAGTTACTTACACGTTCCACAGATAATTTGAACGATTCTTTTATCGAAATGAAGTGGGACTAGTTAGTTTACAGGATATGTATATATGATTAGTGTCAAGAACAACGAACAAATTATCATTTTATTTCTACACCTGCAATTATACTTAAAAACATTTTTATCTTGCTAACAGTTTTTAAGTAGAAAATCTTAAATGCGGTAGAAGGCGCTGTCCAGGAGAAATGATTTTCAATTAGATTTAAAACTTGCTTCGCTGTCAGACATTTTATGTTATTGCGCAAATGATCAAAAAATTTTATTACTGCATATTTAACTCCTATCTGAGCCACTGACAGCTTTAACAACCCGTAATAAAGGTAATTTTGCCCTCTAGTGCTGTAAATATGTACATAACCGTTCTTCTCTGATGTTCTCATGTGTGTGAAGTCCTAAGGGACCAAACTGCTGAGGTCATCGGTCCCAAGACTTACACACTACTTAAACTAACTTATGCTAACAACAACAACAACACACACACACGCACACACACACACATACACACACACACACACACACACACACACACACACACACACACACACATGCCCGGGGGAGGACTCGAAAGAGCGTAGGGAGGGGCCACGAGTTCTTCTGTGATTACAGTGCATTATTTAAGACGAATTTCATTAGCGAATATATCTATTCTGACTGTGCAGATAAAATGCCTAGCTCCTTGAAGAGGTACCTACATGACGTCCGTGGAAGGACACCACATATTATTTTTACTGCTGGCTTTTGTTCAGTCAGTAATCACTTTCTAAGTGATGAACTATCCGAGAAAATTATTCCGTACGACATTACTCAGTGGGTATATGCAGAACATGTTAGAAGGCTGGTACGTTTGTTTCCAAAATTAGCAGTTATACGAAGAGCAAAAGTAGATGAACATAATTGAATGAGAAGCTCAGTAACACGATTCTCCCAGTTCACGTTTTCATCAATATGTACACAAAAAATTTGGAGCATTCTACCCTACTTACTGACAAAGGAAGTAGGTTATAGTACACTTGTTCGCCCACTGCTTGAATATTGCTCAGAAGTGTGGGATCCGTACCAGATAGGGTTGATAGAAGAGATAGAGAAGATCCAACGGAGAGCAGCGCGTTTCGTTACAGGACCATTTAGTAATGGCGAAAGCGTTACGGAGATGATAAACTCCAGTGGAAGACTTTGCAGGAGAGACGCTCAGTAGCTCGGTACGGGCTTTTGTTGAAGTTTCAAGAACATACCTTCACCGAGGAGTCAAGCAGTATATTGCTCCCTCCTACGTATATCTCTCGAAGAGACCATGAGGATAAAATCAGAAAGATTAGAGCCTACACGGAGACATACCGACAATCTTTTTTCCACGAACAACACGAGACTGGAATAGAAGGGAGAACCAATATACTCAAAGTACCCTCCGCCACACACCGTCAGGTGGCTTGCGGAGTATGGATGTAGATGTAGATGTGTTACATCAATTTTTCATATGTGTCTGTTTATTGTACACAACTCGATGCAGTCTGTATGGTTTCTTTTTCACAATTTAATGTGAGTCCATTTTCAGAGAACCACTTAATAATTCTTTGGAAAATATCATTTAGTAACTCTTCCGTTGCTTTCTCTGTAATAGGATGTATTATAACGCTAGGATCGTCTGCAGAAAGTACGAATTCTGCTTGTTGAGTGTTACATGGAAGCACATTCACGCGTATTAGAAATGGGAGTGACCCAAAATCGAACCCTGTGGGACTCCCTTTGTGGTTTTTTTACCCCTGTCACTAAATTTTTCTAGCTTTGTGACACTCTCTGAATTATTCAGCACAAACCTTTGCATTCTGTTTGTCAAGTATGATTCAAATCTGTTGCGTGAGAGGCCATCAGTTTCACAAAACTTGGGTTTTTCTAGGAGAATATCATGAGCTGCACAATCGAAGGTCTTTCAGACATCACGAAAAACACCAGTTGACGATGTACTATTATTTAAAGCCTTAGTAATAAGGGGAATTCGCTCAGTCATCTCTCAAACCGGGCACTCCTCTAAGTTTTCCACTCTTTCGCCAACGTCTGAATTCGAATTCTCCATTTTTTTCTTTTTTTGACTTTCCTAACGAGATAAATGAGAACTTCCTCCACTTTCTCTACTTTCCTTTCGGGTTGTAAAGCCTATTCACTCCGCTCTGCAATTCTTCTCTAACATTATCTGCGTGTTTATCCTAAATTTTGAATTTGCAAACTAACACTGGCATATTCTCCAAAACTGTCATTCCATCTTTCTTCATTCCTAGCCTGTCCGCATCTGGCTTCTTCTTCTTGGTTTCCACATTATCAAACATTGTCCTCTTGTCGACTTCTGTTTTTTCGAACATTATTGTAACCCATGGCGGCACATTTCCTATATTTTCTACCCTGGATTTACTAGATGCCTCATTATTTTCACTTTCGTTTCACTGGTGGTGCCTAGTATCTCCACTACCACAACGTTTTTCCGCGTTTCAGGTACGATTTATTTTTTTCTACTAATTCCTCCACTAGAAGTTCAAAACTCTGTTTCGGATTTCACCGAAGTTTCTTCCCGTATGACCTACCTTTTTTTTCATGAGGTCGGTGTCTATGTTCGCGATCCACCGTAAATAGAACAAACAAAACACAAAGAAAACGAAAAACTGACTTATCACTCTTCAGATATTAACGGGTGAACGTTGTGAATTCATTAACAACAGCCGTACTCAAAAGTGCAAAGACTTTCACATACTGAATGTTTATTAATCACACTTTACGTAAAAGTTAAATTTTAAAAATACCCTCAAAAATAAATGAAACAGCTGTAATCAATAATAGTCTGCCGCTGCCGAAAATAATTTATAATTAAGCAATGCGGTATGGGAAAAGTAGTCCCTACAACGTTAAACCGCGTCTCATTGTGTGGTTCTGAATGTATCTCAAAAAGTGAGATGAAGTGTTTGCGTCTCTTGCCGTATTTGTTGTACTGTGTGCGAGTTGACCGGAGTTCCGCAGTCTTTTGTGCAATCTGTCTCCCACACGCGCGAACTCAACGCACAAATGACTATGCGAGCGATTTTATGCTCATATAGAATCCAACGCAACCATACAGTTGTTAAATAGATAATTATACATGGCGTCCTAAGTCCTAATGCAGTTGAAGTTTCGATATCCAGAAAATGAAATTTAATTCAATCCATATAATTAAAAGAGACCCAGCTAACTTTCCAAGGCCGGCCGCGGTGGTCTAGCGGTTCTAGGCGCGCAGTCCGGAACCGCACGGCTGCTACGGTCGCAGGTTCGAATCCTGCCTCGGGCATGGAAGTATGTGATGTCCTTAGGTTAGTTAGGTTTAAGTAGTTCTAAGTTCTAGGGGACTGATGACCACAGCAGTTGAGTCCCAAAGTGCTCAGAGCTATTTGAACCATTTTTTTTTAACTTTCCAGATTAAAAGGAAAGAATATGACCCTGTTAATGGTACATGCATTACAGGGTGTATGAAAAAGGATGGTGCAAACTTACACGGCTGAAAGTGCGCGATAGTAGAAGTACAAATTTCAAGTAAATGTGGGCTCTAAAACGCATACCTTAAGAGCTATGAGATATTCTTGATTTTCAGTATCGTGAAAGAAATCTCTTCTACTGTAAGCTCTTTGCTTTCCATATTTTGGGAAGTGGCAGTATGTACCAAAACCAGAAAAAAAGTCCAGTAAACATGTGCTCTAAAATGCATACCTTAAGAGCTCTGAGTACGTCCTCATCTTCAGTACTTTGGAACACAACTCTTCTAATGAACAAGTGCTCGTAACTTTTAAGGTATGCATTTTAGAGCACGTGTTTACTGGACATTTTTTTCTTGTTTTGGTACATACTGCCACTTCCCAAAATATGGAAAGCAAAGAGCTTGCAGTAGAAGAGATTTCTTTCACAATATTGAAAATCAAGAATATCTCATAGCTCTTAAGGTATGCGTTTTAGAGCCCGTGTTTACTTGACATTTGTGCTTCTATTATCTTGTACTTCCAGCCGTGTAAGTTTACGCCATCCTTTTTGATACACCTTGTATGCTGGAATCACCATCACTGTGACACTACAGTTCAGTGAGGTAAAATCTTCGACGATATTTATTTGTAATGGAAAAGGTCGTCTCTTCGAAACGTTGTGGGACGAAATAGTGTAGTGACAGAAAGTTATCTTAAAATACCAATTTATTTGCTCTCAATCAATATTGTTCAAGCTGAAATTGGAGTGACTTACAATTACTTTCATGACAAAAAAAAAGTGGCAACATGAGTACAATGTTAAGCTTTCTCCGAATCACCGACGTCATAATAATCAGATTTATAAACACTGTGCAGAGCCAATGCCCTCGCCGCAGTGGTAACACCGGTTCCTATCAGATCACCCAAGTTAAGCGCTGTTGGACTTTGATAGCACTTGATGGGTCATGGTCCGGGTCTTCCGAGTGCTGTTGGCAAGCGCGGTGCCCTCAGCCCTTTTGAGGCCAATTGGGGAGCTACTTGATTGATAATTAGCGGCACCGGTCACGAAAAGTGACAACGGCCAGGAGATTGGTGTGCTGACCACATGCCCCTCAAAAAAATGGTTCAAATGGCTCTGAGCACTATGGGACTCAACTGCTGTGGTCATAAGTCCCCTAGAACTTAGAACTACTTAAACCTAACTAACCTAAGGACAGCACACAACACCCAGCCATCACGAGGCAGAGAAAATCCCTGACCCCGCCGGGAATCGAACCCGGGAACCCGGGCGTGGGAAGCGAGAACGCTACCGCACGACCACGAGATGCGGGCACATGCCCCTCCATAGCCTCATCCAGTGACGCCCAAGAACTGAGGATGACATGGCGGTCGGTCGGTACCGTTGGGCCTGGAAGGCCTGTTCGGACGGTGTTTATCTGTTTGTATCTGTTCAGAATGCAAACTCGGTTTTGGAGTTCACAGTTTAAATAAAAATCAGATAATGTGATTCTGGAGACAAGTAAACGATTGTAAACCACCTGGAGATGAGTACAAACCCGAAACCGGTCGTTTCTTAAATAAAACCACCTTCATTTACGACTGAAAGTAGATATTCTACACCATGTAAAGGAACAGTCATGGATTTTAACTGCATCGATTGTGGATAAAATTGACTTAACCATGTGCTCTTCCTACTACACTGCCGGAGAAAAAAAATCGCAACGTCGAAAAATAATTAATGTAGAGTAATGAAACTTTGAGAGTACATATATCTAGGTAACAAATTTAAGTGAGTGGCATCGCAAGATCACAAGTTAAGCGAGATAAGCTACTGGAAATGTGAAATGCTGGCACCTTAATGACAGCTGGAGCCGCCAGAATGTTGAATGCAGGCAAGCAAACGTGCATGCATTGTGTTCTACAGGTGCCGGATGTTAGTTTCTGGAACAGAGTTCCATACATTTTGCACTCGGTCCGTCAATACACAGATGGTTAATGCTGTTTGTGTATGACACTGGAGTTGCCGTCTGACGGTGTCTCATATGTGGCTGAGTGATGACAGACCTGGTGATTGATCAGGCCAAGGTAACATGCCGCACTCTATAGAGCATGTTAGGTCACAACAACGGTACGTGGGCGAGCGTTATCCTGTTAGAACACAACCCCTGGAATGCTGTTCATGAACAGCAGCACAACAGGTTGAATCAGCAGATCGACGTACAATTTTCTGTCGGGTTTGCAGGCTGGTTACAGACCCTCACTTGACCTGCTTTTAACCAACAACGGCAATCATTCACATCGAGGCAGAACCAGCTTTCATCGGAAAACACAACAGACCTCCATACTGCCCTCCAATGAGCTCTCGCTCGACACAACTAAAGTCTCAAATGGCGGAGATGATGAGTCAGTGGACTGCACGCTACAGGGCGCCTGGCTATGAGTTGTCCCTGAAGTAACCAATCTCTAACAGTACTTTGGTGACAATGGTGCCAACTGCTACTCAGATTGCTTCTGCAGATGCAGAGTCACGCGCCGAACACGATGGTCTTCCCTCTCGGTAGTGCCACATCTGAGCCCGGTCTTCTTGCACCACGGGGTCCCAGGGTCGATTCCCGGCCAGGTCGGGGATTTCCTCCGCCCGGCGACTGGGCGTTTGTGTTGTCCTCATCATCTCATCATCGTTTTGGGAAGTGGTTAGCTTGGAAATGGAAAGATTGGGCAGTTGTAGAACGCTGTTGACCACGATATTGACCCCCCAGCAAACCAACATATCATCATCATCATCATCATCATCATCATCATCTACGTGCAGCAGTATATTCTCGTAACGACCGCTGCCAGCAATCATGTACAGTCGTGCTCAAAAGTATACGAACGACCTGAATTGCATTTCGCCTGATTCGCATGCAACCGGCATAACGCAGCTGTCTAGCAGGTCCTCTAATCGCTCCTTGGTACATTCGTTTGACTATTGAAAATGGCTCCAACAAGTCACCACTAGAAAACACTGCCCTGTATCGCAATAACTCAAGATGTAAAGTAATACCACGATGCTACAAATATCAGGGAACACCTTATCACAGATAAGACTGTCCTTAAGGCTTGTAAGCTCACATT
Organism: Schistocerca cancellata; assembly: GCF_023864275.1. Lineage (NCBI taxonomy): Eukaryota > Metazoa > Arthropoda > Insecta > Orthoptera > Acrididae > Schistocerca > Schistocerca cancellata. Next base: position 136,226,544 of record NC_064627.1, on the reverse strand, counting down.
TATTACAATAAATGACATACCTGAAATGTTACCACTCTCATTATTACGTCAGAATGGTAATGCATGTAGTAAGTTCGTCGTATTCATGATTTAATCTTGCAAGCAACATACCGTACTTATTATTTAACACAAAATGGCATTAAAAATTTAAGTTATTTACGAGCAGCTAGTTGACAATATGTATGAACTTCAAATGACACGACGAACCGTCTCGTTCTGCATATGGATTCAAACCCAGGTCATGCAGACTAAGCAAAGACTTCGTGACTGACGAAAACTAACAGTCATTCCTGATTAGGCATACAGAGAGTGATATACCTCGATTTTAGACAGTATCAGTTAACAAATATCAGCTTTAAATTACATAACGCAGACATTTTTAACGGACGCGAATTCCTACCCAGCATCTACTGTCCCTGTTAACGAACTAAGAGAGATGTTAAATAGTGCTTCTTAACAAGTAACTTACTTGAAATGCCGTGAGGTAAAGCTTTGTGTTGGACAGGGATTCGAACCCAGAACCTAATCGGATTGATATCGAAGCACAATCAACAGTGACATATCGGGTTTTCTCGGCAGTAGCTAGATGTTTTAACTGAAATGACGAGACAAAACATTAATTTTTTCCTTCCCAGGACTCCAACCCGGCACCTATCGCTGTTATATTCTAGAGAAAACGAACTTTAAATATGGGTTTGTTGCAACAGCAGCGACATGTGAGCATGTTTGAACTAGAAATAATATGATGAAGAGTTCAATGCTGACTGGGAATAGAGCCCCACACATATCGTTGTTGACTACACACAAAGAGACGTCAGCTACCGAATTTTTCTCCACCAGCAGCTCGGAATAACATCTTGAACTTACAGTGATCTCGCAAATAGTTCTGTGTCTCACTGGGAGTCAAAAACGTCAAATTTCTGTGAATGAGTTTTTAGTTTTGAGTACACTTACGAACGAAATATAAATATAACTATAAAAACAAATATGAGAGTTACTGACTTATGATGCTTAGTTTGCAGTCAGTTCTGAGTATTATTAGTAACTACGCTCCAATCCCTAAACCTAGTTAGAGAAATGCGAATCAGACTTTAACGTATTCCAGGCCGTAGCAGCCGCGACTTGGAGACGCCAGCTATGGTCACTTCCCAGCCTTCTGTAGGAACACATTGGTTCGTCTTCTTCCTGCTGGTATTGTAACTGAGATTTGGCAACAAGGCAGGGTATGTTTTGCAACTCTGTGATCGACGAGTTACTTCCTGGTGTGCACGGAAATAAGCCTCAAAGTTCACTAGATTTTACCTGTCATTTCCGTTGAATAATCTGAGTAGTTATCGCTTGAGGTGTAATAAAAGATTCTAAATTTGCGGTTTTCAGCCCAGGAAAGTCGTTGCACGTGTAAATCGTAACTAATCTAGTCCTTTAAATAGCGGTTTACAAGTTCTAGCACACATTGGCCTCGTAAGATAAAGGTAAGACACATACCTCTTCGCCAGCTGTTTGGTAACGTGCTGACCTCTGAAAAAGCGTCTGTTACGGTTCACGGTCCCAGTCTCACTGACTGTAACGTTTTTGCTCCTTCTGTGGAAGAGCTACAAGCAGTCAGATCAAACATCGATAAGGAAATCGCAAGAAAATACTTTCGGGTCATAGTGCAATGGTGAAAAACTTACAATGCTGCACAACAGGTAACGCCTCTTTCCGCTGCTGGCAGCAAATTTTTGGTTCTAGGAATATGTAACTTATTAATCTATGAAATGTCGCGTTTGTATACTCCTTGAGTATGTCACAGCATACCAATGAAACACAGATCCAATCAAAATCTAAATGAGTAGTATTTTACTAATTCGTGTCCATAAAGGCACGCTTGTGTACAGATACTCAGTTTTATTAAAACAGACTTTCGTCGTAAGGTTATCATGGGTAGTTTTATTTCAGTTCTTATAATACAGTACACAATTTTCGTAAGTTTTTATTTAGTGTTGTAAAAACAATAGTAAACATGAGAGAGATATTAATCATCAAGGATATATGCGAACTCTCTGATGTTATCTATAACAGTCTGACAATGCACATGCAGTTTATTGATTACATGCATGTAGAAAACTTGTTCTGAGTTAAAGATGTCAAACAAGGTTTGAAGAAGAATAAAATGCCACTACCACACGACAGCTAATGTAGAAAACACTTTTCTCACGTATTTTGGCACGATGCGCTCTGCCCATACATAATACAAAAGTTTCGAGATGCATCTGCTGCCTGGCTGTCTATTAAACCTGAAAAGAACAAAATGTCGCAGAAGTTAGCCCTTTTTTGACATGCGACTATTTTGGGTCGAAAAGTGAAGGGAATTATGTTCAAAGTTCCTTTAGATTGATAACTTTAGCAAACAGCAGATTTGCGTTTTAAAAAACGTAGCAGTGAATGTGCTCGAACTCGCGACATCTTACCTACAGTGCACGACACTTAGCATTATGCTACTACCTGACACGTAGCTACAACAGCTCCAGAACGCAATAACAATTCCTTCAGAACTTCTGCATTCCACTGCGCTGTGAGATAATGCGTATGTCCGGGTCTACACTTCAGAAAGACAAACAGTTACAGCTTTTCTTTGCACTGCACGACGTTTTCAACAAACAGAAAGCGCAATAGAGTAGCTCAAGTGGAAAAGAACACTTCCTATTTAAATTTCTGCATCCTACACTGTTGGCTGTTCTGTGTAGGTGGCAGTTACGTGACTTTATTTCGGTGATTACAAAATAGAGTCGAACGTATGCACTGGGTAGCCGAGGCAGCTAGTGCATGGTGATTCGCTCAACCAAGTAAATGAATTTACTGAACATGCTGCAAATTACTACAAGGAGCCTGTGTGTCAGAATTCTCATCCAGTGTGGCGCAACGGCGTTATGATAGAAAAATGAGTCACAGAGAAGAGGGTTTGGTGGTCTGTTGGACTGCTGATAGGTTCATATACCTACGGTCTGGGTTCGATTCCAACTCCTGTCAAAGATTTTATAGAGGGAGAGAAAGATTCCATTCTCTTCTGGCTACACCAAGTGAAGAAGATCTAATGGCACTGTGGCCTGAAATTCACATTAAAGATGATATTCCTTCTCTACCAAGTAGACGTTAGTTTGAACCACAATAAAGTCTGGAGTGGCGACATGTAGTAATCTTTCTTATACTAGTTATTTATTTCTAGTGACGAAACAAACGCTATGTAGGGTCACAGGACACTTATTCCATCTTTTATTTGAGCTTCTGTAAGTCGATAAAATTGGTTCTGAACTGGGAATGCAACTCAGACCGCCCTTAACGCGGCATTTTATCCCTTCGTGACAATACAGCTCGGCTATAATTTGTTGTTTGTTCAAAACTGCAGATTCCTCAACATTTCCACATGTTGCGCGTGAATGGGTTCGAATCCTGGTCCGGCACTAAAGATGATGATGATGATGATGTTTGGTTTGTGGGGCGCTCAACTGCGTGGTTATCAGCGCCCGTACAATTTCCCAACCTTTGCTCAGTCCAATTTCGCCACTTTCCTGGATGATGATGAAATGATAAGGACAACACAAACACCCAGTCATCTCGAGGCAGGTGAAAATCCCTGACCCCGCCGGGAATCGAACCCGGGACCCCGTGCTCGGGAAGCGAGAACGCTACCGCGAGACCACGAGCGGCGGACCCGGCACTAAAGATTTCATTATGTATTATCAAGTTCTAGCATGAGAACACCTACCTGCTGGTGGATAATAATTTTGATGTTTAATGTATTTTCATTCGTTGTCAACACTACGGATATTTGACGTTTTTGACTCCCAGTGAGACACAGAACTATTTGCGAGATCACTGTAAGTTCAAGATGTTATTCCGAGCTGCTGGCGGAGAAAAATTCGGTAGCTGACGTCTCTTTGTGTGTAGTCAACAACGATATGTGTGGGGCTCTATTCCCAGTCAGCATTGAACTCTTCGTCATATTATTTCTAGTTCAAACATGCTCACATGTCGCTGCTGTTGCAACAAACCCATATTTAACGTTCGTTTTCTCTAGAATATAACAGCGATAGGTGCCGGGTTGGAGTCCTGGGAAGGAAAAAATTAATGTTTTGTCTCGTCATTTCAGTTAAAACATCTAGCTACTGCCGAGAAAATCCGATATGTCACTCTTGATTGTGCTTCGATATCAATCCGATTAGGTTCTGGGTTCGAATCCCTGTCCAACACAAAGCTTTACCTCACGGCATTTCAAGTAAGTTACTTGTTAAGAAGCACTATTTAACATCTCTCTTAGTTCGTTAACAGGGACAGTAGATGCTGGGTAGGAATTCGCGTCCGTTAAAAATGTCTGCGTTATGTAATTTAAAGTTGATATATGTTAACTGATACTGTCTAAAATCGAGGTATATCACTCTCTGTATGTCTAATCAGGAATGACTGTTAGTTTCCGTCAGTCACGAAATCTTTGCTTAGTCTGCATGACCTGGGTTTGAATCCATATGCAGAACGAGATGGTTCGTCGTGTCATTTGAAGTTCATACATATTCTCAACTAGCTGCTCGCAAATAACTTAAATTTTTAATGCCATTTTGTGTTAAATAATAAAAATGGTTCAAATGGCTCTGAGCACTATCGGACTTAACATCTATGGTCGTTAATCCCCTAGAACTTAGAACTACTTAAACCTAACTAACCTAAGGACAGCACACAACACCCAGCCATCACGAGGCAGAGAAAATCCCTGACCCTGCCGGGAATCGAACCCGGGAACCCGGGCGTGGGAAGCGAGAACGCTACCGCACGACCACGAGATGTGGGCCGTGTTAAATAATAAGTACGGTATGTTGCTTGCAAGAGTAAATCATGAATACGACGAACTTACTACGTGCATTACCTATCTGACGTAATAATGAGAGTGGTAACATTTCAGGTATGTCATTTATTGTAATAAATGTGAGCTTACAAGCCTTAAGGACAGTCTTATCTGTGATAAGGTGTTCCCTGATATTTGTAGCATCGTGGTATTACTTTACATCTTGAGTTATTGTGATACAGAGCAGTGTTTTCTAGTGGTGACTTGTTGGAACCATTTTCAATAGTCAAACGACTGTACCAAGGAGCGATTAGAGGACCTGCTAGACAGCTGCGTTATGCCGGTGCCCTGAGGCACTCCGTTCTCCTGGAGGAAGACGTCGGACAATACAGAACCCACATGTACCCTAAACATTCGATCTGTTAAAAATGAATCAATAAAAAGGGGCAGGCGACCACGTAGTCCCCTCCTGTGCATAGTGCGGAGGATACCTCCTCTCCAACAGGTATCATAAGCCTTCTCCAAATCGAAGAACACAGCTACCGTTTGGCGCTTTCGCAAAAAGTTCTTCATGATGAACGTCGACAAGGTCACAAGGTGGTCAACAGCGGAGCGGCGTCGACGAAAGCCGCATTGAACATTAGTAAGTAGCCGTCGAGATTCAAGAATCCAAACCAACCGAGCGTTAAGCATGCGCTCCATCATCTTACAGACACAGCTTGTAAGAGAAATGGGGCGGTAACTAGAAGGAAGGAGTCTATCCTTCCCGGGTTTGGGTATGGGAACAACGACGACCTCTTGCCAACGCATGGGGACTTGACCTTCGGTCCAGACGCGATTATAGGTACGAAGAAGAAAGCATTTGCCTGCCGGAGAAAGGTGTGTCAGCATCTGAACGTGAATGGCATCTGGCCCCGGAGCAGAGGTCCGGGACAGTACAAGTGCACGTTCGAGTTCCTGCATGGTAAAGGGGGCATTATAATCTTCCAGATTCAGCGAGTGGAAGGAAGGTCGCCGAGTTGCTTCTGCCTCTTTTCTGGGAAGGAAGGCAGGGTGATAATGGGCGGAGCTTGAAACCTCCGCGAAAACGCGGCCAAAGGCGTTGGAGACAACCACAGGGTCCACAAGTACCTCATTACCTGAAGTCAGGCCAGGTATCGAGGAGTGGGCCTTAATGCCCGACAGCCGGCGCAGGCCACCCCAGACGACAGAAGAGAGAGTAAAACTGTTAAAGGAGCTTGTGAAAGAGGCCCAACAAGCTTTTTTGCTGTCTTTGATGACTCGACGACATTGCGCTCGGAGTCGTTTGTAATCAATACAATTCGCCAGCGTAGGATGGCGGCGAGAGGTGCGTAAACTACGTCGTCGAGCACGGATAGCGTCTCTGCAAGCCTCATTCCAACAGGGGACAGAAACACGACGTGAAGAAGAGGCAGTACGAGGAATGGAACGTTCGGAAGCATTGATGATAACAGCCGTGAGGTATTCGACCTGACTGTCACAGCTGAGAAAATCTTGGTCCGGAAAGGTCGCCAGGGAGGAGTAAAGTCCCCAGTCAGCTTTCGGTATGTTCCAGCTCGAGGGACATGGGGATGGGGTGTGATGCAGGAGACGAACGACACAGGGGAAATGGTCGCTCGAATAGGACATACCACTCGAACCGACGGGCAAGAGTGGTAGAACAGATCGAAAGGTCCAAGTGGGAGTAGGTATGAGTAGAGTCTGAGAGGAAAGTCGGGGCGCCAGTATTGAGGCAGACAAGACTGAGATACTTGAAAACATCCACCAAGAGGGAGCCTCTCTGACAGGATGCAGGAGAACCGCAAAGGGGATGATGGGCATGAAGTCGCTAAACAATAAAAACGGTGGAGGAAGCTGAGCAATCAGGTGCATCACGTCAGCCTGACTAAATGCGGATGACGATGGAGTGTAGACAGTACAAACAGAGAAAGTAAAGGCAGAAAGAGTAATACAGACAGCTATTGCTTGGAGCGGAGTGGTCAATGGGATGGGATGGTAATAGACATCGTCCCGAACGAGCAACAGCCCCCCCCCCCCCCATGAGCATGAGCTGTAATACCGTCCACAGGGGTTAGGTCAGATCGCTCGGAGGTATAGTGGGTAAAAGCAATACGGTCAGTTGGGCGTAACTTCGTTTCCTGGAGACCAATGACGAGCGGACAGTGTAGGCGGAGGAGCAGTTGTAATTCCTCCCGATTAGATCGAATACCTCTTATGTTCCAATGTAACAGAGCCATTGCGAATCAGAGAAAGGGGGAACGAAACTGGTGAAGAGCTGGTCACCTCGACGGCCGCGGAGGGCCAGGTTTCGAGGGACTATCGCTACAACCATCGGGAGGCGGATCCTGTTCCATCGAGTCGTCGACAGCTGCGGCCACATTCCTGGGTTGTGCAGGAGGGGCAGCATCGTCTGCCGACGACAGGCCAGCTGAGCGCCTGGCAGCAGAGCATCCTGGCGAAAATGAGGATGGCTGGGAGCAGCGACTGTCGGATGGAGCATCAGACGAAACGCGCCGGGGTGGAGAGGGGGATAAAGACTTCTTCTTTGAGGTCTTCTTGGAAGACCGATGAGTCACAGGGATGGTGGGCTGTGGAGGCTGGACCCGAACAAAGTCCTCACGCTCGAGGTCCTTTTTGGAACACCGGACCTCGGAAGCTGGGATCCGTAACATTTCCCCGATGGACGCCTGAGAAGAGGATCGCTTCTCAGGCAGCGGAGGAGGAGGAGGAGGAGGAGGAGGAGGAGGAGGAGGAGGAAGGGTGGCCCCTGGGGCAGAGGGGGCAGGGGCCGTGAGGGCGGAGGATTTGGAAGGGAGGGAGTTGGGAGGCGTAGACCCCGGATGGGGTGAGGAGGTGGAGGAGGGACAGGATAAGGGTGAGGATACTGCGGAAGGAGTGGACACGACCGAAGCAAACGACGTTGTCAACATCACGGGATGGAGGCGGTCATATTTCTTCCTGGCCTCAGAATAAGACAGATGGTCCAAGGTTTTCAATTCTTGTATCTTCTTCTTCTTCTGATATGCGGGGCAGTCGAAAGATCTAGGCGAGTGGAGGCCAGGTCGCACCAAGGTGGTTTGGTGCATGTATGTCCCTCACAAAGAGGATGTCCACAGTCGCCACAAAGGGGCTCAGCTTCACACTGTGACGACATGTGCCCGAAGCGCAAACATCGAAAGCATCGCATAGGAGGTGGGACATAAGGTCGCACATCGCACCAGTAGCACATCACCTTCACCTTCTCTGGCAGAACATCACCCTCGAAAGCGAGGATAAAGGCCCCAGTGTCGACGCGACGGTCTTTGGGGCCACGCTGGACTCGCTGGACGAAATGCACGCCACGGCACTCCAGGTTGGCCCTGAGCTCCTCATCAGATTGCAGCAGGAGGTCCCGATGGAAAATAATCCCCTGCATCCTATTGAGCGCCAGATGTGGGACAATGGACACTGGGATGTCCCCTAGTTGGTCGCATGCCTGGAGCGCTGCCGACTGTGTAGTGGAGGTGGTCTTTATGAGAATGGACCCCGAACGCATTTTACTAAGAGCCTCGATTTCTCCGAAGATATCGTCGATATGCTGTACAAAGAACATGGGCTTGGAGGTGGTGAACGTTCCCCCATTGGTCCGAGAACAGACTAAATAGCGGGGGAAGTATTTCGCCCCAAGCCGGCGGGCCTGTCCTTCCTCCCAGGGAGTGGCCAAGGGGGAAAAGGCAGAAGTACCAGAACCAGAGACAGAGACAGAACCTTTCCTCTTAGAAGACGCGGCTGCAGAGCGACCTGATGCATGTTGACGTCCGCCCCAATACCACCCACTCCGACCAGCGGCTCTCCCCACGGGCGCTACCCAGCCTCAGCAAGGGCCACCTGGCAGGATGACCGTTGGCGGGAGTCCTGATGCCTCAGGTAGACGGGCATCTACCCCTTGGCTGACGTGGGGAGGGTGCAGCTGAGGTGTCAGCAGTACGATCCCAGTGTTGTCAGGGGGCTACAACCTAGAGGGTGCATGACGACCCCACCACAACGGGCTGGCTACCGTGCGGGATTTTGGATGCCATGGAAAGTCCATCATGATCGTAGGTGCAGATGGGGATGCACTATGGGCGTAACTTGTGCAACCCGTCAGGTGTTTAGGCCCTAATTGATGAACAGTGGGTGCAGTTACGACGCCGTTACGATGATGAGTGCCAAGGTCTTAGTGCACTGAGGACCGGTGATACACCACGTAAGGTGTCCTTCCCCAAAAGGCTCGTACTTTTGTAGAATTTTGAAAAATGGAGGTCAAACCCCAATGGGGACCATCACATTGAAGGCCGAAATTGTAGAAACTCCTTTTAGTCGCCTCTTACGACAGGCAGGAATACCTCGGGACTATTCTTACCCCGGACCCGCAGGGGGAGGTTACGGAAGCACCCACGACACGAGCACCAACAATTTGCTCATGTTGGAATTCACTTAACCCCGACGTAATGCACTCACAACTATGCAGAATAGTTTTCTGACCACGGCGGACACTTGCACCGTACTGGGGACAACAGCGCAACCTGCAGGCTCGGCTACCGTCTGCATTTATGTTCAGACAGACATTTCTCGAGGCGTTTCCATAATTTAAATCAACGTTGTTATTTTACAAACATGCATCTATATCTGTATCTATGTTATCTTCTCCTGAAGCACTCTCTCTTAACGACTTGATGAGTTACAAGATTACAACAGGATTAAGCGAGTCTTAAGCAACAGGTCGATAACAAAACCGATCCTCTAGCAACACTGACGACTCTCCTTATCTGAGAGAATCTAAATGCATTGTAGACTTTGGACTTTTCCCCTCGCTTCCTAGGCACAGTCAGTATGATACGAGTATTCTAGATGTGACTCCCTTGATCAAAGTTCGATTTTACCAGATTTCGATTGTGACGTAGACTGAGCGACCCTTTACCCTGAAGGGTCACATCACCCGTACTCTCAGGCTTTTTGTCCATTACTAACGTTAAACGGAAAGATATCAGAATGTGTCGCAGATCGGTTCATAATTTTCTGATGGATAGGATCTCGTGCTTGCAACCAGTCTGTTTGTATAGGACGATGTGGTGCAGTGGTGAGGCACTGGATACGCGTTCGGGAGGACGGTGGTTCGGAACAACGTCCGACTTTCCAGATTTAGCATTTCCTTGATTTCTCTAAATCGCTCAGCCCAGACGGTTCCTTTGAAAAGGCCACGGCCAAGTCCGTTCCGCATCTTCGCACAGCCGAGTCCCTTTCGTATCGTTCCCCAACCTGAGCCTGTAATCCGCCTCAGTTGATCTCATGGTCGACGGGATGTTAAATTCCAATTTTCTTTTCATTTTTGTAGCCTTGGTGTTCATAGATTTACACGCTCTAGATGCCGGACTGTACGACTGGCCACCTGCACGGTATGCACTAAGGTGACGAATCATGGGATGGCGATATGCACATACAGGGTGATCCATTGAACGTGACCAGGCCAAATATCCCACGAAATAAGCATCAAACGAAAAACTACAAAGAACGAAACTCGTCTAGCTTGAAGGGGGAAACCAGGTGGCGCTTTGGTCGGCCCGCTAGATGGCGGTACCATAGGTCAAACGGATATCAACTGCATTTTTTAAAATACGAACCCCCATTTTTATTACATATTCGTGTAGTACGTAAAGAAATATGAATGTTTTAGTTGGACCACTTTTTTCGCTTTGTGAGAGATGGCGCTGTAATAGTCACAAACGTATAAGTACGTGGTATCACGTAACATTCCGCCAGCGCCGACGGTCCTTCCTTTGTGATTCATTAACCGTGTTAAAATGGACCGTTTACCAATTGCGGAAAAGGTCGATATCGTGTTGATGTATGGCTATTGTGATCAAAATGCCCAACGGGCGTGTTCTATGTATGCTGCTCGGTATCCTGGACGACATCGTCCAAGTGTCCGGACCGTTCGCCGGATAGTTACGTTATTTAAGGAAACACGAAGCATTCAGCGACATGTGAAACGTCAACCACGAACTGCAACAAATGATGATGCCCAAGTAGGTATTTTAGCTGCTGTCGCAGCTAATCGGCACATCAGTAGCAGACAAATTGCGCGAGAATCGGGAATCTAAAAAAACGTCGGTGTTGAGAATGCTACATCAACATTGATTACATCCGCACCATATTTCTATGCAGCAGGAATTGCATGGCGACGACTTTGAACGTCGTGTACAGTTCTGCCACTGGGCACAAGAGAAATTACGGGACGATGACAGATTTTGTGTACGCGTTCTATTTAGCGACGAAGCGTCATTCACCAGCAGCGGTAACGTAAACCGGCATAATATGCACTATTGGGCATCGGAAAATCCACAATGGCTGCGACAAGTGGAAAATCAGCGACCTTGGCGGGTTAATGTATGGTGTAGCATTATGGGAGGAAGGATAATTGGCCCCCATTTTATCGATGGCAATCTAAATAGTGAGATGTATGCTGGTTTGCTACGTAATGTTCTACCGGTGTTACTACAAGATGTTTCACTGCATGACAGAATGGCGATGTACTTCCAACATGATGGATGTCCGGCACATAGCTCGCGTGCTGTTGAAACGGTATTGAATAGCATATTTCATGCCAGGTGGATTGGTCGTCGAAGCACCACCATACCATGGCCCGCACGTTCACCGGATCTGACGTCCCCGGATTTCTTTCTGTGGGGAAAGTTGAAGGATATTTGCTATCGTGATCCACCGACAACGCCTGACAACATGCGTCAGCGCATTGTCAATGCATGTGCGAACATTACGGAAAGCGAACTACTCGCTGTTGAGAGGAATGTCGTTACACGTATTCCCAAATGCATTGAGGCTGACGGACATCATTTTGAGCATTTATTGCATTAATGTGGTATTTACAGGTAATCACGCTGTAACAGCATGCGTTCTCAGAAATGATAAGTTTGTTATGTGTCGACAGAAGTGCCGACACAGTGTTATTTAGAAGGGCCGAATAGGCACGCTATAGCTCACCCAGAATATCGTGAAGTCTGAAACAGGAGGCTCAATGAATGCTAATAAGAAAAGTACGTTGCTTTGGGAATACTTAACTTTAATCCATCCTTTTTGGTATACATCGTTTATGGTGAATACAAGTAAGACTCTCTCCAGATATGATTAACTGCGCCTTGCTAGGTCGTAGCTATGGACTTAGCTGAAGGCTATTCTAACTGTCTCTCGGAAAATGAGAGGAAGGCTTCGTACGTCTAGTCGCTAGCAATGTCGTCCGTACAACTGGGGCGAGTGCTAGTACGCCTTTCTAGACCTGCCATGTGGTGGCGCTAGGTCTGCAAGTACTGACAGTGGCGACACGCGGGTCCGACACGTACTAATGGACCGCGGCCGATTTAAGCTACCACCTAGCAAGTGTGGTGTCTGGCGGTGACACCACAAAGTTCACAAAGGTACTGTATCACATTTGAACAACCGAAATAAAATGTTCAAACGTACCTACGTTCTGTGTTTTAATTTAAAAAACCTACCTGTTACCAACTGTTCGTCTAAAATTGTGAGCCATATGTTTGTTACTAATCCAGCGCCATCTATCACAAAGCGAAAAAAGTGGTCCAACTAAAACATTCTTATTTCTTCACGTACTACACGAATATGTAATAAAAAAGGGGGTTCCTATTTTTAAAAAAGCAGTTGATATCCGTTCGACCTATGGCAGCGCCATGGAGCTGGCCAATCATAGCGCCATCTGGTTTCCCCCTTCAAGCTAGACAAGTTTCGTTCTTTGTAGTTTTTCCGTTTGACGCTTATTTTGTGAGATATTTGGCCCGGTCACGATCAATGGTCCACCCTGTATACAGATCGTGCACACAAGGTATAAAAGGGCATGCATTGGCGGAGCTGTGATTTGTATTCGTGGCATTCATGTGGAAAAGTTTCCGACGTTACTGTGGCCGCACGACGGGAATTAACAGACTTTGAACGCGGAATGATAGTTGGAGCTAGACGCATAGAACATTCGATTTCGGAAACCGTTAGGGAATTCAATATTCCTAGATCCACAGTGTCGGGAGTGTGCTGCGAATACCGCATTTCAGGCATTACCTCTCACCACGGGCAACTTAACGACCGAGAGCAGCGTTTGCGCAGAGTTGTCAGCGCCAACAGACAAGTAACACTGCATGAAATGACAGCAGAAACCAGTGTGGGACGTACGACGAAAGTATCCGCCAGGACAGTGCGGCGAAATTTGGCGTCAATGGGCTAGGGCAGCAGACGGACGACGCGAGAGCTTGTGCTGTCAGCAAGACTTCCCCTGCAGCGCCTCTCGTGGGCTCGTGACCATATCGGTTGGACCCCAGACGACTAGAAAACCGTGGGCTGGTCAGATGAGTCCATATTTCAGTTGGTAAGAGCTGATGGTAGGGTTCGAGTGTGGCGCTGATTCCCCGAAGACATGGACCCAAGCTGTCAACAAGGCACGGTGCAAGCTGGTGGTGGTTCCATGCTGGCCTAGGATGTGTTTACATGGCATGGACTGAGTCCTGTGGTCTAATTGAACCGATGACTGACAGGAAATGGCTATGTTCGGCCACATGGAGACCATTTGCAACCATTCACAAACTTCATGTTCCCAGACAACAATGGAACCTTTAAGGATGACAATGCGCCAGGTTTCTGTGCCGAAATTGTTCGCGATTGGTTTGAAGAACATTCTGGACAATTAGAACGAATGATTTTTGCGACATGAACCCTACTGGACATTTATGGGCCACAATCGAAAGATCATTTCTTGCACTATATTCTGTCCCCGGAGTGGCCGCGCGGTTCGAGGCGCTGTGTCACGGATTGCGCGGCCCCTCCCGTCGGAGATTCTAGTCCTCCCTCGAGTATGTGTGTGTGTGTGTGTGTGTGTGTGTGTGTGTGTGTGTGTGTGTGTGTGTGTGTGGTTCTTCGCATAAGTTACTTTACGTAATGTGTACGTCTAGGGACCGATGACCTCAGCAGTTTGGTCCCTTAGGAATTCACACACATTTGAACACAATATCGTGCAACGTCGACACTTCAGCTATTACGGACGGTTATAGACGCGTCATGGCTCATATTTTTGCAGGGGACTCCCAACGACTTGCTGAGTCCATGCCGGGCAAAAGGAGGTCCGACACGATGTTAGGAGGTACCCCACGACTCTTGTGTCAAAAAAATGGTTCAAATGGCCCTTAGCACTATGGGACTTAACATCTGAGGTCATCAGTCCCCTAGAACTTAGAACTACTTACACCTAACTAACCTAACGACATCACACACATCTATGACCGAGGCAGGATTCGAACCTGTGAGCGTAGCGGTCGCGCGGTTCTAGACTGAAGCGCCGAGGACTGCTCGGTCACAGCGGCCGGCCTTTTGTGTCAGTGTGTGCTAAACTACAAATACTAAACTACCACATATGGTATGCTGTATGTAAATGTTTCACAGAAATTATTCTTTCTGTAAAACTGCAAACTGTTTCTTTGCGTTTTTCTTTTGTCGCATGAACGTCGGGGAGATCTCGCAAGTCCTGACTGCTTTTGTTCGCTTGCGCTCCACCAAATCTCCTGCGGCGATTGTGACTGTACACGGAAACAAACAAAATTAATACTGAATAATTTGTTGAGTACATAGTAATCTGTTCCCCTTCGGCCCATGGCGATGTCAATATACACTCCTGGAAATTGAAATAAGAACACCGTGAATTCATTGTCCCAGGAAGGGGAAACTTTATTGACACATTCCTGGGGTCAGATACATCACATGATCACACTGACAGAACCACAGGCACATAGACACAGGCAACAGAGCATGCACAATGTCGGCACTAGTACAGTGTATATCCACCTTTCGCAGCAATGCAGGCTGCTATTCTCCCATGGAGACGATTGTAGAGATGCTGGATGTAGTCCTGTGGAACGGCTTGCCATGCCATTTCCACCTGGCGCCTCAGTTGGACCAGCGTTCGTGATGGACGTGCAGACCGCGTGAGACGACGCTTCATCCAGTCCCAAACATGCTCAATGGGGGACAGATGCGGAGATCTTGCTGGCCAAGATAGTTGACTTACACCTTCTAGAGCACGTTGGGTGGCACGGGATACATGCGGACGTGCATTGTCCTGTTGGAACAGCAAGTTCCCTTGCTGGTGTAGGAATGGTAGAACGATGGGTTCGATGACGGTTTGGATGTACCGTGCACTATTCAGTGTCCCCTCGACGATCACCAGTGGTGTACGGCCAGTGTAGGAGATCGCTCCCCACACCATGATGCCGGGTGTTGGCCCTGTGTGCCTCGGTCGTATGCAGTCCTGATTGTGGCGCTCACCTGCACGGCGCCAAACACGCATACGACCATCATTGGCACCAAGGCAGAAGCGACTCTCATCGCTGAAGACGACACGTCTCCATTCGTCCCTCCATTCACGCCTGTCGCGACACCATTGGAGGCGGGCTGCACGATGTTGGGGCGTGAGCGGAAGACGGCCTAACGGTGTGCGGGACCGTAGCCCAGCTTCATGGAGACGGTTGCGAATGGTCCTCGCCGATACCCCAGGAGCAACAGTGTCCCTAATTTGCTGGGAAGTGGCGGTGCGGTCCCCTACGGCACTGCGTAGGATCCTACGGTCTTGGCGTTCATCCGTGCGTCGCTGCGGTCCGGTCCCAGGTCGACGGGCACGTGCACTTTCCGCCGACCACTGGCGACAACATCGATGTACTGTGGAGACCTCACGCCCCACGTGTTGAGCAATTCGGCGGTACGTCCACCCGGCCTCCCGCATGCCCACTATACGCCCTCGATCAAAGTCCGTCAACTGCACATACGGTTCACGTCCACGCTGTTGCGGCATGCTACCAGTGTTAAAGACTGCGATGGAGCTCCGTATGCCACGGCAAACTGGCTGACACTGACGGCGGAGGTGCACAAATGCTGCGCAGCTAGCGCCATTCGACGGCCAACACCGCGGTTCCTGGTGTGTCCGCTGTGCCGTGCGTGTGATCATTGCTTGTACAGCCCTCTCGCAGTGTCCGGAGCAAGTATGGTGGGTCTGACACACCGGTGTCAATGTGTTCTTTTTTCCATTTCCAGGAGTGTATAATTTATGGTTAAAGTCTTTTATACGTGGGATCGCATTCTATTCTGTTGAGCTGAAAAAACTCATGTGAACTGTTTGTGAAGATAGAAAGTAATCACTGAGTTATATATATTTCCAGAAGTATAAATGGGGAAATTTAGTTTCATTTGTGTTTTGATGGGTGTCAATGAACTGATCACTCACGCTAAAAAAGCGTATTTAAAATGGAAACAATGAGAAAAATAAGAAATGCTATGTGTGGTGTCACCGCCAGACACCACACTTGCTAGGTGGTAGCCTTTAAATCGGCCGCGGTCCGTTAGTATACGTCGGACCCGCGTGTCGCCACTATCAGTGATTGCAGACCGAGCGCCGCCACACGGCAGGTCTAGAGAGACTCCCTAGCACTCGCCCCAGTGGTACAACCGACTTTGCTAGCGATGGTTCACTGACAACATTCGCTCTCATTTGCCGAGACGATAGTTAGCATCGCCTTCAGCTACGTCATTTGCTACGACCTAGCAAGGCGCCATTACTAGTTACTATTGATACTGTAAAACATGTACCGTCAAGAGCGACGTTCACCATTTATGGATTAAAGTTAAGTATTCCACCAGCTACGTCAGTTTTTTCTACAGTCTAATTTCCTTGTCCTGTTCCAGACCTCACGCCAGCCTGCGTGAGCTAAAACGCGTGCCTTTCGGCTTCCTCTCATACCGGTGTTGGCTCTCCTGCCAACCCACAACACTATGTTAAACACAAACTGTGATTTCTCTAAATCGCATCAGACAAATTCCGGGATGGTTCCTTTGAAAGGGCACTGCCGACTTCCTTCCCCATCCTTCAAATGGCTCTGAGCACTATGGGACTTAACATCTTAGGTCATCAGTCCCCTAGAACTTAGACCTACTTAAACCTAACTAACCTAAGGACATCACACACATCCATGCGCGAGGTAGGATTCGAACCTGCGACCGTAGCAGTCCCGCGGTTCCGGACTGCAGCGCCTAGAACCGCACGGCCACCGCGGCCGGCTCCCCATCCTTCACTAATGCCGTGGGATTGATGACCTCGCTGTTTGGTCGCCTCCCCCAAATCAACCAAACAAACACAAACTGATCTATTTATTCAACTTGAATGACATTTATTTTACTTCGGTTGACAGAAAACATTCGCGAAGTACATTTAGTGGAAAATACTTGATTTGATTTGATTCAGTGAATCTATGGGGACCCGTGACATCGTTGGTTGCCTGTGTAACGCAGACAGTTAACAAACAAATTATAAACAGTTAAGACAGAAATTTTAACCAAAAGCATTAACCTATCTCGCCCTACTTCACCTCAAAAGCGACACACCTGCAACCTGTTCAATGTCTAAAGAAATGGTGGTGCACACGTAGCAGTACACGGTCAAAGTGAAATTTAAATACATTATCACTCGTAACACTGTCCATCCGCAACGTGTACTACAACGCTCAGAGTCTTCCCTTGTTCTGGAATGCTCGGTTACGAGGATGTGCTGAGGAAAATGCCTCCAAATTTTTTGTGGGAAAACTCTTAAAGCTTTTTAAGTAAAACAAACTTTATAATATTCTACATCTTTATTCATCGAGCCTACATATTTACTTCTCAACATAGCCACCATGGCCACTAACACATTTCCCCCAACGACACACCAGTTTGTTGATGTAGTCACTTAAAATGTAACTACCTTTCCCTATACGGCGACTGAGAGCTAATAAACTATTTCTGAGAATTTGTTTATTTGATTAGCTGTTACTCCCACGGGTGTAGCGTGTAAATGTTGCTCGTTTCTGACAATTAACAAGTGGCGTAATTAAGCAATAGTCTTTAAATAATATTGGGGATAAATCTAAACTTTAGGAAACCTGTTAGAATAGTCAAGAATCAAATAAAACAACTAGCTACATAAGCCTTGCGAGTTGTGTCTGCCGGATCCGCTTTAGGTAGGAACACATAGGTATAGCTTTGTGTAAATTTCTTAAACCTTTCTTCACTCATGCTGATCAGAATATTTTCACTGATGGTGTTCTTGGCAGCGTCTGGTGTCAGTTCGGTTACGATGATGCAGTGGCTTATATTTCTGAAATTATTTTTAATGTTCGCAGGCCGCGTGGAATCACCCGTGTGCAGTGATGAATATTTCGATGGACTGTGGACGATAGTTCGTCCAATAAATTGATCGATCGATAAGTCGGGCCACGATCTCTGGCAGAACTTCTTTGCCTTAGGAGGGTGTGGTTAGCGCAGAGATCGGAGGCGCGAGGTCAGTGAAACTGAGATCGAGAAGGTGAAAACATATGTTAATTGAAGGTAGAGGGGGGGAAAGGACAGGAGAGGGAAGGGATTATTAATTACTAATATCGGCTACACGGGACATTACGCGAAATCAGCAGCGACGAGTAAAAATGCTTACTGGATCGGGGCTCGAACCCGGCATTTCCTGCTTTCTAGAAATCCGAGACACAGTGTTATCGTAACTGCGCGGACTATCTCGGCACGCATGAGAGGCGACCGAGCACCACGTATCCACAGTCCGTGTCCATTTTCTACATGCTCGCTGCTCTGAGATTCCCACAGGAAGTCGGACGTACTTGTGCATCCGCACTGAAGAAAGTGGATCTATTGCCCGTCTAGGTAAATCAGTTATGTGAATGCAAGGTGTCTGTTCTTTCGGACACGTCCTTCGAATCCGATACATTAATCCCAAACCTAGTCCCAGCACCCAGTTTCCCATCCACTAATAACCAATCCAGGTACCCTACTGCGCCATTACGTCCATATTCCACGTCCCATGCACCTCCATGTGTTATCCATCCTCTCACGCAGGAATTTTAATCAACTCCACTCCCCAACGACGAAACCCGTCACGAGATATGCCCCTCTTTCCCACCCTAATCACAAAGCTTGCCCGCATCTCGTGGTCGTGCGGTAGCGTTCTCGCTTCCCACGCCCGGGTTCCGGGGTTCGATTCCCGGCGGGATCAGGGATTTTCTCTGCCTTGTGATGTCTGGGTGTTGTGTGCTGTCCTTAGGTTAGTTAGGTTTAAATAGCCCTAAGTTCTAGGGGACTGATGACCATAGATGTTAAGTCCCATAGTGCTCAGAGCCATTTGAACCATCACAAAGCTTCACCTCACACCAGCTTCCCATTTTCTCCTTCCCCCTTCATCCACTTTGATGACTTTAGTCGCTACCTATGGTTCTAAAGGACCCCATAGCCATACTTTTTCATGTGTCACCTAGCATCACCATTACGCCATGGCATCATTCATTTTCATCAGTGACTGTATTGTAACTGTGAGCCGTGTGCAGCTCGCGTTCATGCCGTTTGTTCTTTGGCATATTGTCACATCGAGTGGCGTCTTGTTCCTTCCTTACTTACTGGCGTAACGAAGTTGCTGAAATGGTTCAAATGGCTCTGAGCACTATGGGACTTAACATCTACGGTCATCAGTCCCCTAGAACTTAGAACTACTTAAACCTAACTAACCTAAGGACAGCACACAACACCCAGCCATCACGAGGCAGAGAAAATCCCTGACTCCGCCGGGAATCGAACCCGGGAACCCGGGCGTGGGAAGCGAGAACGCTACCGCACGACCACGAGATGCGGGCAACGACAACGAAGTTGCTGGCTTGCCTCCTTGAGTGTCAGCAGCAGCGCTTATGGATACTAGTACTGTAGTACTATCTTTAGTGTGACCGCTAGTATTTCCGGATGGTGGTGGTGGTGGTGGTGGTGTGTGTGTCGGTCAGTCTGTTGGGACGGAGCAGCGAGCAAGTCTCCGCAGCGCGAGGCAAGGCCGGGACCGCTGGTGGCGTGTGCGCGCTGTGGGATCGTGAGGCGTTAGCTGCGAGAGCGACGAAGTTCGTTGCCCACCGAACCTGGACGCTGAAGGTTGAGTGATCAGTTAACCTGTTATGAAGCCTCAACTACTGTGACATCTCTTCCTTCATTTGCGGGTTGTTGTTCCCTGGGCCGTTCGGGCCAGCAGCAACGTATGATAGGTTGGAGTCGGCGAAATCTTGCAGTCGTCTTCCTATATTGTGAATAATTATTAAATTGGCTGTACTTACCAGTGAAGTGCACCAGCGGTATTGCCTGCCCTGTGGCTGTTAACGCCCCAGTTACCTGCCCTGGTCATTAGCATACTTTCCCGGCAGTGTGCCTTTCCTCGTCGTGTTCATCCTGTCTGACACAGCGTGTAGCTCGACAGCCTTTTAAGTTGTTTGGTTCATATTTGCTTAGAGTAGTTATTGTTCCCTTGGCTGTTTTTAAATGCCAATTTCTGAAGACATAGTGCTGTTCGTATCCTCGTCCTTTTCCATCATTGTGCCGTTGGTCGGACAGAAGGGAATTGGTTAAACTGTCGGTCGGCACTTGGGCCGTCCCTAGTTTGGGTTGCCATCTGATTCTTTAACTTCAGCTCTTGGCTGTCTGTTTCACCTCGCCTTACGTTTGAGCTACCTTCTCAGGCCGACCCTCCCAACACTTCTGAGCGCCACTTGCTCTGTTTGTTTTAGATTGTGATTTTCATATTAGATTGAAGTATTGTGCGAGGCCTTCGGCTGTCTATTAATTCAGTTCTTTTGAATTTTACGTAAAAGTCTTCAGCCGTGTTAAATTAAAATTTTGAAGACTGATTTTATTTTTATAAAAGTTTTCTTAATATTGGTTCTATCTGAAATTTTTCGTAATCCAGGCCCTAGGCCGTTAGGTGTTGGATGTGTTGTATGTGGCCTTCAGCCGAGGATTTATGTGAACCTCTTTTAATAAGGCCTTCAACCGTGTGTATTCATTAAAGGGAAATTTTTTATAAGAAGGAAGGGGTTTATTTTAAGTTGTTTGACAGACTTGTTGTTCAGGCCTTCAGCCGTTGTTCCAAATTTGATTGTGGTTTTCAGCCGTACAATGAGTTAATATTTCTTTAATTAGGCTTTTGGCCATTGTGTTGTAAGCTTAAAAGAAATTTCTTGGTTGATGAAATTGTTTATTAATGTGTTTTACTTATAGTTTTCCTTCAGACATGTAGGGTAGGCCTTCAGCTGCTAATTGTTTTCAGTTGCATGCTTTTTTAAAAGGAAAAAAAACTTTTACCTTATATTTTGTAATTGCTTTTGATTTCTAAGCCAGGCCTTCAGCCGTTCTTATTTTTGGTGTCGTTTTGGGCCTTCATCCCAGAAAGCATCTCAATTTCTTTAACTAGGGCTTCAGCCATATTGTTTAGTTGTGATCTTTTAAAGCAATGTGTAGATGAGTGGTTGTTAGAAAATAAAATTGTGTGTTTGATTGTGCAACTCACAGTAACTGTTTACGCCCCCATCCAAAATCATAACCTTATCCTGTGCGCTCTCTGAGTACCTATCAACCTGGTTTCAAACTGTAATATAAAATCGTCAAATACCATCAGTATTTTTTATGTATATGTATTTTACAAAATCCTCGTTTATTGTTACTTGTTCGTATGTAAAAATCTTCAGTATCGTCCACCTACTTATCTTTTACAAAATTATTGTTAAATGACACCTTTATGTATTTTAACATGTTTAAACACAGTTTATGTAACCTTTGGCTGAAGAGCGGTTTTTACCCGTTGCCGATCCGCTCCCGTTGTGGGGATTTGAAAAAACAATAAAGAAAAAACAAACATTTGTATAATTAGGACTGCGTTTGTAAATTAGGCTATGTTTATGTGCCTACGTTTTTCTACGTCTGAAGATGGTTATTACCGACCAAAATTAATTACACGATTATAAATAAATATTGTGATTCAAGACTGGAATTACGATGAAGCAAATATTTCCCTGGATCGTTGAAAACTTTTTCGTGAATATGTTACCACTTGTAAACCGCCACTGTTTTACAGAAGTACCGTAAGCTGCCCGGAATCGATCCGCAGGTGTGTCGAAGCGCCCGCCTCAGGCGTATCCCGGATCCCCGCTGCTGAGCGGGCTCCACCGTACGACTGACCTTATCTGACAACGCAGACCGGCGGACGCCGGCGACGGACGTTCAAAGAGATCGATGCTGTCATTCCTACAGGGCGAGGGATCTGCAACCGGGTGAACGCTTTCGAAGACCGCTGCACCGAGGGCGGATTACGCAACCCGCCGGAGCGAAGTCCGCCGTAAAATATAAGCGCGCCGGAGGACGTTATCAACGTCGGATTCATCGTGTATAAAAGCCGGGCGAGCGCGGACGTCGTTTACCACTGCACGCCTAACCATGCAAGCAGTCGCCAAGGGGGTCTCGCGCTTCACGAGGTCGACGCAGATGGCGTCGGCGGCGCGGCTGCTGCACGTGGTCGCGGTGCTGCACTACCTGGTCGGCATCCACGGCGCGGCGCAGCTCCAGATCGCCAGGGTGGGGCCCTTCCTGTCTGACGTCTTCTACAACATGGGCAACTGCAAGTTCGTCACCTACTGGAACCTGGTGAGCGACTCCTCCTCTATTACGACGGCAGCTCCTCGTAGAATACTGCACAGTGGGGATCAGCTCATCAGCTTCTGTTTGAAACTAGACGTTTCAGGTTATTGCTACTTTGGTTGTCTACAACAAAGGCACAATACGGGCCGTACACAGTATTTACTATCAGTAATCTGTTCGTGTCTTAATCACCAAAATGCTTTATTAGGTCTATACCTTTCCTTCCTCCGTTTTTTTCTCGAAGTTTGAGATTTTATTGTGAGGAACTTACAAAAACTTTAAGATTCAAAGTATTGGTCATCTCTGGCCACTACTTTCTTCCATCTTTCGGGCAGCATACGAATCCCGCAGCGGAAGAGCTGGGTGTCTTTTGAGGAGATCCATGACTCGATCCATATTTGCCCTTGTTCATGTGACCGGAAACGATGCTCAGCCAGGTAGCGTGCCATTGATCGGGAAAGGTGGCAGTCAAAGGAAGCAATGTCGGAAGGATCTACATCTACATCTACATTTATACTCCGCAAGCCACCCAACGGTGTGTGGCGGAGGGCACTTTACGTGCCACTGTCATTACCTCCCTTTCCTGTTCCAGTCGCGTATGGTTCGCGGGAAGAACGACTGTCCGAAAGTCTCTGTGCGCGCTCTAATCTCTCTAATTTTACATTCGTGATCTCCTCGGGAGGTATAAGTAGGGGGAAGCAATATATTCGATACC
Source organism: Schistocerca cancellata (assembly GCF_023864275.1). Lineage (NCBI taxonomy): Eukaryota > Metazoa > Arthropoda > Insecta > Orthoptera > Acrididae > Schistocerca > Schistocerca cancellata. Next base: position 136,203,442 of record NC_064627.1, on the reverse strand, counting down.
TCATCCAGAAACGCACCCTCTCGAAACCTGGCGAGCAAGCTACACCGCGAAGCAGAGCGCCTCTCTTGCAGAGTCCGCCACTTGAGTTTGTTAAACATCTGCGTAACGCTATCACGGTTACCAAATAACCCTGTGACGAAACGCGCCGCTCTTCTTTGAATCTTCTCTATCTCCTCCGTCAACCCGATCTGGTACGGATCCCACACTGATGAGCAATACTCAAGTATAGGTCGAACGAGTGTTTTGTAAGCCACCTCCTTTGTTGATGGACTACATTTTCTAAGGACTCTCCCAATGAATCTCAACCTGGTACCCGCCTTACCAACAATTAATTTTATATGATCATTCCACTTCAAATCGTTCCGCACGCATACTCCCAGATATTTTACAGAAGTAACTGCTACCAGTGTTTGTTCCGCTATCATATAATCATACAATAAAGGATCCTTCTTTCTATGTATTCGCAATACATTACATTTGTCTATGTTAAGGGTCAGTTGCCACTCCCTGCACCAAGTGCCTATCCGCTGCAGATCTTCCTGCATTTCGCTACAATTTTCTAATGCTGCAACTTCTCTGTATACTACAGCATCATCCGCGAAAAGCCGCATGGAACTTCCGACACTATCTACTAGGTCATTTATATATATTGTGAAAAGCAATGGTCCCATAACACTCCCCTGTGGCACACCAGAGGTTACTTTAACGTCTGTAGACGTCTCTCCGTTGATAACAACATGCTGCGTTCTGTTTGCTAAAAACTCTTCAATCCAGCCACACAGCTGGTCTGATATTCCGTAGGCTCTTACTTTGTTTATCAGGCGACAGTGCGGAACTGTATCGAACGCCTTCCGGAAGTCAAGAAAAATAGCATCTACCTGGGAGCCTGTATCTAATATTTTCTGGGTCTCATGTACAAATAAAGCGAGTTGGGTCTCACACGATCGCTGTTTCCGGAATCCATGTTGATTCCTACATAGTAGATTCTGAGTTTCCAAAAACGACATGATATTCGAGCAAAAAACATGTTCTAAAATTCTACAACAGATCGACGTCAGAGATATAGGTCTATAGTTTTGCGCATCTGCTCGACGACCCTTCTTGAAGACTGGGACTACCTGTGCTCTTTTCCAATCATTTGGAACCTTCCGTTCCTCTAGAGACTTGCGGTACACGGCTGTTAGAAGGGGGGCAAGTTCTTTCGCGTACTCTGTGTAGAATCGAATTGGTATCCCGTCAGGTCCAGTGGACTTTCCTCTGTTGAGTGATTCCAGTTGCTTTTCTATTCCTTGGACATTTATTTCGATGTCAGCCATTTTTTCGTTTGTGCGAGGATTTAGAGAAGGAACTGCAGTGCGGTCTTCCTCTGTGAAACAGCTTTGGAAAAAGGTGTTTAGTATTTCAGCTTTACGCTTGTCATCCTCTGTTTCAATGCCATCATCATCCCGGAGTGTCTGGATATGCTGTTTCGAGCCACTTACTGATTTAACGTAAGACCAGAACTTCCTAGGATTTTCTGTCAAGTCGGTACATAGAATTTTACTTTCGAATTCACCGAACGCTTCACGCATAGCCCTCCTTACGCTAACTTTGACATCGTTTAGCTTCTGTTTGTCTGAGAGGTTTTGGCTGCGTTTAAACTTGCAGTGAAGCTCTCTTTGCTTTCGCAGTAGCTTCCTAACTTTGTTGTTGTACCACGGTGGGTTTTTCCCGTCCCTCACAGTTTTACTCGGCACGTACCTGTCTAAAACGCATTTTACGATTGCCTTGAACTTTTTCCATAAACACTCAACATTGTCAGTGTCGGAACAGAAATTTTCGTTTTGATCTGTTAGGTAGTCTGAAATCTGCCTTCTATTACTCTTGCTAAACAGATAAACCTTCCGCCCTTTTTTTATATTCCTATTAACTTCCAAATTCAGGGATGCTGCAACGGCCTTATGATCACTGATTCCCTGTTCTGCACTTACAGAGTCGAAAAGTTCGGGTTGTTTGTTACCAGTAGGTCCAAGATGTTATCTCCACGAGTCGGTTCTCTGTTTAATTGCTCGAGGTAATTTTCGGATAGTGCACTCAGTATAATGTCACTCGATGCTCTGTCCCTACCACCCGTCCTAAACATCTGAGTGTCCCAGTCTATATCTGGTAAATTGAAATCTCCACCTAAGACTATAACATGCTGAGAAAATTTATGTGAAATGTATTCCAAATTTTCTCTCAGTTGTTCTGCCACTAATGCTGCTGAGTCGGGGGGTCGGTAAAAGGAGCCAATTATTAACCTAGCTCGGTTGTTGAGTGTAACCTCCACCCATAATAATTCACAGGAACTATCCACTTCTACTTCACTACAGGATAAACTACTACTAACAGCGACGAACACTCCACCACCGGTTGCATGCAATCTATCCTTTCTAAACACCGTCTGTACCTTTGTAAAAATTTCGGCAGAATTTATCTCTGGCTTCAGCCAGCTTTCTGTACCTATAACGATTTCAGCTTCAGTGCTTTCTATCAGCGCTTGAAGTTCCGGTACTTTACCAACGCAGCTTCGACAGTTTACAACTACAATACCGATTGCTGCTTGGTCCCCGCATGTTCTGACTTTGCCCCGCACCCGTTGAGGCTGTTGCCCTTTCTGTACTTGCCCGAGGCCATCTAACCTAAAAAACCGCCCAGCCCACGCCACACAACCCCTGCTACCCGTGTAGCCGCTTGTTGCGTGTAGTGGACTCCTGACCTATCCAGCGGAACCCGAAACCCCACCACCCTATGGCGCAAGTCGAGGAATCTGCAGCCCACAAGGTCGCAGAACCGTCTCAGCCTCTGATTCAGACCCTCCACTCGGCTCTGTACCAAAGGTCCGCAGTCAGTCCTGTCGACGATGCTGCAGATGGTGAGCTCAGCTTTCATCCCGTTAGCGAGACTGGCAGTCTTCACCAAATCAGATAGCCGCCGGAAGCCAGAGAGGATTTCCTCCGATCCATAGCGACACACATCATTGGTGCCGACATGAGCGACCACCTGCAGATGGGTGCACCCTGTACCCTTCATGGCATCCGGAAGGACCCTTTCCACATCTGGAATGACTCCCCCCGGTATGCACACGGAGTGCACTTTGGTCTTCTTCCCCTCCCTTGCTGCCATATCCCTAAGGGGCCCCATTACGCGCCTGACGTTGGAGCTCCCAACTACCAGTAAGCCCACCCTCTGCGACCGCCCGGATCTTGCAGACTGAGGGGCAACCTCTGGAACAGGACAGGCAGCCATGTCAGGCCGAAGATCAGTATCAGCCTGAGTATCAGCCAGAGACAGAGCCTGAAACCGGTTCGTCAGACAAACTGGAGAGGCCTTCCGTTCAGCCCTCCGGAATGTCTTTCGCCCCCTGCCACACCTTGAGACGACCTCCCACTCTACCACAGGTGAGGGATCAGCCTCAATGCGGGCAGTATCCCGGGCAACCACAGTCGTAGCCCGATCGGGGGATGCGTGGGACGAGCTGGCCGTCCCCGACAAACTCCCATCCGGACCCCCACAGTGATGCCCATTGGCAACAGCCTCAAGCTGTGTGACCGAAGCCAACACTGCCTGAAGCTGGGAGCGAAGGGATGCCAACTCAGCCTGCATCCGAACACAGCAGTTGCAGTCCCTATCCATGCTAAAAACTTGTGCAAAGAACGTCTGAACTAATCTACACAGAGCGCAAACAAATCGACACAAAATTTAAACGGTTATTAAAATACGAGATTGCCTAGTAAATGCAGTAACTTGTGCACTGCTGACACACTGCTCGGCGGCGGAAGGAGACTACGCGAATTTACACTATTCAGGTACTAAAACGCGATGCTACAACTCTCAAATACTATAATACGCACGAAATTTATGAATTTAACAATGCAAGTACCAAAAACACGCAAATAAATTAAGAATTAAACTATGTAACAAATGAGTGAGCTAGGAGTATACGAGTTGCTGCTGCAGCTGCTTATCCAACGGCGGCAGGGAGCACACGGCGGGTGGGGTAGGACGCCCTATTTCAGTGTTTCCAAGTATGTTTTGACGGGTTGCGCGACATAGGTTCAAGCAGTGTCATGCTGAAAAATCACATTTTCGTGTCTGTCTCTGTGCTGCGGCCGTTCAAACGCCATTCAAACGCGTCAGTCGCTTTCTATAACGGTCTCCTGTGATCGTTTCCGTTGATATAAGTAGCTTAAAAAAACCGTCTTCTGTGCCGGTCTTCGATGTCAAAATTACCATTGTTGAAGATCTGAAACCATTCTGTGCACGTACGTCCACTACTAGTTGCTCACCGTAGGTCTTATGCAGCATTTTATAAGCCTCAGCCGCAGATTTTTTCGTGTTAAAGAAGAAAATTAAAACTTCCCGAAATTGACGAGAATTGGGCTCCTTAGTTGCCATACTCAGTCAAAAATAACTTTATGATGTAATCACACACCAACTAATATTTTGATGGCATTATGGTTACAAATACCTAAGATTATTGTATGACACTTATGTCCTACCGCCTGAACCACCATTTCCCCCGTGCTATTTATTGCAAAACGGTGGAAGAAAGTTGTAGACCTAATATTTAAAACATTGCGACTGTAATGCATAAATGTTATCAGAAAAGACTACAGTCAGTGGCCTTCTGTGATGGTTCAGTTTTTATTATACCATGGCCGATTTCACATCGTCTAGCGACTCACCATCAGATGGTATACACTTTTAATGATTGTAGCATTGTGAGGGTAGTTGTGTAACAGCTGTGGGAACATAGAAGAAAACGAATAAGTAAGCGCTGAGTGTGGCGAGGTATCAGGAATTATTTACATCGCAAGGTCGACTTGAAGAGATTACTTACAGATACCTGAATTAGCATCAATGGGTTCTACATTGGTGCTCATATCACTGTGGTAAACGTCGCTTATGTTTCCCGGATATGTTAAATTTACAGCACAACGCAAACTTCACCACAGGCAACAGCTCCCACGTGCTTGACTGGTTGTAAACAAACCAAAGAGTATGATGACTTAAGCTAACATTCAAAGATCCAACGCAATATCTTTAACACTAACTTCAGTCACACTCTTTGGTTTGTTTACGTCCTGTAAAGCATGTGGGAGTTGTTGCATGTGGTGACGTTTGTTAGTGCTGTAAATTTAACATACCAGGAAATCATAAATTGTGATTTCTGTGGGGGGGGGGGGAGGGGGGGAGGGAGTGAGGGATAGGGGGAAGTCACAGTTTGTTTCTATCTCCAATCCCCATTCCCCAAATATAAATTTTATCTTGTTGCTTCCGTGAAGTTGTAAATTGGGGACGGCAGCTGTGAAATATTTTGTTATAGAGAGAGACCAAAGACTATTCTTCTACTACTTTACCACTCAGATTCGTTTATTGTTTTAACTTATTTGCAATCGATTGCGGAGGAACTTCGTCTTCATTGTCACATGCTTTGGCACTGCATGGATGCGACTTACCACAGCAAGAATATCCTGCTAACCGCCATACTCTATAAAAATTCGTGGAAGCATGGAACCTGTTACCTGTTCTTTGGCGTCGTTAATGAGATGGACGCATCCAGTGAACTGAATTCTGACGCACATTTTGGTCTTTACTGATCTCTTGAGGTTTTTGTTTCTCCACAAATCCTTCCGAGAAAAACTGATATCAACTCGCGGGGTACAATAATTGTACCTCGGACATAAAACTTGTTAAAGACGTACTACTCTAAAGTCGGCCTGTTGCGAACCAGCAACTGCTTGTTTGAGGTTATTATCTTTGGTCGACAGTCACAATTCTCGAGTGGGGGTTTAGAGATCTTTTCCTACTGCAATACGTCTTTATTTCGAACAATAGCATATCGATTTATTGCAAAACATTGTGTGTGATCTCGTTGCCGTCTCATTACATAACACACTCTCGCATCAGCTTCCATTACACACAACGTTGTTCTAAACAGTCTTTAAACTCTTTCGTATTTTGCTCCGTAATAGTTAGTAATTATGTACAGTAATACGATGTGAGGAACCTGTAATTTGATTGCTGGAGATGCACTGGAATAAAACTATACGTCTTCGGTAGAAGTAGAGATTTACTGCAATTGAAAAAGACTTTAAAATCGGTACATCGTTTATTTCATGAACTATATACTGTATTTATAATACTAATTTTCAAAGGGAGGAATATCATTGAGAAATATATAGCGGAAAAACTCACTTCTATAATTGCATCTGCTTCTGCATTCATATATAAATCATTGTACTTATAATTTTTAACCCTAAATTAATTACAAACACACCTACGATTCGCTAATTATGAGTAACTTTACATTCTTTCTTATATTAATAGACGACAAAATGCCGTAATACAGAACCAAGCCTGATTAAATTAAAATCCATACAAGTTCGATATGTACTTTGTACTTTTGTCACCATATAACTCGTAACGTAGTCCGCCTACCTAGCTTTGCCGGCACGGTAGCTCTGCGTGTTCGGTCAGAGGGTTAGCTGCTCTCTGTAATAAAAAAACTGAGTTAATAGATCAACGACGAACTTAAACGGATGTCTTACGATGTCCGCCCCGAGCAGTTGCAACGAACGAAAAGGAACAAAATGAGATTTAAAAAAAAAGCTGGGTGGTAACGTACTTGCCTCCCACGCACTGGGTCCGGGCTCAATTCCCGTCCGGGTTGGAGATTTTCTCCGCTCGGGGAATGGGTGTTGTGTTGTTCTCATCATCATTTCATCCTCATCATCGGCCGCAAGTCGCCCAATATAGTGCCGACTGAAATTAGACTTGCGCTTCGTGGCCGAACCCGACTGGAACATCCCGGCCAACAATGCCATACGATCATTTCATTTCACATGTAACGTACTTGTAAAAGCAGTGCCAGCTTGCTTTAAAATATTTAACGAAGTTTTACTTTCGTCTCAGAGTGACGTAGGCCCCTTAGTCTGAAGCACAGCGTCGTGCGGAAGTGAATCATTGATCAAAAACTGAAAAAAAGAATGTTTTTATCGTCGACAATTGTCTTTTCTGACTTAAAACATAGCACGTCAGGTTATATGCAACAGGTATGAAAATTTTCGGATAAAAATAGTTCCTCATTCGCATTGGAACTATGCACTGGGACATCACTTGTGCATCGAATGCAGTTCGTCGCACATCGCAGTTACAAGATAAGATGCGATTAAGTAGCGTCAATCAGTTGCTGATTATCACGCGCGCCCCCCGCTTGATAAAATGAGCATCCAGCAACAAATATAATTCTTCAAGCCAGCGGGGACCGGTAAAAAAGAGAAAGCAGTAGCGCTGATAGCAATCACAGACACGAGCGAGATTCGGAGATTAGGGTTCAGCAATAGATTGACGGCGTCGTCATAACAAGGTCTTAAAGTAGCCTCGTTAATGCAAGCAAAGAAGATCGTCGTACGATGTTTTTAAATCATTGGCTCCTTATGTGTGTATTCGCCGCAATCCTCTATGAAAGGCGAAAAGTATTCATTTCAAAAAAGAAAGTAACCAGAGTTATGTGTAGGATTCACGAACGTTTATCAAATGTTCAAATGGCTCTGAGCACTATGGGACTTAACATCTATGGTCATCAGTCCCCTAGAACTTAGAACTACTTAAACCTAACTAAGCTAAGGACAGCACACAACACCCAGCCATCACGAGGCAGAGAAAATCCCTGACCCCGCCGGGAATCGAACCCGGGAACCCGGGCGTGGGAAGCGAGAACGCTACCGCACGACCACGAGATGCGGGCGAACGTTTATCTTGTGGGCATCTTTTGAGCAGCTGGTGGCACTAACCATAGCCTCAGAGTTCATTTATTCACTTCTGAAAGCACTGGAAGCGGTCAGCTGTATATGCTCTACCTTCGCGACAATGGACTACAGGATTTGCCGTCGTAAATGGGGTCCCCCACAATCTGATATGCTCAGTCTCGGTTGCCACCTGTCTGTCACTGTGCCTCATCCCACGCATTATTCGCCCCAATGCTCTGCCGGTTTGGATTCTGTGACTACGAAGGTTGGAGGCGTCTCTGTGTGTTAAACGCAGCGGAACGAGTCGTGTGAGTAAATCATCAATTATCAGCTGCGGTTTTATTCAAGTTCAGTTTACCAAGCAATTCAACGGCTGTTGCTGCCAGTGTTGCAAAGTTGTACATGTTATTATCGCTCATCAACGAAGGACTTCTTAGGTTTGTCCGATCCTAACTTGATTTCCGTTTATCCATGTGTTAAGCCAGCATTGAACTTCGGAAGATGACATATTAATCTGTCAGAACCGGTTATTTACAATAAAATATTCCAGTTGTGGAGCCGACGACTGATTTCATTTAGGAAAAAAAAAACCATACAGTAAGTTCCACAAGAAAGTGCACGCCATAATGTTAAAAGTAACGCCCGCAGTGACATCTCTGCTGGTGGTCCCGAATCAGCACTCAAAGCGCTTTTTCACAGTATACAGATAAACAGTATGAAGTTGAATGCTTTATTTTGTCGGTCGCTGTTTTGGCTATTTTCCCTTATTTATAGCCAGTTTAAACGCTGGAAAAATGTGCAGTATTTATTAAAAATGCCTTCTGACGACCGTTAAGAATCCATTTGGTTCAAACGAGGCAGACTGGATGCATCGAGAGGATAATGATCAGAAACTTCGCAGCCGCCTCTGAACAGCGTGGAAACAAGACAATGGGGTGTCCACGATGGACTGGCCTTCAGTGTCTCAGGATGCAAATCCTATTGCAAATGTTTGGTCGTATATTAAGAGGAAACTTAAAGGAAAGCCAATACATACTTTGAAGCAGCTGTCATAAAATCAAGACGATATATTGATCGCTACCGAAAGAAAATACAGAAAATCTCGTGAAAAGCATGCCACAAAGGTGCCAAGCTATAATCGATAATCGCGGTGAATGGATTAAGTATTAGGTAATTGTGCTACTAGTAATAACATTTATTTTCATGTAAATATATATTTATAATAGTCTTTTATTTCACACACGTAACGGCGTACACTTTCTTGTGGAATTGACTCCATATCACAGTTATTAGAAAAATGACAGCTATGAGAAAAGTCACGAAAGAATGCGAGGTCAGGGCGCTAACAGAGACATATACAGCGTAGCAGAAACAGTATGAATAGCTTGTAAGGGTGTTGCAGGGAAGGTTGTCCTGACAAATAAATAATTCCGAGTTGTTTAGTACTGAAATTAATCAATCGGGTCGTTCCGCATGAAAATTTAAGTAACCTGCCAAAGCCAGTGTCGCCAAACTTGTTCTTCATTCGTTCGGGCAGCGGTTTTCGAATTGCTCCCTGACCAAGGAGCGGATTTCTATAATCAAGAGATTGATCGACTGGTAGAACGATGCATCCGTTGTTTACAAAGATTGGCGACTATATCGAAAAATAGTCTCACGTATGTGCGTCACTTTTAAGTGTGGTGCAGCATTCAGTAAAAGTTAATTGGCGTGCCATAATATAGTACAAGTTTATAATCGAGATTGGTGTCAGCTGCATTAATTACAGATATTCTACCCGTTGGTGACATGAAAATTTGTGCCGGACCGGAACTTCAATCCGAATTTGCCGCTTATTGTGAGCGCCTTACCATTAGGCTATCCAGCAGGGCCCCCGGGCCGACCCCAACGTCCATCCGTCACACTGTCTACATCCCCACTCCATAGTCTCTTACTTTCATCACTTAATGTTCTTAGCTTAATTCTGCATTCAGTGAATTTATTTCCATCTAATTTCGAACGGCTGTCAATCATCATCAATGTGAATTTGTGTTTTGAAGTCTCCTTTTAACGTTTATGCAACACACTACTTTGCGTCAACGCAATGGCTTTCGACTTTATGCTGTCGGAACAAAGCTAGCTTTTGCATGCGAATAAACTTTGCCAGCAGATTGTGACTGATTTACTTCATGTCGCTACGAATACCTTACAAGTGATATTTGCTTGTACAAGCGTGCAGATTTTCGGCACACCCGCTCTAACATGTACAGGGTGACCCAAAAGTCCGTTAACATTAAAAAAAGCTGTAATTCACGGAATAATAATAAATAATAATATCGTGTGACTAGGGCCTCCCATCGGGTAGACCGATCGCCGCGTGCAAGTCTTTCGATTTAACGCCACTTCGGCGACTTGCGCGTCGACGGCGATGAAATGATGATGATTAGGACAACACAACACCTAGTCCCTGAGCGGACAAAAATCTCTTCCCCACTCGGGAATCAAACCCGGGCCCTTAGGATTGACAATCTGTCGCGCTGACCACTTTTTTTTCTTATTTTGTTCGTTGAATTTGCTCGCGGCGGACGTCCGATGACACCCGTTCAGGTTCTTCTTTGATCCATTCTCTCAGTTATTATTATTATTATTATTGCAGAGAGTAGCTAAACCCACTGACCGAACACGCTGAGCTACCGTGCCGGCGACCACACAGCTACCGGGGGCGGACGATTCAGTGAATAATGTAGGTAGAGAGGTAAAAACTGACGCACATGTCTGAAATGATTTGGCGTTCTATTGAAACCAAAAACGAGTGAAAAAACCGGCCAACAGATGGCGCTGGACAGCAACACGTCAGTGACTCCGCATTAGAATCGTGTATAAAATTAGCCGTAGTTAGAGATGGGGTCAGATCATCCCTAGCCTGTCTGATAAACACCTGCTCGAAGGTACGACTTTTATGCAGGTTTGATGCCCCACCTCGAACTGCCACACGTTTGAAACATCTCTTGCGCACACCGTCTGGTGCGGATCGCGTGCCAGCCGCCACTTGCGTCATACTTGGTCTCCCAGGTCCCCAGGCCTCAATCCGCGTGATTATTGGGTGTGCGGAGGCCTGAAGGCGGAAGTCCGACCTCATCACGAATGCTAAAAGAAAACATCCGACGACAGTTTCTCACCGTACCTACTGATACGCTGTACAGCTCTGCTCACAACATTGCCGTTCGACCATATGTATTGTTGATGATTGACTGCCAACATGTTGAACGTTTGTTGTAAAGAGCATCGTCTTAGCTAAAATCACAATTAACTGCTTTTGTATTATATGAAGCGCCATCTGTTGATCATTTTGTGGACTTTTTTGCTTTCAGTAAAACCCCACATTATTTCAAGCATGGCGCATGTCTTAGGCGCATTGTCACGGTTTGCGCGGCTCCCCCTGTCGAAGGTTCGAGTCCTGCCTTGGCTTTGGCTGTGTATGTGTCGTCAGCGTAAGTTAGTTTAAGTTAGATTAAGTAGTGTGTAAGCCTAGGGACCGATGACCTCAGCAGTTTACTCCCAGAGGAACTTACCACAAATTTCCAAATTTTTTCCTATTTCAAGCATGTGTGGTAATTTTTACTTCTCTACCTACATTATTCCGTGAAGTGTCAAATTTTCAGATGATAACGGACATTTGGGTTATCCTGTACTCTGGCATGCTCGCAAAAGCTTGCATGTTTGAAAATGAACCAAGCGACAAGCAGTTTGAACAGTGGTTAATTTTGCGCACAATTACTCTACAGGCCATCTAGCACGCTTGTGCAACGTGCTTGATCGTGCATGCTTGTCAACCCTGCTGTTATGTGTGTGGGCGCCTTAAAGCAGGCTCATACAAGAAAATGCAAGTTTTTAGGCAATCTTCATAGAGGCAGTGAAGTGAATGCTTTGCAAATTACTGTAAAAGTCTGATCGAGTAAATGAAACCTACTCTTACTTCGTCTGTCTTAAATCAAAAGCCTGTCACTGTTAGACAAGGAGGGATGTTCCTTAGTCCTTCTTATAGTGAAATATAAAGCAGTTGCCCTGATACAGACAGACATGTTGCTATTAAAGAGACAAAATCTTACAGAAATAATAACAGAAGGGGAAAAATTATGGTATTTATTTATCTGCGGCAGGAATTCTACATCTGCGTTTTACAGATGTACACAGGCGCCAATATGAGATTTCTTATCCCCCTCAGGTAGTGGGGAATCGCAGCATTTCCGTCGGTCTTTCGTATGCTGCTGTCTAATCAGTTGAAATACGATTGAAGTGTGTTTCACCATTGGTCCTGAAATAATTACACCAATCATGTGGATATCTCTTCAACTCACTGAGTAGCTTAATGTGAGGATAAAAGTTTTTCATTAACTTGCTGTACTTTAATGAGAGTCCACAGCCTCTATAAATTCTTTAGATGAGATCGTTTTCGCTTTTCGCTTTTAACTGTTAACTGTTTAATTCCGCTACTGCAATTTTGTCTTTTGTGTTATTTTAAAGCATGAGATCTTAATAGTTGTTATCTGTTAACTCTATTACCACCAAGAGCAACACAGCTCTATGTCAGTGACATGATCCACTCATATTATAAAAATGTATGTGTGTTTCACATCTCCTCCTAAAGCACTGGGCTGATTTCAGCCAAAATTAGTAAACATATCACTTATTTTGACTACAAAGTCTTTCGCGACGGAGTCCTTGGATAAAAAGTTCTCGGTTTACTTGCCGCGTCAAATTTGGATAAAATCCCAAGCTTTCGATGACTACCTCCGTCATCTTCGTCAGGGGTAAAACTGACTGTCGTGGACCGTTTTTTTTTTTTTTTTCCTTTATTGAATTTCAATTCCCCCCGAAGGGGGCGGGCTGGCAGCAGCTTAGGACGCCGCTCTGCAGCCTACAGATTTTCTGATAAAAAGCAGGAGAATAAACAATAATAAAAAACAGGCGATAAAATCGGGGACTTAGTGAGTAACAAGGTGAAAAGAAAATGGGGAAATTAAAACAAACAACAGAGGGAGGATGAAGCGAATAAAAATACATACGGAGCAGACAGGGGAAACAATAGACAATTAAAAAAACACGGCGACAGTCTGGATTCTGTTCGCAAAGTATATAAAAATGCACACCCAGCGACAGCATGGTTTCTGTTCGCAACACAACACTGAATAGTCACTAGAACACAGCACGAAAAGTCGGCAAAGGTGACACCACAGTCGAGAGCAGGTGGGGGGAAACTGGACAGGAGATGGGAAAACAAAAAGGGGGGGAAAGGAGAGGAAAAGCGAAGGGGGGGGGGGAACCGGGAAAGGAGCTGATGGAGGATGAGAACCCATAAGAGGGGTGGGGGGCAGACGCGACAGGGAGGGGGGTAGGCAGAGGAGGGGAATACAAAAGGACTGGGGGGGAGAAGGGAGGTAGGGAGAGGTGTAGTGGGGAGGAAACAGGACGGAAGGGGGGGGGGGAATCGTGGACCGGTGAGGCTTCCGCTTTTATAAGCAGTGGACGACTTCTCATTGGCTGGATGACGTCACGGTGAAACCGATGCGTACTGAGGTGGCGACCTCTATATCCATAGATTTTGTTTGCCGCTTTATCCAGCGTTGCTTGCAGCGCCATCCATCGCAACAGGCGGAGAACTGCGAGGAATGTAAGAAGTCTCCCCCTCTGCGCTCTTTCTGTATCAATAGCGCGCTTCCATGCATTGCTGAGTGCATAACCGGAATCTCTGTTGAAATTATTTTCACAGAGTCTAATTTCAACTGCTTCCCTGATGACAGAGTCCCAATAGTTTGAAGCGTGAGCAAGTAGTCTTGTTTCATCGAATAAAATCTTATGTTTATTTAACAAACTGTGCTCAGCCACCGCTGATTTTTCTAGATACCTGTATTTCAGGTGACGCTGATGTTCCACACTGCGATCGGCGACAGTTCTTATAGACTGGCCCACATAACTTTTGCCACACTTGCAAGGAATGCTGTAAATTCCCGGTTCTCAGGCCAAGATTATCTTTCACGGGTCGCAGCATTTCCTTAATCTTCCTGGGTGGCCGGAAGACTGGTCTGATTCCTTGCCCGCTCAGGACTCTGCCGATCTTGCTGGTCGTTGCACCGCAGAATGGTAGCCGCGCGATGTGTTGGTCCGCTTGATCTGTTCGAACAGCGTCCTTTCTTGGTTTCTTCGCCAGAGTAGATCTGATATCACGATTAGAATAGCCATTTTTTATGAATACCGTCGTCAGATGGTTAATCTCGGAGCCGAGATGATCCTTGTCCGAAATAGTCCTTGCTCTGTGTACCAAGGTGTTCAGCATAGCTCTCTTCTGAGCTGGGTGGTGAAAACTACGCGCGTTTAGATATAAATCTGTATGCGTCGGTTTTCTGTGCACAGAATGTCCGAGACGTCCATCTGATTTTCGCTCCACCAGTAAACAAAATCTATGGATATAGAGGTCGGCACCTCAGTACGCATCGGTTTCACCGTGACGTCATCCAGCCAATGAGAAACCGTCCACTGCTTATAAAAGCGGAAGCCTCACCGGTCCACGACAGTCAGTTTTACCCCTGACGAAGATGACGGAGGTAGTCATCGAAAGCTTGGGATTTTATCCAAATTTGACGCGGCAAGTAAACCGAGAACTTTTTATCCAATATCACTTATTGTCTGGAAAGAATCAAAGTGTCGGGGGTGGAGGTAAAAAGAAGTGTAGCTCACGACGCGCGAACACCCAGATTTTATTCATATAGTATTTGAGCGCTTAGTGAATTGCAATGAACTTTATGCGTAATTCCAGTTCTTTGCGAAAACTTTTCTCAGCGACAGCCTACACAAAATTATGAAAGGAAAAAAACTGCCGCATCAGACTTGATGTTTTAATTCGTTACTCCTTCACTATTAACTGCATTCGCAACACATTTTGCAGACAGTATCCACATATGCCATTGAATTTACCGGCAAAAATTGTATCACTGTACGACACATAGTTCAGGTCATATAACGTCATAAACGCTGAGATGCGTGGAAAAACTGTCACATGATGCATAACGTTGAAATTTATTATTGCTTTGCTACTAACTTTATTGGCAACACATTTCGTAGAAAGTATCCACATATGCCACTGAACAAAATTATATCACTTTACGATTCATAGTTCAGGAGATACACTGCGGGGGATTAGCCGAGCCGTCTTAGGCGCTGCTGTCATGGACTGCGCGGCTGGTCCCGGCGGAGGTTCGAGTCCTCTCTCGGGCATGGGTGTGTGTGTTTGTCCTTAGGATGATTTAGGTTAAGTAGTGTGTAAGCTTAGGGACTGATGACCTAAGCAGTTCAGTCCCATAAGATTTCACACACATTTGAATATTTTTGTTCAGGAGATACGACCTCATAAACATTGAACTGCGTGGAAACAAACTGCAGGGAGAATTTCGATAGATGTATACGTGAAATGTGTGTATAAATATGAGTTAATCGTGTTAAATATGTGTGACATGCGTGTACGCGAGCAAAGTCATGGCTGAAAAGTCTTCGTAAACCTATGGATCGATTTCAACTAAACTTGGTACAATACTACTTGCTATCAGGCAACAAACAAAACCACATACCTCTCATAGTCAGTAGAAATGACGTTGCGGGAGTCGCCACCGGCAGAATATATTGCACACAGTGTATTTTTGTGTTTTATTTAGAGCCGAATAGTCCGCATCTCGTGGTCGTGCGGTAGCGTTCTCGCTTCCCACGCACGGGTTCGATTCCCGGCGGGGTCAGGGATTTTCTCTGCCTCGTGATGACTGGGTGTTGTGTGCTGTCCTTAGGTTAGTTAGGTTTAAGTAGTTCTAAGTTCTAGGGGACTGATGACCATAGATGTTAAGTCCCTAGTGCTCAGAGCCGTTTGAACCATTTAGAGCGGAATAGGTCACAGGTTGTTTACTCATCGAATGATTATTACTCTTTGTAACTGATTCTTTTGGGGTAACGCCCGTTTCACTATTCCCTCAAACGGGACGTCATTTTGACGTCACACACAATATCGACTACCGCATGATCGGCTATCGACTTTCGTTAGCTTTCGATATGGACCTCTCACAGGATTTCACGCACGCGCACCGGAGATTTGCAAAAACAGGTCATTCTTGGAATGATTTATTATGATTATTGCTATAAAAAAATGTCACCTAATGATTTGTCGACAGTTAATGCTTTCATATAAGATTGCTCTCTTAGGAGAAATACTGTGACGGTAAGAACGAGCAACCTCGTGTTGGGGTAGGGGTGATAACGTGGAGAAATAAGAGAGAAGGAGGAGGAGGAGATGGACATACAGAGAGGGAGAAGGAGAAGATTGTCAGAGAGAAGAAAGAGGAAGAGATACAGAAGAAAGGAAACAGAAAATAGACAGAAGTAGGAGGATGAGATGGACGTATGGAGGGGAGGGAGGGTGGAGGAAATGGTCAGAGGGACAGAGACAGATAGACACACACATACACACACACACACACACACACACACACACACACACACACAAAATGTTCAAATGTGTGTCAAATCTTATGGGATTTAACTGCTAAGTTCATCAGTCCCTAAGCTTATACACTACTTAACCTAAATTATCCTAAGGACAAACACACACAGGAAACGGACTAATAGCAAATTGGAATAAATACATGTCGCGGTAAAGCCAGATATTCAGCTACTACGACATAAAATCTTATGCTTGAAAATGGCACAAAATCCTAAATTGCATATAAATGAGAAAATGACATTTAAAAGTTTTCAGACTCATTACATACTGTGTATATCTCGCATGTACTAAGATAAAAGGATGACGTAATGAATGTCGATGCTTGTGAGAGGATGAGCCATCTAACGTGACGGATCTGAGATCAATATTATTAAAAGTCTACGAATGTAGCGTAGTATTCTGATTGTAGTTAACAGTTTCAGGCGTGTTATTTTGTCTTTAGACCTTTTAGAACTTGAGTTACGCCGAAATTAATCAGACATGTAATGCCTCAACTATTACTTCGGTACCCCAAAAACATTTAATCGCAAAACAGTTTGCTGATCTACTGTACGTCTATTTGGTTGTGTTTATTTTAAAACTTCCAGCAATGCAATCATGGCCTGATAAGGGCGAATCGTGTAATGTAACGATAATTTAATGCAGCTGCACTAGATAGTTATAAAAAATTGTTTCAAATGTTAATGAGTAGCGTAGTTGCGTTTCAGATGCCTTTATTAGGTAACGGTAAATGTAAATTCCTACAGCAGAAACCTTGCGTTCCAGTCGATCATTGAACCTAATGATTAGTATTAATATCACATAGAATTGGAAATGAAGTACCAGCTGTAAGAGCCAGGTTATCAATAAGAAGTAACTCGTCACACTGAATGCACATTTACTGTGCCCACTCGGAGAACTGCCTGCCTCAATAGAGAGGGCTCCTGATTGTACATTATTCTGTGAAACTGAAATTTTGAGGCTGTTTTTTCTTCCCGCCAGAATGTGTAAAGTGCTGCACTCTTGCCAGAGGACACATGGCAGCAAGTTGGCACGCCGCGACTTCCTTTAGTGGAGTGGCACAGTGTGATGATTTTGCAGTACAGACTGTGAAACATCCCCTTAGAAAAATTAATGAATTACTTTGCTGATTTTCAAACAGCTGAGCAAAACTGAACGTACTCAAAACATTTATCTCTTTACTTATTCTGATCATCACTAAACTAACACACAATATTTTTTTTTTAGTGCAACGCAATCTGACTTTCAATAATCCCTACAAAGGAATGGCCCTGACTCTTCTGATGGACCCACGTTCAGATCGTCCGCTCTCAAAATTCTGCCATCTCTCTGCCTACATCCACCACTGCTGGCGGCTCACCTCCAACTGCGCAACGCTACGCGCTGTTCACGTCCAACTGCCCAACACTACAATAGCAAATATTCCAACAATGCAAACCAGCCACAGACTTCACACAGCACAGTCAGTGATTTTCAGATAGTGGCGTTACCAACATAAAAACCTAAACAGCCTACTTACAAGTGGAAGTACTGACATTGACGTGGGGAGTGGTTGACAAGTCATGGGCGTAGAGCCAAGGCCTTTTATACCATGCTGGCAGCACTTGTTTGCGTCAGATTGGCTGGCCCAACGAGTCACCGCGGAGTAAGATCTCTATCTTTCTTTTTGTCATTAGTCTTTTGGCTGATTTGATGCCGCCAGTCAAGAATTCCTCAGCAATACCGAGCCGAATTTGCCACATCACGCGGAGTTCAGTTTGAGGAAATGACTGAAAATCCTGCGTGACCTCGGTAGGGGCCGTACATTAGTACGATGGCTGAGGTTGTTTGGAATAGGTGGGCTTGTCCAGAACGTGCTGAGTCAAGAGTCGGCTGGGTGCTCATTGCTGGCCACCAATCCCTGAGGAAAGAGAGGTAGCGTGGAAGCACCAGCACTGGACTGTAACAGTCAGCACAGGGAGTGAACAGCTGTAACGTGAACATCGTCAAACTGTGGTAGTAGACGGCATCTTCCTTCTGGAACGCAGAAGAAGACAACAGCTCAGAGACAGGGAGGAAGGACGGCGAAGAGTTTCGTCATGGTGGTACACTGCAGAGCATAAAATGCAGTGCAGCAGTGTGTGCTGGAATTTGTGAACTGGCCTGGTATAGTTGTTGTGAAGAAGTATGGCAAAGCTGTGACAAATTAGATCGTGCCATAACTGTACTTCGATGTATTTGTATGTGGTGGCTGTGGTGTTATCTGTGTGTACCATTATTGTGATGTCTTTACACCAAACGTTGTGTTTCCTCCTCCGTTTTACTGTTGCAACACCACTACAAAGCCGAGCAAAAAGAGCAAATAGTGGTCGTTCGATCTCCATGCAGTCGAAGCTCAAATTGACGCCTGTATGAGAAAAAACTGTGTGGAGACGAAAGTTACTTGTGCGTGCTTGCACGTATGTGCTTGTAAAGCTAGCAGTTGATTCTGTAACCGCCTTCGTTTTTAACCCACTATTCCTGCAAGTAGAACGCGTGATCATCTCTCCGCAGCGGCAAACAGCGTATGACGTTGCGATAGTCGCGCGCGCTGTCACCTCGCCGCCGCAGGTGACGTAGCCAGGTGAAACAGAGCTGCCAACCTGCAAACGATCGCAGCGCAGCGGCCTGGATTTCCTTCGCCCGTAGTTGCGTTACTATTGACCTAAAACGCAGTGGAGGTGAGATTCTGTATCAAAGCAGCGCGGGTTAGATTAGAACCGTTCGCTTAAGCACTGCCGGGTCCGTAAGGAAAGGTGCGAATTCGTTCCTCAGACCATCTACGGAAGGTACGCGGATGCAATCAGCTGTGGCTCGGCGACAGTTTCATAATAGCGGACCGCGTGTGCGGTGATTAAGAACGGCGTCTGCGCGCCTTGTTGTCGGAGAGGGGGCGACGCCTGAAGGAAAACGTGGAGTGCGGGCGGCGCGCGGCAGTTGACCCTCGGCCATGGACGTGAAGAGAGCCCTGCTGCTGCCGCTTCACGCCGTGGCGGTGGCGCACTTCGTGGTCGCCATTCACGGCGGTCTCACCGTCCAGTTCCCACGCGGGGACGGCTCGCCCGGCGCAGAACTCCTCTGGAGACTGGGGCAGTCAAAGTACCTCACCTTCTGGAACCTGGTACGGCACTCACCTTTACACTACGTTATTTTCCTTCAGTGCAGTTTTATACCTATGCAGCGGGATTGTGAAATAAGGTTTGCCGGAGACAAAGACGATCATATTGGAGTTTTGAGTTCAGTTCCCGTGCTTACAGAAAAATGAATTGAGGATGAGTCAGCCTTTCTGCAAGTACAAAAATTATCACCAAAACATGTTTCACCACAGTTGTGGCATCTTCAGTGGCGCTTTTATTATTTTCCTGAAATACATACATACAGCTTCTTTTAGGTTGTGGAATATGATACATCAGATTTTGTCTTTTATCTTTTCTTTTACGTTGTGTGCGTCCTGTGAGTGCCAGCCGTAATCAACCAGAGGTCTAAATTAGTACACCATATCATCAGCTAACGTGAGGGGCGTTAGAAAACCGTCTGCATTCAATTGTTTGTTTATTATTCAATCTTTAGAATGTATGCTCTCGTAATCTTCGTGGCATAAGCCCGTTTTTGGCCTCACCATAGCGGTATTTTGCTTGGCTGTGAAAAGTTTTTTATCGATCAAACGTGTTTTTTTGTAGTCAAGCTGAAACTAGTAGTTCGAAGTAACTTCCTATCCTCAGCGTTCTTCTGCAACACCACATTTCAAAAGCTTCGATTCTCTTGTCAGAAGTGTTTATCATCGACGTTCGCTTCCGTAGAAAGTTGTTTCTTTAAAGAAATTTCCGCCATTTGGCTTAATTGTACATTTTGTTATGATATCGGCTTGTAGCCGTTCTCTAGTGCATGTTGAGATGTTAAATCATGTCTGACCTGTCTGCGACATGTCATCGTCGAAAAACATATTTTTGGTCTTATAGATCAGTTGTATTACAGGATACGAGCACATAAGGAAGATACATTATATGGATGACACTGTGCATAATGAGAAACCCTTAACATACAGTATGGCATATTAAAAGGCTAATAGATTCCTGTGAGCTGCATTTGTCGCTGACTGCAGGTCACAATAATGTATTAACTGGCTCTGAGCACTATGGGACTTAACATCTATGGTCATCAGTCCCCTAGAACTTAGAACTACTTAAACCTAACTAACCTAAGGACAGCACACACATCCATGCCGGAGGCAGGATCCGAACCTGCGACCGTAGCAGCAGCGCGGTTCCAGACTGAAGCGCCGAGAACCGCTCGGTCACAGCGGCCGGCGATGACATGTCACAGACACATCAGACATATTTTAACATCTCAACATGCATTAGGAAATGGCTACAAAGCCGAAATCATGATTGCATAAAAAGAAATGAGTGAATGATTAAAGTCAAACGGCGGAAATATATTCCAAGAAACCTATTTGGCTGCAGTCCCGCGCGAAGGAAAGAGCATTTCTGAACAAGAGTACACTCCACAGATGTACTGAAAAACGACTAACAACGAAAATTATTTCTAACTGGCTACACACCCAACATTACCTGGGTATTTATTTTGCCAATTTTATATTAAAAACGAAAACCCAAAATGAACTGTTTCTTGTGTAATATTGAAAAAAATCGTTTCTAAGTATTCGTAAAAACTTCAGCCTATGAAACAGTCGTACAAAGAGATGGCCGTTGTGGCCAAGCGGTTCTAGGCACTTCAGTCCGGAACCGTGCTGCTGCTACGGTCGCAGGTTCGAATCCTGCCTCGGGCACAGATGTGTGTGATGTCCTGAGGTTAGTTAGGTTTAAGTAGTTCTAAGTCTAGGCGACTGATGACCTCAGATGTTAAGTCCCATAGTGCTTAGAGCCATTTGAATGGTACAAAGAAATAAGCATACTGCACAAACAATTTCTGTACGCTGGGAGCAGCTGCTTCGCGTGTCTACAACGCTGTTTTGTAAACGTCTGAATGGCAACGCCTCTTCGAAACTCTGTAGACGGCTATTGTTTCCCCCTACAGCCGTTCACGCTTAGCAGTTCCAAGCCGTCAGAAGTGCTGCCAGGTGTCAGGGATTTCCTTAAGCTGAATCAATTGTAGGAGTGTCTCGCTACTAAAGAACGAATGCATTAAAATTTCATGCATGATGCGGCATTTTTTTTTTCGTATCTCAGAGTTTGACGTCATATCTCCTGAACTATTTCTGGTGCCATGATATAACGTAGGTGCATTTTGCGACATACGTAAATACTGTCTGTGAAATTTATTGCGAACAGTTGTAGCTTAGAAGTAATAAATTAAAATGTCACGTATGATGTGGCACTTTCCACGCATATCATTATTACGTCATGATAGTGGTTCTTACCCCCAAAGCTACGGCTGCCTGACAGTAGGGGATGTGTGTACAAAGGTTGATTGAAGTCAGTCAAGTAGTTAGGAGATGTGGAACACACACACACACACACACACACACACACATATATATATATATATATATATATATATATATATATGGCCCAACTAGAGAGGATATAAAACACAGATTGCAATACTAAGAAAAGCGTTTCCGGAAAAGAGGAAATTATATATATATATATATATATATATATATATATATATATATATATATATATATATGTGTGTGTGTGTGTATATAAAATTATATATAATTTCCTCTTTTCCGGAAACGCTTTTCTTGGTATTGCAATCTGTGTTTTATATCCTCTCTAGTTGGGCCATCATCACTTGTTATGCTGCCGAAATAAAAAAAAATTGTTCAAATGGCTCTGAGCACTATGCGATTTAACTTCTGAGGTCATCAGTCGCCTAGAACTTAGAACTAATTAAACCTAACTAACCTAAGGACGTCACATACATCCATGCCCGAGGCAGGACTCGAACCGAAATAAAAAACCTGACTTTGTGTTCCATTTCGTAATTTGGCTAAACTGCACATACGGTGACGGCTCTTCCACTGCTTGCTGCTGTTGGCAGCACGTAATAATTGGTCGTAGCCAGTCCGGTGATAGTATGTGGTAGCCAGTGAGAATCGTTTAACGTAATCAGGCTTTTCGGAATACGTCACTATTTTCCAGGTTGTAGTTAGGTTGGGACCTAATAGCAAACATGAAACTGCTGCGGATCAAACGTGGTACGATAAAATTTATGATCTCGGTTGTCAGAAACATGACTGTTTTTCAGTAATATGTCGCAATTTCCGAGGTAGTTAAGGTGAGATCTATAAGCTCAGCTTGAACTGGTGCAAGTGAAACAAAATACCAGCTAAGTTCATTTACGAAGTATAGGAAATTACGAACGACCAGTGTAATTAGCAACGAATTTGTAATTAGTTATTCGTGGTGTTCACTTCCCAGCGTTACAAAGAGCAGCACGCAAACATAAAAGCCATGGACACCGTCAAGTGCAGGTTTGCCCCTAACCTAATGTCCTCAGCATCGACTACATTTCATTACCTGGATCTTACTTTTGTCGTTAATTTCACAACTTTTTTCAAAACGTTATCCGTAGCGTTCAACTGGAGTCTTTCGCCGTCTCTGGGAGAGTCGCAGTGTCATCGGCAAACCCACGCGTTATTTCTGCTCCCTGAATTATAATTTCCCAAAACTCTCCTTGATTTCCTTTATTGACTGTTCAATCAACAGGTTGAATAACATCGGGGATAGGCTGTAATACAGTCTCGCTACCTTCTCAACTACTGCTTCGCTTTCATGTTCTTAGACTCCTACAACTGCAGTGTGGTTTCTGTACAAGATTTTGATATCATTTAGCTCTCTTTATTTCAACCCTGCTTCTTTCAGAATCTCAAACAGTCAAGTGTCGTAAGTTTTATCTAAATCTAAAAATAACTAAGGGTACACTTTTTTTAAAGTGTCACATATCTAATATCACCCGTTTCGAACATACACTAGTTACCTCAAGATTCTGTACGTCACAGGTGGAATTTGATTTATGTCTAAAATAAAATTACAGAACACTAGCCAAACGCAAGCATCACAAACAGAGACACAGAGACCGTTGTAATTAAAATATAGATAAATCGCCACATGTCGCTACTACTCGCTTCAACTAGACAGACGTGAACGTCCTAAGTTATTCACTGCTCGGGTGGCAACACGTCATATATTTCAAGCACCACCCGGTATCACTATCGGCGCAAAGAGAAGACTGTTGGCAATCCTGCTCCTCGGTGCTTCGCGCCTGACGAATAGAACTAGTCGCAACAAATAATGGAGATCTGGGCCAGTTTATCTGTGCATTAGCGTACGATACGTTAGTTTCGTCTCCATAGGCAGAATTATTTCTAAAATATTATTATAGAGTTTGAAGCATGTCGACTGCCACGGAATATTGTGAGTAGCTCATTTAAGTCGTAATTTTCTTCATAGAGTTTACCGCATTAAGAAATATATTACAAGAATGTAGCATTTTTCCATTCCTGCTGTACTTTTTGTTGGTGCATAACTAGTTTTTGCCTTTTGCGCTAGTTTAAAGTGATTTTCTCTGCAAGGGAACACATTACCTCTACGAATAGAAACACAATGATATGAAAGTAACTAGAAAGTTATGGGAAAGATAATTACCTACAGTAGAAAATTTTCCATATGACTTAAAATGGCAGCGGAAGTAAAATTTACGTGTTCTATTCGTTTTGCTTCACGCATACATTGTCTTACTAGACAGCTCGACAGTTCAATAAGGCGCGAAATTTACACGGCTATTACATTGACCAAAGAATAAAGTTAAGCATGAGCTAATAATTATAAATAACTGTTTACTATTTCTACAAGAAAATAGACAGTTGCAAAATGGAGGGTTTATTAAAACCCCATTACCATAGTTTCAACGTTTATAAACTGTCTTCCTCAGAAGGAAATATTGACAACTGGAATATTACACGCTGTGGCAGATGTACGTTAAAATATAGCCGAAAAGCGTCAGAAAAATATAAAATTTCATCTCCATAATAATTGAAACACGCACAACGTGCTTGTTCGGTACTTCCTCACCAATGCACTAGCTGTACATTGGTGAGGAAATACGAAATGACAACCACCATGCTGTGCATGTTTTAATTGTTATGGATGAGAAATTTTATATATGACTTACGCCTTTCAGTCGTATTTTAACGTACCTCTGTCACAACATGTAATCCAGTTGTCAATATTTCCTTTCTGCATCTATATCCCTTCTAATACCGAGTATTTTTTGTTACGCTGAGTACCACTGGGATCTTTAGTGACCCCAACGGAATTTATTTTTTATTAAGGATAGTTTTAATAATGGTAGAATAAAAACACATTCCTTATTTTTTCCACAATCTAAAACACGACGTCAGTGATATTACATTAAATTAAAATGCATATTTTTTTAAATTATTTATTTCCGTATAATTTACAAACGATTCTCATGAAACTACAAACATTTCTGATTAAATTCCTAATTGACATTTATGACGCATTATACTTACAGCAATAAATTGCAGAGTGGTTTTTACGCACAGAACATCCACATTTTGAACATTTATCGGTGAATTTTCTATCCTCAGACCTTTAACAACACGGACACCTTCCTCTTTTGTTTGTCTGTACTGTTGATGGAAGTACTGGGGAAATAATTTTGTCTGGCTTTCTTCCGACGAGCTGCTTTCCTAATTCTACGAGAAGTGCCCGTCTCTTGTAATTGGTCCTTTTAGCCCAGTCTGGTGTAAGATGTAGCCATATAATAAATGCATTCCGTGCACTGATATCAGTCACGTTGTAAAATAATGCCATTGGCCACCTTCTGCTCATCCTCTTTGTAGTGTACGTTCTAACCAGCTTGTCCATAGTATCTACTCCTGATTTTGTTTTATTATAATCCAGAATCATTACTGGCTTGCATTCTTCATGATCTTCCACTTCCTTCCTTGAACGCATTGTACTGAGCAAAGTCGGAACTTTTCCCTTTTTCGGACAATATGAAACAATTGAAGTATGCTCTTGGAATCCAAAAATAGATGAATATTTGACTCGACCTTTGGTCTGAGTGAAGGCTTGTGGTAGTTCTCCTTTATTTTTTCTAATTGTTCCTAGGAGTGTGAGATTGATTTTCAGAAGTTCTCTCACCAAACTAAGGCTAGTGAAAAAATTGTCATTGTTACATTTCTGCCACTGTTTTCTAAGCCTTTCACCATATCTAAAGCAACTCTCTTGCCTTGACCAACTTCACGAGATTCATTTTCTTGTCGACCAGTGTAAGACGTTGCACTATCACATACAGCTCATAATTTCAACCCATATTTTCCTGGTTTTGAAGGTATATATTGCTGAAATGGACATCTACCACGAAATGCCACAAGTTGTTCATCAATTGCTACGTTGCTTGAGGAACATATGCTTCTTGAAATACAGGGTGTTACAAAAAGGTACGGCCAAACTTTCAGGAAACATTCCTCACACTCAAATAAAGAAAAGATGTTATGTGGACATGTGTCCGGAAACGCTTAATTTCCATGTTAGAGCTCATTTTAGTTTCGTCAGTATGTTCTGTACTTCCTCGATTCATCGCCATGATTTCATACGGGATACTCTACCCGTGCTGCTAGAACATGTGCCTTTACAAGTACGACACAACATGTGGTTCATGCACGATGGAGCTCCTCCACATTTCAGTCGAAGTGTTCGTACGCTTCTCAACAACAGATTCGGTGACCGATGGATTGGTAGAGGCGGACCAATTCCATGGCCTCCACGCTCTCATGACCTCAACCCTCTTGACTTTCATTTATGGGGGCATTTGAAAGCTCTTGTCTACGCAACCCCGGTACCAAACTTGATACTTTACGTGCTCGTATTGTGGACGGCTGTGATACAATACGCTATTCTCCAGGGCTGCATCAGCGCATCAGGGATTCCATGCGACGGAGGGTGGATGCATGTATCCTCGCTAATGGAGGACATTTTGAACATTTCCTGTAACAAAGTATTTGAAGTCACGATGGTACGTTCTGTTGCTGTGTGTTTCCATTCCATGATTAATGTGATTTGAAGAGAAGTAATAAAATGAGCTCTAACATGGAAAGTAAGCGTTTCCAGACACATGTCCACATAACATATTTTCTTTCTTTGTGTGTTTCCTGAAAGTTTGGCCGTACCTTTTTGTAACACCCTATATATGTAATCACATTTCAAATATTTCTCTAATGGGAGCCAGCTTGTTAGGAGCACGGTTGTGACGTCTCACATCTTCGTCATCAAATCGGATGCACCTTGAAATTTGCGTAAAGCGATTTCTAGCCATTGCTTCACCAAAAATGGGTCTACCATCCTCTTTGTTTCACAGATGTGTAACTGCTTCATTATGGGCCTTGTAAGCACCTGCTAGGATCAAGACACCGATAAAGCACTTCAGTTCAGTGGCATGTACTAGTTTCCATATACTACCGTAAACAAGACTACCCTCTTTGTTAGTCCACTTTAGAATTACATCAACAATGTTTCTCCTAAGAAACAACTGAAAAGCTGATTCTATGGAGTCTACATTTTTCACTGCGAATTTTGTTGGACCTGGCTTTACTCGCATTATGTTCCATCTCTCTTCTCTTCCACAAACTCTTCTCAACTCGAGTTTGTGCCACAATTCTCCTTTGTTTTTAGACCTACACAAAATAAAAAATAAAGAATAAAAAGGGTATATCTTGGCGCTTGACCCTAACGCACATTTACAAAAATGCGATGTGTACTTACATAATTACAACAGTCAGAAATATATGTTACTTCCTGTTCAGGCTGGACATCTGCGCTGTCCAAATCTTCTTCTGAACTTCCGTCTGATTGAGGAATATTCTCTTCTAAGATGTCAATTTCTCCATCGCTGCATGAGACATCAGAAACTATATCGCTGATATCACTATTTGATTCTCCAGATAGAGGATTATCCTGCAGTAATATTTCAAGCACTTCGTCTTCGGAAAGGTGACGAGACATTTTCCACTAAATGCAACACACACAATAGTCGTATCCATTTGTATGGAACAAATAACTGTCGGCTTATAAAGTATTGGCAACAATCACACGTTACAACAATATTTGCAAGAATAAAACAAAGGACATACAGCAACAGTTACGGATTCAATGCAGCATTATTGGGTAATAATACCGCAAGAGAGAAATGGGGTCACACTTAACCCCAGTGGTATTCAGTGGTTCTCTCTTGATTTTCGGCAAAACTAAATATTTTCAAAAAGTTACATTAATATATTACGAACCCATTACTTAATTCATGAAAAGTCCGAATTTTTCATAATTTTTAGCAATAGGAAACAAGGTATATTTTACAGAAAATTACGGCCTGGGGTCATTATAGACCCCACGGTATTAGGAGGGATATACATACTCCAAGTCACCGTATTGTGCGTGGCATAGGGCACCCTGGACCACTACTTGTATCTCCCTTCCTGTTCCACTCGCAAATAGAGCGAGGGAAAAAGGACTATCTATATACCTTTTACAAGACCCAATCTCTCTTATCTTCAAGTTACTTACACAAAACGTACGTTAGCAGCAGAAGACTCATATTGCAGTCAGCCTCAAATGCCGGTTCTCAAAATTTTCTCAATGGTGCTCCCCGAAAAGAACGTCGCCTTCCCTCCAGTGATTCCCATTTCAGGTATCGTCGCTTCTTCGTAAAAACCTGCATGGTTTTTCAACATTTAGGGCTATCTGCCATTCATCAAAGCAGCTAGAAATTTTGTCATCTTGTAACCTCCTCCAGTCACTCAACGACGACACCTTCCCATATACCACAGCACCATCAGTAAACAGCCGCAAACTGTTACTTACTCTGTCCGCAAGATCGTTTATGTATGTAGAAACGGTCCTATCAGTCTTCCCTGTGGCACTCCTGACAATAACCTTCTCTGATGAACTACAAGATGTTTTGGGAAGGCATGACCCTATTATCAAGTTCTTAAACACATTATGCCATGCTATAATCATAATGGAATCATCTCTTTCCGAAACACGTTGGGTTTTTAAGTTAAGTATGACACACATTTGGACAACCGTTGCGTCATATTCTCCATAATGACAACGTTCTTCCGGTTCAGTGGTGTTTAGAGGCGATCAGCCACTCCTTTGCTGCAAGAAGACTGCAAACTTCCTTTTTTTTTCTATATAGAAAGCTTTTGCTCTCATAAAATACATATAGAATTTCAGGTCCTCACTGACAATTAACTGATGAAAGGTGCATATTTATAGATTACCTAGGGAAAAGAGGCACATATGTAGAATGTTCATTCGGTATGTTAGTGCTGAAGTTCCGGATGTTGGTTTATAGGAAACACCACTGCATACTTCTGTTTATATATCTCCATCCTGTCCCACAAATTTCTTAATTTATATTACTGCACTTGTCTCTGACATTTCACTTGCAGGCATTTCTCACACTTTATGTGCTTCGTTTCTCTTGCTCTATTCACTACTGCTATCATAAACTCCAGAATGAATGTTGAACTCGGGATCATTTCTTACTGTCCTGGGTACAGAGAGGATAGCAAAAGACTGTCTCGTAAATTGTCACAAGTAAGTGTAATTTGTGTATCGTGCCAAGTGCAGCAAGCGACATTCATCTGTCAGGTATGTGAAATGCCAGGCGACGCGGTTACGTGAAGTCAGTCCGGTAGGCGCTGCCTGACTGTTCCACAGGTTTCAAACTGGGTGTATATCACGTGCCACACTTGGTCGGCAATTGTTTATAGGGTCCCGTACACGAGGCGACAAATCGCAGCGATCTGTCGAATGCGATGTCATCCGTAATCGGTCGCTCGCTGGTCTTGACACCCCTAACACGAGCGATATGCCAAGCAATTTCAATCAGTATGTATTCAGTCAGTATGTATTACGAACGTCACTCCGTCGAGAAGTTCTGCTATCTAAACCGACTAGGGCTAAGCAGCGGTTGCAGCTGATTTCAGTACTTTCAGGAATACTTGTAAAACATAAATTTAAAATAGATAAGAAATTTAATTTATTAAGCTTGTTTTAAAGCGCCTCTCTTGGAAACTAGTTTACACACATCAAAAAAAGTTTTGCATCACCCCAGTTGCCAGAACTCCTGAAGATAGACGTTGACCGTGGATATTGCATGACAGACACCGGCCCTTTGCCTATTCAGAGATGTCACTAAACCCGCCCAAAGATGTAAACAACCATGCATGAGCAGCACCTATTACAAAATGGTTCAAATGGCTCTGAGCACTATGGGACTTAACGTCTGAGGTCATCAGTCCCCTAGAACTTAGAACTGTGTAAACCTAACTAACCTAAGGACATCACACACATCCATTGCCGAGGCAGGATTCGAACCTGCTACCGTAGCGGTCGCGCGGTTCCAGTCTGAAGCGCCTAGAACCGCTTGGCCACTGCGGCCGGGAGCGCCTATTAGACGGAAAGCGTCCGACAGCCGATCAGTTCCAGTCATTCCACCAGGAAGGAGGTACACGGCCGGTGTTGTCTGTAGTTCAACCACGCCTAGACGGCCAATACCGCGGTTCGATCGCTTCCGCATTGTTACTTTGCGCGAGGAAGGGCTCTCAACAAGGGAAGTGTCCAGGAGTCTCGGGGTGAAGCTAACTGATGTTGTTCGGATACGGAGGAAACACAGAGAGACAGGAACTATCGATGACATGCCTCGCTCAGGCCGCCCAAGGGCTACTACAGCAGTGGATGACCGCTACCTACGGATTCTGGCTCGGAGGAATCCTGACAGCAACGCCACCATGATGAATAATGCTTTTCGTGCAGCCACAGGTCGTAGTGTTACGACTCAAACTGTGCGCAATAGGCTGCATCATACGTGAGTTCACTCCCGACGTACGTGGCGAGGTCCACCTTTGCAACCACGACACCATGCAGCGCGGTGCAGATGGGCCCAACAACATGCCGAATGGACCGCTCATGATTAGCATCACGTTCTCTTCACCGATGAGTGTCGCAAATACCTTCAACCGGAAATCGTCGGAGACGTGTTTGGAGGCAACCCGGTCAGGCTGAACGCTTTAGACACACTGTCCAGCGAGTGCAACAAGGTGGAGGTTCCCTGCTGTTTTGGGGTGGCATTATGTGGGGCCGACGTACGCCGCTGGTGGTCATGGAAGGCACTGTAGCGGCTGTACGATACGTGAATGCCATCCTCTGACCGACGGTGCAACCATATCGGCAGCATATTGGCAGGGCATTAGTCTTCATGGACGGCAATTCGCTCCACCATCGTGCACATCTTGTGAATGACTTCCTTCAGGATAATGACATCGCTCGACTAGAGAGGCCAGCATGTTCTCCAGACATGAACCGTATCGAACATGCCTGGGATAGATTGAAAAGGGCTGCTTATGGACGAGGTGACCCACCAACCACTCTGAGGGATCACGCCGCATCGCTGTCAAGGAGTGGGACAATCTGGACCAACAGTGCCTTGATGAAGTAATGGATAGTATGCCACCACGAATACAGGCATGCATCAATGCAAGAGGACGTGCTACTGGCTATTAGAGGTTCTGGTGTGTACAGCTATCTGGACCACCACCTCTGAAGGTCTTCCTTTACGGTGGTACAACATGCTATGTGTGGTTTTCATGAGCAATAAAAAGAGCAGAAATGATGTTTATGTTGATCTCTATTCCAATTTTCTGTACAGGTTCCGGAACTCTCGGAACCGAGGTGATTCAAAACTTTTTTGATGTGTTTAGTTTATAGAATATATTAAATTTTTCACCGAGGCCAAATGTGTTGTCTACACCCTTCCAGTCTGCCAATACAATTCGTTTTACTTTTATTAGTCCTCAATTCGTTTTAATTTTTTAATCTTAAAATCTAACTGCAGGTATTTACACATTTTACTCGACTTGTCTCTAGAGATACCAACAGCAGGCACTACTAATTTCCGTAACATTAGTTATTAGTTGTATGAAGGAGAGCTTGTTTATATGGAATGACAAGGGATTAGAGTAAAAACTGTGTGATAAATTTGCCCTGATCATTTAATTTAAAAAAAATTTCCTCGTAACGTTACGATAGGTACGCCTAGGTGTCTCGTTCTGTTCACCAGTCAAAAACTTTATCGTGGTTCCTGGATAACTTTAAATTCTGTCTTAAATTTGTTACTCAATGTGGGCAAAGCGAAACAAAGTAAAATTGCCCAAGCATGTTTATTAACGGGAGAAAATAGTCGTTACCATGTTGCCACACATCTCTGCTAATTAGCCAGGCAGCCATATTGCGTGCGCGAATTGCATGCTATCCATCAGATTTCCCGGAATTTCCACGCCACCAGCGATCAGTGACATATCGCTGCAATTTGCCTACACACGTGCGATCTATTAAAATCGATTAAGCGATCGGTTGCTCGTGTGTGGGGCCTTGAACGGCGTCGCGTACACTGCATGCAGCTGCGGCGGTTTCATATTTTGTATGCAGCTGCTGTTGCGAACGACACGGTAGCTGCGAGACTCTTTAGCCAACAGCTGTACCTCACCTTGCGCATTCGGAAAGCCTCTCAGCAGATAGTATGCGCACCTCTCCTGTTTGTGGGGGCGCCGATGTTCAGTGTGATCATGTGGTTTGATACGCCAAATTACAATACGCAGCAAAAGCTGTCTGCTTAGGTTCCTGCCTAGCCACTCCCTCGGATATAGTGACATATTCGGTAATAAACAGCTAAATGTTCGTTATAAGCGAGGAATTATAAGTGTTATTGTTGCTCGTTTCACTCGCAAGAATTTAATCACTATTCGTAGGGTCCTGCCTAACCACATTCTTAGATATCGCTACATATTCGGAAAAAATGACCAAATATTTGTGACAAGAATACAAACATCGTTGCTGGTTTCAAAATCTGTTACTAACGTGAAGATGAAAAAAAAATTGACATACAGCAGGACGCGAATGCTCTTCCTTCAGCTCATTAACTTGACATCTCTAACGACACGGCCACGCTGAATATCGGAAATTGGGTACAGTATAATTCATCTCAAGATTTCTTGAACGCGTTTGTCGCCAATGCGTCATGAGTTGACGTTCAATTACAATAAATCCTACCAAGGGTGACGTGCGTATGACATATCTTCAGTGCCCCAAAAATAGCTCACGCGTGCTAGCGACCAAGAAGCTTTGCGCATGCGCAAGGTGAGGGGCGGGTGCTGTCTTGTCACTGTGGTTCCTTTCCCGTCTGTCAGCACAGTCCCAGTGAAATGGAACGTCTGCAGATGCCTGCAGGAGTTTTAACTTAACGTCGTTTGAAAAGGAGAGTGGAGTGGATTCACTCATTTTATGTAAAGACCTGTGTTGTTCAGCATACTTCATGTTTCAGAGAGACAGATACGAAACTCAAGACACATTATCGATAACTGAGCTTGAACAAGTACAGGCAACTGGACAGATACGTCAAGAAATTTCAACAAATAGTTTGAAGAACATATTGATGGATTACGTTTATACTTCAGCTGGGTCTATAAACTGGTAGGTTTCTAAAATTTAAATGTATAACGTATTATACAGGGGAAAAGGTTTTAATGAACCACGGTGAGAGAAAAGGGTGTACTTTATTGCGTACTCTTTCTAATATTTATATAGACAGAAAATGGAAAGAAAGAGCGCCAGAAGGGATCCATATAAACAAGAACAAATATGTTATTGTGATCTTCAGTCCTGTGACTGGTTTGATACAGCTCTCCATGCTACTCAATCCTGTGCAAGCTTCTTCATCTCCCAGTACCTACTGCAGCCTACATCCTTCTGAATCTGCTTAGTGTATTCATCTCTTGGTCTCCCTCTACGATTTTTACCCCCCACGCTGCCCTCCAGCACTGAATTCGTGATCCCTTGATGCCTCAGAACATGTCCTACCAACCGATCCCTTCTTCTAGTCAAGTTGTGCCACAAACTCCTCTTCTCTCCAATTCTATTCAATACCTCCTCATTAGTTATGTGATCTACCCATCTAATCTTCAGCATTCTTCTGTAGCACAACATTTCGAAAGCTTTTATTCTCTTCTTGTCCAAACTATTTATCGTCCATGTTTCACTTCCATACATGGCTACACTCCATACAAATACTTTCAGAAACGACTTCCTGACACTTAAATCTATACTCGATGTTAACAAATTTCTCTTCTTCAGAAATGG
The DNA here is from genome assembly GCF_023864275.1 of Schistocerca cancellata. Classification (NCBI taxonomy): domain Eukaryota; kingdom Metazoa; phylum Arthropoda; class Insecta; order Orthoptera; family Acrididae; genus Schistocerca; species Schistocerca cancellata. Next base: position 136,169,939 of record NC_064627.1, on the reverse strand, counting down.
TTTCCTTGCCATTGCCCCTTGCCATTGCCAGTCTACATTTTATATCCTCTCTACTTCGACCATCATCAGTTATTTTGCTCCCCAAATAGCAAAACTGCTTTACTACTTTAAGTGTCTCATTTCCTAATCTAATTCCCTCAGCATCACCTCACTTAATTCGACTACATTCCATTATCCTCGTTTTGCTTTTGTTGATGTTCATCTTATACCCTCCTTTCAAGACACTGTCCATTCAGTTCAACTACTCTTCCAAGTCCTTTGCTGTCTCTGACAGAATTACAATGTCAGAACAAATATAGTAATATACTATTACATGCTGATGACATTGTATAAATGGCAAATTCTGGAGACAACTAAAAAATCAAAATTGTTTCATCTGTGAACGCTACATACACGGACAAGGCGATGTGCACAATGTGTTTCTTGGCTGTAAATGTTTTATTTTTGACAAATCTTTGTATAATGTGCCACATTTTATCCACTATTATGACATCTTGACATGAGGTTCCAAGTCACAATGAACATATTTTGTAACAATTTTTGAAGATCAGAAGATGACAGGAAAGTCTGTCAAAAATGGTTGTCTAAAATAAAAAGAATTAATGTTATCTTCGCTACAGAATGTTTGAGTGAAACACAATACCTGCAGAACCAATGCCCTGTTTATTTGAAGTGGGTAGCCACACAAGATTCTTGTCTATTTCCTCCAGTGTGTGTATTTGAGCGATGGTAAAAACAACTAGTCATATGAAATGTTCTCCTTGAAACACGTGGCTGTGGAGTTCGAAGCCGTAGCACCATTGTTCAGACATTGTCAGTCGCTGACAAAGGCACATTAGGCAACAATGGTGGAAAAGCGCCATTCTGTGATTTCGTCTGTTTTCGAAAAGTCGTGAACTATCACTGGTCCCTTAGTACGGCTGAGACGGACGACTCAGTGGAGACGCGTGCTCAATCTTTGACAGATAAGAAGGCTGTCCCGAGGCCAGGGTTAAAACGAGCCCGCGTTGATTGCTTTGGGTGGGTATAGTCCAGACACGACCTCGAGCGACGCTCTCGTAACAGGAGCTGCTCACAAGAAACTGGTTTCCTAACAGACAGACGCCTGTTAACTCGCTTCTACAAGCAGCGGAGATATCTCTGTACCGTCGCGCGCCTTCTCCGCCTCCACCTCCCCCCCCCCCCCCACCCATTCTTCATAGCCGTTTATCACCACACTCATTAAGGGTAGGGTAGGGGAGGAGGGGGAGGGAAGAAGTAGGTTAGGAAAAGCAAGATAAAATTTAATGACCTGTCGTTGACGGATGAAGCTTGTAATTTTCTTCTTCACTTCAATGTTTAGACAATACGCCTGTTCTGACTCCACATTTTTAAGCCTGTCTTTTTTCATTTTCTAAGATTCTAACATCTCTTTTTCCTTAGCGTTTGTATTTATTTACAATGACGAGAATTCTGTCTTCTTCCATATGTTGAAGATGGCGCCTCAGTTTCTTCCTGTATTCTTTTACTTTGTCGTTTAAGTGAAATTTTTCTAACTCTTCTCGTATGTGCTCATTTTTTATAGGATCTCTCCACGAAAAACCTTTGACAGATTTTCTAAAATATCATTTTAGCCGATTTCATGTTTTGTTTTTCTTTATCTCAATCTAGGTTTCACAACATTTAAAGCCAGACATACACACCCTTTGCTTTGAGCTGCTGAAATTTGATATTATTCTGTACAGCATCGTTATTTAAGTTATCACACCCCAACTATCTGAAACTGAAGACTAGTTCCAGAGTCTTGTCTTAAATAACAATCCATATTGACACAACTTTAATTTTAATGGACATTTTCATATTCTAGCATTGTCTTCTTAGTTCGTATAATCTATACACGGAAGGTTCTAAATCTCCGTCCTTATCCTGTATTAGGACTTCATCAGCTGCACGTAATATAACGTACATATGATATTCTCTTTCCAGCTGTATTTCTTCACGTAGTACATTCTTCCATTTGCTTAACAGTTACATACTTGGCTGACACCTTGATTTATTATTGTCCCTTCCGTTCTTGAGCCGCCTAACTTTAAGATTATTTTGGAACTTTCATGAAAGTTTATGCTTATATCAGATGTATTGGATATCCGGTTTCTTCCATTACTGACAATAGTCGTTATAATAATCGAGGGAAAAGCTTTCTCGTAGTCGGTAATGGCAGGATATGTTTCTGGACTGACTTTCCGTCGTTCTTCTAGAATTCTTTTAATGCTCAAAATGTTATCGTTCGAAGAGCGTCTCTTCCTAAATTCACTTAGCACTTCTCCCAGGAAAACATCTGCTATTGCTCTCAAGCGATTATTTAATGTTTTGAGTAAGTTTTACAAAGTGCATTATTGACTCGTCTTATCGTATCGGTGAGGCACGTATTCCCTTTTTTGCTGCAGTAGTTTCACTATACTGTAATTTTTATAATCTATTATCCATTGTTCTTCATTAATTACATCAATTGTAGCTTTGTCTCTTTCCAATTGATTAAACTTTTTCGACATTTCATGGGTGAAATTCTGCCCTCCACGTATACTTCCATGTATATGTTTCATCTTTGTAATAAATTTATCGTAAGAATCTTGGAGTGATTTTATTACTTGTTTAGCGTGGTTTCGCTTTTTTCTACATCTACATATATACGCCACTAGCCACCCTTGCAGTTTGTGGCGGAGGGCACAATTCGCGCCGAAGTCATTTCCCCCCCCCCCCCCCCCCCCCCCACCTCTGTTCCACTCGCGGATCACACGAGGGAAAAACGACTGTCTGAACGCCTCAGTGCAAGCTCTAATTTCCCTTATCTTTGAATGGTGATCAGTGCACGATTTGAAAGTTGGTGGTAATAATACGGTCGTACGGCCGTTTCATGAGTGTACCGTGAATATTAAGAATCGGGTAAAACATCAAATCTCCGACATGGTAGCGGCCGGAAAAAGATCCTGTACGAACGGGACCAACGACGACTGAAGAGAATCGTTCAAAGCGACAGAAGTGCAACCCTTCCGCAAATTGAAGCAGATTTCAATGCTGGGTTATCAACAAGTGTCAGCGTGCGAACCACTCAACGAAACATTATCGATATGGGCTTTCGGAGCCGAAGGCCCACTCATGTACCCTTGACGACTGCACGACACAAATCTTGACACCTCGCCTGGGTCCGTCAACACGGACATTGAACTGTTGATGACTGGAAACATATTGCGTAGTCGGACGAGTCTCGTTCCATATTGTATCGAGCGGATGGACGTGTAAGGGTATGGAGACGACCTCACGAATCGATGGACCCTGCATGTCAGCTGGAAACTCTGTAATGGTTTGCGGGGTGTGTACTTGGAGTGATATGGGGCCGGCCCCTGATACGTCTAGATAGGACTCTGACAGGTGATACGTACGTAAGCATACTGTCTGATCACTTGCATCCATTAATGTACATTTTGCATCCCGACGGGTTTGGGCAATTCCAGCAGGACAATGCGACGCCCAACTCGTCCAGAATTGCTACAGAGTGGCTCCAGGAACACTCTTCTGAGTTTAAACACTTCCGCTAGTCACCAAACTCCCCAAACATGAACTGTATTGAGCATATCTGGGATGCCTTACAGCGAGCTTTTCAGAAGAGATCTCCATCCCCTCGTACTCTTACGAATTTATGGACAGCCCCGTAGGATTCATGGTGTCAGTTCCGTCCAGCAGTACTTCAGACATTAATCGAGTCCACGCCGCGTCGTGTTGCGGCAGTTCTGCGTGCTCGGGGAGCCCTACACGAAATTAGGCAGGTGTACCAATTTCTTTGGCACTTTAGTGTAGATTCTTTATTAGTATGTGTTATATTATTTTTATAAATCCATAAAACTGATGCCTTCCCCTAGTTGTCTCTTTCATAGTAAATATATTCCTTACACTGGATAGACCTGAGGCAAAGCCACTCTGTTCTACTCCTATTTATGTTTCATTCTCTAGGCGTTGTATTATAATTCGGACGCACAGCCTTCCCACTGATACAATCTTATTTTGATCCGTTTTTTAATAAAAACTTTGTATTCCTATGCGTAAGTTATAATTCATCTCATGTTTCCGTCTTCGTTCTTGTAGGAGATATAGGCTTGTGAAACAAGATGAATGTTTCTGAAGCACCTTATTTTGCGGGCTTACTTCGACTGTTCTGAGACTGCTGGACTCTGGTCGGCACCTGCTTCCTGGAATTGGCGCCACGAAGCTTTTCCTGTCTGGCCCAAAATACCCCGGCGTGGCGGTAATATCGAACCAGCCGCCCCCACTGGGGGTCCACGCCCACCACAGGCACGCGACGGCAGAAGCAGACCAGCTGTCCCACGAACTGGCCGCACGCCACGGGCGCTCCGCTTCCAGGCAGATTGCTCCCTCGCGGTCTCGTTCCGCTTACTCACACACAGAGTTTACAGGTGGTACCGAATACGAGATACTTGTTACACGTAATCTGGATCGTGTATGGCGAAAGATCGAAAGGATTGATGGGAGTTGTTGTGGTGTCACCGCCAGACACCACACTTGCTAGGTGGTAGCCTTTAAATCGGCCGCGGTCCGTTAGTATACGTCGCACCCGCGTGTCGCCACTATCAGTGATTGCAGACCGAGCGCCGCCACACGGCAGGTTTAGAGAGACTTCCTAGCACTCGCCCCAGTTGTACAACCGACTTTGCTAGCGATGGTTCACTGACAAAATACGCTCTCATTTGCCGAGAGGATAGTTAGCATAGCTTTCAGCTACGTCATTTGCCACGACCTAGCAAGGCGCCATTACCAGTTACTATTGATACTGTAAAACATGTACCGTCAAGAGCGACGTTCACCGTTTATGGATTAAAGTTAAGTATTCCACCAGCTACGTCAGTTTTTTTCTACAGTCTAATTTCCTTGTCCTGTTCCAGACCTCACGCCAGCCTGCGTGAGCTAAAACGCGTGCCTTTCGGCTTCCTCTAGTAAACCGGTGTTGGCTCTCCTGCCAACCCACAACAGTTGTCTTTGGGATTGTTGCCGTGTAAAGAAGAGAGTGGCTTTGTAACTGACTGCCCTGTCCCTCCGCGCGCTGCGCTGCCATTGCTGCGACGGTCTGTCATGGGTCTTAGGGGGTAAGAGTGGCTGGGCTTGACGGGAAATAAGGTGCATTCAATAAAAGCGACTGTGAGGCCATGGCGCACCCCCTTTCGGCTACTTCGAATTGATGAAGTCTGTTTAACACGACTTCGGATGGGACGCAGCCCCCCGACCCAAGACTTCGTCCTCGGAAGTGATGAACCGCCTGTTTGTGGTGCATGTGGTGTGCTGGTTACGGTTCGCCACATTTTAACACCGTATTTTATGTAATGACGAGAGGTTTCAAGGTGGTTTACCGACAGACCTGCCCACAGTTTTAGGTGATAATGAGCTGAATTTGGCACGTGTTTTACGACTTTGTGTTTCATCTTCACTTCTACTTAAGCTCACAGGTGGCCACTTATCGTATGTTAGAGAACGACTGGCTCATCCCTTTGTTACTTTCATGACCCGCCTATCCTCTTTTCTGGACTTGCCTCTTAGTGGCTGTCCAGATCAGATGTCATTGTAATGTTCTACCTCGACTCGCTTTCTCCATTATACCGTTGATAAGAGTCGCGTGTGCTCATGCAAAAAAGAGTACAACGGAGCGTATGTGGTCTTAAGTTGTATTTTAAGCTATTCTCATTTTGTGTTCTATAGCCCCATTCGCCTCACACAGTCAGCGTACGGGCGCTGATGACCGCGATGTTGAGCTCCCTCCAGATGCAGCCCCACTCCCCCCCCCCCCCCCACACACACACACGCGCACGCGCACGCAAACTCGTATGTGTCACGCGCAGAAGAATGACAGCTCGTCTGGCTTTATTAAGCAAGAGAGCTGGAACAATGGGGCATCAGCCTTGAAACTAGAAGCGATCACATGAATGAAGAAATCGCTTAGATCCGCAAGAGTTATTTTCAGAGAAAAAGGACCGGATAGCTGTATACTCACAGCCTACACCTGATCGCTACGCATACGGAGGAGACTGAACATTGTTTTGAAAGCAAAAGAAATTCAGCTACTACTTTCTAATACGGGTGGTCATAATTAACTTTCCCTACCCTATTTAACAGGTTATAACCGGAAACGAACTACCGTACGAGGACCAAACTTGGTAGCACTAATTTCAAGGACATGGGGAAGAGAAATAATGCAGAATCAATTCAACTGAAACGCTTTTAATGTGCCGCTACGGTACATCATACCATTACATGCCGGCACCATTACTGCTACAAAAGGGGATCAATATGGCGCTCATTAGTGTCCAGAAGAGTCTGGAAGTGCAGGATTGTTTTCTGCACAGCAGAACGAAGCATGTCTGTAGGTATGCTGGCTACCTCTCTTGATACGTTGCGCTTCAGACCAGCACATGTGTGAATGTTCCCCTGGTAAACCTTGTCCTTCACGTAGCCCCATAACCAGAAATCACAGGGAATGAGATCAGGTGATCGTGCCAGCCAAACATTTGGAAACGATCGGGTGATAATTCGAACGTTTCCAGATGTGTTTCGGAGAAGCAGATGAACTTCACGAGCGATGTGCGGTGGGCCCCCATCTTGTACGAAAACAGTTGAGTTCAATGCGTCTTTCTCCTGTAGGGCGGGTACGACATGCTGAAGAAGCACATCACAGTAATGCTGGCCAGTCACACTGCACGTCTTTGGTCCTTGAGCGCCAACCTATTAAAAAAGAGTGGACCAATGTTGAACGTAGCCGTGAAGCCACACCATACGGTGATGCGTTCGCCATACAGAGGAACTTCATGCACAGTGACTGGAGGTGAAGATCAAAACACTCGGCAATTCTGTGTGTTTACCTCACCCGTAAGAGAAAAATGAGCTTCATCTGTCCGTAGAATTGTCCAGGGTCAACCCTCGTCAACTTCTACCCTTGCGAGAAAGTGGAGAGCAATGTCAACACGTCGTTGTGGGTACTGTGGTGCAAGCTGCTGTACGATGTGGATCTTGTACAGATACCATGTGAGAATGGTTCAAAGCACCTTCCGTACAGTGGACCACGGGATGTTCGACTGTCTTGACACAGCATGCGCATTGCCTGATGATCGGGAACTGCCCAGTGTTGTCTCCCATAGCAGCAGCGATTTCGTCAACCACCCGTGGTGCAACCGGTCATCGGCCTCTTCGCGGTGCAACCGGTCATCGGCCTCCTCCTGGAACGACGCCCAGAGCACGATTAGAACTTCACCATGCTCTGGACAGTAGGTGGAGAAAGAGGACCCTTCCATAATCCTTTCCGCTGGCGATATTCTCGAAGTGCAGCTGCTACATTACTGTTGTTTTGACGACGTAACTGCACCACTAATGTCCTGCTCCTCTTGTCCAAGCTCGTGTTGACACGTCAACAAGCGCACTGCGACTAGTCAGGCGTGTGAGACTATGAATCACGATGACTGATCACGGCACTTGGTGCTCGTAGTTGGAACTGGACGGTAGCGCTGTGACGCATGAAGCATTAATGCTACCAAGTTTGGTACTCGCAAGGTGATTAGTTTTCGTGTTATAACGTGTTAAATAGAGAAAGTTTAATTATAACCACCCTGTATTTTACGAGTTGATTGCTGTGTAGTCTGGTCGAGCTCATAAAGTCGGCCGGTGTGGCCGAGCGGTTCTAGGCGTTTCAGTCTGGAACCGCAGGTTCGAATCCTGCCTCGGGCATGGATTTGTGCGATGTCCTTAGGTTAGTTAGATTTAAGTAGTTCTAAGTCTAGGGGACTGATAACCTCAGATGTTAAATTCCATAGTGCTCAGAGCCATTTGAACCATTTTTGAGCCCCTAAAAATTTCCCTAGCCGTTTGCATCATGATGCTGTCGTAATAAGCAGTATAAACAAGAGGACTTTTCGATGATATAACAACGCCTCGAATATTTCTGCCTTCCAATAGACGCAGGTCTTGAAAAGTCCGTATCTTCTGCAACTAAAATAGAGGATGGAACTCAAAATAGTCCTGAGAACTACTACATTTTTTTAGATTCTTGAGCCAAATCAGTCCTATACTTACCGCTTAATATCCGAACATATCACCCGAACAAACTGCTTCAATGAGGCTACAACCGATCGCTGAAGAACACCATACACTGAGACTAGAAAATATCTTGAAAAAATTCGCATTTAGTTTTTTTCATTCATGTCAATCTGCGGTTGTGTTGGCTCCGACGTTGTGTACTCAGAACGTTCACGAGTATTATCAATTCGCGAACCCGTTCACAACCACATGCAGACGGATTTCACGTATCTGACAAATTGTTCAAATCTGTTTTACTCTCGCCTCTGGCAACACGTATTTTCAGAATACATTTATGCGAAGGATTTCACTCTCGCTACTAACACATAGTTATTTTCTTATGACAGAAAAACTAGTGGTGATGAAAATGTCTTGTCACAAAGCTTCGGGACCGATGACCACGCAGTTTCGTCCCTTCAAAAATAAAACCAAGCAATCAACCAACAACTGTAGTCAAGACTTGGTCTTCCACTACAGTTTTGCTCTCGACACCACTCCACTGCCAAGTTGCCGATTTCTTGGGGCTCCGGGATGCGTCTCCTGAACCGAACCCTTCTACTAGTCTTGTCATAAATTTTTATCCCCATTTCGATTCAGTGCCTCCACAGTAGTTAACCGATCTACCCCTCTAATCTCAGGTGCGCATTTGTAGTACCACATTTCAAAAGCTTCTATACTCTTCTGGTGTGACTTGTTTATCCCCCACCTTCCACTTCCGTACAATTCCATACTGCATATAAATCCCCTCAGGAAACACCGTAACCCGTAAATGTACACTGACAGCCAGAAATTATGACCACCTACTTGATAAACGATACGTCCACGCCGGCCGCTGTGGCCCTGCGGTTGTAGGCGCTTCAGTCCGGAACCGCGCTGCTGCTACGGTCGCAGGTTCGAATCCTGCCTCGGGCATGGATGTGTGTGATGTCCTTAGGTTATTTAGGTTTAAATAGTTCTAAGTCTAGGGGACGGATAACAGCAGCGACGGGTCGTCACATGGAAGCAACAAGGCCTTGATAGGGCGCTGGAGGGAGTTGGCACAACATCTCCACACCGAATTTTTTGCGAAGTCCATCTGTTCGAAGCATCCTTCGGTCAGCAGATACAATTCTTTACGTTTCGTTAGAGGACATAATCCATGCCTGAGATACATATTCGAGAATGGGTCGGACAAATACTTTGTATGTAAGAAGGGGAACTGGTTGTTCAACTTCCCGTATTCGGTACTTCATGAGACGTACTAAGTCAGAGTTTAGCATGTTTAACTGTTCAGGTGCGTTTTCCTGCTAATTTAAGAGTTCAGCTAGACACATTCCAAGATATTTAACGTTTGCTGCTGCAGGGGGAACCCCAGTTTTAATTATGACGTTTCCGTGATTTCTAATGACTGCTGGAAAGGCGTAAGGCCTGGCACCCAGAAACATCGATCGCCGTCTACACGTTTTTGGATCGGTGCCAAAAGCCCGGGCGTGCACCTGCATTCCCGGGACTGTATTCCACACACTACCGCATCGCCATTCAGAGAATTGCACATCTTTCGCAAACAGCAAAATATTGGCAGATGCACACTAGCTTATAAGGACTTTAAAATTAATGTTATTGTCGTCCACAAGGCATCCAAAGATGAAATATTTTACTTCCACGTGTTTATATCAGTTATCCAGCCTGCTGCGTTAAGGAAATGGTCACTTGGCTCTGCTTTATGAAAGCAGCAATTGTGACGTTTCTTTCTCACGAAGCTTTATTCAGTTGAACAGTGCATGATTGCTGTAGCTCGCAGGGTCAGTTTTCTCTTCATAGGCGTAGGTAACGTTGCATTCTTCTAGACATGTTATAAGTTAGTCCCTCGCCGTGTTTTTCTGTCTGTACGTGCAGGCTAATCTCAGGAATTTTCGTACGGTTTTTCCTCATAGGTAGACTGATTCACGAGGAAGGTCTGTGCGTATAAATATTTCGTGAAAAATTGGCTGAACTATGATGGTAATGATGATGATGAGGAGGATGATGATGGTTGATTAATCCGTGAGCCCTGAGAACTTTCCTGCCGTGCGCTGTTTAAATCGTTTACATTATTCTACACGGTCCAGTCACATTAACGTGACCACCTGTTAAAAGCCTGAATTATCACCTTTTGCAGCGCGGACGTGCAGGAAGAAAGTCAATGAGGTACCGGCAGGAATGTGGAGCCATGCTGAGTCCAGTGTCATGGACAGCTGCTCTACGTTTCTCGGTTTAGGTGCTACGGCGCATATAGCTCGATCGTAGTGGTACCACAGATTCTCGATTGGATTTAGATCCGGGAGTTTGGTAGCCAGGGGAGTACGGTAAATTCATCCTGGTGCCCTTCCCACAACGCACGTTCACTGCGAGCTGTGAGGCATGTTGCATTGTCCTGCAGGTAGATGCCATAGTGCCGAGGAAAAACAAACTAGATGTAGTGGTGGGCCGGCCGGGGTGGTCGAGCGGTTCTAGGCGCTTCAGTCTGGAACCGCGCGACCGCTACGGTCGCAGGTTCGAATCCTGCCTCGGGCACGGATGTGTGTGATGTCCTTAGGTTAGTTAGGAGTAGTTCTAAGTCCTAGGGGACTGATGACCTCAGAAGTTAAGTCCCATAGTGCTCAGAGCCATTTGAACCATTTTTTTGTAGTGGTGGAAATGATCTCCAAGGATAAATGCATGATTGTGTTGATCTATCGTACCTTCCAGAATGACGAGATCACCCATGGAATGCCACGAAAATATCCCTCAGACCATATCGCTCGCTCCTACGGCCTGCACACTTCAGAAAATTGTGGCAAAGTGTTCGCTTTCAGATGTTTCTCGTCCGATGGTTCATAAAAAGCGATTCGTCCGAAAAGGCTACATGTCGCTAGTCGGTGGACGTCCAGTTCGGTACTCCCGTGCAAATTTCAGCTGTCATAGCCGATGAACAGCGGTCAGCACAGGTACATGAACGAGACGCATGCTTGCTGATGCCCAAAAGCCGCAACATTCGCTGAAGGTCGTTGAGGAGCCACTGGTAGTAGACCGTTGGTTCATCTGGGAGGTCAGTTACTCAACAGGTGTTCGACTATTTGCCAGTCCACATCGCCGCAGCCGTCATTATCTCCTGTCATTTATGACCCTTGGTGCACCACAGTTGCCTCAAACGGTTCAAATGGCTCTGAGCACTATGGAACGTAACATCTGGGGTCATCAGTCCCCTAGAACTTAGAACTACTTAAACCTAACTAACCTAAGGACGTTACACACATCCATGCCCGAGGCAGGATTCAAACCTGCGACCGTAGCGATCGCACCGTTCCAGACTGAAGCGCCTAGAACGGCTCGGCCACACCGGCCGGCACAGTTGCCTCAGTGCCGGTTTTGAATAGCGCCATGTTGCCATGAATGCTATACTTTAACCACAGTGGCACGCAAACAGTATACAAACTTAACCGTTTCGGAATTGCTTCCACTCTCCGTCCGAAAACCAATGATCATAGCCTTTTGGACGTCGATAGAAATCGCTGTTTCCGCTTTAAGATAAATATTGCACAGTTCCCCGCATCCAGATCCCCCTCGACACGCTTTATATACCCTCCACTGTTAGTGCTGCTCCTGCCGCCTGTAAACGGCTAAGGCGGGTTGACGTCGAACATTAGGCGGTGGTCACATTAATGTGACTGGATCGCGTAATGCACTTAGTTAATATTCAGTAACGTAACGTTGTTGTCTGACTTAAATAACTCTGCGCAATGACACGTCAAAAAACTACCTCTGCGCACACAAGTAGATACGAAGTGCAAGCCGTGCGAAGCCTGGGTCGGGGCGCTGGTAATATATATCACCAGTTGATAGCATACGGCTTCATGTAACTCATATTTCGCGAATAATAAATGCGAGTTAATTTCGTGTTATTAAATGTGTTATCTTTCGGACTCCGTTCCTTTTCCCTCTAAAATTTGTAACAGTATTTAAAAGTTGCCATATTGATGGTTTAGTAAAGTAACAAGAAATCAGTATTTATGTGCCTCATTTAGAGTTGTATGAATATATTTAGAACTAAATTTCAAAGGCGTTAACGGGAATTTGAAAGTAAAAAGAATTTTTTACATTTCTCGGATATATATAAAATAATGAGATAATTTTTTTTACATTTTTCGGATATATATATATCCGAATATATATATATATATATATATATATATATATATATATATATATATATATATATATATATATATATAATGAGATAAAAATCCGAAAAATGTAAAAAAATTTTTTTACATTCAAACTCCCGTTAACGTCTTTGAAATTTAGTTCTAAATATCTCCACACAACTCTAAATGAGGCACATAAATACTGATTCCTTGTTACTTTTATATGAACTCGCACTGGACGTATTGTTTTCTTTTTTTTTTTTTTTAAATATCGTCTACACTGGTTGAAAATTTTAAGATTTTTACATGCATTGCTTCAAGATCTAATAAAATCGGTAATCCTTTGTACAGAACTTTGTGGACTGTACTTTTATAAAGATTAAACTACGTTGTTTGTATTGGTTCAAATGGTTCAAATGGCTCTGAGCACTATGGGACTCAACATCTTAGGTCATAAGTCCCCTAGAACTTAGAACTACTTAAACCTAACTAACCTAAGGACATCACACACACCCATGCCCGAGGCAGGATTCGAACCTGCAGTCCCGCGGTTCCGGATTGCAGCGCCAGAACCACACGGCCACCGCGGCCGGCGTTTGTATTGGTAACACTGTAGAAAACAGCATAGTATCGCTTCGTAGCATTAACAAGCGTTTTATGTGTAAGTGGCCAAAGTGACGAATAAACAGGCAAGTCTCTCAAAAAGTAAAATGACACCAAAATTAAGTGTGTTTAAAAAACATTGGTTTCATGGTAACAGATTTTTGAAGAAAGAGGAGCATTGTGTTCAACATACGGCGTATGAAGTTAGACAACGACACACAGCCCAACTCGTCAGTATCTAGAGAAACACCCATTAGTGCTTCGAAGATTAAAATAAAATGTTGTCAAACACAATTTTCTGGAATATAAAGTGATTTAAAAGGTACGTTAGGTTATATCTGACATATTTAAACATCCTAATAAAGGTGTTAGGTAAATGTGTGTGTTGTAAAGTATGTGGAGGGCCAGTTAGCTAACACGAAGACAGTGAGGTATCAAATGGATTAGCCACGAAACTTATCATTGATTGTTCTAGTTGTAAATATACTCATTCCTTTTGGAATTCTGATAAGTGTAAAGAAGTTTTTAAAGTAAATACTAGGGGGTTTTATCGACTGAGAGCCAATTGCAAAGGACACGATGTGTGCTGTGTGCTGTAATGACCATGCCACGCCGAGCTTGTAGAAATAATAAGTGTACAGGATGTATTGGAGCTGCTGTGGAAACTGTTGTATGTGAGTCAATGAAAGATGCTGCCAACTAAGCTGTTAAAATAAATGATGGTATGAGTAACATACCAGCAGCTTTTGATGGCACTTGGCAGATGTAAGAATTCTGTTGCTACGGTGACCAGTGTGGATACTGGAAAGGTAACAGACTTCCAGAATGCAACAAAACATTTAAAAAAATGTAAATCAGGGAGTGAAGAACAACATATCTATGACGAAATTAATGAAGGAACAGGTGCAGCTACTGAAATTTTTAGTCGATCTATGAATGAATGGTGGTGTCTGTTACACTAAGTTCTTACGTGACAGGGACTCAAAAGCGTACAACAGCGTAGTAGCCGATAAGACTTATGGTGCTAAGACTATCACAACACTGGAATGTCTTCATGTCCAGAAGACGATGACAATAAGTTGAAGAAGTTGAAACAAAGTTTGAGAGACAAGAAAGTTTCCAATGGTAAAACCAAAAGAGGCAGGTTGACAAATAATGTTATTGATGAACGACAGCAATATTATGGGATGGCTATTAGAAATAGTACTGGTGATTTGTTGAAATTTCACCAGGCAATATGAGCTATCTCCTTCCACGGACTCAAAAAAATGGTTCGAATGGCTCTGAGCACTATGGGACTCAACTGCTGTGGTCATAAGTCCCCTAGAACTTATAACTGCTTAAACCTAACTAACCTAAGGACATCACACACATCCATGCCCGAGGCAGGATTCGAACCTGCGACCGTAGCGGTCGTGCGGTTCCAGACTGTAGCGCCTTTAACCGCTCGGCCACTCCGGCCGGCCACGGACTGTGAACAGATGAAAAACTAATACACCAACTTTGTCCTCCTAGACAAGATTAATAGTGCAATTACAGCAATGCCCAGTACTCACATAATCCGTACATTCACAAACATTCCACGTCCGCAGCAATCATGGATGTCATTAAATCTATTTACAGAGACCTGGCATATCCTGAATTATTGAAGAAGTGTGCATGGTCATACTCAAAATGAGAATGAATCTTTCAATAATCTCATATGGATTCGATTACAAAATCTTTGTTGTTGGAATGAAGACACAAAATTGGGGGGAGGGGGGGGGGGGGGAGGGCAGTGATGCTGTTATTGCTTTTAATGATGGCAACGTTGGTAGAGTGGAAGTGTAACAGGATATGGGAATGCAGTGCAATAGGCCACTAAGGATTAACGCAGAGAAGAGAAGAACAAGAACCTTTAAAAAAAGATAAAGATTATGGTTCACAGTATTGTGCAGGGTGCTTCTGAGTGGGCAAAACTAAAGCATATATAAAGTTAGTTTGTCTTTTGAAACTCTATAAACCGTATCCAAAAATTTACATTTTCTGTTGCATATTTCCCTGAATCTCAGAGCAGAGTATTCAAATTTTCAGGGAGTGTGTACTGTGCCACTTTCTATATATATATATATATATATATATATATATATATATATATATATATATTAATCCAGGATTGTTAATTACTTCTTCGTTCTAGTGGCGGCGCGCAAATAACGCATTCAGAACAACGCAGGCATATGCCACTAGTACGTGCATATGTCAACTGCTCTAAATCCAATTTTCTGTGCCCGTCAATAATATTGAAACACGTAGGAAATGGAGAAAAGCTGTTACTCGTCAGCGCTTGTATTACTTCTGATAGCAAATGTGAACTGACTAATCTTTGTTCCCATGGCACTTTAAAATGACATCCAAACACGATCTCTAATTCTGTCGTACAGTACTTTACTAAAGAAATCGATAATCCAATAACTGTTATAGGAATTATACAGGGTGGTCCACTGATAGTGACCGGGCCAAATATCTCAAGAAATTAGCATCAAACGAAAAAATAAGAACAACAAATCTGTTCGAGCGTGACGGGGGAAAACAGACGGCGCTATGGATGACCTCTAGATGGCGCTGCCATAGGTCAGATTGATAGAAACTGCATAGGTAACCAGTTAGTCGTACAGTGCGTGAATAAATAGGTATGTTTGATTTGGAACATTTACTTCGCTTTGTAATGGATGGGACTGTAATATTCTCACAAATGTAGGAACGCGCCCGATAGCATTGTGCGCAATTCATTACTTAAACTAGGCATAATAATGCCCTTTTCCAGTCACAATAATTATGCGGAAGACGTAATATTGTTGGAATGAAACGTTTAACAGTCTCAGAAGAGGTAGATATGGTATTTATTTATGGCTATTGTGATCAAAATTCCCAACAAGCTTGTGTTATGTATGCTGATCGTTATACTGAGAGACAGCATTCGAGTGTCCGGACCTTTCGTCGGATAGTTAATGTATTTAAAGAAACCGGAAGTGTTCAAAGAAGACGACGCAACCAAGAACCGCAACAAATGAAGATGCCCAAATAAGTGTTTGAGGCTAATCCACACATTAGTAGCAGACAAATTGAGCGGGAATCGGGAATTTCAAATACGTCGGTTTTGAGAATTCTACATCAATTTCACCCTTACCATATTTCTATGCACCAGAAATTGCATGGCGATGATTTTGAACATCGTGTTAATTTTTGCCACTGGGCATAAAGTAAATTACGAGACGATAACAGGTTTTTTTCAAGAGTTGTATTTAGTGACGAGGCGTCATTCACAAACAGATGTAACGTAAACCGGCATAATATGCACTATTGGACAGCGGAAAATACACAATGGCTGCGACAAGTGGAACACCAGCGAACCTGGCGGGTTAATGTACGGTGTGGAATTATGGGAGAACATCTAATTGGCCCTTATTTTATCTATCGCAATCTAAATGGTGCAATTCAAGCTGATTTCTTAATTAATGTTTTACCGATTCTACAACAAGATTTTTGACTTCATAACAGAATGGCGATGTACTTTCAACATGATGGATGTCCGGCACATAGCACGTGTGCAGTTGAAGCGGTATTCAGTGGAATATTTAACGACATGTAGATTGGTCGTAGAAGCATCATACCATGGCCTGCACGTTCACCAGACCTTTCATCTCCGGACTTCTTCCTTGGAGAAAATTGAAAAATATTTGTTATTGTGATCCACCGAGAACGCCTGAAAACATGCGTCAGCGCATTGTCAATGGATGTGCGACAATTACTGAAGGCAATCTACTCGCTCTTCGTTATGCGTATTGCCAAGTGCATTAAAGTTGGACATCACCTTGAGCATTTATTACATTAATGAGATTATTACGCTTGCTCACGCAGTAACAGCATTCGTTCCCATAGTTTATGATAAGGTCACAAAAGTAAATGTATCACATCGGAACAATAGAAATAAAGTTCAAACGTAACTACTTTTTGTTTTTTAATGTAAAAAACCAAATTTTTACCAACTGTTAATCCAAATGGGTGAGGCGCATTATAACTGTGAGAATATTACAGTGCCATCCATCACATTCCAAATTAAACATTCATATTTATTTACGTACTATACGAATATGTAATAAAAATGGGGATACCTATTTTAAAAAATGCTGTTTCTATCAATTTGACCTATGGCAGCGTCATCTGTTTTCCCCCGTACGCTCAAACAAATTTGTTCTCATTTTTTCGTTTGATGCTAATTTCGTGAGATATTTGGCCCAGTCACTATCAATGGACCGCCCTGTATGCTCGTAATATCACGCCTACTGTGATGTTATCAGTAAAAATATTTACCTTTCCATCTCTTCAAGACAGTTAATAGCTTCATGATGCGAGATAACTATAGCTAACGCTCGATATTTATCTCAAAACAAAGCTATCGGTCGGTAAGATGCTCTACAGCGCAGCGGGTCACATTACTATTAAAAATGCAATGTACATCAACACACACACTAAATGTTTACCGTAGCTACTGCTAAACGTACTTACAGTAAGTACCGATTTAATAAAATGTCTCCAATACTAAATGCCAACGTTTATTTTTACGAGAATTCCGATCGTAAAAATCAAAGCTACAATTTTACACAAACCAGCGATATAGCGATAGCTACCTCTGTGATAATATTAACTTCGATGATAACTGATCTCTCTCTGTTATTATCCCTTTTATTATCTTTACCTACCTAAAACCTTGAAATAAAACTTGTAACTATAAACGTTATTATTTTCTTTTGTATAACCCAAATGAAATGCTGATTGAAACCTTTTCTAACATTTACTGAACTGTTTTAATCGTAACTGAGTTAAAAGTTCGACGAACTACTTTTTTTTCATCTTTGACACTACTGAAATTTACTAATCTTGGCTTAGTCGCTTTTGAAAGCTTTGAAACTCAGAACAATCTTTTCCTTATTTACGCTAATGGTGTAAATCTACTTCAGTGGGGAGTGTCCTTTCCACTAAATTGAAACACGTAAGGCTGATTTCAGTTTGACCATTTCTTTATTTAATTCAATTAATTCATTTCAATACAACTTTTAAACTTTAGTGTGAACGAGTGGCACCAAAGCTAAACCCCACACAAATCGAAAACGAGGAAAGACATGACAATTAAAACACAAAGCCTACGTACCAGCAACATTTTTGTGATAAATTTAAAATCATAAGCAAGGTTCACTCTCTTCAGGTGCTGACTTTCGCGTTCCCACCAACAGTCCCTAATTTGTCACTCGCCACCCTGTCAAGCAATGGAATATCGTAGTTTTACATCAGTCGGTTCCGCTAGGATACAAACTTATCCTTACTATTTAAAGCGACTAATTTACGGGCAACAATAGCTCTGTTTTCTCAATGTAAACCGTGCAAATTCTTGTTCCTGGCTCTTATTAAACACCGATTGAGACTTTAACTCAACGGTACCCCAATCACTTATGATACGCCACTATCTCAGCAGTTCGTACTAAAACCGCAACAAACGCAACCTCTGAACACTCAATTACCTTAGAGTAGGCGTCTTACACCGACCACGAAATGATCGCAAACGCTCAATTACCTTAGAGCGTGCGTTCCTCTAAACACCACAAAATGCAACCACAACGACTTTTAAAGACTTGCGCACACGAGAAAAATCACTAATAGCACTACTATTCCAATTCTATGACTATAATTCTTATGAGCATAAAGCTTCTCCAAATATGGAACACAGCTTCCTCAAATCGAGCGTAAGTTTCCTCAGCAAGTTAGCCCGTCACCTTTGACCTCTGTGACCACGAATAAATTATATCTACGTCCTACCAGCGACAACTAACACATTCACCAAGTACGATGTCGTAGCTAAACCTTTTCAGAGCTTACGACCAGAACAATCTCAAATTAACTGAACTCAGTGTACCCTAAATTTCTCTTACGGAACAGCATAAACTCAACGCAGACAACTGCAGAACTCGTCTACGAAGACCGATCACACGAACTTAGTGATCCAAAATCCGAACAAACTCTAAATCTATAGCTCCACTCAAATTTATGTACCATATTTGCGGTCTCGACTAGATCCACGATCAATTGCCTTTCCCAAGGTGACCGTTACACGCGATGTATAACTAGAGCTTTTACAGAGCAGCTCTCGCGAAGAACTAGACTTTTTAACACCTAATAACCATAGGGGAACTTTGACAATCATGTCAAGATTCCATTGCTTTTAACAATCAACTATTTATTCATCTGCAGCCTTCGCTGCGACGAATAGTGGCCAGCTAAATCGGATGGCATCTCTGGCACGAACAATTGTTGGCTTCTGTTGGCGCCGCATGGAGACTCTTTGCCGCTACTTGCTCGACTGTCAAGCGTGAACGCTTGCTCGCTTTTCTACAACAGTTTGTCACACAAAGCCTTTAATAAAAGAACATTATTACATTAACAAGGATTCCTCAAGTATTAACAACTTTCCAGCCTCTAAATTACTACTTTGAAGCGACTAAGAATCCGTGATTGCACTGGAAAACTTTGGTCCCGTCACAAGTAGCAACATACATAACCTGAGTCTCTTGAAGTAAAAGAAACATGTAATCAAAATTATTTAGGGAAAAGTACTAAAATTACATAATTCGAAACGGGTAATTAAAGAAATTGTATTTCCGAAAGCAGTGGCTGCAATGCAGTGGTTGTAGTTGAATAGGCTCAGAACATACGATGTCCTGCAAAAGTTGTACGTTAGTTGCTTCAGTGGTTTCTGAAACACAGGGAAGCCAAACGACAAAGTTCAGCGTTGTCGAGATAGGGCGTTCCAACTCCCCTTAAATGACAGACGGATTTGAAGAGCGACAAAATTAAAGAGGCGTAGTTACAAACAGGGCAGATGCTGAGATAGCTTCACATGTTCTAAGCTTCACAGACTTTTAAACTCCATTGTTATCTGTGACAACACAGGCCAGGCATCAGCTGAGTCGGGAGGGATGGTCGGAGGTGTTCAATTTGACGCACTACCCTATGCGTCTGCTGGAGTGGTTTAATGAAAACAACGGCAAACTTAAATGTTACCCGGTAGGAGTACCCCTCCAAAACAGGAGAATTAACATCCTCAATTACCATCTGTGCTTTCGTGAAATAGCGCTAGCGACAGTTTTTCACACGGTGGTCCCAGCTTCGACTACCAATGGCGACGTCAGACCCCTCTGAGATTGACTTCTTAAGCAACAGAAACCAGTACGTTGTCCTCGATGGTGAGTGTTCGTCGGAGGTGAGGGTATCATCTGGAGTCCCCCAGGGAAGTGTGGTAGGTCCGCTGGTGTTTTCTATCTACATAAATGATCTTTTGGATAGGGTGGATAGCAATGTGCGGCTGTTTGCCGATGATGCTGTGGTGTACGGGAAGGTGTCGTCGTTGAGTGACTGTAGGAGGATACAAAATGACTTGGACAGGATTTGTGATTGGTGTAAAGAATGGCAGCTAACTCTAAATATAGATAAATGTAAATTAATGCAGATGAATAGGAAAAAGAATCCCGTAATGTTTGAATACTCCATTAGTAGTGTAGCGCTTGACACAGTCACGTCGATTAAATATTTGGGCGTAACATTGCAGAGCTATATGAAGTGGGACAAGCATTTAATAGCGGTTTTGGGGAAGGCGTATAGTTGTCTTCGGTTCATTGGTAGAATTTTGGGAAGATGTGGTTCATCTGTAAAGGGGACCGCTTGTAAAACACTAGTACGACATATTCTTGAGTACTGCTCGTGCGTTTGGGATCCCTATCGGGTCGGATTGAGGGAGGACATAGAAACAATTCAGAATCGGGCTGCTAGATTTGTTACTGGTAGGTTTGATCATCACGCGAGTGTTACGGAAATGCTTCAGGAACCCGGATGGGAGTCTCTGCAGGAAAGGAGGCGTTCTTTTCGTGAATCGCTACTGAGGAAATTTAGAGAACCAGCATTTGAGGCTGACTGCAGTACAATTTTACTGCCGCCAACTTACATTTCGCGGAAAGACCACAAAGATAAGATAAGACAGATTAGGGCTAGTACAGAGGCATATAGGCAGTCATTTTTCCCTCGTTCTGTTTGGGAGTGGAACAGGGAATAAAATGGAAATGTCGTGTGGCTAGGGCCTCCCGTCGGGTAGACCGTTCGCCTGGTGCAGGTCTTTCGATTTGACGCCACTTCGGCGACCTGCGCGTCGTTGGGGATGAAATGATGATGATTAGGACAACACAACACCCAGTCCCTGAGCGGAGAAAATCTCCGACCCAGCCAGGAATCGAACCCGGGCCCTTAGGATTGACAGTCTGTCACGCTGACCACTCAGCTACCGGGGCGGACAGTGGAACAGGGAGAGAAGATGCTAGTTGCGGTACGAGGTACCCTCCGCCACGCACCGTATGGTGGATTGCGGAGTATGTATATAGCTGTAGATATGAAACAAGGCCTTTTCAAATGACCGACGACGGGGAGACTGCTTGAATTAATGAGCGTCGTCTAGCTAAAGTACTCTCCAGTCTGGGAGACACAACACCTTATTAGCGCTGCGCTAGTCGGGGGCACTCGCTCCAATAGCTGCTCCGCCTGGGTTGTTCGATGCGGTCGCGCACTATCGTCCATAAAAAAAAAAGAAACTAAAAAGTCAGGGTCTAAGGCACACCTGTAATGGAAATCTGTGGTAAGGACTATGGGATCAAACTGCTGAGGTCATCGGTCCCTAGGACTTACGCTAAGGACAACACTCACACCCACGCCCGAGGGAAGACTCGAACCTCTGACCTCTGACAGGGGGACGGGGGGTGAAAGAGGGAGAGCAGCGCGAGCCGTGACAGGCGCCCTAGACCGCGCGGCTAACCCAAGCCACAAGGCACACCTGAAAAGTTTATGATTGGAAAGTAGTACAGTATCAAGCAACGATGAGCAGAGAATGTACCGTGTTATAAATATTTGAAGGTTAAATACGCACATGAAACATTAAGGCTTCGCATATCTTAATACCTGCGTTGGTAAGACGATCATATTTTACAATTTTCGTGAGTGCAATACGCGTGAGATTCCAGTGGCGGACAAATGTACACTCACTAGTCAAGTTGTTGTGGCACTGCACTTCTTCCCCAGATGCGTCTTTTGAGGTTTGCATTCGGCACTGGCTTCCTTTTCACGGATGACAGTGCACGGACGGATTGAATAGCGCAGGTGGATGAGCTCTTGGATATTCGGCGAATCAACTAACCTCCCCGTTCCCCTGACTTAAATCCCTTCGAGAACATGTGAGATGCATTGGGGGAAAGTATTGCATCACCAACCTCCAGCACCGACGGACGTCAAGTAGCTGTGAACCGCGTTGCTGGAGGAATGGAACACCTACCACAATAACTTCTTACCAGCCTTGTGCACGGCAGCACGTTGCAGAACATACACTACCGTCCTTGGTGATCGCCCACCATATTAAGAAACATGTCCCACCTTTAGTAATAACCGAATGTCCATCATAAATCGTAGTGACTTCAGTGTAACTTTTGACCATGAATAATTGTCATTATCGTTCGTCTCATTGCCTATTTCTTTTATCTACCTTCTGGACTACAGTTTAGCAGTTGTTTCTATTTGCGGCCCAAATTTCATCTAGCTAGGTCTGGTACCAACGTAAGTTTGGGTTGTTTGGGGGAAGAGACCAAACTGCGAGGTCATCAGTCTCATCGGATTAGGGAAGGATGGGGAAGGAAGTCGGCCGTGCCCTTTCAAAGGAACCATCCCAACATTTGCCTGGAGCGATTTAGGGAAATCACGGAAAACCTGAATCAGGATGGCCGGACGCGGGATTGAACCGTCGTCCTCCCGAATGCGAGTCCAGTGCCAACGTAAGTCATTTCTCCTTATTACAGTTGTTCAATCATATTAAATATATTATGGATGGGTATAGGCGGAAGCCGGGAATCTCCAGTGTCCTTGCCAGCGAAGAGGGCAACGGCCTTGCCGCAGCGCATACACCGGTTCCCGTCAGATCACCGAAGTTAAGCACTGTCGGGCGTGGCCGGCACTTGGATGGGTGACCATTAGGACCGCCATGCGCTGTTGCCATTTTTCGGGGCGCACTTAGCCGCGTGATGCTACTCGACCGAATAGTAGCGGCTCCGGTCAAAGAAAACCATAATAACGGCCAGGAGAGCGGTGTGCTGACCACACGCCCCTCCTATCCACATCTTCAGCTGAGGATGACACGGTGGTCGGATGGTCCCGATGGGCAACTTGTGGCCTGAAGACGGAGTGAGTGCTTGTCAGCGAAGAGGGCGATGGTAGCAACATCCATTGGCTCAATGCCTTTTCCACGGATTCACTGATAATTTAGTAATACTGTTTTAATCAGTCACTATACAGCTTCAGCATTTCGTCGTTTACTTGTTAACTAAATATCGTATCCCCGACAACATTCTGGGGATATCCTCGAGAAGACCTTCTCAATATCATAGATTGCCATTTGTAAAGGACGGGCAACGATCCTTTCGGTAACAGGCTTCACTGTAATTTCGAGACGTGCAGTAAACAAGAGTCGGTGTAAGCGACAGGTACAGGTAATTTATTAAATGTTTCCACGAGTTAGCTGCTCCTTAAACCAACCGGCTTGTCTGCTTCAACGCGCTGTGCACGCTTTGTCGTTTGCTTTAGTGACAGTGTTGAGACATTACTTCGGCTAACGCGCTGCATGCATAATCAGCTATTTGACATTCATTGCCGTATAAAGACGCCTCCCAACTGCTCTGTGCGTTAGGCTCTTAAACTGTGCACGTTCATGCTGCTGCTGCTGCTGCTTGGCTTCTAATGCCAGTCTTTCCACATTTGTTGAAGTCGAGCAAACAACTTTCACACAGTCATCAAAGTGAATGTATTTCTCATTTATATTTGATTTTCGTTACGGTCATAATTACCCAGCAAGATGGTGCAGTACTGGAGGGGTCGCCGCTTGCAGAGGGGCGCCAAATGGTCTCCAAGAGAAACAAGATTTTCCGGAAAATATATTATTAGAGCCGGCCGCGGTGACCGAGCGGTTCTAGGCGCTTCAGTCCGGAACCACGCGGCTGCTACGGTCGCAGGTTCGAATCTTGCCTCGGGCATGGATGTGTGTGATGTCCTTAGGTTAGTTAGATTTAAGTACTTGTAAGTCTAGGGGACTGATGACCTCAGATGTTTACCAGGATACAGGTTGGCTGGCAGCTTTTCGAGGAGCTCTTTGCGGTGTGGAGGAGTAGCCATGTATGTGAAAAACGGCATCCCATTTGAGTCAATTGATGTTTCAAAGTACTGCACTGAAAAGGTGTTTGAATGTTGTGCAGGTGTGGTTAAATTTAACGGTGCTAAACTTCTAACTGTTGTTATTTATAGATCCCCAGACTCTGATTTTACATTTTTGCTAAAGCTAGAGGAGGTTCTTGGTTCACTTTATAGGAACTACAAAAAGTTAGTTATATGTGGTGACTTCAATATTAATTGTATAAGTGATTGTGCAAGGAAGAGGATGCTGGTAGACCTCCTTAATTCATATAATCTTATGCAAACCGTATTCTTTCCAACAAGAGTGCAAGGGAACAGTATAACAACCATAGACAACATTTTTGTTCATTCCTCGTTACTAGAAGGGCATTCTGTTAGCAAAAAGGTGAATGGCCTTTCAGATCATGATGCACAAATTTTAACTCTAAAAGATTTTTGTGCTGCAACACGTGTTAAATATAGTCATCAGCTGTTTAGGAAAGCTGATCCAGTTGCTGTAGAGACCTTTGTAAACCTTATCAAGGAACAAGAGTGGCAAGATGTTTATAGCGCTGATACAGTAGACGATAAATATAATGCTTTTCTCAAGACTTTTCTCGTGCTCTTTGAAAGTTGCTTTCCGTTAGAATGTTCAAAACAGGGTACTAGCACAAACAGGCAGCCTGGGTGGCTGACTAGAGGGATAAGAATATCTTGTAGAACAAAGTGGCAATTATATCAAAACGTTAGAAATAGTCACAATCTAAATGCAGCAGCCCATTTACAAACAGTATTGTAAGGTGCTTTAAAAAGTTATTAGGAAGGCAAAAAGTATGTGGTATGCAGATAGAACAGCTAAGTCTCAGGATAAAATTAAAACCATATGGTCAGTCGTAAAGGAAGTGACTGGTCTCCAGAGACAGGTGGAGGATATAGAATCAGTGCGTAGTGGGAATGTCCGTGTTACTGATAAGTCGCATATATGTACAGTATTGAATAATCACTTTCTGAATATAGCAGGTGAACTAAATAGAAACCTAGTCCCAACAGGGAATCATATAGCGCTCTTAGAAAAAAGTGTTCCGAGACTGTTACCTGAAATGCTCCTCCATGATACTGACAAGAGGGAGATTGAGTTAATAATTAAATCACTAAAGACCAAGAACTCTCATGGATATGACGGGGTATCTAGCAGAATACTGAAGTATTGTTCTATGTATGTTAGCCCCGTACTTAGCCATATCTGTAACTTTTCCTTTAGCAGTGGTCGGTTTCCTGACCGATTAAAGTACTCTGTAGTGAAGCCACTTTTTTAAGAAGGGAGACAATGATAATGTTGACAGTTTTAGACCTATTTCTATGCCATCGGTGTTTGCTAAAGTTATCGAGAAGGTTGTATATACAAGGTTACTGGAGCATTTAAATTCACATAATTTGCTGTCAAATGTTCAGTTTGGTTTTAGAAATGGTTTAACAACTGAAAATGCTATATTCTCTTTTCTCTGTGAGGTTTTGGACGGATTAAATAAAAGGTTGCGAACGCTAGGTGTTTTCTTTGATTTAACGAAGGCTTTTGACTGTGTTGACCACAAAATATTACTGCAGAAGTTGGACCATTATGGAGTAAGGGGAGTAGCTTACAATTGGTTCGCCTCTTACTTTAAGAACAGAAAGCAGAAGGTAATTCTCCGCAATATTGAGAGTAGTAGTGATGTTCAGTCCCAATGGGGCACTGTTAAGTGGGGCGTTCCCCAAGGGTCGATGCTGGAGCCACTGCTGTTTCTTATTTATATAAATGATATGCCTTCTAGTGTTTCAGGTGATTCAAAAATATTTCTGTTTGCTGATGACCCCAGCTTGATAGTGAAGGAGCTTGTGTGTAATATTGAAACAGTATCAAATAATGTAGTTCATGAAATAAGTTTGTGGCTTGTGGAAAATAATTTGATGCTAAATCACAGTAAGACTCAGTTTTTACAGTTTCTAACTCACAATTCAACAAGAACCGATATTTTGATCAGACAGAATGGGCATATTATAAGCGAGACGGAACAGTTCAAGTTCTTAGCCGTTCGGATAGATAGTAAGCTGTTGTGGAAAGCCCATGTCCAGGATCTTGTTCAGAAACTAAATGCTGCTTTATTTACCATTAGAACAGTATCTGAAATAAGTGACACTTCAACACGAAAAGTAGTCTCTTTCGCATATTTTCATACGCTTATGTCGTATGGTATTATTTTTTGGGGTAATTCTTCTGATTCAAAAAGGGTATTTCTGGCTCAAAAATGGGCTGTTCGAGCTATATGCGGTGTAAGTTCGAGAACCCCTTGTCGACCCCTATTCAATAGTCTGGGAATTCTGACATTGCCCTCACAGTATATAATTTCTTTAAAGTCGTTTGTTGTTAGCAATCTTAACCTATTCCCAAGAGTTAGCAGCTTTCACTCAGTTAATACTAGGCAGAAATCCAATCTGCATGTGGAATGCACTTCCTTGACTCTTGTGCAGAAAGGAGTGCAGTATTCTGCTGCATCCATTTTCAATAAGCTACCCCGACTTGTCACCTGAATGTTTTTTTTATATTTCATTTTATCTGTTTCTAATATCGTGTTATAATTTCATGTATTGACTCGTTCCATAACCATGGAGACTTCTCCTTACCTCCCACGGAACAATAAATAAATAAATAAAGTCCCATAGTGCTCAGGGCCATCTGAACCATATCATTAGAGTAAATTCTATATATTACACTATGTGTTTCTAGAGGGGGCGGCTTACCGAGTACCAGGCCAGATTCGTAACTTTGTTCAAGACTTCCTTGCAAATACAACTCGACACGTGTTTCTTATCGGAATAAAATCTTTGGATCTTCTCTTCCGGAGCACGCCGATGTAGTGTGATGTAACAATGCCAGAAGACAGTACCGATTTGCAGAAGTGCTTACAGAGCATTGATGACTGTTGCAGGGACTGGTAGCTGACCCGGAAGGTAAATGGATGTAACATATTGCGCATACATAGTAGGATAATCCCAAAAGTAAAGTTTCCTATTTTTTTATAAGTATATAGACCTGTTCATTTCTACAATGATTTACATCAGTTTACAGCTTGAATATTTAGCTATTTTTCGACGTAATCACCATTTCTATCGATGCATTTTTGTAGACGCTGTGGCAGTTTTTGTATGCCTATGTCATACCAGCTCGCAGCCGTGTTGTTCAGAAAGTTATGAACCTCTTCTTTCACCTCGTCGTCGAAGCTGAATCGCTTTCCGGCCAAATGTTCTTTTAACCTGGGCAACAGGTGATAGTCACTGGGCGCCAAGTCAGGACTATAGGGTGGGTGGGTGATTATTTTCCACTGAAACTGTTGCAGTAGAGCAACGGTTTGCCGAGCGATGTCATGGAGAATGTGTACGCCCTTGCTCAACATTCCTCTTCTCCGGTTCTGAATTGCCCGTTTGAAGTTTTTCATCGTCTCACAGTACCTGTCAGCGTTAATTGTGGTCCCAGTGGGCATAAAGTCGACCAACAATACCCCTTTCCGATCCCAAAAAACGGTTGTCATAACTTTACTGGCAGACTGTGTTTGATTGAATTTCCGCGGCTTTGGAGAAGAAGGATGCCGCCACTGGCGGGATTGTTGCTTGCTCTCAGGTGTAAAGTGGTATGCCCAGGTTTCGTCACCCGTGACAATTGAGTCGAGAAAGTTGTCCTGTTCGGCTGCAAGGCGGTGAAGAAATGATTGGGAAGCGTCAACTCGTTGCCGCATGTGGTCCTCAGTCAGATAGCGTGGCAACCATCTTGCGCACACTTTCCGTTAGTTCAATGTTTCCTTTAAAATTCTGTGAGCGATGCTTGGGAAACCTCAGGAACCAACGTGTAGAGATCATCCAAGGTGATCCGCCGATCTTCACGCATGCTTTGCTCAACCTTCAACACAGTCCCCTCAGAAATTGACGGTCTCTCGCTCCTTTGTTCGTCGTGAATTTCGGCCCGACCAGCTGCAAACTCTCTACACCACTTACGAACATTTTTGACGTCCATGCACGACTCATCATACACTTCCGTCAACTGGCGATGGATTTCAATTGGCGCAGTGCCCTTTGCGTTCAAAAACTGAATAACTGCGCGCAATTCTCACTTGGTGGTAACATCCAAAGGGAGCTCCATTCTCAACGGCTGCCAAGCCAAGACAGCGCCTCAGCGCGGCGTGCGCATGTTTACACACAGCGTGTGAAGCACTCTTCATAACAGTGAGCAACTGCCACACAAACAGAGTTTTGTACTTAAAAAATAGGAGAACTTACTTTTTGGATTACCCTCGTAGGAAAAAGAAATCCACTAGTATATTGCTACACTATTGATGACAAACTGCATGAGACAGTAACTACTGTAACAGTATCTAGCAGTAACTGTTCAGAACGACCTTAAGTGTAATGACCACATAAAAGAAACAGTGGGAAAAGCGGACCCCAGACTGAGATTCATAGCAAGAATCTTAAGGACATGTAATTCATCGAGCAAGGAGATGGCTTGCAATTCGTTTGTTCGACGGATTCTTGAGTATTGGTCATCATCTGGGGCCCCAAGCAGGCAGGACTGATAGAAGAGGTAGAGAAGCTCCAACGAAGAGAGGCGCGTTTCGGTGCGAGAGCGTTACAGGGACGCTCAACAAAGTTCCGCGGCTGACGCTGACCTTGAGGATGACGGACAGTTTTCCTACTGAAGTTTCGGAAGAATTCTTCCCACGCGCCATTCGCGGATGGAACAGGGAACGGGAATAAGTCACCTGAACTTCCCCGCGTCACAGGCGGTCAGGTGTCTTGCAGAGTAATGACTTGGATGTTGATCATGTGCTTTGGACTTTGCTGGCTGACTGCTTCACAAGTAACATTCTATCTTTTACACTCTAAAGGAGTGGTCGTCAAACTGGGGACGCGGGCCGAATTCTGCCCGAATCAGGCGCTGGCACGGTTCGCGGTTCTCACATCGGAAACTCCCCATTTTATCGTCCTCACATTTAGTTCAAAAAATGGTTGAAATGGCTCTGAACACTATGGGACTTAACGTCTATGGTCATCAGTCCCCTAGAACTTAGAACTACTTAAACTGAACTAACCTAAGGACAGCACACAACACCCAGCCATCACGAGGCAGAGAAAATCCCTGACCGCGCCGGGAATCGAACCCGGGAACCCGGGCGTGGGAAGCGAGAACGCTACCGCACGACCACGAGGTGCGGGCACATTTAGTGGTAAGGTGGTCCAATGCATAGTTCGTCAATAACTGAACACAGATCAACAATGAAAACAGGAAAAAGGTTTACTGAACTACGAAAAAAGGAGCAGAGTAGAAACAGTGAACGGTCCAAGCACAAGATGTGAAACATCGATTGAATTGAAATAGCCACGGCGTCGCAGTTCTGTGGTCACGGTGTTGGACTGCGAAGGGAAATATCCGTGTTCAAACTTCCCTTGTGCCCCATATATATATATTTTTTTCGCAAGGTTATTGATATGCCCGCTAAACCCGCCGGGCAGAACAGGTAACTAGGATTGAGGAAAGGGCCAAATAAGGTTGCGGTCAGTTTCACCTTCTAATTGTAATTTAATAACGCTTTTACAACCAAAGCGGCACATGGCCGGACCTTTACCGAATGCAACAAGAAATCTTAACAAATCAACAAGATAAAAATCCAATTAAGATAGCAATAAAATAATTAAAAAACAAACATCACAGCGCAAAGTAGATGGCACAGACATACTCAAGATGCAATACAAATGGCTGAAGGCCACAATTAAGTTTCAAAATTTTAGAATATATTACCATAGACCTATAAAGACAGAAGGCCACAATGTCTAAAATAAAAAAAAGAAATCTTAAAAAATCAACAAGATAAAAACGCAATTAGAGAGGCAATAAAAGAAAAAACGGCTCTGAGCACTATGGGACTTAACATCTATGGTCATCAGTCCCCTAGAACTTTGAACTACTTAAACCAAACTAACCTAAGGACATCACACAACACCCAATCATCACGAGGCAGAGAAAATCCCGCAATAAAAGAAAAACCAAAAACATATCACGGCTAAGTGTAAAGCCTCAAGGCAAAGTAGATAGAACAAACATATGCAAGGTACAATACCAATGGCTGAAGACCACAATTAAGTTTCAAAATTTTAAAATATATCCATAATCTTTTAAAGGCCGCAATGTTCGAGCTTGAGAGATAAATTTAAGAATTAATTTAGCAAAATTTTTAAGAAAAAGAAAAAATAACCATAAGCCTTAAATTTTAAGTAGCTGAAAACAGATAATTAAACACCGGTGGCACTCAAAAGCGTCCAGGGAGGTCGGTCTGCCCTCGTTCACTTAGGCGAGACAGGTGGTGAGCCCAACTACACTTGATCCGTCGGAACCCAACCAGCAGACAGCCAAGGACCTATCGACACAACAACTTGCTTCCCGTCAATCAGTACATGAGAACTCAAACAGAAAAGGTTACAGACGTGATAATCCACAATGGAGTATGTATTAGCTGTCAAATTTACACACCATGCTGGACAGCGACAACAGGCGAGGAAAGGACGCTGCCTGAAATTACGTTAGTGGCCAGGGCAGGTAACCGTAACACTAACGGCCACTGGGCACAAAATTCCGCTGGTACACTTGAATTTGAAACACGGTAATATAGTTAACTTCACCCAAAAAAACACTGGCTGAATTTACATCAGTGCCCAGGTTCAGGTAATCAGAACACTAACGGCCAGAAGGAAGAAAATTCCGCTGGTCCACTCGAATTGTAGTCAACGAAAATAGTTAATTGCATCGCATGGCGTCTGAATTTCAGCAGTAGAAACACTCGGTGTTGCTCACAGGAAAACTTTCCCAACAGCAAACCACCGAAACGAACAACCACAACACGAATTGACGTGGCTTGAGTAGTTGAAACCACTTTTCAACTTTGACGTCCTGGGTCGCTGAACCACCAAGCTCCACCCACGGTCCGACACTGCGCAGGGGTTGCAGCAGACTGCACCGCGCAGAGAGAACTTCCCTCGTCCGCAACAAGCGACCGACTGCCTGCAGACCCTCTAGACGGAAACTGTATGCACCAAACCAAAGATGGTACACTGCGCAGATATCGATACACATCACTGCTGCCACACGTAGAAGGAAGAAGATCCACGATGTAAACATAACAAGGGCGGGAAACTAAACACCGATAGACAGCGAAGTTCACGAAAACGCGTAGTTGGGAGTTAGCACGGCTCAGTTATGAACTGCCTCTCCGGTCACTGATGTGTCTGTTCGGTGTACCCTAATTTGCGTATGTGTAGTGGTGTAATATGCGATTGCAACAGCGAGGTGTAACGTTCCGTTTAGGAAGCTTTACTCTTGAATTCCTTTGTCGGAACGCAGTTCACGCCAGTTTGTTGTTTGCATCTCTGTGAGTGGTCTATACCGCATCTTTTCAGCTCTCACTATTCATCACATTTATTTGCGACAGTAATATTTTCTTACATGGCTCATGTTCTATAACCATTGTATAGTATGACAACTGCCAAGACTACAAAAGAACAGACACATCACTTACTGGACGGGCAGTTCATAAATTTGTGAAAAAAAAAGTGGGGCACGACGGAGATTTGAACACGGGTGTCCCGCTTTGCAGTCCAACACTACGACCACACAATCACGACGCAGTGATTCTTAGCAGTCACTGGATATTGCACAAATTAAGCTTGCACCGGTCACTACTTCTATTTTACTTTTTTCACAGTTCAGTCCGCCTTGTTTTCATACTTCATCTGTGTTCAATTTTGGACGACACATCCACTGGGCCATCTTACCACTAAAGGTGAGGGCGGTGCGAGGGCAGTTTCCTTTGACAGCACTAGAATATTATTATAGACGGCTGACAACCACGAACCGCACGAACACTTGATTCAGCCCGCATTCGGCCTGTGGGTCACAGTTTGACGATCACTGCTCCAATGACCGCCTTGTCAGTACAAACGCATTTTGGTATCCGACAGTGATTCGGATTCCCTGTTCAGCCCCGAGTAGCGATATAGAGAAAAGGTGAGAGGTACTCAGGCTTCATACCACGGCCGTTGAGGACATCGCCCCCACCACCGGCATGTCGCGTGGGCCTGGCCACTAACGCACAGGGTCCGTAAATACTGAGGCGCCACACTTGTCCGACAGTGTTCGCTCTTCCCTGGAGCCTTCGATAGCGTCACTGATATCTGAGTGACTGATCTTGCCTGTATTTACGCTTTTAGATTCGGAACGCACCGAAGTGTGTGAGCACAGGTTACAGTGACATCCACTACTCTCTGGACTTTACTGCTGGCTGGGCGTTCATTTCGCGAAGTCTGCCGTCATCGACTACAGAGGTTTCGCCATCACCACCAGCGCGAATAAACATAAACTATTCTACTTACAGCGAGACGGATACAAGATGCAGTTAACATTGTCCTTTAAATGAAGCATGTTTCACTGCTTAGTATTTGCATTTGCTAGTTCTTTGCCCTTTAGTACAATTTAAAGTTATATTTTGAAATGCAATAACTTAAATTACTTTATAGAAGGTATTGTTTCAATAAGAAATGCAACCTTTTTCTTTCTGAAGGCAGTTTGGTTTTATTCAGGGTTCTGCACCCCGTATTATTCCCTGCCCTTTTCGCTACAAAATCCTATTTTTCAACGCAATCTTCGTTCAAGTCGACGGCCTTACGCAATCTTACTGTGAGAGCACGTATGCCCGCATGGTATCACTCTATTAGTCGATGTCGGAGCCAATGTCTTGATGCATCTATAACATCCACACCATCCACGTACAGTTTCCTGCGGAGTGCATCCTTCATTGAGCCAGACAGGTGGAAGTCGGAAGATGCGAGATCTGAGCTACAGCGGGATGAGGAAGAATGATCCAGTGAGGTACTCTGAGGACTACCAACAGAGACGTCCACTTGAGCAGCGAGATTTTTTGTTTGTGATCCGCCGATAGCCTCGAACGAGAGTGTCCGCACGTTTCAACATTGCAGGACTCACAACTGTGTGTGACCGGCCAGCACACGGAAGATCTAACGGGTTTCTGAGACCTTGTTGCGATGACGACAGACGCCTCTCCCAATGATTCATCGTGTATTTGTTCACTGCCATATCTCCGTAGACATACTTCAAGTGTCTATGAATATCTGATGTGTTGGAGTTTTTCACCAAAAGAAACAATATTTGTAATGCACCTGCGTTATGACACTATTTTGAAGGCTACGTATTGCGCCACCACCAGTTGGAATTTCATGAAACTATAGGGGCTGAGGTGGGAATATTCCACTATGTCCCACAACAAACTCAGCTAACTACGTAGCCTACGTTATTAACTCTGGCCGACCAGAGTGGCCGTGCGGTTCTAGGCGCTAAAGTCTGGAGCCGAGCGACCGCTACGGTCGCAGGTTCGAATCCTGCCTCGGGCATGGATGTGTGTGATGTCCTTAGGTTAGTTAGGTTTAATTAGTTTTAAGTTCTAGGCGATTGATGACCTTAGAAGTTAAGTCGCATAGTTCTCAGAGCCATTTCAACCATTTATTAACTCTGGATGGCATGGTGACACTTGATACGGGTGTTGCCGGCTAAGTTGCTGGCGGAGGAAGTTTCCACCAGTATTGGCAGGCGGGGAGAAGGTACGAAAGGTGACGACATGAAGATCTTGATAAGAAGGCTGGATAGCATCCTGCATCAAATCCAACTTTCCCAGAATTCGTAATAGAAGGGCATGTGACCCCGTTGGTACTGCTCTGGACTGGTGAGCTGCGCATCTCCCAGTCCAATTGCACACCACATAAACACTTCCCGCACCAGACAACCGCCACTTCTCATGTCCTGTTTCTCGAATGACTAGTATAATGGCCGCAGTTTGTAATACGAGTCACTAGTCACGACTTCGCAAGAAACTTTCTTCTGTGCTTACAGTCTACAATGATGGGAGTTATTGCGTTTACACTAGATTGTCCCCACTGAAGTGCCCACAGCAGAGGTGCTCATTTTTAACAGTGGTCCTTGTCCTCCCGGCCAAGCATGACTACTTTGTACTTGGGAGCCTGGACATTATATATTATACTAGAAGAGCATTAGGTTTAAGTGTGGTATCGACGACGAGCGGATTAGAGGCAACGCACAAGCCCGGAAAGAAAGGGAGTTCGCCGATTTCTTTCCTTCTTAACCATATTTGTTTTTCGAAAGACGTCTTTGGTGCTTTTAAAGACGACTTTGGTGCTTTTAAAGATGTCTTTGGTGCTTTTAAAGACGTCTTTGGTGCTTTTAAAGAAGTCTTTGGTGCTTTTAAAGAAGTCTTTGGTGCTTTTAAGCTTTTAAAGAAGTCTTTGGTGCTTTTAAAGAAGTCTTTGGTGCTTTTAAAGAAGTTTTAAACATATGAATTCTTTGTTTTTTAAAGATTTGACTCCTTTGTTTTTTAAAGATTTGACTCCTTTGTTTTTTAAAGATATGACTCCTTTGTTTTTCAAAGATATGACACCTTTGTTTTTTAAAGATACGCCTCCTTTGTATTTTAAAGATATGACTCCTTTGTTTATACACCTCCTTTGTATTTTAAAGATACGACTCCTTTGTTTAAAAAGTTTTATTTGTTTTTAAAAAACTTAAGCTTCTGTTTACCCTAAAAACTATGGTGCAAAAAGTTTTGCTTATCAAACTCGTCTTTTGCTTATCAAACTCGTCTTTTGCTTATCACACTCGTCTTTTGCTTATCAAACTCGTCTTTGCTTCTCAGACTCGCCTTTTGCTTCTCGAACTCGTCTTTTGCTTCTCAGACTCGCCTCTTGCTTCTCAGACTCGCCTCTTGCTTCTCAGACTCGCCTCTTGCTTCTCAGACTCGCCTCTTGCTTCTCAGACTCGCCTCTTGCTTCTCAGACTCGCCTCTTGCTTCTCAGACTCGCCTCTTGCTTCTCAGACTCGCCTCTTGCTTCTCAGACTCGCCTCTTGCTTCTCAGACTCGCCTCTTGCTTCTCAGACTCGCCTCTTGCTTCTCAGACTCGCCTCTTGCTTCTCAGACTCGCCTCTTGCTTCTCAGACTCGCCTCTTGCTTCTCAGACTCGCCTCTTGCTTCTCAGACTCGCCTCTTGCTTCTCAGACTCGCCTCTTGCTTCTCAGACTCGCCTCTTGCTTCTCAGACTCGCCTCTTGCTTCTCAGACTCGCCTCTTGCTTCTCGGACTCGCCTCTTGCTTCTCGGACTCGCCTCTTGCTTCTCAGACTCGCCTCTTGCTTCTCTGACTCGCCTCTTGCTTCTCTGACTCGCCTCTTGCTTCTCAGACTCGCCTCTTGCTTCTCGGACTCGCCTCTTGCTTCTCGGACTCGCCTCTTGCTTCTCTGACTCGCCTCTTGCTTCTCTGACTCGCCTCTTGCTTCTCTGACTCGTCTTTTGCTTCTCGGACTCGCCTTTTGCTTCTCGGACTCGCCTCTTGCTTCTCGGACTCGCCTCTTGCTTCTCGGACTCGCCTCTTGCTTCTCGGACTCGCCTCTTGCTTCTCGGACTCGCCTCTTGCTTCTCGGACTCGCCTCTTGCTTCTCGGACTCGCCTCTTGCTTCTCGGACTCGCCTCTTGCTTCTCGGACTCGCCTCTTGCTTCTCGGACTCGCCTCTTGCTTCTCGGACTCGCCTCTTGCTTCTCCGATTCGCCTCTTGCTTCTCAGATTAGCCTCTTGCTTCTCAGACTCGCCTCTTGCTTCTCAGACTCGCCTCTTGCTTCTCAGACTCGCCTCTTGCTTCTCAGACTCGCCTCTTGCTTCTCAGACTCGCCTCTTGCTTCTCAGACTCGCCTCTTGCTTCTCAGACTCGCCTCTTGCTTCTCAGACTCGCCTCTTGCTTCTCAGACTCGCCTCTTGCTTCTCAGACTCGCCTCTTGCTTCTCTGACTCGTCTCTTGCTTCTCGGACTCGCCTTTTGCTTCTCGGACTCGCCTTTTGCTTCTCGGACTCGCCTCTTGCTTCTCGGACTCGCCTCTTGCTTCTCAGACTCGCCTCTTGCTTCTCAGACTCGCCTCTTGCTTCTCAGACTCGCCTCTTGCTTCTCAGACTCGCCTCTTGCTTCTCAGACTCGCCTCTTGCTTCTCAGACTCGCCTCTTGCTTCTCAGACTCGCCTCTTGCTTCTCAGACTCGCCTCTTGCTTCTCAGACTCGCCTCTTGCTTCTCAGACTCGCCTCTTGCTTCTCTGACTCGCCTCTTGCTTCTCAGACTCGCCTCTTACTTCTCAGACTCGCCTCTTGCTTCTCAGACTCGCCTCTTGCTTCTCAGACTCGCCTCTTGCTTCTCAGACTCGCCTCTTGCTTCTCAGACTCGCCTCTTGCTTCTCAGACTCGCCTCTTGCTTCTCAGACTCGCCTCTTGCTTCTCAGACTCGCCTCTTGCTTCTCAGACTCGCCTCTTGCTTCTCAGACTCGCCTCTTGCTTCTCAGACTCGCCTCTTGCTTCTCAGACTCGCCTCTTGCTTCTCAGACTCGCCTCTTGCTTCTCAGACTCGCCTCTTGCTTCTCAGACTCGCCTCTTGCCTCACAGACTCGCCTCTTGCCTCACAGACTCGCCTCTTGCTTCACCGACTCGCCTCTTGCTTCACCGACTCGCCTCTTCCTTCACCGACTCGCCTCTTGCTTCTCGGACTCGCCTCTTGCTTCTCGGACTCGCCTCTTGCTTCTCGGACTCGCCTCTTGCTTCTCGGACTCGCCTCTTGCTTCTCGGACTCGCCTCTTGCTTCTCGGACTCGCCTCTTGCTTCTCGGACTCGCCTCTTGCTTCTCGGACTCGCCTCTTGCTTCTCGGACTCGCCTCTTGCTTCTCGGACTCGCCTCTTGCTTCTCGGACTCGCCTCTTGCTTCTCGGACTCGCCTTTTGCTTCTCGGACTCGCCTTTTGCTTCTCGGACTCGCCTCTTGCTTCTCGGACTCGCCTCTTGCTTCTCGGACTCGCCTCTTGCTTCTCGGACTCGCCTCTTGCTTCTCGGACTCGCCTCTTGCTTCTCAGACTCGCCTCTTGCTTCTCAGACTCGCCTCTTGCTTCTCAGACTCGCCTCTTGCTTCTCAGACTCGCCTCTTGCTTCTCAGACTCGCCTCTTGCTTCTCAGACTCGCCTCTTGCTTCTCAGACTCGCCTCTTGCTTCTCAGACTCGCCTCTTGCTTCTCAGACTCGCCTCTTGCTTCTCAGACTCGCCTCTTGCTTCTCAGACTCGCCTCTTGCTTCTCAGACTCGCCTCTTGCTTCTCAGACTCGCCTCTTGCTTCTCAGACTCGCCTCTTGCTTCTCAGACTCGCCTCTTGCTTCTCAGACTCGCCTCTTGCTTCTCAGACTCGCCTCTTGCTTCTCAGACTCGCCTCTTGCTTCTCAGACTCGCCTCTTGCTTCTCAGACTCGCCTCTTGCTTCTCAGACTCGCCTCTTGCTTCTCAGACTCGCCTCTTGCTTCTCAGACTCGCCTCTTGCTTCTCAGACTCGCCTCTTGCTTCTCAGACTCGCCTCTTGCTTCTCAGACTCGCCTCTTGCTTCTCAGACTCGCCTCTTGCTTCTCAGACTCGCCTCTTGCTTCTCAGACTCGCCTCTTGCCTCACAGACTCGCCTCTTGCTTCACCGACTCGCCTCTTGCTTCACCGACTCGCCTCTTGCTTCACCGACTCGCCTCTTGCTTCTCGGACTCGCCTCTTGCTTCTCGGACTCGCCTCTTGCTACTCGGACTCGCCTCTTGCTACTCGGACTCGCCTCTTGCTTCTCGGACTCGCCTCTTGCTTCTCGGACTCGCCTCTTGCTTCTCGGACTCGCCTCTTGCTTCTCGGACTCGCCTCTTGCTTCTCGGACTCGCCTCTTGCTTCTCGGACTCGCCTCTTGCTTCTCGGACTCGCCTCTTGCTTCTCGGACTCGCCTCTTGCTTCTCGGACTCGCCTCTTGCTTCTCGGACTCGCCTCTTGCTTCTCGGACTCGCCTTTTGCTTCTCGGACTCGCCTTTTGCTTCTCGGACTCGCCTTTTGCTTCTCGGACTCGCCTTTTACTTCTCGGACTCGCCTTTTGCTTCTCGGACACGCCTCTTGCTTCTCAGACTCGCCTCTTGCTTCTCAGACTCGCCTCTTGCTTCTCAGACTCGCCTCTTGCTTCTCAGACTCGCCTCTTGCTTCTCAGACTCGCCTCTTGCTTCTCAGACTCGCCTCTTGCTTCTCAGACTCGCCTCTTGCTTCTCAGACTCGCCTCTTGCTTCTCAGACTCGCCTCTTGCTTCTCAGACTCGCCTCTTGCTTCTCAGACTCGCCTCTTGCTTCTCAGACTCGCCTCTTGCTTCTCAGACTCGCCTCTTGCTTCTCAGACTCGCCTCTTGCTTCTCAGACTCGCCTCTTGCTTCTCAGACTCGCCTCTTGCTTCTCAGACTCGCCTCTTGCTTCTCAGACTCGCCTCTTGCTTCACCGACTCGCCTCTTGCTTCACCGACTCGCCTCTTGCTTCACCGACTCGCCTCTTGCTTCACCGACTCGCCTCTTGCTTCACCGACTCGCCTCTTGCTTCACCGACTCGCCTCTTGCTTCACCGACTCGCCTCTTGCTTCACCGACTCGCCTCTTGCTTCACCGACTCGCCTCTTGCTTCACCGACTCGCCTCTTCCTTCACCGACTCGCCTCTTGCTTCTCGGACTCGCCTCTTGCTTCTCGGACTCGCCTCTTGCTTCTCGGACTCGCCTCTTGCTTCTCGGACTCGCCTCTTGCTTCTCGGACTCGCCTCTTGCTTCTCGGACTCGTCTTTTGCTTCTCGGACTCGCCTTTTGCTTCTCGGACTCGCCTTTTGCTTCTCGGACTCGCCTTTTGCTTCTCGGACTCGCCTTTTGCTTCTCGGACTCGCCTTTTGCTTCTCGGACTCGCCTTTTGCTTCTCGGACTCGCCTTTTGCTTCTCGGACTCGCCTTTTGCTTCTCGGACTCGCCTATTGCTTCTCGGACTCGCCTATTGCTTCTCGGACTCGCCTATTGCTTCTCGGACTCGCCTATTGCTTCTCGGACTCGCCTTTTGCTTCTCGGACTCGCCTTTTGCTTCTCGGACTCGTCTTTTGCTTCTCGGACTCGCCTTTTGCTTCTCGGACTCGCCTTTTGCTTCTCGGACTCGCCTTTTGCTTCTCGGACTCGCCTTTTGCTTCTCGGACTCGCCTTTTGCTTCTCGGACTCGCCTTTTGCTTCTCGGACTCGCCTTTTGCTTCTCGGACTCGCCTTTTGCTTCTCGGACTCGCCTTTTGCTTCTCGGACTCGCCTTTTGCTTCTCGGACTCGCCTATTGCTTCTCGGACTCGCCTTTTGCTTCTCGGACTCGCCTCTTGCTTCTCGGACTCGCCTCTTGCTTCTCGGACTCGCCTCTTGCTTCTCGGACTCGCCTCTTGCTTCTCAGACTCGCCTCTTGCTTCTCAGACTCGCCTCTTGCTTCTCAGACTCGCCTCTTGCTTCCCAGACTCGCCTCTTGCTTCCCAGACTCGCCTCTTGCTTCTCAGACTCGCCTCTTGCTTCTCAGACTCGCCTCTTGCTTCTCAGACTCGCCTCTTGCTTCTCAGACTCGCCTCTTGCTTCACCGACTCGCCTCTTGCTTCACCGACTCGCCTCTTGCTTCACCGACTCGCCTCTTGCTTCACCGACTCGCCTCTTGCTTCTCGGACTCGCCTCTTGCTTCTCGGACTCGCCTCTTGCTTCTCGGACTCGCCTCTTGCTTCTCGGACTCGCCTCTTGCTTCTCGGACTCGCCTCTTGCTTCTCGGACTCGCCTCTTGCTTCTCGGACTCTGCTTCTCGGACTCGCCTCTTGCTTCTCGGACTCGCCTTTTGCTTCTCGGACTCGCCTTTTGCTTCTCGGACTCGCCTTTTGCTTCTCGGACTCGCCTTTTGCTTCTCGGACTCGCCTTTTGCTTCTCGGACGCGCCTCTTGCTTCTCAGACTCGCCTCTTGCTTCTCAGACTCGCTTCTTGCTTCTCAGACTCGCTTCTTGCTTCTCAGACTCGCCTCTTGCTTCTCAGACTCGCCTCTTGCTTCTCAGACTCGCCTCTTGCTTCTCAGACTCGCCTCTTGCTTCTCAGACTCGCCTCTTGCTTCTCAGACTCGCCTCTTGCTTCACCGACTCGCCTCTTGCTTCACCGACTCGCCTCTTGCTTCACCGACTCGCCTCTTGCTTCACCGACTCGCCTCTTCCTTCACCGACTCGCCTCTTCCTTCACCGACTCGCCTCTTGCTTCACCGACTCGCCTCTTGCTTCTCGGACTCGCCTCTTGCTTCTCGGACTCGCCTCTTGCTTCTCGGACTCGCCTCTTGCTTCTCGGACTCTGCTTCTCGGACTCGCCTTTTGCTTCTCGGACTCGCCTTTTGCTTCTCGGACTCGCCTTTTGCTTCTCGAACTCGCCTTTTGCTTCTCGAACTCGCCTGTTGCTTCTCGAACTCGCCTTTTGCTTCTCGAACTCGCCTTTTGCTTCTCGAACTCGCCTTTTGCTTCTCGAACTCGCCTTTTGCTTCTCGAACTCGCCTTTTGCTTCTCGAACTCGCCTTTTGCTTCTCGAACTCGCCTTTTGCTTCTCGAACTCGCCTTTTGCTTCTCGAACTCGCCTTTTGCTTCTCGAACTCGCCTTTTGCTTCTCAAACTCGCCTTTTGCTTCTCAAACTCGCCTTTTGCTTCTCAAACTCGCCTTTTGCTTCTTAAACTCGTTTTCTTATCTAAAGAAAACTTTTGTTTTTTAAACACATATGTTTTTTTTTAAATAAACACGTCCCATGATTTTAAAAATAATGCGTTTGTTGGTTTTCAAAAGGATGTCTTCATTACTTTTTAGAATGATGACTCTTCTTCAAACACATATCTTTGCTGCTTTTGTTTACAAAACTCTTCTTTAAAAAACAAGAAGTCTGTTTCTTAAACAAGATTCTATTGGTTTAGAAAAACACGTATTTTCTTTTTAAAAAAGATGTCTTCGTTGATATTAAAAATTCACGTCTGTTGCTTGCTTAAAAAAGCAGATCGTACTCGTTTTCAAAACGATATTTGTTGTTTTTTTTTAAATACGTCTTTCGTAAAACACGTTTGTTTGTAGAAATGGATCACTTTTTTTTTAGAAAAAAATACGTATCTGCTCCTGCTGCTCATGTATAAACATGGCATTAAAAGTAGGCTTGCGAAACTGTGTTGTGGTCTCCCGCAAGTGGCTTGGTGCTCGCTTGACCCTGACAGAGCCAGTTCGAGCCCAGGTGGTGGCGGTGGCCGCGTGAGTGAGTGGACACTGAGATGACGGCCCGAGCCTCTGTGGGCGGCAGCAGGCAGTAGTGGAGTGGAGAGCGGCGCAGTGCAGCGGCGCCTGCCCCTGCCACGTGCAGCGCGACCCTCTCTACCGGGCCGGGGAGGCGCATTGTCCCGAGCAGGCGCCGTCGCTGTGCACTTGTCGGCCGACGCGACGCGGCGGGAAAATCGTTACCGTCCGCCGCCACCGCGGGGGAGGGGCGCTGAAGGGTGAGCCGGGGGGAGGGGGAGCGACGCTCCGGCGCGCGGCGTCTCGCGACACTCGACGGCGTCGCGGCGCCCGCGTCGCCGCTGCAGTAGCATTGCTCGCGTCCTCCTGGCAGTAAGTAGTCCGGTACCGGTAGCGTCTTCTGGAGGTGCGGTAGCTAGGGACCGCCGGCTGCCATGGCCAGGGCGTCGAGGGCGGCGGGTCACCACCGCCACTGCGGCTGGCACGTGACGGTCACGTGCCGCAAGGCGAGCGCGGCGGCGCTGCGCGTGTTCGCCGTGCTGCATTTCGCGGTCGGCCTACACGGCGCCTACCTGCTAGAGCACCCACACGTGGGGCCCATGCAGTCCCAAGTCTTCAGGGAGCTGGGGCAATGGAAGTTCCTCACCTTCTGGAACATGGTAAGCAGCGCCGCACCACACCACGCGCACTCTCCTTACCGACGTAGCCGTAAACATACTTAGCGGACAGTCCCCCTTGTAGTCTCGGTACTTGATGAATTATCTTGCATGTAGTCCGTAGATGACCAGTGGCGGAAGTCATGTTCAGTTTGAGGAAACGTAATGCTTAGAATCATCTCCCATAAAAGATTGTATTTCTGTTGTTCAATAGCTCACTCGTTTCTTTGTGGATAAAGTGCATGCTTCATATACACAAGTATATTGCTTGATATACACAAGTACCGGGTGATCAAAAAGTCAGTATAAATTTGAAAAATGAATAAATCACGAAATAATGTAGATACAGAGGTACAAATTGACACACATGCTTGGAATGACATGGGGTTTTATTAGAACCAAAAAAATACAAACGTTCAAAAAATGTCCGACAGATGGCGCTTCATCCGATCAGAATAGCCATAATTAGCATAACAACGTAAGACAAAGCAAAGATGATGTTCTTTACAGGAAATGCTCAATATTTCACCATCAGTCCTCAACAATAGCTGTAGTCGAGGAATAATGTTGTGAACAGCGCTGTAAAGCATGTCCAGAGTTATGGTGAGGCACTGGCGTCGGATGTTGTCTTTCACCATCCCTAGAGATGTCGGTCGACCACGATACACTTGCGACTTCAGGTAACCCCAAAGCCAATAATCGCACGCGCTGAGATCTGGGGACCTGGGAGCCCAAGCATGACGAAAGTGGCGGCTGAGCACACGATCATCACCAAACGACGCGCGCAAGAGATCTTTCACGCGTCTAGTAATGTGGGGTGTTTTTTTTTTCGTTCTAATAAAACCCCATGTCGTTCCAAGCACGTATGTCAATTTTTACCTCTCCATCTGCATTATTCCGTGGTGTATTAAGTTTTCAAATATATACTGACTTTTTGATCACCCGGTATATTGTATGAGTCATCACTACTTTGCAGCCACTGGTGCTGGATTGAAGACCGTGCTCCTTTTCTGTGCATTTATTTTCAGTGAAGCGCGTGCCCGAGTACACACACACACACACACACACACACACACAAACAAATTATTATATTTGAGTGTATGAGAGAAAACAATTACAACAACGCATATCGTACTTCTAATGCGAGTACAGACACATAATGCAGACGCCACACCAGTGCCCCAATCAGGACACGAACCTGCTACCTGAGCTTTGACTTGGGGTTACAGATACTGGCATCTTTCAGGCACTCTTCTCTGCTCCCTGTGTCTGTATCTGTAATACAATGTTTTAACATTAACTGAATTCAGGGCGATTGTTGCAAACAAGACAACAGGAGTCAATCACTGTCGAAGATGCTGTTTACAAAAACAGCGGCACAGTACTGGTTTCGAACCGACAACTTCATCTTCAGGTGATTTTTCGCGTTTAGATTGTTTGTCGTTTACATTAGATGTTGGCTGTTTTTCCCCCTGTGGCGAAAGTTCATTTTGGTGGTGGTGCCCTACAGAGCAAAAAGTGAGAAACGACCTTTTTAACGTTATCCATTAATGAATAAAAACAACGTAAACAAACCTGTAAGGCGGAATTATTATAGTTTTAGGTTACTTATGCCGAAGATCCCGCCTTATTATGTTGAACTGTTACACGCAGACGCACACACACACACACACACACACACACACACACACACACACACACACACACACACACAGCACAGTTTTTGCCACATGGAAAACTGTTAACAAAGAAGACCGTATCACAGACAAAACAGCGTCAAACAATTTTAATTGCACAAGAGCCATTTGAAACTGTCGGTTAGACATCGAGAACGGGGGCTATTTGTGTGAATAAATAAACAAATAAATAAATAAATAACTTCATTAACAATGGCTGGTTGCTGAGTTCTTGTTTGCAAGAACGAATTTTTATTATGTACAGTCATAGTCGCAAAATGCGTGTTTTCAACAAAATAACAGTAGCGGAATTCTTTTCGTCGGTGCTTGGCAGAACACGAAAAAATGCTAAATAGTAAACACTTTACTAATGCTCCGAGAAATATTTTTGTTCGGTCATGAACCGGATTTCGACTTTAGACCATTGTCAGGTGGCAACGGAATGTCGCGATCACAGATAAAGTGACTTGCGACTAAAACAGATGTTAGCTATACAGAAGATACACAAAAAGGAACTCTGGCACGTAGAGAATTGACAGAGAAAAGTTTTCATCTTTTTACTTAAATGTAACTATTTTTATGTGACATAAAAATTAAGTAACTATTTTGTAAACACTCTAATGTCATTTTGTATCTTCTGTATAAGGAATTTGGTATGGAGATACGTTGAACTCGAGCAAGAACAGAGGTTACTTCAGAAAGAAATCAATCTACATTTAAGAGGGTGAAGCAG
The DNA here is from genome assembly GCF_023864275.1 of Schistocerca cancellata. Taxonomy (NCBI): domain Eukaryota; kingdom Metazoa; phylum Arthropoda; class Insecta; order Orthoptera; family Acrididae; genus Schistocerca; species Schistocerca cancellata. Next base: position 136,125,492 of record NC_064627.1, on the reverse strand, counting down.
GGAACGGATCTGATTCTTTTTTACGGCAGTGAACTTATGAACGTTGTACAATGTTTGGCTACTTCCATGGTGTGATGCACAGGTGCACGTTCCTGCCCTAGTCCCTGTGCACGCAAAGCTCCGCAGCTACTCTGCTTGCGCCACCGGGTTGTCGTGCACTGGGGCAGTTACGGAGGGGTGGGGGGTGAGGGCGGGGCGCACGTGACGAGCTATGCTTACCTGAACAGGTAGACACGTGAGGGCAGCTGACATCATTACATATACAATATTTACTTACCTACCGTCATGCATTACTCACTATTGAAACGTCCCCTTAGAAAAATTGTACATGACTGCTTAAACTGACATACAATATTTTTAGCGCAACGCAATCTGACGTTCAAAAATCCCAACAAAAGAATGGCCCTGACTAACATTAACCTATACGTTTCACAAATCACTTACCTCACAAAAACCTTAGTTACTCGAACTACTGCAATACAGCGAGCGCCACTACTGCCAGCTAAATAAAAGATTCAAACTACGGAAGGCACTAACTACTGATAGGCATAGTTAGCAAATGAAAGATTTTCATAGAGAACAAACAATGTATTTACCTTAATAGTCATCAAAAGTCATAATATATATATAGCAGTTCATGACATCCAGTCTTACAAATTTCAAAACTCCGCCATTTCTCTCCCCACATCCACCACTGCTGGCGGCTCACCTCCAACTGCGCAACGCTATGCGCTGTTCACATCCAGCTGCCCAACACTACAATGGCCAACAACAATGCAAACCAGCCACAGACTGCACGCAGCACTGCTACTGATTTTCATACAGAGCGCTACGTGGCGTTACCAATATAAAAACCTAAACAGCCTACTTACATAGCCCCCATGCTCCCCACAAAAAATTTTACAAATTGTTTTGGGCACTGGCCAATACAGATTTGAAAAAATTTTTCATAATTACAGAAAGAAAGATATCAAATGCACACACTTATTAATACAATGTTGGTCAAAAGCTAAAATTTTCTCACAGTCCATAAAGACAGTCCTGATCATTCATCACAGTAAAACTGCCGTTTCTTTTCTCAAAGTCTGAGCAGTAAAAGAAAATGCACACGGAAGTAGTGGATTTCCATGCAGTCTTGAAGAAGTAGTGTTGTCCTTCCAACGGAAAGACAGTGCTGACTCTCGACATGCAGACAGGTAATGGGCCACAACAGAGCAACCCCACCACAGACTGCACGCAGCACAGCCAGTGGTTTTCATACAGAGCGCTACGTGGCGTTACCAATATAAAAACCTAAACAGCCTACTTACACTATAACAACTAAACTGCTGATATCATGAGGACAGTATTACATAAATGGTACAATGAACAAAATGTTTTCCGGGGGTGCCACGGAAATGGTAACCATTTAACAGAGCTCCATAAAGTATGAAAGTAAAAGTGAAGTGGCCAGAGATAGCACTCATGTTCGCATGAGGTGTGCTTGCTTGTTTTGTGTGTCTCTGTTCTGAAAAAGGCTTTGGCAGAAAGCTCAGTACATAAGTCTCTTCGATGTATCTGTCTGCAATTCAACGTGACAAAATGTTTCGTAGATTAAATTCAGTGGCTGTGCAGGATCATGAAATTTCCCATTTCTTTTATGGAAATCGTTAGAATGAAAGAATATTTCAGTCTTGTAAAGACCGAATGAATGCTTCTCTTCTCGCTCTCAGTGTGTATAATTACACTACTGGCCATTAAAATTGCTACACCAAGAAGAAATACAGATGATAAACGAGTATTCATTGGACAAATATATTATACTAGAACTGACATGTGATTACATTTTCACGCAATTTGGGTGCATAGATCCTGAGAAATCAGTACCCAGAACAACCACCTCTGGCCGTAATAACGGCCTCGATACGCCTGGGCATTGAGTCAGACAGAGATTGGATGGCGTGTACAGGTACAGCTGCCCGTGCAGCTTCAACACGATACCACAGTTCATCAAGAGTAGTGACTGGCGTATTGAGACGAGCCAGTTGCTCGGCCACCATTGACCAGACGTTTTCAATTGGTGAGAGATCTGGAGAATGTGCTGGCCAGGGCAGCAGTCGAACGTTTTCTGTATCCAGAAAGGCCCATACAGAACCTGCAATATGCGGTCGTGCATTATCCTGCTGAAATGTAGGGTTTCGCAGGATCCAATGAAAGATAGGGCCACGGGTCGTAACACATCTGAAATGTAACGTCCACTGTTCAAAGTGCCGTCAATGCGAACAAGAGGTGACCGAGACGTGTAACCAATGGCACCCTATACCATCACCCCAGGTTAGACGCCAGTATGGCGATGACGAATACATGCTTTCACGCGTTCACCGCCGTGTCGCCAAACACGGATGTGACCATCATGATGCTGTAAACAGAACCTGGATTCATCCGAAAAAATGACGTTTTGCCGTCCGTGCACCCAGGTTCGTCGTTGAGTACACCATCGCAAGCGTTCCTGTCTGTGATGAAGCGTCAAGTGTAACCGCAGCCATGGTCTCCGAGCTGATAGTCCATGCTGCTGCAAACGTCGTCGAACTGTTCGCGCAGATAGTTGTTGTCTTGCAAACCTTGTAGGTGTCGCCACCGGCGCCAATCTTGTGTGAATGCTTTGAAAAGCTAGTAATTTGTATATCACAGCATCTTCTTCTTGTCGGTTAAATTTCGCGTCTGTAGCACGTCATCTTCGTGGTGCAGCAATTTTAATGGCCAGTAGTTTAGTTAAGGTGGCGGGAGATCGAAACGTAGCCTTCTGTGTTCCATCCATCACTGCTACTGCATTATAAAGAGCGTCACAGTAAATCTTTCATTGACCTGGAGTAGTTGGAAAAACATTCACGAGTAAGCAGTCTCTACTGACGAGTACATTGTAATAGAGCAGTAGATATCAGTAGCCAACTAAATTATGGCCCTTGACGCTGATAGTGTCTGTAAAGTTGAAATAGACAAACCGGGCCACATCTAAAGAAGAAGGGTTACCAACGAAACTGACAATCCTGCTCCAAAACTTCCAGCACTAGTAAAATACAGTCACAAAGGAAAAATGTACACCAAATGACTCATTCTGGAGCGGAATGTTTCGGTACTTCCTGGCAGACTACAATCTTGTGTAGGATCGAACCCTTGCCATTCAGATATGAAGACTTCAACAGCTGATACAACCAAGTATTACTCACAGTCCGGTCAAACGTTTCAATCTTCCAGTACATCACTGTTGTTTCCAAACTTAGCAGAAGATCACCTTAGACCTTGTAGACAAATGAATAATGGAAACATTACTTCAATTGTGGCCGAGCCATTCTTCTCCATTTTTAGGGTTCTGTACATCAGTTGGTAAAAACAGAACACTTTATTGTCCATCTGTCTGACTGTTAAGTCCCTTTATCTCAGAAACTGGTAATCACGTCAAGCCCGCACAGTTACCATAGTGGTCTGTCGTTGAAATTTATTTTCCTTTTGGTTTGGCTGCAGGCACATAAATCAATTTGTGCTGTCTTTATTATCTCTGTACAATCTGATGCCACTCTCGTCATGTGCTAAGACTCTATTCTCAATGGCCTGACTTTAAATTAATTTTCCTTATCTCTGGAGCTAATAAGTTAAGAAATGCAACGGATGGGGTTGGTAGCACCTTGAACCAACACATTCAGCATAGAGTTAGGTAACTGCTTGCTTGGAACACACCCCTAACCAAGCTGATGCTAAATTGAACTGTCGAATTTTTAATAATTATTTGCTGTAATTTCATTTAACTTCTTTGCTACTCTTTTCTCTTATGGAGCTTATATTTGATTTCCATTATCCAATTAATAAAGAGGGGCTTAGGAATTTTCATGAGGAACACCTAATTCGCATGAATGAACCTTCTATCGTATCGAACAACATTCTCCCTGAATTTGAAGGACATGGATTTTAATCAACATTGTTTATGAACAGAAATAAGGTAAACTTTAATTATAAGGAATTGCTCGTAAATGAACGTCTCTTAATCGGTCTCTTGCCCGTGAATTTCCCCTTGGTCATACCGGTCAGGCGGGCGGCGGTGGCCGAGCGGTTCTAGGCGCTACAGTCTGGAACCGCGCGACCGCTACGGCCACAGGTTCGAATCCTGCCTCGGGCATGGATGTGTGTGATGTCCTTAGGTTAGTTAGGTTTAAGTAGTTCTAAGTTCTAGGGGACTGATGATTTCAGAAGTTAAGTCCCATAAGTGCTCAGCCATTTGAATCATACTGGTCAGGATGGAAAGAGGGGGAAACGCTCTCAGAACAACATTGACATGCAATGACACTCACAGATACGAAGATCGAAAGCAGCCACGCGCTACTGATGAAACTTCTTTCGTTAGCGTGCGTCACACGGAATCTCTACATCAAAGATGCCGCAGGATGCGTTATTTACGCAAGTTCGTGAAGCGAGTGGGTAAGATTGAACTGATGAACAAACACATGGCCAAAGGGGAGGCTCTGATTACGATTAATAATATAGAAAAGTTTTATCGCCTGAAATGACGTGAGCAGACGGGAGCACTTGCACCTTCGACGGGAACACTCAGAACTTAACCGAAATCCCCATGACTGTCACCATACTTGTGGCTCAATGCCGTTACAATTCCGATACTGAAAGCGAAAGGGGGCGGGGGGGAGGAGGCAGTAAATGAAAAACTATGGGCACAGGCACCACGTGGACCTTTCCTAAGCTCATGGCTCCCTCCCCCTCACAAAGAAACAAATTCAAAAATACCCAAAACTCTCACAAAACCAACATCAAAATAGTCCAAATTAATTTAAATCAGCATTAGGATACTGTATTAGTAGCTGCCTGCTTTGTTAAAGACGCTGCCTACCACGTGTACACATGTGGGCAGCACAATGCATCTACCACGATACACAGTCAACAGAACACTCAAACAATACCTGCCTTTAATAATGCCTGACCACAGTTAAACGTTCACCAGTCATGATACACCGACCTTTACTGCTTGCTTTCGAAATTCGCGTGGACACAAGCTACAAAGAAAGTACCACGAATTCGTCCAAAAATTAACTAAAAGCATTGCTGCCCGGTTTCTATATATCTTTCCTGAATATTCGCTTCCATTGACTCTCTTCAAATCCCTGTATTTTCAGCAGTTACTGTGTTATACCAGAAATAGCGCGAACCGGTGGTCAAGTCCCCCATTACGAAGAGAACAATTCAAAATTTACTTACACTGCACAAAATTACGTTCGCAAAGAAATATCTTCACACTCTTTCGTAAATACCGCTGTTTAACGCTCTGAAGCTCGTCCTGTGTAAGGTGCAAGTCTGATGATCAGCGTTAGTACAAAGATAATTAACTCCTTCCGAACAGGCCATGAAGGCCCGAAGGTACCCACCGGCCGCCGTGTCATCCTCAACCGACAGGCGTCACTGGATGCGGATACGGAGGGGCATGTGGCCAGCACACCGCTCCCAGCCACTGGGCCACAACAATTGGCTTTTGTCAGTTTCGCTTAAGTCAGGGGATTTCCGCATTTGCGCCACGTATCGTCGCTAGAATGATTCCCCATTCGTCTTTGCTCCGCTCATATACCTCTTACCGCCCCATAGTTTTACTATGTCCGGAGGTTTAAAGCCGACATCATGTACATAAATAATCGTATAAGGTCCGTTAAAAGTAAGCGATTTTTACGATGCATTGCGTCGTTGGTAGCACTAAGAGTGTCAATGGTGTACAAAAAAAGAAACGAGGACACGATGCCGAGTGGAGCAATAAACAAGTATCTGCCCCAAAGCAGAATAAGTTAAATACACACAGTAAATATTTCCTTGATGATGTACATAAATGTTATTAGATAACAGTTTGACATACAAGATTAATACTAGGGAACACCAGCTTTGCAAAAACTTGATAGCTTACGTCACACGGAACAGAACTTCCAGGCTAGCAAATAAACTGAGATAAACTACTCCATCTAAGGCATCGGATTTTAAAAGATGAGACTGAACGAGTCATTATGTGCAGACGATAGAACATATTTGCTAAAAGTACATATTACTTTTAATATATTACGAAAAAAATGAAGCATAAGAATTAAAGCGCCCATTAGTTTACTTAAACAGACCGTGGATTTATACATGTTACACTGTGATTAAGTGCTGCAAAGTCAGTGTGTGCGAAGAATCTTGACTAACAGTTCCAGGCAATGTTTCATTCTTGTGAGTGCAGTGTCTCGTTTCTTGTAAACTTCTCTTCTGTAACTATAACAGAAACACTTCTGTCTATCGTATAGAAACAGTCACAAAAAGATTATAAATATACGGACAAGGGAAGCTCAACTTTTGTCATCAATTAAGAAACATAAATCTTCTCTTTATTCAATTAACAATATTTTACAGGTAAACAGCTTCACTCCTGTTGTCGCCATACTATCTATAGAAATGATCGGGAATCTTGTAAGAATAAAATCCGCAGTAGTAATACGTCAAACAACTCGCTCCATAACCTGAAAAAATTACGGCTAATGCTTTCGCCGCAAATAAATGAATGCCGTGCGTCATCCAGTCTGTTGCAAGCCTATCGACGTAAAGCCGGGTTTCCCCGTGCAACTACAGTGACGCCACAGCAAATGACATGACGACTGATTAAGACAGTGGTGACGCGTGCTACTGTTTCCTCACGCTGTCAGTTAACGCCGTATTGAAAAGCGTGGAACTAGAAATCTGAGACTGTTTGAACAGGTGTTGGTGTCGTCATTCAGATTATGGTCTTAGAAATGTTTCAAATGGCTCTGAGCATTATGGGACTTAACATCAGAGGTCATCAGTCCCCCTGAACTTAGAACTACTTAAACCTAACTAACCTAAGGATATCACACACGTCCATGCCCGAGGCTGGATTCGAACCTGCGACCGTTGCAACAGCCCGGTTCCAAACTGAAGCGCCTAGAAGCGCTCGGCCACAGTGGCCGGCTATGGTCTTAGCACTGAGCCAAGAATCCAATAATAAGACAAAGCATAAATTTTGCAGTTTGAATTGCGTTTCACGCAAAAATCAGATAGTCACGTCAAACATACTTACAAAGGAAGTAGCATTTCTAAACAAAAACCCATTCATGAACCCCTTTTGGATATCAAAAGAAATTTGGAGTACTTGTAGAGCTGCTGGAAAAACTCTATTAAAAATCCGATACTGAGATGGGCGTTACTTACTCGAGTGAAACTATAAGTGATACTTCAAAATTTGCTATCTGTTGATTACCTGGCATCTTTCCAGTATTTATACCACATTCCTAAAAGTACAGTTTCAATGTCCTTGTGTAATCTGATGGATACTATTTAAGAAACACTGAAGAGTCATTGGGAGCTAATATGTTCACTCCAGCACCCCATATCGGTTAAATAATTTGGTATATGCTTAGTACAAGTACACTATAAGACACTGTAATATATTTGGTGGCCGGATATTCATGTACCTTTATTGAAACCTAGTCAAGCTGAACTTATAGTGCCACCAGAAACCTTGTTACTTTCTGTCTCAAGTGGAGTCTACATCTACATCTACATTCATACTCCGCAAGCTAACTGACGGTGTGTGGCGGAGGGTACCTTGAGTACCTCTATCGGTTCTCCCTTCTATTCCAGCCTCGTATTGTTCGTGGAAAGAAAGATTGTCGGTATGCCTCTGTGCGAGCTCTAATGTCTCTGATTTTATCCTCGTGGTCTCTGTGCGAGATATACGTAGGAGGGAGCAATGTACTGCTTGTCTCCTCGGTGAAGGTATGTTCTCGAAACTTCAACAAAAGCCCGTACCGAGATACTGAGCGTGTCTCTTGCAGAGTCTTCCACTGGAGTTTATGTATCATCTCCGTAACGCTTTCGCGATTACTAAATGATCTCGTAACGAAGCGCGCTGCTCTCCGTTGGATCTTCTCTATCTCTTCTATCAACCCTATCTGGTACGGATCCCACACCGGTGAGCAGTATTCAAGCAGTGTACTGTAACCTACTTCATTTGTTTTCGAACTGCTTTTCCTTAGGATTCTTCCAATGAATCTCAGTCTGGCATCCGCTTTACCGACGATTAATTTTATATGGTCATTCCATTTCAAATCACTCCTAATGCCTACTCCCAGATAATTTATGGGTTTAACTGCTTCCAGTTGCTGACCTGCTATATTGTAGATAAATGGTAAAGGATCTTTCTTTCTATGTATTCGTAGCACATTACACTTGTCTACATTGAGATTCAATTGCCATTCCCTGCACCAATCGTTAATTCGTTGCAGATCCTCCTGCAATTCAGTACAATTTTCCACTGTTGCAACGACTCGATATGCTACAGCATCATCGGCAAATAGCTGCGTGCGGTTAATGCGGAAACGTGAACTGTGGCGACTTTGTTACCAAACGTGTTGAAACAAGACCAACGTGCTGTTATTTTCTTTTATTGGCTGCCGATGGACGAACACTAGTAGACATTCATCGGAGAATGAAGAATGTATATGGGGCAGCATGTCCGTCGAATACTACCGTTGTGGAACGCTGCGACAAGGGGTACACACGATAACGCACGTCCTCACTTCGCAAGTGTGGTAAAGCGAAGGCGCCCGCGTCTCGTGGTCGTGCGGTAGCGTTCTCGCTTCCCACGCCCGGGTTCCCGGGTTCGATTCCCGGCGGGGTCAGGGATTTTCTCTGCCTCGTGATGGCTGGGTGTTGTGTGCTGTCCTTAGGTTAGTTAGGTTTAAGTAGTTCTAAGTTCTAGGGGACTTATGACCACAGCAGTTGAGTCCCATAGTGCTCAGAGCCATTTGAACCATTTTTGGTAAAGCGAAAGTTACGCCAAGTCAAGTGGGAGACAATGGAGCACCCGCCCTATAGTATCGACCTCTTCCCACGCCATTATCGCGCCTTCGATCATTTAAAAATGCCTAGAAGAGTCGATTCCTGTCTGACGAAGGATGTGCAGCAGCCATTTACAGACTTCTTCACGCAGCGGGGACACGTATAATGTGGGTGAACAATATGGCTATCGAGTAGAGAGACCGTGCGCCGTTTTACGTGAATGGCAGCAATTCTGAGCAGGTCTGAGGAGAGGTCCGATGTCCTTAAGGGGCTCCGGAACGCCCTATACTTGCAATGTTAAAATAACGCTTATAAATTACATCTTTCCTCACAAAGTATTTGAGGTAGGAATTTGAACTTTTTACAGATTATTTATTGGAATATGGGCTACAACTTAACGCAGGGATTTTACAAAATTTTAGTTCAGTTATTAAAGATGTTTTTTTTTCAATTGTAATGAAAATTCGCAACACTTTTTTTGCAATTTTTTATTTATATATTCAAAAATATACAGTTTTTTTGGAAAAAGGCTGTGTTAAATTATGCAGAAGGTACTGTGTAACATTTACTGAAAGTTTGAAACAAATATGTTTGGAAGATCCTTAGAAAACATGTAATTAGTATGAGAAAATAAAAGTTTTGGGAATCGAGCGACAAAGATTGGATTAACTTTTTAGTGCATTCCAGGTCCATAGGATGGATAATCTTCATCCTCTGCAAACTCCTCCTCCAGCTTCCTCTTGTTCCTCCTCCTGTTTACTCTTGCTTGTATTTCTAGACTCTTTACAGCCCTGTCTGCAGCCCGAAGGAGTTCCTTGTCCAAAGCAAGGATCGCTCGTACCATGTTAGAATGTTATTATTTACAGTAATAACACATACCTTTGGCTTTCCAACATTTCTCCTTTTCTTAAAAGCCTTCAGAGGATTTCTAATAACTTTAATTTTACTCATTATTATACTTCAACAAAACAGAGACTCAAGAAACAGAATTAATTACGAATATTTTCGAGATAACGACAGAGTAAATAAACGTGAAACAATCGACAATCACACCAGCGATATATATTGAACCATCACAGGTTAGCCACAACACATACTTTAACTCACATCACTAAAATGTACCTGATGAACACGGACGTTAATAATAACACCATTTGACAGCAGTTTAACAGCGCCACAGTGGGTCACGCCCATGTAGAACACATTTCAAAAAAAATTTAAAAATAGTTGTAGTCTTCGGAATTGAATAAATTATATTTCTATTAAAAGGTAATAGTCTGCAGATTCAGAAAACGCAAAAAAGTAAAAATTGAACTTTTCATGATTTTGAGCCTTTCCGGAGCCCCTTAAATGGTTTAAAGATGATAATTAAATTCGAAAATACGGGTGAGCTTGGTGTGGAACCTGGGAAAGGAAGGCGACAAGGGTGGTGTTGGTGCAGCTGACCCTGCAGCACCTGCCCTGGGTCGTGTTAGTGCTCGCGCAATGTCACGAGAATACTTTATCCCGTCTTCGTTGATCCATTATGGATCGTGGGACGGCGGCAGGCATGAACTTCTTGATGCAGCAATTTACCAACAGCCGTATGTATTGTAGAAATTTATTTTATTTTATGAACTTCTATGAGCTACCAGTTTCGGCATTACATTGATGCCATCTTCAGGCCCCACTCGCCATAGTCGTAAAATCGCTATACACGGAGGGAGCCATATAACTGGATCCGTGAATCAATCGTCCTGCAACAGCTCTTGGTGGCCAGGCGACACAGACTCACAAATAAGGAGCCTTAGTAACAGCAGGGGCAGTCATCACAGTTAAAAAGTATGTACTGTAAGTTGCCTCAGTATCAAACAGATATTATTGCTACATTTGAAAATACTGAAAGCAAATAGCACAGTATACGTCCATACCGATATTTGTAAGGAAGAAGTCTGTGTCGCCTGGCCACCAAGAACTGTTGCAGGACGATTGATTCACGTATCCAGTTATATGGCTCCTTCCGTGTATAGCGATTTTACGACTATGACGAGTGGGACCTGAAGATGGCATCAATTTAATGCCGAAACTGGTAGCACATAGAAGTTCTTAAAATAAAATAAATTTCTACAATACATACAGCTGTTGGTAAATTATTGCATCAAGAATTTTATCCCGTGGTCAACAGTACAGAAAGTTTTGCGGTCTATTTGACACTGGACCCGTACAAGACCCAGACGGCGCAGCAACTGAAACCTAACGAACCGCAACAACGTGCTGAATTTGCTGTTCGGTTTCTAGCACGGATCAAGGTTGATGATATGGATGGAGTGGCGAGGCAAATTTTACACTACAGGGTGCTGTCGTTACACGGAAGTACCGAATTTGGGGCACTGTAAAACCGCGTGTTGTGCACGAAGAGCCATTTCTGTCGCCATATGTGAGTGCGTGGTGTGGATTCACAAGCACGTTTATTCTCCGCCCGTCCTTCTTTGAACAGAATGCACTCACAGGGTCAGTCACTTGTACCATGATGTCTGCATGTTATTGAAACGTTTTTGTACTTCATGTGATTCCTGCTCTGAAAGAGCGCAAATGTCGGGGAAACCGTTGTTTCCATGCAAGACTGGGCAGCGCTTCATGTCTCTGGCCCAATGAAAGAGCTGTTTACTGCGACCTTCCACGAACGTTTTATCTCCAGAAGTATTCCAGACGGCTTGCAAGATCATCTGATATGAATCCGTCACTTCTGACTCAGCGGATATCTATAAGAACGCGTTTACCAGGAACACATACGGTCTCTACCTGATATGCCCAAAGTACAGAAACACGTAACCCAGATTCCACCACAACTGGTGCGAACAATTATTGAGTGTCGTTTTACGAAGGCAGCATCTCGTCGACAATTCCGGTACTCATACTGAACAAATTGCAGCCATCTATAATAATCAACATTATGCCTTTCTCACTTATTTGTCCTCTTCTGGGTACGTCATGTTTCCAGTCTATTACACATGCAAACATTTCCGTACGTGTTCCTTGTATTCAGGGCGCCAGATTTGCACATGGTGGCCAAAATTGGAACTAATTTTTTTTTTTCCCATCGTAAATCGGATCCATATTACCGCATTGGCGTATCTACAAAGTTTCGCCGCTACACGATAATTACAGCCCAAACTGGACTTCTATGAGTAAATGCACTATAATTATGACCACTTGGTAGATATAGAAAGGGAACCAATTTTTCTATATTTCATTAAAGCTCAGTGATATTACGAGGTGCATTCAAGTTCTAAGGCCTCCGATTTTTTTCTCTGGAAAGAGATAGAAACATGCGCATTGTTTTAAAATGAGGCCGCGTTCATTGTCAATATGTCCCAGAGATAGCAGCACCGTACGGCAGATGGAATTTTACCGCCAGCGGCGAGAATGAGAACTGTTTTAAATACTTAAAGTGGCGACGTTTTCCTTAGTTGAACAGCGTGCAATCATTCGTTTTCTGAATTTGCGTGGTGTGAAACCAATTGAAATTCATCGACAGTTGAAGGAGACATGTGGTGATGGAGTTATGGATGTGTCGAAAGTGCGTTCGTGGGTGTGACAACAAACCGAAACAACCTCGGGCTCGCACAAGCCGGTCTGACGACACGATCGAGAAAGTGGAGAGAATTGTTTTGGGGGATCGCCGAATGACTGTTGAACAGATCGCCTCCAGAGTTGGCATTTCTGTGAGTTCTGTACACACAATCCTGCATGACGACCTGAAAATGCGAAAAGTGTCATGCAGGTGACTGATGACCACACGGCTGCCCATGTGGCATGTTGCCAAGCAATGTTGACGCGCAACGACAGCATGAATGGGACTTTCTTTTCGTCGGTTGTGACAATGGATGAGACGTGGATGCCATTTTTCAATCCAGAAACAAAGCGCCAGTCAGCTCAATGGAAGCACACAGATTCACCGCCACCAAAAAAATTTCGGGTAATTGCCAGTGCTGAAAAAATGATGGTGTCCATGTTCTGGGACAGCGAGGGCGTTCCAAAGGGCACTACGGTAACAGGTGCATCCTACGAAAATGTTTTGAAGAACAGATTCCTTCCTGCACTGCAACAAAAACGTCCGGGAAGGGCTGCGCGTGTGCTGTTTCACCAAGACAACGCACCTGCAAATCGAGCTAACGTTACGCAACCGCAACAGTTTCTTTGTGATAACAACTTTCAAGTGATTCCTCATGCTACCTACTCACCTGACCTGGCTCCTAGTGACTTGTGGCTTTTTCCAACAATGAAAGACATTCTCCGTGGCCGCACATTCACCAGCCGTGCTGCTATTGCCTCAGCGATTTTCCAGTGGTCAAAACAGACTCCTAAAGAAGCCTTCGCCGCTGCCATGGAATCATGGCGTCAGCGTTGTGAAAAATGTGTACGTCTGCAGGGCGATTACGTCGAGAAGTAACGCCAGTTTCGTCGATTTCGGGTGAGTAGTTAATTAGAAAAAAAATCGGAGGCCTTAGAACTTGAATGCACCTCGTATTTTGTATGAAAAAAAATGAATTTCAGAGAGGCATTTTTAGTCTCCAAAACTCAGGCAGTTCATGAATTAAGATTCGTGCGTCATATTTTTTCACACCTATTGTATACAGTAATAAGTATACTGACGTAGAAGCCTTACTGCTCATATTGCGACAGCTACCGTAGAACTACCGAAATTGCGTGTCAGTGTCATGTGGAAGCAATAGTTACAGAACACCACATGTTTCCCACTGGCCTTACCCTCATTTCTGAGGTTGATTATGATCTGAGATACTCAGGAAAGTCGTCACCTGTAGACCTGCGAAGGCTAGTTTGAAGCACTCTTTGAGGATCTTCCGGTGCTCATTGGAATCCGTTAGAGGTATACAAATGGCAAGCACCACTGTAAGAAACGGAAGGGTTAACAGTTGAAATCTAAGACTATGGTGAGTAGCCAGTGCTTCACCGTCTTTTTTTTAAGAACCAAACAATCCAACCGGTATTATGTGAAGTGCTGCTTGTTGTGTCTAGACAAGACAGTCTAGACACAAGGCGAGGAAGCCGAAAGGGCACGCGCTTAACTCACGCAGGCGTGCTTTAGGTCTGGAACAGGATACGTAATGAATGCTATAAAGAAAAGTACGTAGCTGCTGGAATACTTAACTTTAATCCATCATTTGTATACAGCATTCTTGATTATACAAGTGAGACTCTCTCTAGAAATGGTTAATGGCGCCTTGCTATGTCGTAGCCATGGACTTAGCTGAAGGCTATTCTAACTGTCTCTCGGCAAATGAGAGAAAGGCTTCGTCAGTGTAGTCGTTAGCAAAGTCGTCCGACCGGCCGCGGTGGTCTAGCGGTTCTGGCGCTGCAGTCCGGAACCGCGGGACTACTACTGTCGCAGGTTCGAATCCTGCCTCGGGCATGGATGTGTGTGGTGTCCTTAGGTTAGTTAGGTTTAAGTAGTTCTAAGTTCTAGGGGACTTATGACCTAAGATGTTGAGTCCCATAGTGCTCAGAGCCAAAGTCGTCCGTACAACTGGGGCGAGTGCTCGTACGTCTCTCTAGACCTGCCGTGTGGTGGCGCTCGGTATGCAATTACTGACAGTGGCGACACGCGGGTCCGACATGTACTAATGGACCGCGGCCGATTTAAAGCTACCACCTAGCAAGTGTGGTGTCTGGCGGTGACACCACACTGCTCACTAAGACTTCTAACCACTGAAGGTCGAGAAGCGATTATTGTCATAAGGAAACGTCGTGTCTTTCCGTCGTAGATAAGAATTCAAAACAGTCATTTGCATCGGTTTCCTTGTTGATAATCTGATAGATCAAGGAACTGAGTTTCAGAAATAATCAGTCATTAACTCGAGAGCAAGAAGAAAAAAAGGAAGAATAGACGACAACTCGCAACTTCATTTGAAAAGAATGTGCTACTACAAACAGACCTGAGAAGAAATCAGCAGGGGCAATCATCACAGTTAAAAAGTATGTACTGTAAGTTGCCACAGTATCAGACAGATATTATTGCTACATTTTAAAACAGTGAAAGGAAATAGCAAGGTATACGTCCACCGATCGTTGTAAGGAAAAATTCGATTTACAAGCGTTGTCTTTGTGAAGAGAGGTTCTCTTGAGAGACTTACTAATTTACAATCCAACTCTAAATTTGAATACCGCAAATATGTTGGTAATTCGCATTAGGAATTACGAGGTGCATTCAAGTTCTAAGGCCTTCGATTTTTTTTCTGATTAACTACTCACCCGAAATCGATGAAACTGGCGTTACTTCTCGACGTAATCGCCCTGCAGACGTACACATTTTTCACAACGCTGACGCCATGATTCCATGGCAGCGGCGAAGGCTTCTTTAGGAGTCTGTTTTGACCACTGGAAAATCGCTGAGGCAATAGCAGCACGGCTGGTGAATGTGCGCCACGGAGAGTGTCTTTCATTGTTGGAAAAAGCCAAAAGTCACTAGGAGCCAGGTCAGGTGAGTAGGGAGCATGAGGAATCACTTGAAAGTTGTTATCACGAAGAAACTGTTGCGTAACGTTAGCTCGATGTGCGGGTGCGTTGTCTTGGTGAAACAGCACGCGCGCAGTCCTTCCCGGACGTTTTTGTTGCAGTGCAGGAAGGAATTTGTTCTTCAAAACATTTTCGTAGGATGCACCTGTTACCGTAGTGCCCTTTGGAACGCCCTCGCTGTCCCAGAACATGGACACCATCATTTTTTCAGCACTGGCAATTACCCGAAATTTTTTTGGTGGCGGTGAATCTGTGTGCTTCCATTGAGCTGACTGGCGCTTTGTTTCTGGAATGAAAAATGGCATCCACGTCTCATCCATTGTCACAACCGACGAAAAGAAAGTCCCATTCATGCTGTTGTTCCGCGTCAACATTGCTTGGCAACATGCCACACGGGCAGCCATGTGGTTGTCCGTCAGCATTCGTGGCACCCACCTGGATGACACTTTTCGCATTTTCAGGTCGTCATGCAGGATTGTGTGCACAGAACCCACAGAAATACCAACTCTGGAGGCACTCTGTTCAACAGTCATTCAGCGATCCCCCAAAACAATTCTCTCCACTTTCTCGATCATGTCGTCAGACTGGCTTGTGCGAGCCCGAGGTTGTTTCGGTTTGTTGTCACACGATGTTCTGCCTTCATTAAACTGTCGCACCCAAGAACGCACTTTCAACACATCCATAACTCCATCACCACATGTCTCCTTCAACTGTCAATGAATTTCAATTGGTTTCACACCACGCAAATTCAGAAAACGAAAGATTGCACGCTGTTCAAGAAAGGAAAAGGTCGCCATTTTAAGTATTTAAAACAGTTCTCATTCTCGCCGCTGGCGGTAAAATTCCATCTGCCGTACGGTGCTGCCATCTCTGGGACGTATTGACAATGAATGCGGCCTCATTTTAAAACAATGCGCATGTTTCTATCTCTTTCCACTCTGGAGAAAAAAAATTGGAGGCCTTAGAACTTGAATGCACCTCGTATTGTGAATGTTGGTATAATATCTAGAAACTTTGATACATAAGTATAACGAAAGTTAAAGGCATTGCTATTATTATGTGTAATGCGTCTATTATTGACAGTAAAGTTTTATCAGTTATACTGACCCCTTCTTAGACACATCAAAAAAGTTTTGCATCACCCCCTTTCCCAGAACTCCTGAAGACAGACATTGACTGTGGATATTCTGTCACAGACACCGTCCCTTTGACTGTTCAGAGATGTCAAAAAATGGTTCAAATGGCTCTGAGCACTATGGGACTTAACTTCTGAGATCATCAGTCCCCTAGAACTTAGAACTACTTAAACCTAACTAACCTAAGGACATCACACACATCCATGCCCGAGGCAGAATTCGAACCAGCGACCGTAGCGGTCGCGCGGTTCCAGACTGTAGCGCCTACAACCGCTCGGCCATCCCGGCCGGCTCAGAGATGTCACTAAACCCGCCCAAAGATGTAAACAACCATCCATGAGCGGGCCCGACAGCCGATCAGTTCCAGTCATTCCACCAGGAAGGACGTACATGGCTCGTGTTTTCTGTAGTTCAATACCGCGGTTCGATCGCGTCCGCATTGTTACTTTGTGCCAGGAAGGTCTCTCAACAAGGGAAGTGTCCAGGCGTCTCGGAGTGAACCTAAGAGATGTTGTTCGGACATGGAGGAGATTCAGAGAGACAGGAACTGTCGATGACATACCTCTCTCAGGCCGCCCAAGGGCTACTACTGCGTTGCGTGACCGCTACATACGGATTATGGCTCGGAGGAACCCTGAAAGCAACGCCATTATGTTGAATAATACTTTTCGTGCAGCCACAGGACGTCGTGATACGAATCGAACTGTGCACAATAGGCTGAATGATGCGCAACTTCACTCCCGACGTCTATGGCGAGGTCCATCCTTGCAACAACGACACAATGCAGCGCGGTATACAGTAGATGGGCTCAACAACATGCCGAATGGACTGCTTATGATTGGCATCACTTTCTCTTCACCGATGAATGTCGCATATTCCTTCAACCATTCAATCGTCGGAGACGTGTTTGGAGCCAACCCAGTCAGGCTGAACGCCTTAGACACACTGTCCAGCGAGTGCAGCAAGGTGGAGGCTCACTGCTTATTTGGGGTGGCATTATGTGCGGCCGACGTACGTCGCTGGTGGTCATGGAAAGCGCGGTAACGGCTGCACGATACGTGAATGCCATCCTCCGACCGATAGTGCAACCGCATCGACAGCATATTGGCGAGGCATTCGTCTTCAAGGACAACAATTCGCGACCCCATCGTGCACATCTTGTGAATGACTTCCTTCAGGATAACGAGATCGCTCGACTATAGTGGCCAGCATGTTCTCCAGACATGAACCCTATCGACAATGCCTGGGATAGATGGAAAAGGGCTGTTTATGGACGACGTGACCCACCAACCACTCTGAGGGATTTACGCCGAATCGCCGTTGAGGAGTGGGACAACAGTGCCTTGATGAACTTGTGGATAGTATGTCACGAATACAGGCATGCATCAATGCAAGAGGACGTGCTATTGGGTATTAGAGGTACCGGTGTGTACAGCAATCTCGACCACCACCTCTGAAGGTCTTGCTGTATGGTGGTACAACATGCAATGTGTGGTTTTCATGAACAATAAAAATGGCGGAACTGATGTTTATGTTGATCTCTATTCCAATTGTCTGTACAGGTTCTGGAACTCTCGGAACCGAGGTGATGCAAAACTTTTTTTGATGTGTGTATTTGCTCGCAGGAATCGTATTTCATAGAGTAGTAGTTTCTTTCCATGGTAACACCAGTCTCCTTGCTTCCGCCCGATGACCGCCGTATGGGAGATCTAGGTCTTCCGTTTTAAGAAAACAGAATTGACACTGCTACTCGTTTATTTATTGTCGTTTGATAACCCTGGTCGAGTAGAACTTGATTTTTGCTTTAGACACAATGTTTGCTCTATTGCCGCTAGTTTGATATACAGGGTTATTACAAATGATTGAAACGAATTCACAGCTCTACAATAACTTTATTATTTGAGATATTTTCAAAATGCTTTGCACACACGTACAAAAACATAAAGTTTTTTTAGGCATTCACAAATGTTCGATATGTACCCCTTTAGTGATTCGGCACACATCAAGCCGATAATCAAGTTCCTCCCACACTCGGCGCAGCATGTCCCCATCAATGAGTTCGAAAGCATCGTTGATGCGAGCTCGCAGTTCTGGCACGTTTCTTGGTAGAGGAGGTTTAAACACTGAATCTTTCAAATAACCCCACAGAAAGAAATCGCATGGGGTTAAGTTGGGAGAGCGTGGAGGCAATGACATGAATTGCTGATCATGATCTCCACCACGACCGATCCATCGGTTTTCCAATCTCCTGTTTAAGTGTGGAAGTGTGGTGGAGCACCATCCTGTTGAAATATGAAGTCGGCGCTGTCGGTCTGCAGTTGTGGCATGAGCCAATTTTCCGCGGGCTACGCGTGAAACTTGCCCGCACGCGTTCAACCGTTTCTTCGCTCACTGCAGGCCGACCCGTTGATTTCCCCTTACAGAGGCATCCAGAAGCTTTAAACTGCGCATACCATCGCCGAATGGAGTTAGCAGTTGGTGGATCTTTGTTGAACTTCGTCCTGAAGTGTCGTTGCACTGTTATGACTGACTGATGTGAGTGCATTTCAAGCACGACATACGCTTTCTGGGCTCCTGTCGCCATTTTGTCTCACTGCGCTCTCGAGCGCTCTGACGGCAGAAACCTGAAGTGCGGCTTCAGCCGAACAAAACTTTGAGTTTTTCTACGTATCTGTAGTGTGTCGTGACCATATGTCAATGAATGGAGCTACAGTGAATTTATGAAATCGCTTCAATCATTTGTAATAGCCCTGTATTTTAATTCTATTGTGAAATATCTTAAGCGGCGCACCATAGCAGTTCTGCTTTGTTTTGTAAACGAGATTGGCAGAACAAAATTGAAACCTAAATTGCTTCACATGTTATACATAGAGACACGGTATCGAACGAAAAGTATCGATACTGAACAAATGATCAGACATAATCTTTCAGTTCTTCCTTTCTACAGTCATTCAAAAACAATATCTTATCCAGTCGTTTCGCTGACAATCCGTTACGCCACTTTGAACACGTGCTGTCTGCCTTTGAAAATAAATACTCTGAGTTTAGTGCTGTCGAAGTATAAACCATTCTTCTCTTCCTATTTGATCTAAAGGATAAGCCCACAGTATTTTCAAATAGCCTCATTCCAATCTTCCTGGCGAGCCGGAGCAGGGTCCAAAGAGCGACTACTCCTTCCTCCTTTCTTTCGGGTGCTGTGTTGTGATATCGTTTCATTATTCCAAAAGACATTTACCGTTTCAAGAGTAGAATCAATGTGTGTTTCGTTGCTGTTGGTGGTAGGGGTACCAACATGATTAGTTACTGATAAACACCCTGTTGCAGATACTAAACCTACAAAAGCTCTAGGATCCTGAAAAATGCGTATTTTTGAATATTGGGTCAAGTAAGCAGGATATTGAAGCCGAAGTTTTGGGTAAATAATGAAACTGTAATAAATCATTACTAGAATCATTCGATACGATACCTGTCAAAAAGTGCTTATTTGATCAGACGTATCAACTGAAAAGTATCGAGTAAAAATGTATGTCTGTCGTGATGAAATTATTGGACACCACGATACATTTTCTTGTGGCTAGTTTTACGGTCAACAAGCTCGTGCTTGATTGAAAAAGTTTTCCATACTGACGCGGCTGAGCCACTCGGTGTGCTCGTTGCGAACTCAAACGCGGTCGGTGTGCGGCTGACGGCAGTAAACATCGCTAAGAGAGAGAGAGAGAGAGAACGCGACTGCTGACTCAGCCGAGCTTTATAGCTTTGCTCTGCACAGGCGACAGCTGGGGCTTCGCAAGCATTTCGCAAACCGTGGGAAATTACCGCATTCGGCCTCCATACCCGTGCAGTTCAGACATTATTGTGCCTACCCGTTGTAAAGTAGGACCGAAACTGTGTACCATTTCTAACCTCCTTAATCGGTACGGAAGTACCGGGTGATCAAAAAGTCAGTATAAATTTGAAAACTGAATAAATCACGGAATAATGTAGATAGAGAGGTACAAATTGACACACATGCTTGGAATGACATGGGGTTTTATTAGAACCAAAAAAAAATGCAAACGTTCAAAAAATATCCCACAGATGGCGCTTCATCTGATCAGAATAGCAATAATTACCACAACAAAGTAAGACAAAGCAAAGATGATGTTCTTTACAGGAAATGCTCAATATGTCCACCATCATTCCTCAACAATAGCTGTAGTCGAGGAATAATGTTGTGAACAGCACTGTAAACCGTGTCCGGAATTATGGTGAGGCATTGGCGTCGGATGTTGTCTTTCAGCATCCCTAGAGATGTCGGTCGATCACGATACACTTGAGACTTCAGGTAACACCAAAGCCAATAATCGCACAGACTGAGGTCTGGGTACCTGGGAGGCCAAGCATGACGAAAGTGGCGGCTGAGCACACGATCACCACCAAACGACGCGCACAAGAGATCTTTCACGCGTCTAGCAATACTTTCTTTTTTGTTCTAATTAAACCCCATGTCATTCCAAGCATTTGTGTCAATTTTTACCTCTCTATGTAAATTACTCCGTGGTGTTTTCAAGTTTAAATGGTTCAAATGGCTCTGAGCACTATGGGACTTAACAGCTGTGGTCATCAGTCCCCTAGAACTTAGAACTACTTAAACCTAACTAACCTAAGGACATCACACACATCCATGCCCGAGGCAGGATTCGAACCTGCGACTGTAGCAGTCGCGCGGTTCCGGACTGCGCGCCTAGAACCGCGAGACCACCGCGGCCGGCTTTCAAGTTTATACTGACTTTTTGATCACCCGGTATATTACTTTAATCTGTCATCAGTGCTTTACAACAGGTACCATATCGAAAACAATCTTAATTCACATCACGGACAGGCGGAGCACAAAAGCAAAACATTACGCATAAATGAGAAGGTACAACTGGGAATGCGTGCTGAGTTATGTGGGAGAAACTGCAAACTATTAAATCGGAATAGATGACGCTTGTCGGAAACAGAAGTCATCTTCCGTTGCCCGTCAACAAGGAGTCACTTTGGTGATCTGCAAATCATCGACCATCTTTTGAGTTGTTCTACGTACTCAACTTTTTAAAAGTTACCTATTTAACTGTCGAAAATTTTACTCCTACTCATGTGGCTCGCCTCTTACTAATATTGTCTGAATATTTCAGTTAATAAATAATGATCTTCTTTTTTGTCTCCCCGTCCGCTCCCTCTCCCCTTTCCCTGTCGACACGACGAATAAATTTGACAGCTACGGTCGCAGGTTCGAATCCTGCCTCGGGCATGGATGTGTGTGATGTCCTTAGGTTAGTTAGGTTTAAGTAGTTCTCTAGGGGACTGATGACCACAGATGTTAAGTCCCATAGTGCTCGGAGCCATTTGAACCATTTTTGAATACATTTGAAATTAATTACAAAACAATCTACATTGCAAGGCACCTTTATTGAAAGGTGACTGGTTTCGATCGTCACATGTCATCTTCAGACCTTCAACCACATTGATGGGCAAAGGCTGAGCATGGGGCAGGAACCGCCAGCAGTTGACCATCGTCATTCAGCGGTCCCTGTTCCATGCACAGCCATTCTCCATAAATTTGGTTGAAAGTCTGAGGATGATCATTTTGTGACAGAAAATGGACACTTTTTAGTAAACGTGCCCTGCGATCCAGGCTGTTTTATAATTAATTTCAAATATTACATTGTGATCGCTGACTTCCTCCAACAATGTTTCCAAAAATAGAATAATAATGCCCATCACCCCCCATGAACCATGGACCTTGCCGTTGGTGGGGAGGCTTGCGTGCCTCACCGATACAGATGGCCGTACCGTAGGTGCAACCACAACGGAGGGGTATCTGTTGAGAGGCCAGACAAACATGTGGTTCCTGAAGAGGGGCAGCAGCCTTTTCAGTAGTTGCAGGGGCAACAGTCTGGATGATTGACTGATCTGGCCTTGTAACATTAACCAAAACGGCCTTGCTGTGCTGGTACTGCGAACGGCTGAAAGCAAGGGGAAACTACAGCCGTAATTTTTCCCGAGGACATGCAGCTCTACTGTATGATTAAATGATGATGGCGTCCTCTTGGGTAAAATATTCCGGAGGTAAAATAGTCCCCCATTCGGATCTCCGGGCGGGGACTACTCAGGAGGACGTCGTTATCAGGAGAAAGAAAACTGGCGTTCTACGGATCGGAGCGTGGAATGTCAGATCCCTTAATCGGGCAGGTAGGTTAGAAAATTTAAAAAGGGAAATGGATAGGTTAAAGTTAGATATGGTGGGAATTAGTGAAGTTCGGTGGCAGGAGGAACAAGACTTTTGGTCAGGTGATTACAGGGTTATAAATACAAAATCAAATAGGGGTAATGCAGGAGTAGGTTTAATAATGAATAAAAAAATAGGAGTGCGGGTTAGCTACTACAAACAGCATAGTGAACGCATTATTGTGGCCAAGATAGACACAAAGCCCATGCCTACTACAGTAGTACAAGTTTATATGCCAACTACCTCTGCAGATGATGAAGAAATAGATGAAATGTATGACGAGATAAAAGAAATTATTCAGGTAGTGAAGGGAGACGAAAATTTAATAGTCATGGGTGACTGGAATTCCTCAGTAGGAAAAGGGAGAGAAGGAAACATAGTAGGTGAATATGGATTGGGGGGAAGGAATGAAAGAGGAAGCCGCCTTGTAGAATTTTGCACAGAGCATAACTTAATCATAGCCAACACTTGGTTCAAGAATCATAAAAGAAGGTTGTATACCTGGAAGAATCCTGGAGATACTAAAAGGTATCAGATAGATTATATAATGGTAAGACAGAGATTTAGGAACCAGGTTTTAAATTGTAAGACATTTCCTGGGGCAGATGTGGATTCTGACCACAATCTATTGGTTATGAACTGCAGATTGAAACTGAAGAAACTGCAAAAAGGTGGGAATTTAAGGAGATGGGACCTGGATAAACTGAAAGAACCAGAGGTTGTAGAGAGTTTCAGGGAGAGCATAAGGGAACAATTGACAGGAATGGGGGAAAGAAATACAGTAGAAGAAGAATGGGTAGCTCTGAGGGATGAAGTAGTGAAGGCAGCAGAGGATCAAGTAGGTAAAAAGACGAGGGCTAATAGAAATCCTTGGGTAACAGGAGAAATATTGAATTTAATTGATGAAAGGAGAAAATATAAAAATGCAGTTAATGAAGCAGGCAAAAAGGAATACAAACGTCTCAAAAATGATATCGACAGGAAGTGCAAAATGGCTAAGCAGGGATGGCTAGAGGACAAATGTAAGGATGTAGAGGCTTGTCTCACTAGGGGTAAGATAGATACTGCCTACAGGAAAATTAAAGAGACCTTTGGAGAAAAGAGAACCACTTGTATGAATATCAAGAGCTCAGATGGCAACCCAGTTCTAAGCAAAGAAGGGAAGGCAGAAAGGTGGAAGGAGTATATAGAGGGTTTATACAAGGGCGATGTACTTGAGGACAATATTATGGAAATGGAAGAGGATGTAGATGAAGACGAAATGGGAGATAAGATACTGCGTGAAGATATTGACAGAGCACTGAAAGACCTGAGTCGAAACAAGGCCCCCGGAGTAGACAACATTCCATTTGAACTACTGATGGCCTCGGGAGAGCCAGTCATGACAAAACTCTACCATCTGGTGAGCACGATGTATGAGACAGGCGAAATACCTTCAGACTTCAAGAAAAATATAATAATTCCAATTCCAAAGAAAGCGGGTGTTGACAGATGCGAAAATTACCGAACTATCAGTTTAATAAGTCACAGCTGCAAAATACTAACGCGAATTCTTTACAGACGAATGGAAAAACTGGTAGAAGCCGACCTCGGGGGAGATCAGTTTGGATTCCGTAGAAATGTTGGAACACGTGAGGCAATACTGACCTTACGACTTATCTTAGAAGAAAGATTAAGGAAAGGCAAACCTACGTTTCTAGCATTTGTAGACTTAGAGAAAGCTTTTGACAATGTTAACTGGAATACTCTCTTTCAAATTCTGAAGGTGGCAGGGGTAAAATACAGGGAGCGAAAGGCTATTTACAGTTTGTACAGAAACCAGATGGCAGTTATAAGAGTCGAGGGGCATGAAAGGGAAGCAGTGGTTGGGAAAGGAGTAAGACAGGGTTGTAGCCTCTCCCCAATGTTATTCAATCTGTATATTGAGCAAGCAGTAAAGGAAACAAAAGAAAAATTCGGAGTAGGTATTAAAATTCATGGAGAAGAAGTAAAAACTTTGAGGTTCGCCGATGACATTGTAATTCTGTCAGAGACAGCAAAGGACTTGGAAGAGCAGTTGAATGGAATGGACAGTGTCTTGAAAGGAGGATATAAGATGAACATCAACAAAAGCAAAACGAGGATAATGGAATGTAGTCGAATTAAGTCGGGTGATGCTGAGAGAATTAGATTAGGAAATGAGACACTTAAAGTAGTAAAGGAGTTTTGCTATTTAGGGAGTAAAATAACCGATGATGGTCGAAGTAGAGAGGATATAAAATGTAGACTGGCAATGGCAAGGAAAGCGTTTCTCAAGAAGAGGAATTTGTTAACATCGAGTATAGATTTAAGTGTCAGGAAGTCGTTTCTGCAAGTATTTGTATGGAGTGTAGCCATGTATGGAAGTGAAACATGGACGATAACTAGTTTGGACAAGAAGAGAATAGAAGCTTTCGAAATGTGGTGCTACAGAAGAATGCTGAAGATAAGGTGGGTAGATCACGTAACTAATGAGGAGGTATTGAATAGGATTGGGGAGAAGAGAAGTTTGTGGCACAACTTAACTAGAAGAAGGGATCGGTTGGTAGGGCATGTTTTGAGGCATCAAGGGATCACAAATTTAGCATTGGAGGGCAGTGTGGAGGGTAAAAATCGTAGAGGGAGACCAAGAGATGAATACACTAAGCAGATTCAGAAGGATGTAGGTTGTAGTAGATACTGGGAGATGAAGAAGCTTGCACAGGATAGAGTAGCATGGAGAGCTGCATCAAACCAGTCTCAGGACTGAAGACCACAACAACAACAACAAATGCCCATCAGTGTATAGCAAGCACAGTAACTAGTCTACCGGCGACTTAATAAGATATGGGTGTGTTGGAAAAACTGTTAGACACGCTTGTGTAACGCTCAACGTAGCTTAACGGTGATTCCTGATACATGTCAAGTGGGACTGAAGTCCACGGAATGAGAGGAGTGAAAAAATACTTTATCTCTGTTGTCCTCTTGAAGTAGTCAGCGGAAATTTCCTGCCATGATACGTAATTCATTGTCTTACTGCAAAGGCCGGATCGCCATGGGTGAGTCACCTGCAGATACTGACTGACGAAAAACAAGGCCGATAGCGACATGCTATGCATTAAAGTAATATACTTGACAGAAACTGTACTTCTGTAGCCGCTCAGGATTAGCCGAGCGGTCTAAGGCGCTGCAGTCATGGACTGTGCGGCTGGTCCAGGCGGAGGTTCGAGTCCTCCCTCGGACATGGGTGTGTGTGTTTGTCCTTAGGATAATTTAGGTTACGTAGTGTGTAAGCTTAGGGACTGAAACCTTATCATTTAAGTCCAATAAGACTTCACACACATTTGAGCATTTTCTTTGTACTTCTGTCCCGATGAAAGTGATTACAAATGACACACTTGTAAATCATCCCTTATACCATGACAAGTCTCCATGTAATCCATCGCATATTTTATATGCTTACAAAGTCTGTTCACAAGACATTCTTCCAGGGTAACGACCTGCCATCATGTGAAATATTAGCTTCACTCAATTTTTGTTAAGGGCACTGGACCTATTACATTTTGAAAATTACTCGTCTCCTTACTATAAACGCCCCTCCCGGCCTGTCTTTGAAAATGCAATATACCAAATTATTTCGCACCTCAGTAAGTATGACCCTATTCAAAATTGAGAACTATTGAGGAGCAGACTTGATTTTCAAAATTTCATATAATTATTGATCGAATTTAAAAATTTAAAATTGTGACATAATCCACTTACTAAGGGGCACAATCTTCTGTTATAGGTTTAACACACTAAGGCATGTATTACTATTAAGAACTGTGTATAGAAGGTTTGATCAAAAAAATCCAAGAAATTTGTCCACGATATTTTTCTACGCTTATCTTTTACTTATTGTGCATCGTCACCTAAAAAATACTCTCCCCCACAATTGACACACACAGCTCCCAACGCAGTTTGCACTTCCGGAAGCAGTCTTGGTATACCTCTTGTTGGGTCGTGCTGCATCTTCGCAAATCTTCGTCATTTCAAAGGGGTTTTCAACCTCGGAAAAAAAAAAATCCGCAGTCGCCTGGTCTGGAGACTAAGGAGCATGAGGCAGCACAGTGATTTTGTTTTTTGTGCAGTAGTCACACGCCAACGGGGATGAATGTTCGGGTGCGTGATGCAGCCATGAATTGTCTCACCACATTACAGGCCGTTTTCTTCTCACATTTTTTCGTAGCCGTCGCAACACGTCCCGATAGTACCATCAATTAACAGTGTGTCCATGTGGCACGAATTCATGATAAACTAATCCTTCAAAGTCAAAGAAAACTATCAACATAGCTTTGACATGTGACCTCACCTGACGAGCTCTTTTCGGTCTTGGAGAACCTTTCCTGACTCAGTGTGAAGATTGAACCTTGGTCCCAACATCATAACAGAACCGTAGGCCCACGTCTCATCGCCAGTTATGATGCTCTTAAGGACCATCTCGTCCTAATTTGCGAGATTCCAAAGCTCTTCACAAATTGCGAGGCGAAGGTCTTTCTGGTCTTGACTCATGAGCTGTGGGACGAACGTGGCGACAGCATGATCCAACTGAAATGTTACGTTTTTCCACAATCTCTCGGACACTCTATCTTCGATTGGCAAGCACAATTTCGTTGACGTTCCTGACATGAGCATCGTCATTAGACGTCGAAGGGTGTCCTCAACGAGGATTATCTTTAACTTTCGTCCTGCCATTTTTAAACCGTGTGAACCATCCGTAACGCCAAGTGTGGCTTAAGCACGCACCTAAGGCTTCCTGTATCATTTGGTGTCTTTCTGTAAAGGTTTGCTTGAGTTACACGAAAAATTTAATGCAGACGCGTTGCTTGTCTAACTGTGCCGTCTCGAAATTTGCAAACTGTGCGCCACAACGTTCTACTAAATACAGCACTGAACAATAACTGTCAAACAACAATGAAACTCCGGCCGTTACACATGAAACACAGGCGTGTGCAGGGATACCAACCGCATTTCGCTCCAACACACCATTGGTGCGAAATTACGAATGTACCGGAATTTTTTAAACAATCTTCGTATGTCTTGAGGCAGCGTAACTCAGGGCGCGCAAATTACCCACATTCTATTCATACAAAATTTACACACAGTTTGTCTTTTGCAAAACTTTTTCTGTCTGATACCCTTCACAAAATGATGAAGGGAAAAAAATTTATGGATTAAATTTTCGCTGTTGACGCTACAGAAGCTCAACATTAGGCATGACATTATGGTTTATTACCTCTTTGAGATTAACTCTATTTCCAACCAATTTTGCGGACTGTATCGACCGGCCGCTGTGGCCGAGTGGTTCTAGGCGTTTCAGTCCAGAATCGCGCGACTGCTATGGTCGCAGGTTCGAATCCTGCCTCGGCCATGGATGTGTGTGATGTCCTTAGGTTAGTTTGGTTTAAGTAGTTCTAAGTTCCAGGAGACTGATGACCTCAGATGTAAGTCCCATAGTGCACAGAGCTATTTGAACCATTTGGACTGTACCGACATATACCTTTGAACCTACCTCCATAATTAGCTCATTGTGCGACACACATTTCATGAGATACAACGTCATAAACACTGAGATGCCTGAAAAACTAGATTTTGCTTGGAATGTAGCGCAAATTATCCAGGCTATACTCTTCCAGTATTTGATAATGACATTTACGTAGACTTCTAAAAAACTCTAAGCGTGATTTCAAACCTTCTCTGAACGTTTTCTCGCTTACACGCTTAAAGACAAATAGTTACCACATTAACTCTTTGTAAAATAACAGTGCTTTTGACGTTTTTTTTGCATGTGAGTTCAAATTTTTAAGGAATACGGGTGAGAGTGATTTCTGGTAATTAGTATTTGGCATTAGTTTTACTACAGTGTGGGTACAACTTCGTGCTAGTGGTGGTAGTAACATCTTTTTTGCAAATATAAAGCCGGCAGGAGTGGCCGAGCGGTTCTCGGCTCTTCAGTCTGGAACCGCGCGACCGATACGGTCGCAGGTTCGAATCCTGCCTAGGGCATGGATGTGTGTGATGTCCTTAGGTTAGTTAGGTTTAAGTAGTTCTAAGTTCTAGGGGACTGATGACCTCAGCAGTTGAGTCCCATAGTGCTCAGAGCTATTTGAACCATTTGCAAATGTAAGTCATTAGCAACAAACAGCAAACTGCGCATTAATGCTCTGATACATTATATCATCACAACGAGAAATGAAGGGACAACGCTCTATATGCTTTACTGTGAAACTGATGCTAAGTGGCAATTATAAATGCTCGATAATAAAACAATCCTGTCACAATGTGCGCTCTGGATAGATATAAATCACTAATACTTTCGGGTACACTCTAAAACAAAAAAGGCCCACCACGAAGGAATTATCCGAATGGGATGGAAACCAGTAGATGTGATGTAGATGTACAGGCAAATAAATGATTACAATTTCAGAAAAAATTGATTGATTCATTCGTGAGAAAGGGCTGCACAAATTGAGCAAGGCAACAACGTTGCCTCTAGCCATTATGCAAGCAGTAATTCGGCTTGGCATTGATTGAGATACTTGTTGGCTGTCTTCCAGATGGATATCGTGCCAAATTCTGTCAGACTGGCGCGTTATATCGTCAAAATATGAGGTAGCATATTAGGACCAATACTGTTTCTAATACACATCAATGACTTTCCCAGTAGTGTTACTCATGGTGAAAAACTCCTCTTCCCTGATGACAGCAATATTATAGTCACTGAGAAAACAAGAGAACTCCTTGCCGAGGAAGCAAATGAAACGCTCAAGGAAGTTTATGATTAGTCAATAAGTAATGAAGTGACATTGAACATAAAGAAAACTAATGCCATGAATTTCAGTTTGAAGAAGAAAAATGACAGTATTAAATTAAAAGTAGATGGCACCTTTATAGATTGTGTAACAAATGCAAAATTTCTAGGAATGAATATTGATTCTCAGTCGAAGTGGTGTGAACACACAAAGGTACTTGTCATCAGCCTGTTATGTCCTTAGAATCCTATCATTAGTGTGTAACATGCAGTGTCTTTTAGTTACATATTATTCATATGTACACTCAATTCTTAGCTATGGAATTCTTTTTTGGGGAACAAATGCACAAAATATGAACACAATTTTCAAACTCCAGAAAAGAGCCATAAGAACAATAACCAAAAATACTAGTCGAGCTCATTGTAAAGATCTGTTCAGAACACTGGGGATTTTAAGTGCTCCACGTGAATACATTTACCAGTCTGCTGTACACATCAAAAATAACATTGGTAATTGCTGCACAAACAGCTCTGCCCATGACCATGCAACAGGAGACAGACTCAAATTACATCTACCAAGAAAAAATAAACATAAAACTCAAAACAGCAATTTCTACCAAGGAATAAAACGGTACAATAAATTACCAAAAGTGATTAAAGAAATTGCCAAAATACACTTATTTAGAAAGGCAGCTAAAAAGTACCTGTTATGTAATACATTTTATACATTGAAGGATTACTTAGCTAAAACAGAGTAGGGGTTTGATAAAAAATGTTATACAAATAAATAATATTAATAATGATTATAAAATATCCAAAATTCCACATAACACCTTCACTTTGTTTTTTTTTTTCCTTTCTAGAAATACTTACCCCCAAGCTATGCATAGCACAATACTAACACCTCTTTCTGAGCTCAACATCTCACTCATTACGGAGGGATGCTGACTCAGTTTTTGGGATAGCAAATGGGAAGTTGTGGTACAGAAAATGGCCCAGAGCTCACCAGTGTGTGTGTGTGTGTGTGTGTGTGTGTAGTGTTATGAAACAACGTATGTATAGTGTGCACATTGACTGATAGTGAGATATGAGTGAACAATATGGCAATATATTATTTAATATGTTATTTGTAGAAAAAAGGTATTGTATGCCAGGAGTAAATCTAATGATTGTCTCTAACTAGAAGTCTGTAAATATATGTGTATACGAATTAGCTTATTTTAAATTGATCTAAATTTGTAAATAGTTCGTCCGGTTCGTATCCTGTCGCTGTATGGAGTGTCTCCAGGGGGCTTATTCCGTATCTTTCCGCTATTGTGCCGATCGTTTCGGCACTCAAGAACACCGAACGGTTTAGTACTCGAATTAGAGCCCCCGCCTTATTCGAAGTGCATTTCGGACGCGATACCGTTCGGGTCTAGAGAACCGAAGCGCTGTTGTCGGTTCGCGTCGCTCAAGTCAATCAAAAACAAGCGACTGCAGATCCGCGCATGCGCACTGCAGCGCGCACAGGGCCACGAACACAAAGCGGCTAGCAGACGATACAGTCGCGCTATTCTTCCAAGTAGCGAAAATCGCGTTTACGTTGCCATAACGCATGACGCCGCATTCCATCGAGCTGACGTGCCCGCCTTCATCGCTCTTGCCTCCTCCTTAACAGTATCAAGCGCAGTATGTCCATTTCCATGATTCTCAGCTAAATCGTTTGGAATAAGTCACAGCTCAATGTAACTTCCGTTTTTTGTGGTGTTCTTTTATAGTTCGTCGTAAACTGGTTTCTTATTCTTAAACTTTTGTGTATGTCTGTATTAAATGTGTTAATTTGAACACTAGAAGTTGTATGACTACTTAAAACATCATCTGATAAAGAGTGAAACTGTAACGGTACGGCGATTAACTTTCACTAAAAATAATTAGAAAACGTAAATGTGTATATTAAATAAGGTATCCTGTGAAATTCTGTATTGTGCAGTCCACTGAAGAATGCTGCAGTGCGTGACTTCCTAGTATGTGACGCGTAGTTCCAACAGACAAAACAAAAGTTCTACATTAAAATTACAAACCGAATTTTGAAAGTATAAATGCCCTGTGATTTGACGTACGCAAATTAAATAAAATTCCAGACATCAAGTTATCCACACACGAATGTAACGACTGCGCTGAAGGAATAATACTTTCCGACAAAGTAAGATCTTGAGATCTGAACTAAATTTTACATAAACTTAACCTGAAAACAGTTCTGAAATGTAAAGCTTAACTGTAAATTATGTTTCTGTGTCGTGACTGATATGAAAATAACCCTAACAAATTTTCATTACTTATTATGTGATAATGGAAACTCGGCACCGCTCGAAACTGATCAAAATAAAAATACAAATGCAGCATCAAACTCGCTAAAGGAAAAAAACCTTGCCCAGTGCAGTACAAGGAAAATCAGCTGTGATAAGCACAGTATGCTTCACTTTTGAACATTTTCGTTCGGCTAAGTGCAATGTGCCGACACAATAACTAAACAAAATTTTCGTGGAGAGACGGTGGTAGAAAGTCGACTTATTAAATGATTCAAGGAGGCTAGCATTAAAAACTGTATTGTGGACCTCATTCCTTAACAATTACAATCATCTTTAGAAAAATTAGTACTTATTAAAAATATTACTCTCCTATTTAGTATGTTAGAGTCGCGGAACTATAACTCGGAGCGCAAACCGTGTGAGTAGATGGACAATCAAAGTAACTAACTCAAACAACTAAAGAAAAATCACCGAAAATTTGCCTTTCACAAACTCCTCACGAATTACGCGCGAACAAGCAATGCGGCGACATTATTATTTCGACATATTCACCCTTCTCAAATCAGTCTTCAAAAAATCGTATTTCCAAAAAGCGACATTCTCTAAATTTGCATCTCTGTGTTCTGCTAGACTTCCAGGCCAGGCAGCAGCGTAACAGACACTCAAGTCCATCACTTACTTCACGGAAAGCTGCACTGGCAACGGCAATGCTATTGACAACCAAATATCATATTGCCTGTACTCAGAACCTCTATGGTATAACATATCGACTGTTGAAGACTTCTGTTTCAAATATATACAGTGTACGAATATGACGTACGACGCATCGAATAAAAATAGAGCTCACTTCACTTTCACAATAAAACAAAAATAAGCTAGATACCTTAAAAAAGTAGGATGTACTGAGTGAAATTCGGAGAGTACGTCGCAGAATAAGGCAGCTTTATGTTGTCCTGCAGAACCAGAATATAAAGAACATGCCCCTTTTGAAAAATTATGAAAGACTGTGCTGGTAAACTTCTACGTTATTTGATACAGAAACAGCTGAGTAAAACTCAACGTACTCAGACAGTTTTCTCTTTACTTATTCTGATCATCACTAAACTGACACACAATACTTTTAGTGAAACGTAATCTGACTTTCAATAATCCCTATAAAAGAATGTCTCTGGCTAACAATAACCTGTACCTTTCATGAATCACTTACCTCACAAAAATCTTCGTTACCCGAACTACTGCAATACAGCGAGCGCCAATACTGCCAGCTAAATAAAAGATTCTAACTACTGAAAGCATTAATTACTGATAGGCATAGTTAGCAAATGAAAGATTTTGATAGAGCACAAATAATGTATTTACCTTCATAGCGTTCAAAAGTCATATATAATTTTGTGACATCCAATCAAACAAATTCCCTTTTTCTGACGGACAAACGTCCAGATCGTCCGCTCAAAACTTTGCCATCTCTCTCCCCACATCCACCGCTGCTGGCGGCTCACCTCCAACTGCCCAACGCTACGCGCTGTTCACATTCAACTGCCAAACACTACACAAGCGAATATCCCAACAATGAGTCCAACCAGCCACAGACTGCACACAGAGCAGTTAGCAGTTTTCATACAGAGCGCTGCGTGGCGTTACCAACATAAAAAACTAAACGGCCTACTTACAAACAGACTGCCTGTGTCACTGGAATGAAATTTTGCAAGTCGTCTAGCAGCTGAAAACAGCGAGCCCTGCTCACCAATGTAGTGTGAAAATACTATTTCAGTAACACTGTTTGCAAGTCAAAACAGTCGCGAGAACTTATCCTGATCAGAGGCGAATTCTAATGATGACAGGGGATGGTTACCTATTTTTTCTTAAATTCAGTACCCGCGTATTGTTCTCCAGCACGTCGTGGAGACCAGCAAGGGCTTCTCGTCACATGTTAAGATTCGATTTGAAAATGCTTTCTCATAACAGCCAGAGCAATGCAGAAGCCGTAGATGTACTTCCGCGTTTCTATGTGCTTCAGTGACGAAAGTAAATTACTCGTCAATTGTTCACCTCGGTAAGTTAGGCTCCGATGACCTTCGACAGGGTCGCTAACGGCCCAACTGTTACCATAATTGACGCTCGACCGTAAATATCGACAGTGCTTTTTGTTTCCCACTGCAATTACTTTTCGTCCAATCGCTCGGCTTCTTGACATCTTCCACTCTCCATTTAGATGCCGCCAACATTCCGTCACCGATAAGTCTCTAATGACGGTTCTTAAAATCAAATCTGACATTCTGAAAACATCGTTACGTCTCGTGTGGGAATTTGGGAGGGAAGTCCGTTACGTCAGGGTGTCTTCGTCAGTCATCAGTCGATAATCAGAGTGAACGCGCGAGAATCATTATGTATGTAGCGGTAAATCAAATTAACACCTGTCTGTTTGGTCCTCATGACACGTAGAAACTAGTTTCCTCCTCCCAATATTCTGTCGTTGATGAACCAGCTTTCTTTCTCTGCAGGTGAGCCCGCCACTATCTTTCGTTTCAGTGTCTTTTGTAGGCATCACTCTTTCGAATTTGATATCGTCCTCCATCTGTTGTACGATCTTATTCCCTTCGGATTTTGTTACGTCCTCGACAAGCTGGTTGCTATCTTAGTCTGTTCCTGCAACCTTCCCCACTCCACTGCAACCAGTGTAAACTAACTACTCCTGGACCACCCATTAGCCTGTCTTTTGCGTTAAGAATTAGCCGCAGCCTCCTTTCTGCACAAATGTATCTGGTTTGGAAATCTCTGTCTCAACATTATATAATCAGTATGAAACCTTCCAGTAGTTAGTTAGTTATTTAGTTGGTTGCGTGTTCCATTGATCTATCGCACGGTACGGTAGCCGTTATGATGTGGAATGTGTAAAGTGCACAAGAAATGCACATATGAAACAATATATATATATATATATATATATATATATATATATATATATATATATATATATATATATAAACTTAAAGAGTTAAAGATTAATATTTCTATTATTTACCCCATTCCCTTAAATAGCACAAAATGCATATACAATATTTATAGATTTATTTATTCCTATTCAAGAATTCATCTATGGTACAGAAGGAGTTGTCAAGGAGATGTGATTTCAGTTTATTTTTGAAGCTATTATCGCTGTCTGTCAGACATTTATTTCATCTGGTAATTTGTCGAAAATTTTTATAGCAGCGTAGTTTACCCCTTTCTGTGGCAAAAATAGGTTGAGTAAAGGATAGTGTTAGTCTTTCTTTTTTCTGGTTTTATAATGATGAATGTCACTGTTGTCCATGGCTCTTCCACGCATCCAAACTTCTTATGTAATACCTAAACCAAGCAATGATTAAATTTTGCTCTGGGCAAAATTCTACGACATAGCTTCCTCTCTCTCGAGCCTTACCCTCACTCCCTGTTCTCAAGTGTTTCCTTCTCTTTCATTTCGTATT
This sequence comes from Schistocerca cancellata, assembly GCF_023864275.1. Classification (NCBI taxonomy): domain Eukaryota; kingdom Metazoa; phylum Arthropoda; class Insecta; order Orthoptera; family Acrididae; genus Schistocerca; species Schistocerca cancellata. The sequence continues at coordinate 136,090,195 of NC_064627.1, read as the reverse complement.
ATTGAATTCCATTCTCCTATCAAAAAAAGGCATGGTGATACTTCTCCGAGGCAGTTATTAATGGTAGTAAAACTCCACTTCTGTCAGAATGGCCTCTAATAATTACACTAGCGATTTCCGTGTATTAATTCTGTGATTGAAGCACATGTGGCAACTGTGCAATTTTATTTACTGTCCTTTCTAGCGTTTAACCTCTTGCAGATCTGTTGCTCTAAGAACATATTTGAAACATACTACTTTGCAATACTGACCGCAGCTCGTGATCTTGCGGTAGTGTTCTCGTTCCCCGCACACGGGGTCCCGGGTTTGATTCCCGGCGGGGTCAGGGATTTTCCCTGCCTCGAGATGGCTAGGTATTGTGTCGCCTTCATCATCACCATTCATCCTCATTACGGTCGGAGGGAAGCAATGGCAAACCACCTCCGCTAGGACCTTGCCTAGTACGGCGGTGCGGGTCTCCCGCATCGTCCCCTACGCTCCTCGGAGTACGGGACCTCATCATCAACATCGCTCTGCAGAACTTAAGGAGGAGATAAGTAAAGTACCGTAACATATTAACTACTCGATGGAAATGAATGAAAGTGAAAAAAAAACAAGTCTCACAGTCGTGCACAGAATGCTGGACGTCACATGTGATGCGGTCACCGTGTCTTTAGTGTCAAATGGGGCTCTTTCCTCAAGACCAGGGCCGGCCAGAAATTCTGCACGCGTGCGGTGCTCCTGCACATGTGCAACTTCCGGGTCACAGCGTGCACGCCGCAGCCGTCAGCGTCCATGTAGTGCATGTTTCTACGCACAGATGTCGCTCCTCTGTTACACGAAGTGCGTTATCGACACCTCGTATGTATATCACAACCTGGGCTGTATCTGTAAGATCTGTTGCTTCATCGAGCGCAACAGAGAAAGCAACAAAGTATTTAGCCTTATTTATTAGCTGCGTGCGCAGACCACCAACCATAGCACTGATACATCTTGTCACTGTTTGTTTGCTTAGACTGATTTCTTGAAACCTGCTAACGTTCGTGGGACACACAAGTTCTGCAGCATCAATCAGACACCCTTTCACAAACTCCCCTTCGGAAAAGGGTTTCCCACATTGTGCAATTCTTAATGCGATTTTAAAACTTGCTCGCAGTGAAGATTTAGTGTGGTTGTCATTCTGGAAAATTGAAAACAGTACATTGTACAACGTACAGTAAAACATACATAAAAGTAACACAAGAAATTAAGAGTTCAAGGAGTATCAGTTACTTTGACGTACAGTAAAATCGAGTAGATGTGTCTCATCCATTTTCTTAAGGACATTTAATTTTGCTTGCCGTTCTTCACTGTTGAGTACACCACACTCGTCTTTGTGATATATATTATAATGTCTTTCAATTGAAAACTTACACTGGCCGCCTATTATTCGGCGGCACAGCAAACACTGTGAGTTTTCACCAACGGCTACAAAAAAATAATTGCAGTTCCCAGTCATTTTTAAACGACTGAGGACACAGACCTCCCGTCCTTTGATTTTTCACAGTACTTGCCATTTCTCAGTACTTCTCTGTTAAGGTTACGGTCACCAGGGGTAAACGAGACTGGGTATGTTGCGCTCTTGCTTGTACTACATACACAGGGAAGTGGAGCCGCCGCCGTTCATTTAGGACACATGTCTAATAACAGATGTCGCTGTCGCACACGTGCGCACATGTGCAGCACTCCCGCACGTCTGCACACTGTGCAGCGTTTGGCCGGCCCTGCTCAAGACGAACCAGTTGAAGGAACGGGAAAAGACAGTGAGCGTCAATCAGCGAGCACTTGGGATGCAGTGTGGTGGTGGTGGTCTTCGTTACAACATGGGGCGAAGACGAGATTTGGATGACTTCACAAAGGTAAGAATCATCGGGAAACCGGAAGGACAGAGTGTTAAGAGTATAGCCTAGGCACAGGCAATGCAGCCCGAAGGAGAGGAGGTAGTCGACCACGGTCAACTACAGCAGCAGATGACCGCTGCATTGTGCAGCAGACAAGAAGGACTCACGTCAAATAGTGGGTACTTCTGCAACCTCATTTAACGGGACTGCAAGGCACGCAATCTCACGTTCCATAGTTCCATAGGTTCGCTGATGACATTGTAATTCTGTCACAGACAGCAAAGGACTTGGAAGAGCAGTTGAACGGAATGGATAGTGTCTTGAAGGGAGGATATAAGGTGAACATCAACAAAAGCAAAACGAGGATAATGGAATGTAGTCGAATTAAGTCGGGTGATGTTGAGGGTATTAGATTAGGAAATGAGACACTTTAAGTAGTAAAGGAGTTTTGCTATTTGGGGAGCAAAATAACTGATGATGGTCGAAGTAGAGAGGATATAAAATGTAGACTGGCAATGGCAAGGAAAGCGTTTCTGAAAAAGAGAAATTTGTTAACATCGAGTATAGATTTAAGTGTCAGGAAGTCATTTCTGAAAGTATTTGTATGGAGTGTAGCCATGTATGGAAGCGAAACATGGAAGGTAAATAGTTTGGACAAGAAGAGAATAGAAGCTTTCGAAATGTGGTGCTACAGAAGAATGCTGAAGATTAAATGGGTAGATCACATAACTAATGAGGAGGTGTTGAATAGAATTGGGGAGAAGAGGAGTTTGTGGCACAACTTGACTAGACGAATGGATCGGTTGGTAGGACATGTTCTGAGGCATCAAGGGATCACCAATTTAGTATTGGAGGGCAGCGTGAAGGGTAAAAATCGTAGGGGGAGACCAAGAGATGAATACACTAAGCAGATTCAGAAAGATGTAGGTTGCAGTAGGTACTGGGAGATGAAGAAGCTTGCACAGGATAGAGAAGCATGGAGAGCTGCATCAAACCAGTCTCAGGACTGAAGACCACAACAACAACAGTGGCACGGAAACTGCAAGGCGTGGCCTCTTTGCCTGACGACCAGTACGTCGTGTTCCATTGACACCCGCACATCGGCGGAACCGTTTATGACGCTGCCAATAGCATAGGGACTGGCCCAACGAGGAGTTGGATCGCACGTTCTTCTCTGATAAGTAGTGTTTCTGCACGTAGCCTCATGTGGCGACAGGTGGGAACACATAATGCACGCAATATCATTGTCAAACACATATGTTGTGTGCAGAGGTATAATGTTGTACGAGCGTACTGACCTCCAAATCTTACCCCATACACTCGCCGATCAACGCTATTCTGACAATCTACTCCTTCCCCACGTGCGTCTTTTCACTGGTGCACCCAGCCCTGATTTCACTTTTATGGAACTACACAAATTCATCGAACAGCACAGCTGGAGCAGCTCTTGGGAGGAGAGGATTTTTCGAAAATGGACTGGCCAGTTCGTTTCCACGTATTAAATCCCTTCGAGCACGCGTGGAATGGTTGGGAGACATATTGCGGCACTTCCACATGCACCATCGACCATCCTGCAGTTGTCAGCCACGCTGGTGGAGGAATGCAACTGCCTACCTGAGGAACTCCACACCAACCTCGTAGCCACCATGGGAGGGCGTTGTAAGATATGGACTGCCGTCTGTGGTGGTCGCACACCTTGTGAAGAACTACGTCCCGCTTTTTGTAATGTCCAGAAAATCATTATGACTTTCGTGTAATTATTGTCTTCAAACGTCATTTCTTTTCGTCTCATTGCATATTTTCATTGATTACCTTCTTCACTTTTCTGTAGCCGTTGTATGTATGGTTCAAATTTCATCGAGCTACCTTACCGGGCAGTGACCGTAAGTTTTGAAAACCAGTGTACTTATACACTCCTGGAAATTGAAATAAGAACACCGCGAATTCATTGGCCCAGGAAGGGGAAACTTTATTGACACATTCCTGGGGTCAGATACATCACATGATCACACTGACAGAACCACAGGCACATAGACACAGGCAACAGAGCATGCACAATGTCGGCACTAGTACAGTGTATATCCACCTTTCGCAGCAATGCAGGCTGCTATTCTCCCATAGAGACGATCGTAGAGATGCTGGATGTAGTCCTGTGGAACGGCTTGCCATGCCATTTCCACCTGGCGCCTCAGTTGGACCAGCGTTCGTGCTGGACGTGCAGACCGCGTGAGACGACGCTTCATCCAGTCCCAAACATGCTCAATGGGGGACAGATCCGGAGATCTTGCTGGCCAGGGTAGTTGACTTACACCTTCTAGAGCACGTTGGGTGGCACGGGATACATGCGGACGTGCATTGTCCTGTTGCAACAGCAAGTTCCCTTGCCGGTCTAGGAATGGTAGAACGATGGGTTCGATGACGGTTTGGATGTACCGTGCACTATTCAGTGTCCCCTCGACGATCACCAGTGGTGTACGGCCAGTGTAGGAGATCGCTCCCCACACCATGATGCCGGGTGTTGGCCCTGTGTGCCTCGGTCGTATGCAGTCCTGATTGTGGCGCTCACCTGCACGGCGCCAAACACGCATACGACCATCATTGGCACCAAGGCAGAAGCGACTCTCATCGCTGAAGACGACACGTCTCCATTCGTCCCTCCATTCACGCCTGTCGCGACACCACTGGAGGCGGGCTGCACGATGTTGGGGCGTGAGCGGAAGACGGCCTAACGGTGTGCAGGACCGTAGCCCAGCTTCATGGAGACGGTTGCGAATGGTCCTCGCCGATACCCCAGGAGCAACAGTGTCCCTAATTTGCTGGGAAGTGGCGGTGCGGTCCCCTACGGCACTGCGTAGGATCCTACGGTCTTGTCGTGCATCCGTGCGTCGCTGCGGTCCGGTCCCAGGTCGACGGGCACGTGCACCTTCCGCCGACCACTGGCGACAACATCGATGTACTGTGGAGACCTCACGCCCCACGTGTTGAGCAATTCGGCGGTACGTCCACCCGGCCTCCCGCATGCCCACTATACGCCCTCGCTCAAAGTCCGTCAACTGCACATACGGTTCACGTCCACGCTGTCGCGGCATGCTACCAGTGTTAAAGACTGCGATGGAGCTCCGTATGCCACGGCAAACTGGCTGACACTGACGGCGGCGGTGCACAAATGCTGCGCAGCTAGCGCCATTCGACGGCCAACACCGCGGTTCCTGGTGTGTCCGCTGTGCCGTGCGTGTGATCATTGCTTGTACAGCCCTCTCGCAGTGTCCGGAGCAAGTATGGTGGGTCTGACACACCGGTGTCAATGTGTTCTTTTTTCCATTTCCAGGAGTGTAGTTTCTTCCCTAGTTTTCTTATAATCTACGTTTAACTTACTTCCAAGACAGAGAACTCTCTCTGGACCCTGATCGGTGGATTTTACAGCTGCCTGCTAAGTGTCACAGGGATGTTTCGTCGCCCGTTGGAGGTGGCTCGGGGATCTGGCGCTATGAAACTGCAGACTTAACAATTTTATCGATCACCGACTGACTACGTTGCGGGCTCAAATGAAACTGAAAATCCGACGACTGACTACGTGACTACGGCCCAGACTTGTCTCAAAGTGAGACTGGAAATCCAAACGAAGATGTTAGTAAGGATAAAGTCCAGTAAAAATTATTTTTCATGTTCACTTGGAATCCATTCACTCATACGAGCGTAATGTCCAATAAATTTAAATCTCCGCAGCGTTTGTTAGCTCTTTGGGATCTTAATCTGTTAACGAATGTCCCAAGAGTGCTTAAACTTTGAGCTCTTCGTGTTGAAAGCTGCAGCTGTAATGTGCTTTTTCTTGATTGTGAACAGTGAACCTCAAAGTCCAGTAGATAAGAGAAAGGCTGCTCATCGTTGTTCTACAGCTCCAGTTTCGCTTCCTAACAGTTGTAATGACACACGTGTATGTGACAGATACGGCAACTAAAAACCAATTAAGTGGTAAAAACACTGTAACGGCTAAAAACAAACGTTTTCTTGACAGTTTGTTTCGGGCGGAAGGAAACGTGATAGGGAAGTAATGCTTTGGGTGATTACTGAACGTGTATTTAATTATATTACAGAAAAATTTTGTCGAAAAATATTTTAGAATGGTGACACTGCAGAAATTCTCCCGAGGCATGCTAAATTTGAGGCGACCTGTGGCACTCAGTGTTACTGGTACCGGTTTGAAAAAAACAGATAAAATCCATGTAGTCTACATGAGTGTAGCTACCGAACTACGTAGTGGATTTTAGAAATGTTGATTTTTATATAACTGGAGAATGTATGAATAAACTCGTTAAGTTGCCACCAAAAAAGGACAATCATTTGTTAATAAATATTGCTTAAATTAACTAAGGGAAAATCCGCTCATTATTTCACTTAGAAATGCTGTTTCAAAGTTATTGTTCAATTTTCAAATAAAAAGATTGAAAATTGGTGGAGTTATTGTGGTGCCGTCTTGAAAAATCATATTCTGAGAAAAAAAAATTAATAGAAATTTTGAAATGTGTTAGGCATGAACAAATGAGAAAATTCTAGCTCTAGAAAGCTCTTATCGTTAATCTGCTGTCCCAGCACTGGCCTGTCATACTGTTGCCATTGGGATCGAAATCAGATCCACTAGTTTATCGAAGACCAGTTGAAATAGCGGTCGTGCCAATTCCATGAACACACACAATTTTACAATACCGTTTAGCCCTACTCCGAGCAGATACATTGCTAGGACGATTCGACTGTTGATTTCATATGCATTCCGTATAAACTCACTACTTGGTATAACAACTTCTGGGCAATTTGAACAAGCAATAATTATTGTTAAGTCTAAGCCTCAAGGATATCGTTCTTGCAACGTGATGTCTGCATTGCACGTCTTCCATTTCGCCTGTTGAGAAATAGTAACGAACACGGCACAAAAATTTATAATCCTATAGCTCAATCAGTAACTCACATCAAAATCCTGGTCACTGTCTTTCCATTTCTTAGTAGAGGACCCAGCGAGGTGGCGCAGTGGGTAGAGGTCGACGATTCAATCCCGCGTCCGGCCATTCTAATTTAGGTTCTCCGTTATTTCCCTAAATGGCTCCAGGCAAATGCTTTCCTTTGAAAGGGCACGCCCGTCCTTCCCTAATCCGACCAGATCGATGACCTCGCTGTTTGGCCTCCTCCCCCAAACAACCCACCTCTCTTAGCAGAGGCACTGACTTCTTTCGAACGGCTCTCAGCCTCATGTGTGTTCTTTGGACGCTTTGATGACATACTGCTTTGACGCTGCGTTGAATACGATGTTTTCGTATCTTTCCTGCCAGAGTACACTTCCTTGCAACTCAGTCTTACTTGAAAGACAAAACCGTGTACTAGATCACAAACTATTAAAAGTCAATACTGCGCACAAAGATCGAGATTCGAAGCGAAATAAGCGTCTTTTTCGTACACGAACTGACGCTTGCTGACGCCACGCTAAATATTAACGTTTTTAAATACTCTACGTATATAATCGGGCACTTACAAGGGGTATCGAGTTAGCGCACGTAGGCCGTTTGGGTCATCCGAGGCGCTCGTGCAGCTTGAAATTCCGTAGCATTTTTTTAGACTTTTGCAGCATGTTTCAGAAAGTTCAAAGCATCTTTTAATAAAAGTGATTTTCTTGAAATTTCCACAGTGTTTTTACCCCTAAGGAAGGAAAAATGGTTCAAATGGCTCTGAGCACTATGGGACTCAACTGCTGTGGTCATCAGTCCCCTAGAACTTAGAACTACTTAAACCTAACTAACCTAAGGACATCACATACACCCATGCCCGAGGCAGGATTCGAACCTGCGACCGTAGCAACAGCGCGGCTCCGGGGCTGGAGCGCCTAGAACCGCACGGCCACCGCGGCCGGCCCCTAAGGAAGGAATCCACCTTATATTACATGGTGTTACTCCGTGACTCGAAAATGGTGGCAAGACCGAAAATAGTTGCTTGCGAATAAATATTCATTGCAACAATTTCTGGTGACCCCGGATAGCCTTGCGCGTTAACCCGCCGCTTCCGGGATTCAGGGAGACGAGCCTGCCCCGGATTGAATCTGCCTCGCGAGTTAACGTTAACGCGCGGCGAGTCGGCCGGCCTGGAAGTGGATTTAGGCTATTTCTCACATCCAGTTAGGTAAATACCGGGCTTGTGCCCACGTCTCGCCTGAAACATTTAGAATACGTTCTCAAACTTGAACATGAGATTTATGTTCTAGAGAGCAGGCAGACGTGGTGCACAGACACGGGAAGCTTTCAGAGGTCCTACGAAGCTGTTCTTCAAATAAATCAGAATGTATTTATGTAAAGAGCAACACTATCAGCTTTACGTTCGATGTATAGTTACCTACTCAAGCTTTTTGAAAATATAGCGCAAGACCGTGTCAATAAAACTATAAAAATTAAGGCGTGAATGAAAATGCAACTTTCTCACTCTTAAGCCTTCCGTAGACGAGGCAGATGACGTGAACGCAAACGGGAAATGTAGCCTCACGAGCCACATCCCCGGCATCACATGGGACGCGCTGGTTAACGCGATTTTGCGACTGAAGTGGAAATTATCGGATGTATCTGGCTACCAAGCAACACAGATTCTTTACGAAAAGTGCGTAAAATTCCTTTAGCTCTATTAAAACGCCCATTTCCTTCCTTTATCGCCGGCCGGTGTGGCCGAGCGGTTCTAGGCGCTTCAGTCTGGAACCGCACGACCGTTACGGGCGCAGGTTCGAATCCTGCATCGGGCATGGATGTGTGTGATGTCTTTAGGTTAGTTAGGTATAAGTAGTTCTAAGTTCTAGGGGACTGGTGATCTCAGATGTTAAGTCCCATAGTGCTCAGAGCCATTTGAATCTTCCTTTATCTACAATATAGGTATTATTTTTTCCATGTAAATGTTCTAAGACAAAAGGAAAGCTCCATATCCAGTCAGTAACATCACCACCCACCACTTTATACTCGTACAGCTTCATGAAATAGGACAAACTAGAGAGAGAGAGAGAGAGAGAGAGAGAGAGAGAGAGAGAGAGAGAGAGAGAGGAGTACTTATATTTACATAACATCGAATATTACAGAAAATATTTAAGTTCATTTAATAAGAAATTCCCACAACATTTTAGACAGCGCGAAGAGGAAAAGAAAATTAGTACACACCAAGCCACTAAATGTTGTTTCGTGACTCGGGTCTTTTACCGTCTACACTGCGCTGCACTTCTACAACAGACGGCCTTGCATTTTGTTACGATCTTTTGTGCGCTTTAATGGCCGATATGTCTGCTGTTAACTGACATTCGTCTGGAACCGCGCGACCGCCACGGTCGCAGATTCGAATCCTGCCTCGTGCATGGATGTGTGTGATGTCCATAAGTTAGTTAGGTTTAAGTAGTTCTAAGTTCTAGGGGACTGATGACCACAGCAGTTAAGTCCCATAGTGCTCGGAGCCATTTGAACCATTTTTAACTGCCATTCAATTATAAGGAATCCTACTAAGAACGACGCTTTTTTATGAATATTCTAAGTTCCATAGCCTTAAAACTGTGAAGTTTCACAGAGCAAGCTATAATAGGAATATTCTTTAATTACCAGAATGACGTTCCCCGTCATTTTATTAAAACAAATCGCACCAATGACGGCGGTTTTCGTGAAATCTTCAATATGCGGTTGTTTAGAAACACCATATATTCATAGGATACAGGTTATAACGGAACACACCAAGTAGGGCTTCAACTGAAAACAAAAAATAGAATATGGCATCTTGCAAGATCCGCTTGCGACTTAGAGAGAGTTCTTGCCTCTTATTGGTTCAGCGCATCGTAGCACGTTGCCAAAACATCGCAGAAAGTACTTTGTGTTTCACTTGAGACACTGGGTCCTCAGGATGAAACATTACGAAGTGATGTCACAAAACTCGTCCAACTCCACGTCAACGTTAGCTAAATCGTCCTGTGTGAGGATAGCTTTAGGGATGATTATCGCGCCCTACACTGAATTCCTTATTTTATTGCCCTCGGGATACAGTAGTACAGCCAGTTCAGGTCTACCTTCCCACAAATTAGTGATTAATTTGAAACACAAATTTCATTAACCTTAACAATAAAACTTACATAAGTACACTGGCCAAAAAAACTCTTTGTATTTTAGGCTAACAAACTAGCCTCTAAATAAGCAAAACAGACCACTCACTCACATAAACAAAGTAACGTATAACGCTTTAATGCCAACTTCTAACAAGAATTCTACATGCAATTTATAAATATTTACGTTCACAGTTGACAGCAGTATCAATACATTGAAGGAAAGTTCTTGTCTCATTTCAACAGCCGGCCGGAGTGGCCGAGCTGATGACCTCAGAAGTTAAGTTCCATAGTGCTCAGAGCCATTTGAACAGTAACTTCAACAAACTGTGGCGGAATTGGCCGGCTGCCTCTCTCGAGAGCAGCTTCCAAATCGCCAGATAATTAGAGCTTCCGAATTATGCTCTTCAGCCCTGACGCGTAAGAGTACCTCTCTGTATTGCTGCAACACATCCATACTCTCAAGAACAGCAGCATTATTGCTGTTGTTCTGATAAGAGCCTTACACATAAGGCCCTGCTCACTTTGTCCAGACAGATGTTGACTGTATGCTAATGCACGCCGACGCTCGTGCTTAAACCCTACTTCGCCGTACCAGTAGCGGCGCCTAACGGCAACTCATGACACTAACACTACTAACAACGCAAATCACGCAGCACTCAGTTTGAACATCATTCCCATAAAGTTCGGCACCTGTACGGTAAATACTTTTCCGTCTATGCTGGCTCCAGTAGCGAAAGTTTATCACCAACCTGTATACGTGGCTGACGTCCTGGATCTCCCGATAGTCAACGGGAATTCAAAGGTGTTGTCGGTAACAGCCGTGGTTGAATTTCAGACTGGCAATGATAATTCAAACGGTCTCGTGTTCCCCCTGTCGCCGGAGTTACGTTTAATATCCCAGTTTTCTGCCCAGTATTGTTGCTTCGTTATGTGCAACGGGGGTGGTGGAGTAGGGACCGAGCGAGTTAGCCCAGTGATTATCACACTGGACTCGCATTCGGGAGGACGACGGTGCAAACCCGCGTCTCGCCATCCTGATTTACGTTTTCCGCGATTTCCCTAAATCACTTCAGTCAAATGCCGGGGAGAGGGCACGGCCGACTTCCTTCCACATCCTTCCATAATCCGATGGGACCAATGACCTCGTTGTTAGGACCCTCCCGCAAAACAACCAACCAACAAGGAGGGAGTATGATTTGTCTCTACCAGGTGCCCTCGTGTAGATCTTCAGACCACAGCAATTAGATCCCCAGCTGGAATACATTCCTCTTCTATCACATTTTTCGATGCTCGCAATTCTCATAACCACAATCCCGTTAAGTCCCTTCGCCCATACAAACAATGTGGTCCTGTTACAGCTGCAGCTGTTTATTATCGCAAATAGCAGCTCCCTTTATTCTTACGAATTCAAGTTCGTGTGTACAACAATGAAAGTGAGTCCTTTATGATTACCGTATGCTCAGCCTGGATCATGAGGGGTAGTCACAAAAATTCATCCATCAAGTGGAAAAACCAAGTAACTACGAAACATGGTGTTGGTCCTTCTCTCCATTTTCGCCCGTCAATGTGGCACATTTTTCCCAAAGTTGGATGACTTGGTGGAGATCTTGGCTGCTAAAGACTGCAGTTCGGTTGATCAGGAAACGTTCCACCTCGAAATCACCACGTTGTCATTCTATAAATGTTTGCCACGCAACGGTTTCTTCATCAAAGGAAAGAGTAAATAGTCACTGATTGCCATGTTAGAAGAGTACGGGGGCCGAAGCAAAATTCGATAGCCCAAAGAAACAAAACGTGAATGTGCAGCGCAGATTGAATTGATGTTATTTATGGAGCAGAAACATCCCCTTTGATATCCCCCGATCCTTGGTGTCCACAGCGTTCCATAACGTCGTTACACGATTTTGGTAATATCCTCCTGTGACACTTTGTCACTTGCGAGCTGAACATAAGGGGCGATCAAAAAGTTTCCGCTCATAGGCCGTACAGTACAATGTGTCCGCCCCGATAGCTGAGTGGTCAGCGTGACGGATTGCCGCCCTACTGGCCCGGGTTCGATTCCCGGCTGGGTCGGGGATTTTCTCCACTCAGGGACTGGATGTTGTGTTGGCTTCATCATCATTCCATCCCCATCCGGCGCGCAGGTCGCCCAATGTAGCGTCTAATGTAATAAGACCTGCACCAAGGCGGCCGGACCTGCCCCGCAAGGGGCCTCCACGGCCTCTGTGGCCGAGCGGTTCTAGGCTCTTCAGTCTGGAACCGCGCGACTGCTACGGTCGCAGGTTCGAATCCTGCTTCGGGCATGGATGGGTGTGATGTCCTTAGGTTAGTAAGGTGTAAGTAGTTCTAAGTTCTAGGGGACTGATGACCTTAGCAGTTAAGTCCCATAGTGCTCAGAGCCATTTGAACCATTTTTAAGGGGCCTCCCGGCCAATGACGCCAAACGCTCATTTCATTTCCACAGTGCAGGGTCGGTATGTCAGTTTGGCACAATCGCGGTGAGCATTGAGGAAATCATCCACATACACAACAGGTTGAAGATACCCGTCTGGTAAAATACTGAGCCCTGGTGCGTGAAGTGGTCCGTAATAGTCAGCAGCACGTCTCCAACCGACAGGGGGGTGCTGGGCACTTCAAGGTCTGTTTTAAGGGAGCGAAGGCGTGGTAGCCGCGGGGCGGGTGTTAGAGTGTCTCGCTCTTGACTTGGCGCAATTTCTACGTTGAGACATTTGCGAAATGGGGGTGTGCGTTATCATGAAACAGAAGCACTCCTTGTCCACAACTGTGTTTTTTCGACAGACATGCTGCTCCAAACACATTCTTCATTTTTCAATGAATGTTTACCTGTGTTTATCCTTCGGCAGCCAAGAAAAAAACAGCAGCAAATTGCCAGAGTTAACCTTTCCGCATTTACCGCACGCACGTCTGGAAGACCTACGTGTCGGTGCTTATATCCTGTCATCGGAGTCGCGGTACGTTTCACATTCGCTGCAGCAGCGCCCTCAAACCGAAAACCTTGGGTCGTCCAATATACCGGGTGATCAAAAAGTCAGTATAAATTTGAAAACTTAATAAACCACGTAATAATGTAGATAGAGAGGTGAAAATTGACACACATGCTTGGAATGACATGGGGTTTTATTAGAACCAAAAAAAGTTCACAAGATGTCCGACAGATGGCGCTGGACGGCAAAACGTCAGTGACTGCGCAATGCAATCGTGTATAAAAAGAGCTGTAATGGGAGAGAGAATCTTGCTGATGACACTGCCTTCCTTGCCCTTGCCCCCACCCTGTAGCGCTCCCAACACCTTCTCCAATCCCATCTTGACCGGTTCACCGCTTGGTGCAACCAGTGGTTGCTCTCCAAAACCCAGGCGATCATTGTAGGCAAAACCACCCCTTCCTTCCACCTCCTTGATTTCTATCTCACCGTCTATGGCCGTCCTGTCGCCCTCACTCCCACCCTTAAGTACCTTGGCGTCACCCTCGACCGTCGCCTCTCCTGGACTCCCCATCTCTGGACAATCCAAGCCAAGGCATGCTCCCGACTCTGTCTCCTCAAGCTCATTTCCGGCCGTACGTGGGGTCTGGACCCCTCCACCATCCTCCACACCTATAAATCCCTCATCCGCCCTATCCTTTGTTACGCCCATCCGGCCTGGATATCCGCTCCCCCTACCTTTTATAAATCCCTACAAATCCTTGAACGCCATGCTCTCCGCCTCGCCTATCACATCCGTCTCCACTCCCTCACGCGGATCCTATATGATCTCATCCCCTTCCCCCACCTCCTCCTTTTCCTTGAAAGGATACGGATCCTGTACACCTCCCGCAAATTCGATCCTCCTCATCTGCTTGCCTCACCCATCCTCTCCCACCCCCGCCCGCTGCCGCGCCTGTATTCCCACGTCCCATCTGGTCTCCATCTCTCCACCCTCCTTACCCTCTCCCAAGGTGGCTTCCGCCAGCTCCCCCTCCATGATGATGTCCACCTTCCCTCCATCTACCCCTCCTATCAAATTTGATCCTCCCCCCCACTTCCTGTGTCCTTTCCTTTAGGCACCCTCCCTCCCTTCTCTCTCCTTTTCCCCCCATCCACCTTCCTCCATCCCTCTTCTCCCGGGCTTCCCCTCCCCCTTCCTCCCTTCCCCTATCTCCTCTGCCCATGGCATCTCTGCTCTCCCCTCTCCCTCTTCCACCGCCCCACCTCCTCCTCTCTTGGCAGGTCCCCGGACTCGCACACGCTACGTGGACTTTCGCGCGCCGGACATCATCGCCATCAGTGTCTCGTGTGTGTCGTCGTGTTTAGTGTTCAGTGTTCACCGTCGCACTCCATCTTTCACCTGTGCCACCGCCATCTTCAGTGTTTGTGCGTCGTATCAACAGTTTGCAGTGTGGATTATCGTCGAGTGTGAACGGCTCTGTGTTTGTCTTTATGTGTGTACTGTTTTATTGCCCACCGTTCTGTAACTTATGTGTATTCTTACTGTTTTTTCTCATTTTGTATTCTATGGCTGAAGAGCAGCGTAGAGTGCTGCTGACAGCCTGCCTGTTGTACAGGTTTTAAACTAACAATAAAGTAAAAAAAAAAAAAAAGAGAGAGAGAATCAGATGCGCCAGCAGTCGCAGCATGTTGACGTTACCTGAAAAGGCGCTTTTAGTGAAGCTGTATTATCAGAATGGGGAATGTGCTAGTTCAGCGTTACGATTCTATCGCCATAGGAAGGGAATTGGAACGGGTAAAGGTCCGTTGACAAATGCAGCTGTGGCGAGAATGATTTCGAAGTTCGAAACCACGGGTCGTTTAGAAAATAGACCCCACAGTGGCCGACCGAGCACAAGGCGTAATGCTGCTGAGACAGTTCAGGAAGAAATGGAGACTGTAGCGGAGGGCATCTGCGGTGTGGGCGTTCCAAAAGATGGCGGTAGATGACGATTGGTTGAGTAACGTGTTGTGGACCGACGGAGCTCATTTCACGCTCCGAGGGTCTGTCAACGCTCACAATTGCAGAATTTGGGCTACCGAAAATCCTAGAACTGTCGTGGAAACTCCATTGCAGGACGAGAAAGTCACGGTATGGGTTGGATTTACCACACCTACTGTTATCGAGCCTTTTTTCTTCGAGGAAATGCGTGATTCTGGTTTTGTAACTGCTACCGTGACGGGTGAGAGCTACGCCGTTATGTTACAGAATCGCATCATCCCCAGCCTGGCTGATAAACACCTGCTGGAACGTATGATGTTTATGCAGGATGGCGCTCCACCCTGTATTGCTAGAAGCGTGAAACATCTCTTGCGCGCGTCGTTAGGTGATGATCATGTGCTCAACCGCCACTTTCGTCATGCTTGGCCTCCCAGGTCCCCAGACCTCAGTCCGTGCGATTATTAGCTTTGGGGTTACATGAAGTCGCAAGTGTATCGTGATCGACCGACATCTCTAGGGATGCTGAAAGACAACATCCGACGCCAATGCCTCACCATAACTCCGGACATGCTTTACAGTGCTGTTCACAACATTATTCCTCGCCTACAGCTATTGTTGAGGAATGACGGTGGACATATTGTGCAAATCCTGTAAAGAACATCATCTTTGCTTTGTCTCACTTTGTTGTGCTAATTATTGCTATTCTGATCAGATGAAGTACCATCTGTCGGACATTTTTTGAACTTTTGTATGTTGTTGGTTCTAATAAAACCCCATGTCATTCCAAGCATGTGTGTCAATTTGTACCTCTCTATCTACATTATTCCGTGATTTATTCAGTTTTCAAATTTATACTGACTTTTTGATCACCCGGTATGTTAGCATTATGGCAGTCCCAAAAGACACTCAGCATAGATTTGTTCATTATGGATTTGTCTTCGCCTTTTGGCGCGATAGTGTTCCGACTACCTACTTTCCTCCCTTCTCTCGTGGTCACAGCAATCGTCCGCGGCGATTAGGCGGCTAAAGAAGTCATCTGGATTGGTCCGATACAGATCGAACACCTCCCTGCTGCCTCAGTTCAACTGGGTCTTTGAGTGGATGAGAGGAGTGTACGATATATCGCACAGGATAGAATTGATCCAGGACTGTTACCTTTTCCACTGTCGCCTCGAGCACTCTACGCCAGTCATTAAGTTCAGACCCTCACTTCTCTTGAGATTCCCAATTCTTCAGGAACATGATCTTCCTCTTCGTTCTTCGTCATCCGGACTTCGTGCACTAAGCTGGAAGAACAGTTCTAACTAAACAGCGTCATATGATGGGGCATTGTTGCCGGACACGTCCAGCTCAGCAGCGATTGTTGCAGCGTTGCTTCTCTTCAAATCCACAAAACAAATTACTACACGATACTCCACTTTGTGAAAGGGCTTTGCCATTTTGTTTTGGATACTGTATCGGTGTGCGGGAATTCCAGTGTGCACAACGACCGCTGATGTGTACCTGTAAACAACAATAAATTATTTGTGTAACTTTATTTTATCTATAAATCGCAACTTTGACTGTCCCTCATATACAGGCTCTGCTTCCTAAATGTGATCTGTCATATCGCCTTCCGTCTAGCTCTCTCCGAGACTGAACTTACGCAACCATTAAAGTTCTGATGTAAGGGAAAAGAGCGTGAAGGATGGCCTGACAAGGATACGACTGGACCTGGCGTCTGACGGATTACGTAATCTGGTAGAGGCCTTGGTCGTATCAAAAATCCGGCAACGGTGACCTCGTTATCAGACATCCGCGTAGTCCCGTGCAGGGTCAGGCCAGAGGCCGCGTAGCGTGACTGCTCCTCTCTGTACGGAGGGTGTGATGATCAATGGAAGCGTTATACAAGTGTGCGCTGCTTTGCTGTCACGAGATGCATTTAGTATGGAGGCTCTCCAGAGGCAAATACTTACCGAAAGTGTTTCGCTTACGGCACTCCCCTTCCGCCGTATTCAAGTAAATGGAAAAATCAACAGTGACCAAAGCTATCTTCACCGACGAGAACAGACTTTACACCGTCGACCAAACAGTTAGGATATTGGTTCTATTCCCGCCGTATGAGGGACGTCAGCACTGTAATTACGGTGGCATCTCGACCTAAGAACTGTAACAACAGTTGTGCATCAGTTGTGACAAATCGCAGTGGAGCAGCATCTCTAAATCAAACGTTCAAGACATTCCCCAGACTGGTTGGAAGTAGAGAAAAGTTCGTCTCGCATACCGTGGCCTCCGAACAAAAACAAACGACACGTGAATATCTGCCGCGATTTGACTGATAAAGAAAACAAGGACATTTTCTTCTGGAAAAGATCATCACAGGTGACGAGACTTTGTGTTACCAGTACGAACCTACCGCAAAACGACAATGTGCAGAAATTCACATGAAGAGTCAGCTCTTTGACAACATAACAGACATTCAAGCCTACGTGACTCGCGTATTTAACAACAGTTCAAAGATGGTCTTTTCTGACAGTTTCACGTGGTTGTATGAACTTTCCCGCGCGTTGCGCTCGAATGGAGGTAGATACAACATCTCCAGCACTGAAGCCACCATCTGTAACGCCTTTAATTAGTGGTAAAAGTAATTGCAGTGACATACACTTAACAAAGAATATTTATCACAAGGAGTGTATTGAAAGTTCATATTTCTCAGAGACACGTAAAGATTCCATGAACTGCTATACAGGGTGTTACGAAAAGGTACGGCCAAACTTTCAGGAAACATTCCTCACACACAAATAAAGAAAAGATGTTATGTGGACATGTGTCCGGAAACGCTTAATTTCCATGTTAGAGCTCATTTTAGTTTCGTCAGTATGTACTGTACTTCCTCGATTCACCGCCATGATTTCATACGAGATACTCTACCTGTGCTGATAGAACATGTGCCCTTACAAGTACGACACAACATGTGGTTCATGCACGATGTAGCTCCTGCACATTTCAGTCGAAGTGTTCGTACGCTTCTCAATAACAGATTCGGTGACCGATGGTTTGGTAGAGGCGGACCAGTTCCATGGCCTCCACGCTCTCCTGACCTCAACCCTCTTGACTTCTATTTATGGGGGCATTTGAAAGCTCTCGTCTACGCAACCCCGGTACCAAATGTATAGACTCTTCGTGCTCGTATTGTGGACGGCTGTGATACAATACGCCATTCTCCAGGGCTGCATCAGCGCATCAGGGATTCCATGCGACGGAGGGTGGATGCATGTATCCTCGTTAACGGAGGACATTTTGAACATTTCCTGTAACAAATTGTTTGAAGTCACGCTAGTACGTTCTGTAGCTGCGTGTTTCCATTCCATGATTAATGTGATTTGAAGAGAAGTAACAAAATGAGCTCTAACATGGAAAGTAATCGTTTCCGGACACATGTCCACATAACATATTTTCTTTCTTTGTGTGTGAGGAATGTTTCCTGAAAGTTTGGCCGTACCTTTTTGTAACACCCTGTATAAAGAAAAGACGGCATGTGATATTTGTCTTATCGCTTGCCTTTTTATTCTTGTTGCCTAGCTATTGTCTTGCGCTCGTGGTTCTGCATGTCATTCGATGTAAGAGGTTTGCTGCCTATTCATATCAGTTGAATTTCCGTTAAGTAATAATTATTGGTGTTGAGTTTAAAAAAATTGTTCTTGTTGTGAAACGGAAACCTTTTGCTCTCCTTACCTATTAAGTATATGTGGCCAATGCTCTGTATGGGTGGAAGCTCGTGTGGAATTTTATTTTAATTTTCAAACGTAGCTTGAAGTTAGTTTTTTTTTTTTTTTCATTTCTCGCACTCTACATTCTGAACAACTTACATTTTAAAGTTATTTAGCAAGTCCGATTTTCAGTTAACACACTATATTTGATTGTTGAAAACTTATCTTCGCATAAAATCACACTAGCAGGAGTCTGAGTTTACTTTGGCTTAAGCCTGACGAAGTAATATTTCATAATTAAAAGAAGCAAGAAAGAAGAATATTACATACACACCACAGATGATTTTTCCTGTCAGTAAAATATATCTATGATCTCAGAATAATACTTCCTAATATCACGATATTTTAACTTTATGTAATATTTGAATTATTAAATGTAGGAAGAGAAGTTCATAATAATATTAAGAAATATTTATTCTTGTTTCCCCAATAATTGCTTCCTGTTATAAAATCAGGCAGTCTAGTTTACATCTTTTCTCACTCAGTGCGCTATGAAAACGGAATCACACATTGTCGACGTGTTGCAAGTACTTTTAAATTAAATGAGTGCTTTCGTATATCTTCTTGCGTCGTAGCACAGACTATACGAGTATATATATAAAATCTGAACGTTTGTCTATTTCTATCCATTATTTTGACTAAAGTGCTGAGGAGAAAGAGTAAATGTCTTTATGTGTTGCGGCTGCTCAGATCGTTCCCGTGCAAAACAGAAAAGGTAGTCTTGATTCTACAAGGAATTTGCGGCTGAGTTAGGCCCTCTTTTAACCATAATAGACCATAGATCACACGAACAAAAAACTATGCCTAATAGTTTGAGCAAATCACAGGTCACACCCACCTACAGGAAAGATAGCAGAATTGATCGACAGCACTACCATCCACTTTTAATGACAGCCATCTGTTGTAGAATCGTACAACATATTCTCAGCTCAAACGTAATGCTGCGCCACGAACAGGATGACTTGCACCATGGCAATCGGGTTGGATCCCAAAACGCTGATCATGCGAAACGCAACTAACGATTGTCTCGTATCCAATCCTGAATATCGTCGAGGCAGGATATCTGGTAGATACAGTATATTTTGACGTCCGAATAGCATTTGACTCAGTGCCTCATCAACGCTTATTAACTCTCTGTCTTCATATAGGACATGAAACGAAATTCATAACTGGGTCGAAGATGTGTTCGTAGGAAGGATGCAGGTTAGCTCGGCTGAAGACGAAGCAATGTGTAACTTCAGGAGTACTCCAGAGAAGCGTGCTGGGGTTCTTCGCTGTTTGTGGTATTAATATGCTGGTAAACAATAATAATCTCAGACTTTTCGCAGATGATGTACTTTCCGAAAAATACCGCACAAATATTGAATTATATCTTCACAAGATTTTAATGGTTCAATTGGCTCTGAGCACTATGGGACTTAACTTCTGAGGTCATCAGTCCCCTCGAACTTAGAACTACTTAAACCTAACTAACCTAAGGACATCACACACATCCATGCCCGAGGCAGGATTCGAACCTGCGGCCGCAGCGGTCGCGCGTTTCCAGACTGTAGCGCCTAGAACCGCTCGGCCACAAGATTTTAAAGTGCTGCAGAATTTGGCAAACTGCTTAAAATGTTCAGAAGTGTAAAACTGTACGAAAAACGGGAAAGAGGTATTATCCTATGCTACAATATCAAAGAGTCACAATTACATTCGGTCAGTTGGTGAAAACCAGCAGAAAAATGATACTGTCGGAGTACAAAAAGGCGAATGTATTCCTCTTTAGTAGGCTCTGGCAGAAAAATGGGGAACCAGCAGCCTCATTCCGCCTTCCTCGCCAAAAATTTTGGCATGCGAACATATTCGCGAACACAGAATATTCTAGATCCTTTTATCCAGTCTCTCACTGTTGTTAATCCGCAGCTCGTGGTCTAGTGGCCTCTGGATCACGTAGTCCCAGGTTCGATTCCCTGTCGGATCGTGGTTTTTATCCGCCCGGGGACTGGGTGTTTGTGTTGTCCTCGTCATTTTATCATCATTCGGAAAAGTGGTGAGACTGGACAGTGACAAGATTGGGACTTTGTACGGGCGCTGATAACCACGCAGTTGAGCGCCCCACAAACCGAATATAATCTTTGTAGTTACGCCTTCATACTCGGCGTCTCCCTCTACATCTACATCCATACTCCGCAAGCCACCTGACGGTGTGTGGCGGAGGGTACCTTGAGTACCTCTATCGGTTCTCCCTTCTATTCCAGTCTCGTATTGTTCGTGGAAACAAGGATTGTCGGTATGCCTCTGTGTGGGCTCTAATCTCTCTGATTTTATCCTCATGGTCTCTTCGCGAGATATACGTAGGAGGGAGCAATATACTGCTTGACTCTTCGGTGAAGGTATGTTCTCGAAACTTTGACAAAAGCCCGTACCGAGCTACTGAGCGTCTCTCCTGCAGAGTCTTCCACTGGAGTTTATCTATCATCTCCGTAACGCTTTCGCGATTACTAAATGATCCTGTAACGAAGCGCGCTGCTTTCCGTTGGATCTTCTCTATATCTTCTATCAACCCTATCTGGTACGGATCCCACACTGCTGAGCAGTATTCTCATCAACACTGTCCGGATGTGTGTCTCCCATTGCCTCGATGTGTCTCTCCCACTGTCTCGTTTTTTCTCCCACTGATTTACAGTATATCCCACTGGCACTGTCGCTGCTACACTCTTTCTGCACAAAAAGCTCGAACATGTTAGCACGCCAAAATTTTTGGTGGAGAAGGCGGATGACGGAGGCAACTGGTTTCCATCTTTACTGTCAGTCTTTTAAAGAGAAACGTATCTGCCTTATCTGTGATCCGCCAGGAGTATTTTTCAGCTGGTTCCCTTCTTTTCCCTGCTGCAGCAGGGTGTGCTGCCCATATGAAACCTATTGCATAGGTCAGTTAACTTTGAAAATTTTAGTTACGTACCTAGACGTATGAAACGTCCCCTTCGAACAATTATACATGACTGTGTTTAAACTGACACACAATACTTTTAGCGCAACGTAATCTGACTTTCAATAATCCCTATAAAAGAATGTCTCTGGCTAACAATAACCTGTACCTTTCATGAATCACTTACCTCACAAAAATCTTCGTTACTCGAACTACTGCATAACAGCGAGCGCCACTACTGCCAGCTAAATAAAAGATTCAAACTACTGAAGTCACTAACTACTAATAGGCATAGTTAGCAAATTAAAGATTTTGATAGAGAACAAACAATGTATTTACCTCAATAGTGTTCAAAAGTCATAATGTATATAGCAGTTCATGACATCCTGTCTTACAAATTTCAGAACTCCGCCATCTCTCTCCCCACATCCACCACTGCTGGCGGCTCACCTCCAACTGCGCAACGCTAGGCGCTGTTAACATCCAGCTGCCCAACACTACAATGTCAGACAACAATGCAAACTAGCCACAGACTGCACGCAGCACAGCCAGTGATTTTCATACAGAGCGCTACGTGGTGTTACCAATAAGAAAACCTAAATAGCCTACTTACACATATTTATAGACTTTGATACATGTAAACAACAAATAAACACGCATAATATAAGGTAAACAAAACATCGTGTGGTTTACATTTCTTTTGGATACTTCGCTCATCGATCGCAATTCATCTAAAAGGCCCCGTTTGATTTGTATCTTAAGGGTAAAAATGTCGTTAGAAATATTTTACTGAAATTTCAGTCTTTCGAGTTTTACGTAATTTCAAGTTCTTGGCATGTTAAGAGACTTTTTAGCTTATTTTCTGTCACTGCATACCACTCTTTGCATATTTATATAGGCGTGAACTGCCCATTAGGCAGAGACAGCGTGTCATAGTTTACTGGCGAAAAAAATGCTGACTAGAAACACAGTTCAGTTACTATAGAACTCTTGCCATGTATTCACTATACCAGTTAAAGCTACGTTTACGCCTCAAACTGGATATTGTGTGCGTATTTTATGTGCGTAAGTGCGGTAACTTTGAACGTTTGTATCTCGGTAACGGGCTATAATATCGAAAAAAATTTCAGGGTTACCCGAGATCATCATCTTAAGGACATACGGTAAAAATTTCGACTATCTGCCACGAAATGAAATGAAATTATAGAAGTGGCCATCCCCACGATTTGTACTTTCGTCCCCAAAAAACCATAATGTTTCGTGGTTTTGCCAGGAACCGCCCATAAACAAACGATGCTTTTGTAAACTGCCTACCTTCCATCCTATACCACACCTAACGCAAAAGAACCATCCAGCCTGGGCTGGAGGAACGGTGTAATGCTTTAATTTTGACCCTTAACTGTAGAATAACTAAAATATCCCCATTCTTCCGATAGATATACTAACGGTCGTTAGGCCAAGGGCTATCCAAAACGCTTTGAGTGTAACAATTTGTTGCGATATGAAATAGAATCATCAAATAGGCTCAGTCGCAGGTACTTCAGATGATAGCCTGATTCATTGATTGGATACTGTGAAAATGCTGTCACTCTGCAAGAGAGAGAGTGCCCACAAAACATTCGTGCCGCCGGAAACAGAATATTGCTTAAGTGTGTGGGACGCGTACCAAGTAGGACTAAGAGGGTATATAGAGCGTAAACATGGTCACATGTTTGTTTGACCCGTGAGAGTGTTTCACAGAGATGCTGAAGAATCTGAACTGGCAGACTCATGAAGATAAATGTAAACCGTCCGTGGTAAACCTACTTACAAAGTTTCAAGAACCTGCTTTGAGTGACGTCTAGTATAATATTACAGTCTCCTTACGTATCGCTCCCTAAAGGGCCACAAAGACGAGATCATACTATTTACTGTACACGAATCCGTTTAATCAGCCATTCTTCCCGCGCTCCGTACTTGAATAGAAAGGCAAAAAGCCCTAATAGTTGGTAAAATTGGAAGTACCCTCTGCCACGCATTTCTGTTGTTCGCAGAATATTGTAGAAGTACTGTTACGTCGGAGTAGAGGAGCCAGAAGGAATTCAGATCCTTGATGGTAGATTTTTAACTAGCTCATTTTTCAGTTAGTTCAGTCATCATACATTCAGGTGTTTGGAAAAAAGCATACGTATTTTTTCGGAAAGTATTGCCTCGCACTCCTTTCATACGGAACCTGAAGAGAACAGCAATAAAACGTTTTCTCTATATAGTCCACAATGCCTTCAAAAGTATTCATTTATATGTAGCGTGCAGTTTCGAAGGCAGGTAGATTCGATAAATGGAGAAATATAGAACGTTTCATCCCAAAGCAACGCTTATGTCATACAAAAAAGTGCGTAACTTACAACACTGCATTCTCTCGGAACTCTACTAACGATTCCAGCGTCAAGCGCTCTTTCAGTACATTTTGAACATTGGTGAAGCAAGAATGGTTTGGAGTTCGAGTGCGGATTCATATTCTCAAATTCCTCTGTAGTATGGTAGCCAAAGGCTACTTACTCGTCCACCGATAGCACTACTTACATAATTCAGACTGCTAAATTTAAGATGCACAGTTATACAAACGAGTAACGGAATACAACGAAATGCTCAAAACTATAGCCGTAACTTCCTGCACAAAGTCTGAAGCAAAGCAGATACCTAAATATAAAGTTTTAAGATGTGTCGCGAGTCTGTTGAAAATTGAATATGCAAAATAGTGCCCACTTTTTCTTACAGTTCTTAAGGAAGTGTTATCAAAGTGCAAATTGTATTTCCGTCTAGTATTCGTATTCAGTATACTTCCTTCCAAGAGTCCTGCGGGACCGACAGCTGCCGCCATACACTGTTGCCAGGGGATGCAGAAACTAGTGCCGTTTACACGATTCCACAGAGTTCTGCGATTCACCACTAGATGGCAATAGCTTCGTCTTTGTGGCATCGAGGGACCTTAATTTATCGTAGTTTATCCCATTTTCTGAAAATTTTTACAACTTGCATTGACAAACCTTTCTCGTGAATCGGTCTATTAGAGAGAACCGTATCAAAATCTCGCTACAAGAGAGGCATTGCGAATCAGGAGAGGTTTACCATGGAAATTTCGAATGTGTGTTCCGGAAAGCATCGGGAAACATATTACTTCTCCCCACGTATGTCTCGCCTAATGTTCCTAAGATAGCCTGGACTTACTGGTAGAAACGCAGCGGGGGACTTTCATTTCTACGTCTGTAGAAGATCACAGATAGAATGACATGGATAGATAGGGAAAGAAGACAAAAGTTCGTTATGTAAATATTTGACGATTTCCAGAATGAGATTTTCACTTTGCGGTGGAGTGTGCGCTGATATGAACTTCCTGGCAGATTAAAACTGTGTGCCGGACCGAGATTTCAACTTGGGACCTTTGCCTTTCGCGGGCAAGTGCTCTACCAACTAAGCTACCCAAGCACGACTCACGTCCCGTCCTCACAGCGTTACTTCCGCCAGTACCTCGTCTCCTACCTTCCAAACTTTACAGAAGCTCTCCTGCGAACTATGCAGGACTAGCACTCCTGAAAGAAAGGATATTACGGAGACATGTCTTAGCCACAGCCTAGGGGATGTTTCCAGAATGAGATTTTGACTCTGCAGCGGAGTGTGAGGTAAGTGATTCATGAAAGGTATAGGTTACTGTTAGTCAGGGCCATTCTTTTGTGGGGATTATTGAAAGTCAGATTGCGCTGTGCTAATTGTGTGTCAGGTTAGTGATGATCAGAATAAGTAAAGAGAAAACTGTCTGAGTACGTTGAGATTCGCTCAGCTGTTTGAAAAACTAATAACGTAGAGGTTTTCCAGCGCTGTCATTTATAATTTTTTTCTAAGGAGATGTTTGATACTTTAACTTTCATTTGTGAAAAGCGTAATGAGAAAAATGTTTCACAATGAAATTTGTTTGGTTCTTTGTTAACAGTTTTTTATCCATTTTTTACTTTAAAACTAAGTGGCCACTTTGCCCACTCATGTCGGCAAAGTGGCCACGTTGCCACTCTGTGGAAATTGAATTGTTTAAAGTTCTTAATTTGATGGTCACCATGTTAAATTATTTGGTATTATATTTTAATAGTTGTAGATTGTAGTCAGTCGTTTCTGAGCATTTCTATCGATTGCTACACTTTGCCTGGCTCTCTCCTATACTCAAAGCACATGTTTTATGTGTTAAATGAAAATAGCTAATTATTTAAACAGTGGGATCGTAAAAAGTGGAAGCATTCCGCCTTGTTACGTTTCAGACGTACAGAGTAGTGACAAACGTGCACAGTTTTTAGAAGCTTTAATGTGATTCTGTCTGTTTTAATTATTCGGGAGTTGACCGTCTGGTTTTAAACTTTCTTTGCTTTTTGCGTTTAATTTGATTGGGAAACCATTGAGATAGAACTTGACATATACATGGATGGACATGAGAAATGAAAGGTTGCAATAAATTTTTCATCTGTGATTATTACTTTACGTATGAAATATTCTGTTGCAGATTAATAAAAAGGAATTTCTTTGAATATTCCAAAATAAAGATTCAAGTTTTACTTTTATTCAAGTACTAAAGCTGTTTGTGCAAGAATGAAAATATTATTGTCCATCGAACTTAGCAAACATTTTCACGTTGCAGTGGACTTTTGTTTAACTGGATATACCCCGACTAGCTTTGAAGCATAAGACTATCTTTACTATATGAAAATGTTTTCTTTTTTTATATAATGCTAAGCTTTCATGAAAATTATCCGCTTTTAAATACACTTTACGACATGTTCAGAATTTATCACTTTTTTTGAATGAAAATTTACAAAAGCTGCAGCTTGTATCCACCTGTAAATGCACAAGATAAAATCTATCTCTTTTTATTCTGCCTCTGGAGTGCTGTGAAAAGAAACACTTTATTATTTTCCTTCACCTCTATCTGCACCCTTTTTAGGATGTGGTCGCTATTGCGATCGTATATTTAAATCTGCCGCAGCTGCAGCACCGCACCGCCAGCGATATCCAATAAAACGCTGAAATTTCTTAAATAAAATGGGTAATGTCCGGTGCGAACTTTGCAGTAATTGTGACAAACAGATTTTACTAGATAAATATATTTTAACAGAAACAATTAAAATCTTTACACAACTTTTACAAGCCTAGCAACAAATGGCGTCGATCATCGACTTATGACAAATTAAGACTACTTAAGAGCCTAATGCAACGTCACGGGTTCCTCTCCCATTCAGTCCGTGCAGAAGACAAGCGATTCTGTTACAGTATATTGCATATTTATATCTTAACTAATTCTTGTACAGTCTTTGTCATTTTTAATACATATCGCCGCAGATAGTATTTCACGCTCTTTGAATAATCATTTATAACAGCAAAATTCATAATTATCTTTTTCCTCACAAAATTAAGTGTCCTTTTGAAATTTAATTAACAGAAATACATATAAATTATTTGTTACAGTGAGCATTAACATCGAAATGTTCTTTTAACTTTCACCTTGGATGCGTGCTGCCAGAGAACGTTACCCCTCCCCCTTTAACAAGGCGCACTGCGACCGGAGTTGCCCTCGCTGAGCCCGGTGTACTGGCGGCCGCGGTCAGTGGCCTTGCAGCGGAACGCCGGGTGGGAACGCAGGAAGTGACGGTGGCACAGGCGGCCGTGTCGTAATCCACCTGGGTGCCGGGGGCGACACTTACAGAGTGGGCCAAACACTCCCAACAGACAAAACCGCCTCACTCACTAGGTGGTCGCACTGTAGCAGAAACACACACTGTGTTGAGATCACTGCAGGAAAACGCTATACCTTTTTGACACACTATCGAACGATGCGGCCGTGTCGAATATATCCGACGAGATGATAAATAGATTGGAACGTGACTGCTCGGACGACAAAGCGAATCAAATTTGAGTTTGTGCAATAAGACAAATATGTCTCTTTCTAATTAGCTCCATTCGAGTCTAACTTTTTTTTTTTTTCAGGCGACTACTGGGTGGCTATAATTAAAGTGCAGTTATAGTCTGTCTGTAAACTCAAGAGCGAGCAGTGCTTTTGGTGGGGGAAGCGACCTTTCCCAGAAGAACCCTGCCACTGGCCTACAGGGGCACCCAAAATCAGTTGCCCGTTACCTGCCTAGCGGTGTAGATCAGCGAGCAGTGATACACGTCGTTCTGTTCGTGGGATCTTAATTGCCAGTGTCATACAGTTAATTTTGTATGCTTACTGATATACTTCGGTATCCGGAAGTGATGGATAATCGCCCTGCATTGCAAGAAAACGTGCAGAATATGGAGAAGAGGAGGTATTTATGG
This sequence comes from Schistocerca cancellata, assembly GCF_023864275.1. Taxonomy (NCBI): domain Eukaryota; kingdom Metazoa; phylum Arthropoda; class Insecta; order Orthoptera; family Acrididae; genus Schistocerca; species Schistocerca cancellata. The sequence goes on along the minus strand of NC_064627.1, from coordinate 136,062,319 downwards.
AGTAACGAGCGTTCGATTGTCTGTAATGTTACAACATCATGTGTTAAAGAGGCGGCACAAAAGAACTGTGGGCTAATATTACCAGTCCCAATCAGAGGGCTGCAATTTATGCAAACGTCAGCCTCGCCACAATAGAACGCATAAGGAAGAAACGCGTGGTTTACTGGAACCGCCACGAAGGAAAACTGATAATTTTGGGAGGAAACTCTTCGTTATAGGCAGTTTCACAAAATCGGTCATTCGACAAACGATGGAGGACTTTCACATAAACAAAAAAATAATGACGACATTATGGACATTGCTTACTGCCGTAAAAAAAAAAAAAAAAAAAAATCTGTTTTCTTTGACAGAAAGATGTTTTACGTAAGACACAGCGTAAAATGGGATTTACCTGGAAATTTCTAGCTTTTAATAGAAACATAAAGTAAGAACAAGCCTTAAATTCTACAGATTGATTGCACCATACGGGGTTCGTTTTGCGAATAGCAGTAGCGGGTACATACATTCACATGAACAGGCATTCGGTTCTGTATTTGTAGCAGAATCCTGACTTCCGTTCCTACATTAATATTACTTACTCTATAATGTTGTGTTTCGGAAGAAGCTATCGTCTTTTGGATTCATTATGGTCTTAACGCATTTGTCTAAAAATAAACGCTGCCAGGACGTACCTGTACACGGCGTCGACAAAGATTTAAAACGCGCGCCGCGGCAGGACCGGTACTAAGTTGTGAAACAGCCTGTAGAAGCGCCTCGTGACGTAGCTGGGTAGGCAGAGTGGGGACTCGCTCGCTCGCTCTTCAGTTTACCGACAGACTATACTCACCGAGGTCCAGTGTGGCTTGTAATTATCGTATGGCAGCGAAACTTAGTAGACATACTAATGCGTTAATGCGGAACGCTCGAAAAAAATAGTTCAAATTTTCACCACCAGGTGTAAATCTGGCGCTGCACGTTGTATGTCGGTATTGCACTCACGCTATTATTTGACGAGCCATGACGTGAGTGAACAGTATGGCTACCGAGGAGAGCGACGGTACGCTGTCAGTGAAAATGTGCTGCATTGAGTGTACATCGCCAACCGAAAGGTGTGCGGGGAGGCCCGGTGTCATTTAATGGTTTGCAGATGATGATAATGATTAAATTCCAAAACACGGGTGAGCTTACTGTGACACCTGGAAGAGGACGGAGTCCTGTCCCATTGACCAGCCGCGGTGGCCGAGCGGTTCTAGGCGCTTCAGTCCGGAACTACGCGGCTGCTACGGTCGCAGGTTCGAATCCTGCCTCGGGCAAGGATGTGTGTGATGTCCTTACGTTAGTTAGGTTTAAGTAGTTCTAAGTTTAGGGGACTGATGACCTCAGATGTTAAGTCCCATAGTGCTTAGAGCCATTTCAACCATTTTTCCTGTCCCAGTGGAAGTTGTTAACGAGGTTGCTGTCGCTGTAACTGACCATAAACCTCATGCCCCGACTAGTGTTAATTGTCTGTCCCATGGTAAACAAGTAAAGAAAGTTCTGGGGTCTGTTTTACTCTGGTAGCTGTACAAGATCCAGACGGTGCAGCAACTGAAACCTAATGATCCACAGCAACGTCCTGAATTTGCTCTTCATTTCTGGTACGGATTGAAGTTGATGACATGTGACTGGGCAATATTCTATAGAGTCACGAGGCACATTTTTCGCTATAGTGAATACACAGAGTGCAGAATTTGGTTTACTTTTAGACAGTGTGCTGTGCGTGAAGAGCCATTGCTCTCGCCGTATGTGATTCTGTGTGGTGGATTCACAAGCACTTTTAATCTCGGTCCGTTCTTCTTTGAATACAATGCACCACGGGATTGGTTAGGTGTACTGTGACATCTGTACGTCATGCAAACCTCCTTGTACAGTGCGATTCCTAGTTTGGAAGAGCGCAACTCTGTGGAAAACCCTGTTTTCGTGCAAGGTAACATCTCTTTTTGCCCACCAAGGGAAAAAATGGCTCTAAGCACTATGGGAATTAACATATGAGGTCATCAGTCCCCTATACTTAGAACTACGTAAACTTACCTAACCTAAGGACATCACACACATCCATGCCCGAGGCCGGATTGGAACGTGCGACCGTAGCAGCCGCGTGGTTCCGGACTGAAGCGCCGAGAACCGCTCGGCCACAGCGGCCGGCACCAAGGCAACCTTCCACGATTGTGTTACCTCCAGTGGTTTTCCAGACCTGGCCTGCAAGACCTCCTGACCTGAATCCATGTGACGTTTTGCTCTGAGTATAAAAGAACGCATTCACGGGGGCACATTCGGTCTCTCCCTAATCTAAAGGCCAGTATACAGTAACATGTTGCTCAGATTTCACCACAACTGCTCATGTCACGATCTTAACCCGATACATATGAATACATTTTTATACATCTTTCTTGCAATCACTGCGCCCGATTTGCACCTGGTGGCCAAAATTAGAACTAATTTTTTTAGTGGAAACCTGTTCTGGATTATCGCTTTAAAATATGACAAAGTTTCGCTGCCATACGATAATTATAGCCCACAGTCTACCTCTGTGAGTAATTGCATTTTAAAACAGAATAGAAAGCCTCGAACATCGTATCAGATTTCGATTTCCAAAAGAATAACGTAATCGAATACTTCAAGTACTTACGAAAAAAAATTTACAGTGGCCTCACATGAAATACGTCTTTAGATACGAATGGTAACATGGTGAATCCAAAATGTAAGAAACATTTAACAAAGGTATTCAGTACTATAGCAATGGGTCAATGTACAAGTGTAATATTGGCAGTCAAGCATACAAGTACGATCCAGAAGGTCGCAAGGGAAAATATCTATGATGAAAACAAGGATTTTATATAATTCAGATATTTTCTTTACTTCGTGCACGAGAAAAATGTTATGTATATACAAAGAATCATTGTGATGATAACAACTGTTTTTCACTATTTTATTCTTAATTTACGACATTGTTGCATCATACTTTGTGCTTGTATTGTCTTTGATTGTATGATCTTTCACTTAACTTTGTGGCGTATTTGATCGTACTTGTTATTTCACTGCTGTCAATTGGACCATTGCTATAGTCCTGAATACTTAGAAATGTTTCTTACGTAGTGTCATCCACATCTAAAGATAGCCTTGCCATATCTCCTACGATGAGGCAATAATTGTGGATAAGAATGTAGCATCGTCAGAAGACTGTAGCGAACTACAGGAAGATGTAAAGATGATCGACCATTGGTACAGGGACTGCAAGTTGATTCTAAACTTAAATGTGACGTAGTTTCTGATGAAACACATGAAGATGCCACAAGTCTGTTTGCCGAAATATCGTGGAGAATTTACGTGACGCGAACGGATACCTGAGAATTCTACAAGTTTAGAAACACGCCAGGAAAACATTGGATCGCACTGGAAACAGTAGCTACCACAAAATACCTAGGAATGACCCTCCGAAGCGACATAAAGTAGAATGAACACACAATATAAACTGTGGGAAAAGCAAATGTCAGGGAGAATTCTAAGCAAATGTAATTCATCTGCAAAAGAAGAGACTTACAAAATACTTGTTCGACTGATTGAGTAGTGTTCATTAGTCTGGGATCCTTACCAAGTAGGATCAACAGAAGAGATTAAGAGAGCATCTACGAGCGGCGCGTTTCGTCACGGGATGGTTTATCCGGCACGAGAGCGTCTCAACAAACTCCAGCGGCAGTCACTAAAAGAGGCGTTGTGTATCGCGGAGGGGTTTATAATTGAATTCCGAAAGAGTGCGATCGGGAAAGCTTAGGTAACACAATTACTTCCTGCCATAAATGTCTCACGAAATGACCACCGTGAGAAAGTGCGAGAAATTAAAGTTAAAAAAGAAGTTTTTCGACAAACGTTTTTCTCAGGCGTCATTCGCTAATGTAAAGTGGAAGATGGGATTGCGGATGGATGACCGAACAGTCATGCCCAGTGGTGAGGCAGAATATGGCTACCGCTTCTGTTCTTAGTCCATCGGGCACTACGGAGTCGTCTATAAGGTTTTTCCAGATCTTCCCCTCACATGAAGTTTTATTAAATTGTTTCTTCTAGAAATTTGTTGTTAATAATGCGTTTCACTGCAAAATACATATTAATTTTTCAAGTCTGTTTAATTTTTGTGCCCTTTCTGACTAGAAAATTTGCTTTTTCATTACTATCCAAGCCACAGTGACATATATCATCCGAACTGAAATTTTCTTGTTGTTATTTTGTTGATAATAACTTCTTGGACGTTTAACCTGAACGATGTTTGCACTCTGCGTGTTGATAACAGGCGAAATTGCTGCCTCGGAAGGACAAAATATAACTGCTTTGTCGATTGTGTGCAACTGGTTGGTTAACTGACATGTTGCAATTCTGATGACTTCAACTTCACTTTCAAAATTTGAGTGCTGTGGTCCCACAGTTTGATAGAGAGAATTTTGCTATCTGTTTCTACGCCAACGTTTCGTTCTTTTTCCATCAATGAATCATCTGTGTACATGTGCATCCACTGATCATCAGTATATTTCAAGTTTGTTTCCAGTGCTGCAGCTCACATTATTGATTTATGTTTCACTTTATTTACAATTATCATTATGTCTAGCTGGTATTCAACTTTCGTCAGTTGATAATGCGATCTTACGACTTCTTCTATCTTGAAACGTCCCTTTAGAAAAATTATGAATGACTGTGCTGGTAAACTGCTACATTATTTGATTTTCAAACAGCTGAGCAAAACTCAACGTACTCCAACAGTTTTCTCTTTACTTATTCTGATCATCTCTAAACTGACACACAATATTTTTAGCGCAACGCAATCTGACTTTAAAAAATCCCAAAAAAGAATGGCGGTGACTAACAATAACCTATACCCTTCATGAATCACTTACCTCACAAACATCTTCGTTACTCGAACTACTGCAATACAGCGAGCGCCAATACTGCCAGTTAAATAAAAGGTTCGAATTACTGAAGGCACTAGCTACGGATAGGCATAGTTAGCAAATGAAAGATTTTGATAGAGAACAAACAATGTATTTACCTTAATACTGTTCAAAAGTCATCATATATATATATATATATATATATATATATATATATATATATATATATAGGTGTTTAAAAAAGACCGGTATATTTGAAACGGCAATAAAAACTAAACGAGCAGCGATAGAAATACACAGTTTGTTGCAATATGCTTGGGACAACAGTACATTTTCAGGCAGACAAACTTTCGAAATTGCAGTAGTTACAATTTTCAACAACAGATGGCGCTGCGGTCTGGGAACTCTATAGTACGATATTTTCCACATATCCACCATGCGTAGCAATAATATGGCGTAGTCTCTGAATGAAATTACCCGAAACCTTTGACAACGTGTCTGGCGGAATGGCTTCACATGCAGATGAGATGTACTGCTTCAGCTGTTCAATTGTTTCTGGATTCTGGCGGTACACCTGGTCTTTCAAGTGTCCACACAGAAAGAAGTCACAGGGGTTAATGTCTGGCGAATAGGGAGGCCAATCCACGCCGCCTCCTGTATGTTTCGGATAGCCCAAAGCAATCACACGATCATCGAAATATTCATTCAGGAAATTAAAGACGTCGGCTGTGCGATGTGGCTGGGCACCATCTTGCATAAACCACGAGGTGTTCGCAGTGTCGTCTAAGGCAGTTTGTACCGCCACAAATTCACGAAGAATGTTCAGATAGCGTGATGCAGTAATCGTTTCGGATCTGAAAAATGGGCCAATGATTCCTTTGGAAGAAATGGCGGCCCGACCAGTACTTTTTGAGGATGCAGGGACGATGGGACTGCAACATGAGGCTTTCCGGTTCCCCATATGCGCCAGTTCTGTTTATTGACGAAGCCGTCCAGGTAAAAATAAGCTTCGTCAGTAAACCAAATGCTGCCCACATGCATATCGCCGTCATCAATCCTGTGCACTATATCGTTAGCGAATGTCTCTCGTGCAGCAATGGTAGCGGCGCTGAGGGGTTGCCGCGTTTGAATTTTGTATGGATAGAGGTGTAAACTCTGGCGCATGAGACGATACGTGGACGTTGGCGTCATTTGGACCGCAGCTGCAACACGGCGAACGGAAACCCGAGGCCGCTGTTGGATCACCTGCTGCACTAGCTGCGCATTGCCCTCTGTGGTTGCCGTACGCAGTCGCCCTACCTTTCCGGCACGTTCATCCGTCACGTTCCCAGTCCGTTGAAATTTTTCAAACAGATCCTTTATTGTATCGCTTTTCGGTCCTTTGGTTACATTAAACCTCCGTTGAAAACTTCGTCTTGTTGCAACAACACTGTGTTCTAGGCGGTGGAATTCCAACACCAGAAAAATCCTCTGTTCTAAGGAATAAACCATGTTGTCTACAGCACACTTGCACGTTGTGAACAGCACACGCTTACAGCAGAAAGACGACGTACAGAATGGCGCACCCACAGACTGCATTGTCTTCTATATCTTTCACATCACTTGCAGCGCCATCTGTTGTTGAAAACTGTAACTACTGTAATTTCGAAAGTTTGTCCGCCTGAAAATGTACTGTTGTCCCAAGCATATTGCAACAAACGGTGTATTTCTATCGCTGCTCGTTTAGTTTTTATTGCCGTTTCAAATATACCGGTCATTTTTGAAACACCCTGTATATATATATATATATATATATATATATATATATATATATATATATATATATATATATATATATATAGCTCACCTCCAACTGCGCAACGCTACGCGCTGTTCCCATCCAACTGTCCAACAGTACAATAGCTAATATTCCAACAATGCCAACCACCCGCAGATTGTACACAGCACAGTCAGTGATTTTCATACAGAGCGCTACATGGCGTTACCTACATAGAAACCTAAACAGCTTACTTACAATCTCAGTTAAGTTTCTGTAGCTGACAAAATTCGGAGTGATGACCAAGTGCGTCCTCATGTTGATGGATGGTCGTACTGTATTAATGTGGGATCATAGCAGAGGACAACTTTGAGACAGTGTGGCTATTCTTTATTATTTATTCCAGTATGTCTGTGTGTACACCATCGTTTCATAAGGGTATGATTCTCCTCAACACTGCTGGCGTGAAGGCAGTAAATACATGTCGAACAGCAACCATCCTTAAGTTCATTAACTGCCTCGAATTGTGTGGCAGCAATCTTCTGTTTAATGAGCCTCATAACGATTTGTCGCGAAGTGACAGATCAGGACCGCGGGATGGATACTTCAAAGGTGCAGGCAAATGGACAAGACCACGTCAAATTCATTTATCAGGAAATAACTCATTGAGATATTCTCTAACGGCAATGGCATAATGTAAAGTTAGTGAAGAACAGTCTAGACAGCAATGATTATTTTATTTAAAATGGCCTGTTTCGGACTAGTCTTAGGCCTTCAGAATAGCACCATCTGCTGAAATTTACGCTATCTAGAACAGTCAGAAGACATCAGTCGCAGAGCTTCAGTGACCGGTCTACTGAGTGTTCTGGACATTGTTAGCTTCAGCTGATGGTGCTGTTCTGAAGATAGCCTAAGACTAGGCTGGAACCGGTCATTTTAAATATGCCATCTAGACTGCTCTTCACTAATTTGATATAGCTTAAAAGATCGCTGTTCTCCAAAAATATTGCCAAAATTTTTGAGCAGCGTAGTGGTCTGCTCTGTCGTGCTGGAACCATACATGACCGAGCAGTCTCCAGTGTTGCGGATGTCGAATAACCCATCACTTACCATGATGAGACACGCAGTGTGGTTCACAGCACCGTCAAAAAAATTATGGACGTACCAAATGGGTTGCAGACATTGCAGTCCAGATCATGACATGTGGAGAAAATGGCTCTGAGTACTATGAGACTTAACTTCTAAGGTCATCAGTCCCCTAGAACTTAGAACTACTTAAATCTAACTACCCTAAGGACATCACACACATCCATGCCCGAGGCAGGATTCGAACCTGCGACCGTGGCGGTCGCGCGGTTCCACACTGTAGCGCCTAGAACCGCTCGACCACCCCGGCCGGCTGACATCTGGAGAGCTGTGTTCCAATTCTTTTTTAAAAAACGTGGGTTTTCTTTACTCCAGAGATACACGATTCTTGCTTCTGCCATGTACTGCACCGTCGTAAGGGAGCTGCAAAGACTTCGAGCATTCGCCCACAAGTCTGGTGACGTTTTTACATGTCATTATCACTCAGTTCGTTTACAACCGAAGATTTCAATACCAATAACTTCGAATTATTCTTCACGTGGCTTTGTAATTTCGACTATGTAACTCTCAACTCCTGTGACCGCTTACGAATGGGCTTAGGATGCAACATCCACACACGTTTCCGGTCGTATAGGTTGTCGTCCTGAGCGGGAATTATCTTTTATGCAACCAGTTGCAAAGAGCTTCTTCTCCCACCGTAAAATCATTGGTTTCGGTGGAGAAAGATTATGAAACCTTACAGTGAAATCATGCTGAATATACTTCACAGATTTTCCTGTAAGGTGTCGTTGCCATGCCCAAGTGCTGATTACGATTCATCAGCCATGATTCAGATGAATATGACCACCTGCACAATAACAAACAGTAATTAACTAGCATCTATGTAACAGATACGGGGTAATGAGACTTTGCGACCACTCTGTATGCAGGGTGAGTTAGCTTCCCCTGCTGATGTCGTTTTATGCAACCCGCAATCTTAACCCTGGCCTTCAAAAACCATGCGCTACAATTTCATATTATCTCGCTTCCCCTGCTGATGTCGTTTTATGCAAGCCGCAATCTTAACCCTGGCCTTCAAAAACCATGCACTACATTTTCATATCATCTCGCTCGCTAAGTGCAAACTATTAATGCTACAGAAGAAATGAACAGGGCCTTTTTGTAAGAAATTTAATGTAGTTAAACTTCGTACTGTGTTACGTTTTCGCTAGAGAGTACGGTTTTAGAGTTATTCAAGAAAAACGTACAAAAGTGACGTCCAAACGCACCTCAATCCCCCACACTAACCCCTCACCAATCAGGATTTCTACTATCTTGTTCGTGACACTCCCTCCTACCGCTGTATAAAAATGTCCGGTTAAATGAACTGTTTCAGATATTAGACCTTTTTTGGTCTCACTGAGCTGGTTGGGCTATTACACCACCATCATAGTGAACTTCTTTGTTAACATCATTAATTTAAACGTGCCTATGAGGATAATGAAAGAAAAACGACTTCTGCAAATTGTACACTAAAACTAATGACGTTGGCCATTCGATCCAAATTTAACCGTTAGAAGCGCAACCGTTTCGTAGTCAGAAGGCCTGACGAATACAACGTTGTATTATTTATTTTAAGCTGTTAAAATTCACAGAAGTGTTAGGTAAAATTTACACAAACGTAAAAACGTAAATTCCACAAACGGTTTGAAAAAAAAGGGGGGGCGGCAATTTAGCAGTTCGCACGGGGCGGCACTTGGGCTTGCGCCGACCCTGTATGTACCTAATGGGCGAAGATGGTCACACAATGCTTGGGAGCAATGCGGCCCTGCAGAATAACCATGAGGCCCAGGGATACGGCTGCACAAAGCGTCACCGAACCGGCCGCCATGCTTAACTCTTGGGACGTGGACTCAGAACTAGGAAACAGTGTGAAACACTCATCCGACTAATTGACTTTCTTCCATCGCTGCAAAGTTCAGTTTTTATGGATTCGGTATAATGTTTCCCTGTTACAGGGATTTTTATCACTGATGAGTAGTTTTGGAATTCCAGATCGCCTTGCAGTTCTCTGCTTTAGAGATCCCTTCGCGTTGTTCCGGTGCTGACAGGTTTTGCTGGATGATGAACGATTGTTTGGTCTGCGGGGCGCTCAACTGCGTGGTCATCAACGCCCATACAAAGCGCCAATTTTTACGTAGTCCAATTTTTACACAATCCAATATAGCCACTGTCAGGAATCTACATCTACACGCATACTCTGCAAATCACATTTAAGTGCCTGGCAGAGGGTTCATCGAACCGCCTCTATGTGTTCTTTCCAATTTAAGTTGTTCGTAATTGTAATACCTAGGTATTTAGTTGAATTGACGGCTTTTAGATTAGACTGATTTATCGTGTAACCGAAGTTTAACGAGTTCCCTTTAAGCACTCATGTGGATGACCTCACACTTTTCGTTATTTAGGGTCAACTGCCACTTTTCGCACTATTCACATATCTTTCCTAAATCGTTTTGCAGTTTGTTTTGGTCTTCTGATGATTTTATTAGTCGATAAACGACAGCGTCATCTGCAAACAACCGAAGACGCCTGCTCAGATTGTCTCCCAAATTTTTTATATAGATAAGGAACAGTAAAGGGCCTGTAACAGTACCTTGGGGAACGCCAGAAATCAATTCTCCTTTACTCGATGACTTCCCGTCAATTACTACGAACTGTGACCTCTCTGACAGGAAATCGCAAATCCAGTCACATAACTGAGACGATATTCCATAAGCACGCAATTTTTCTACGAGCCGCTTGTGAAGTAGAGTGTCAAAAGCCTTCCGGAAATCCAGGAATACGGAATCGATCTGAAACCCTATGTCAATAGCACTCAGCACTTCATGTGGCCGGTCACTGTGACCGAGCGGTTCTAGGCGCTTCAGTCTGGAACTGCGCGACCGCTACGGTCGCAGGTTGGTATCCTGCCTCGGGCATGGATGTGTGTGATGTCCTTAGGTTAGTTAGGTTTAAGTAGTTCTAAGTTCTAGTGCTCGCAGCCACTTGAACCATTTGTACTTCATGTGAATAAAGAGCTAGTTGTGTTTCACAGAAACGATGTTTTCTAAACCCCTGTTGACTGTGTGTCAATAGACCGGATGGTGGTGGTAGTGGTGGTGATGATTATGATGATGATATGATGAGAAAAAAACAAACACCCAGTCCCCGGGCAGAGAAAATCTCCAACCCGGCCAGGAATCGAACCCGGGACCCTGTGATCCAGAGTCAGCAACGCTAGCCCCCCCCCCCCCTTTTTTTAAATCTTTGTTGACTTCAGCCGCGCGGGATTAGCCGAGCGGTCTCGGGCGCTATAGTCATGGACTGTGCGGCTGGTCCCGGCGGAGGTTCGAGTCCTCCCACGGGCATGGGTGTGTGTGTGTCTGTCCTTAGGATAATTTAGGTTACGTAGTGTGTAAGCTTAGGGACTAATGACCTTATCAGTTAAGTCCCATAAGATTTCTTACATATTTGAACATTTTTTTGTTGATCTCATTTTGTTCTATTTTGTTCGGACGTCTCATGATACCCGTTCAGGTTGTTCGTTGATCCGTTCACTCAGTTTTTTTATTACAGAGGGTAGCTAATCCTCTGAGCTACCGTGCCGGCATCCCTAGACCAAGAGCTGCGGACGACAGACAGGTTCCGCGAGTGCGATAATCAAAAATGGCTCTGAGCACTATGGGACTCAACATCTTAGGTCATAAGTCCCCTAGAACTTAGAACTACTTAAACCTAACTATCCTAAGGACATCACACACACCCATGCCCGAGGCAGGATTCGAACCTGCGACCGTAGCAGTCCCGCGGTTCCGGACTGCAGCGCCAGAATGCGATAATCAATTCTGCAGTGACTTTTGAAACTGTCATCATCTTATTTCTCGTCGCAATCCTGTTCGATGACGGTCTGTTACGATCACTCAGGGCACACTTTCGTCAGCGTTGTGACGTTTTTCAGATTTCCCAGCACGCGGTATGAACCTTCGATGTGGTGCCTCTTGAAACACCAATCCCTTCGGCTGCCTTGGCTACGGAAGCACCCACAACCATTTGCCCACGTTCCACTTCACTTAGCTGCGACATAACGAACATAGAACTAAACAGAGCACAGTTTTGACCGCAGGTACCGATCGTGATCAAATGCAAGCATGCGTTTCTCGCTGTTTTTCCATATTTTTTGTCCAGCATTAAATTATTAGCTGTAGGTGGCGACAAATGCCTGCTTCGATGCTGAACAGAAGAGCTGAGGCAGTAGGCCTGTGAGCGGCTTTCCAGGGCCAAACAGGAAGTGGGAACGAGGCGAGCCGGGGCAAAATAGCCGCAGCGGGTCGCGCAGCTGGATAGGTGGGGGGAGGGAGGGCCCTGTGTGCTGTACGCTCGCAGCGCGCCAGCGGGCGAGACCGAGCCGCACTGTGGAGCAGCAGAATGGACACGGCACACCACGATGCACCACACTTCATTCATCACACGATGTGTACTTACAAGGGAAACTCCTCATCGCACACCCCTCAGGTTTAGTGGTAAGATGGCCCAGTGGGTAGCAAGTCAAAAACTGAACACAGATCAAGCTTGAAAACAGGAAGGTGTGCTGAACTAAGAACAAAGAAGCACGGTAGAAACAGTGAACGGTCCGAGCTCAACCTGTGCAACACTCCGCAATCCACCATACCGTGCGTGGCGGATGGTACCTCGTGCCACAACTAGCATCTTCTCTCCCTGTTCCACTCCCAAACAGAACGAGGGAAAAATGACTGCGTATATGCCCCTGTATGAGCCCTAATCTCTCTTATCTTATCTTTGTGGTCTCTCCGCGAAAAATAAGTTGGCGGCAGTAAAACTGTACTGCAGTCAGCCTCAAATGCTGGTTCTCTAAATTTCCTCAGTAGCGATTCACGAAAAGAACGCCACCTTTCCTCTAGAGACTCCCACCCGAGTTCTTGAAGCATTTCCGTAACACTCGCGTGATGATCAAACGTACCAGTAACAAATCTAGCAGCCCGCCTCTCAATTGCTTCTATGTCCTCCCTCAATCCGACCCGATAGGGATCCCAAACGCTCGAGCAGTACTCGAGAATAGGTCGTATTAGTGTTTTATAAGCGGCCTCCTTCACAGATGAACCACATCTCCCCAAAATTCTACCAATGAACCGAAGACGACTATCCGCCTTCCCCATAATTGCCATTACATGCTTGTCCCACTTCATATCGCTCTGTCATGTTACGCCCAAATATTTGATCGACGTGACTGTGTCAAGCGCTACACTACTAATGGAGTATTCAAACATTACAGGATTCTTTTTCCTATTCATCTGCATTAATTTACATTTATCTATATTTAGAGTTAGCTGCCATTCTTTACACCAATCACAAAGCCTCTCCAAGTCATCTTGTATCCTCCTACAGTCACTCAACGACGACACCTTCCCGTATACCACAGCATCATCAGCAAACAGCCGCACATTGCTATCCACCCTATCCAAAAGATCATTTATGTAGATAGAAAACAACAGCGGACCTACCACACTGCCCTGGGGCACTCCAGATGATACCCTCACCTCCGATGAACACTCACCATCGAGGACAACGTACTGGGTTCTATTACTTAAGAAGTCTGCGAGCCACTCACATATTTGGGAACCAATCCCATATGCTCGTACCTTAGTTAGAAGTCTGCAGTGGAGCACCGAGTCAAACGCTTTCCGGAAGTCTAGGAATATGGCATCCGTCTGATACCCTTCATCCATGGTTCACAAGATATCATGTGAAAAAAGGGCGAGTTGCGTTTCGCAGGAGCGATGCTTTCTAAAGCCGTGCTGATGCATGGACAGCAACTTCTCTGTCTCAAGGAAATTCATTATATTCGAACTGAGAATATGTTCGAGAATCCTGCAACAAACCGATGTTAAGGATATTTGTCTGTAATTTTGAGGATTCGTCTTTCCACCCTTTTTATACACAGGCGTCACCTGCGCTCAACGAAGTCTGCGTCGCCACGGCGTCGTGGTTACGTGGTTAAGGTGTTAGATTGCGAAGGGGGAGATCCGCGTTCAAACCTCACTAGAGACCATTTTTTCCACAAAATTATAAACTGTCTGTCCGGTTACTGGTGTCTGTCTGTTCGCGGTATCCAAATTTGTCTGTGTATCGTGGCGTAACGTCCGTTTACAATAGCGAAGTGTAACGAAGGGACCTCCAGACGTACGTACCTCCTATTTTACACAAGTACCACATGTTTGAGGCTTGCGTTCCGTTTTGGAAGTTTTGACTCTTGAATTCCTTTGTTGTAACACAGTTCACACTCGTCTGTTTGTTGTTTTCATTTCTGTGAGAGCTCTTTGCGGCATCCCGCCTGCTCTAACTTAATCATATCATATGTGTTACGAAGGTAAGACACAGGTTGGTCTATTGATAGTGATCGGGCCAAATATCTCACGAAATAAGCATCAAAAGAAAAAACTACAAAGAACGAAATTCGTCTAGATTGAAAGGGGAAACCAGATGGCGTTATGGTTGGCCCGTCAGATGGCGCTGCCATAGGTCAAACGGAAATCAACTGCGTTTTTTTAAAATAGGAACCCCCATTTTTATTACATATTCATGTAGTACGTAAAGACATATGAATGTTTTAGTTGAACCACTTTTTTCGCTTTGTGATAGATGGCGCTGCAATAGTCACAAACGTGTAAGTACGTGGTATCACGTAACATTCCGCCAGTGCGGACGGTATTTGCTTCGTGATACATTACACGTGTTAAAATGGATCCTTTACCAATTGCGGAAAAGGTCGATTTCGTGTTAATGTATGGCTATTGTGATTAAAATGCCCAACGGGCGTGTGCTATGTATGCTGCTCGGTATCCTGGACGACACCATCCAGGTGTCCGGACCGTTCGCCGTATAGTTACGTTATTTAAGGAAACAGGAAGTGTTCAGCCACACGTGAAACGTCAACCATGACCTGCAACAAATGATGATGCCCAAGTAGGTGTTTTAGCTGCTGTTGGGGCCAATCTGCACATCAGTAGCAGAAAAATTGCGCGACAATCGGGAATCTCAGAAACGTCGGTGTTGAGAATGCTGCATCAACATCGATTGCACTTTGGTGTGACGTCATAAGCGAGTGACTGCGTGTGCGATCGCTCTCCAAGTTTTTATATATTTTTAGGTTGCAGATACATATTTTAACGGTTTTTGTGATAATATTTACTATATAAGTGACTTATTAGTGGTTTCTTCATTCACCTCTGCCTTTCTGACCTGATATTTGTGAGTGTTTCGTATCGAGCAACGTAACCTCTTACCTGTGTTTACATTCCGCGCTGACCAGTTGCAGCTGTAGCGGCGCATCGAAAGCTAAGTACTAATTAATTGTTTGTGTGTAGTGGTTTATTTAGGAACTTTAGTAGTGTTCAACCGGAGTTTTTTTGTGTTTTCTGGTGAAATAATTTCAGAAGAACCTTTTGGGAACTGTCTTCAGCTTCGTTACTGTGTCATTAGACGTTTGGTTCTCTTTCTGTATTAGTCTTTTGTATATTCACATTTGTTGTTTATTAATACTGTTAATAATAGTAGTTACTTCCCTTGTAGAGTAAGTTTGTGTTTAGTGTAGTCAGGTTTTTAACATCTTCTTATTGTAGTAGCGGAACTTAGAAAAAGTAAAATTTTACCATGAGTGAGAAGTGTGGGCTTTGCCGTAGGTTCGTGAGTAGTGGATTGCGGTGTGAGACTTGTTCGAAGTATTTTCGCTGGGGGGAATGCAGTGGGGAAGCCAGTGGGCATTCTGGTGAGATCCTCTCCTGGAACTGCAGGTTATGTAGCAAGAGTAAGTTGATAGAGGATCAGGAGCGTAAGACCTGTGTCCTTCAGGTGCAGTTGAAAAACGCACAGGAGGAGCTAGATAGGATAAGGAGGGAGAAGGGGGTTGGGGAATGGGAGCTGGCTGTTGGCAAGAGATCTGCTAGGAGAAGATTTTCAGATAGTTTTACTATTGGTGTTTACAATAGATATGACCAACTGTTAGAGTCTAGTGGAGAGGAATCTCTAGTAGTTGTAGATGTAGGAAGTATGAAGCAGACCTCAGTAGTTACGGTAGCTAGAACAGTTGCAAAGCCGAAGAGGAAGAAGAAGGTTCTGCTGTTAGGTAGTTCTCATGGCAGAGGTGTAGGCCAGCAGTTGCAGGAAGTGCTGCGGAGTGAGTACCAGGCCACCAGCATTGTGAAGCCTAATGCAGGATTGGCTCAGGTGACTGTTAACATAGGGGGGTTATATAGGGATTTTACTAAAGAGGATCAGGTAGTGATTGTGGGTGGGGCTGGTAATAGCATTGATAGGAATGGAGAGTATGACATAGATGGTGACCTGGAAAAGATAGCCACTCAGACTGGCAACACGAATGTGCATTTCGTGGAACTGTTTCAGCGTCACGATCGGCCTCATCTTAATACAGCCGTCAGGCGTAATAACATGAGACTTGCGGGTGCGCTGATGACAGAAAGCATGGGTCACATTTCAGTGGTGTCGGTGGAGTCTATCAGCAGGACGGGTTTCACTAGACATGGCCTGCACCTCAACAGGTATGGGAAGGGGAGGCTGCCAAAGCTTATAGGTGACAGCATAGGTGGGGTTGGTGGGATCACTCATGGGAAAATTCCTGCAGTAGTGAGTGTTAGAGCTACACATTTTTTAGATTGAAGTCAGCTGATAGGTATCCCTGCTTAAGGGAAGTCTCTCTAACAAAGGAACCACTTTTGACAAAGCTTAGGTATCCGAGTAATGAGGGAATTAGTATATTTCATCAAAATATACAAGTTATTAGAGATAAAGTTAGTGAACTGCTTATAGATGTTGACTCTGAAATTATTGGTATATCTGAACACTTCTTAAATAAGGAGATAATTCAGAAGCTTCCTTTACCAGGATACAGGTTGGCTGGCAGCTTTTCGAGGAGCTCTTTGCGGTGTGGGGGAGTAGCCATGTATGTGAAAAACGGCAGCCCATTTGAGTCAATTGATGTTTCAAAGTACTGCACTGAAAAGGTGTTTGAATGTTGTGCAGATGTGATTAAACTTAACGGAGCTAAACTTCTAACTGTTGTTATTTATAGATCCCCAGACTCCGATTTCACACTTTTGCTAAAGCTAGAGGAGGTTCTTGGTTCACTTTATAGGAAGTACAAAAAGTTATTTATATGTGGTGACTTCAATATTAATTGTATAAGTGATTGTGCAAGGAAGAGGATGCTGGTAGACCTCCTTAATTCATATAATCTTATGCAAACCGTATTCTTTCCAACGAGAGTGCAAGGGAACAGTAGAACAACCATAGACAACATTTTTGTTCATTCCTCATTACTAGAAGGGCATTCTGTTAGCAAAAAGGTGAATGGCCTTTCAGATCGTGATGCGCAAATTTTAACTTTAAAAGATTTTTATGCTGCAACACGTGTTAAATATAGTCATCAGCTGTTCAGGAAAGCTGATCCAGTTGCTGTAGAGACCTTTGTAAACCTTATCAAGGAACAAGAGTGGCAAGATGTTTATAGCGCTGATACAGTAGACGATAAATATAATGCTTTTCTCAAGACTTTTCTCGTGCTCTTTGAAACTTGCTTTCCGTTAGAACGTTCAAAACAGGGTACTAGCACAAACAGGCAGCCTGGGTGGCTGACTAGAGGGATAAGAATATATTGTAGAACAAAGTGGCAATTATATCAAAACGTTAGAAACAGTCAAAATCTAAATGCAGCAGCTCATTACAAATAGTATTTAGGAAGGCAAAAAGTATGTGGTATGCAGATAGAATAGCTAAGTCTCAGGATAAAATTAAAACCATATGGTCAGTCGTAAAGGAAGTGGCTGGTCTGCAGAGACAGGTCGAGGATATAGAATCAGTGCGTAGTGGGAATGTCCGTGTTACTGATAAGTCGCATATATGTACAGTATTTAATAATCACTTTCTGAATATAGCAGGTGAACTAAATAGAAACCTAGTCCCAACAGGGAATCATGTAGCGCTCTTAGAAAAAAGTGTTCCGAGACTGCTACCTGAAATGCTCCTCCATGATACTGACAAGAGGGAGATTGAGTTAATAATTAAATCAGTAAAGACCAAGAACTCTCATGGATATGACGGGGTATTTAGCAGAATACTGAAGTATTGTTCTATGTATGTTAGCCCAGTACTTAGCCATATCTGTAACTTTTCCTTTAGGAGTGGTCGCTTTCCTGGCCGATTAAAGTACTCGGTAGTGAAGCCACTTTATAAGAAGGGAGACATTCATAATGTTGACAATTTTAGACCTATTTCTATGCCATCGGTGTTTGCTAAAGTTATCGAGAAGGTTGTATGTGCAACATTTGCTGTCAGATGTTCAGTTTGGTTTTAGAAATGGATTAACAACTGAAAATACTATATTCTCTTTTCTCTGTGAGGTTTTGGACGGATTAAATAAAAGGTTGTAAACGCTAGGTGTTTTCTTTGATTTAACGAAAGTTTTTGACTGTGTTGACCACAAAATACTACTGCAGAAGTTGGACCATTATGGAGTAAGGGGAGTAGCTTACAATTGGTTCGCCTCTTACTTTAAGAACAGAAAGCAGAAGGTAATTGTCCGCAATATTGAGAGTGGTAGTGATGTTCAGTCCCAATCGGGCACTGTTAAGTGGGGCGTTCCCCAAGGGTCGGTGCTGGGGCCACTGCTGTTTCTTATTTATATAAATGATATGCCTTCTAGTATTGCAGGTGATTCAAAAATATTTCTGTTTGCTGATGACGCCAGCTTGATAGTGAAGGAGCTTGTGTGTAATATTGAAACAGTATCAAATAATGTAGTTCATGAAATAAGTTCGTGGCTTGTGAAAAATAATTTGATGCTAAATCACAGTAAGACTCAGTTTTTACAGTTTCTAACTCACAATTCAACAAGAACCGATATTTGGATCAGACAGAATGGGCATATTATAAGCGAGACGTAAAAGTTCAAGTTCCTATGCGTTCGAATAGATAGTAAGCTGTTGTGGAAAGCCCTGTCGACCCCTATTCAATAGTCTGGGAATTCTGACATTGCCCTCACAGTATATATTTTCTTTAATGTCGTTTGTTGTTAGCAATATTAGCCTATTCCCAAGAGTTAGCAGCTTTCACTCAGTTAATACTAGGCAGAAATCCAATCTGCATGTGGAATGCACTTCATTGACTCTTGTGCAGTATTTTGCTGCATCCATTTTCAATAAGCTACCACAAGAACTCAAAAATCTTAGCAGTAGCCCAAACTCTTTTAAGTCTAAACTGAAGAGTTTCCTCATGGCTCACTCCTTCTATTCTGTCGAGGAGCTCCTGGAAGAGCTAAAAAATTAAGCAAATTCCAGCGTTACATTGTTGATTTTCTTTATTTAAATTTACGACTTGTCACCTGAATATGTTTTTTTTTTATATTTCATTTTATCTGTTTCTAATATCGTGTTATAATTTCATGTATTGACTCGTTCCATGACCATGAAGATTTCTCCTTAATTTGGTCCCACGGAACAATAAATAAATAAATGATATTTCTACGCACCAGGAATTGCATGGCGACGACTTTGACCGTCGTGAACAGTTCTACCACTGGGCACAAGAGAAATTACGGGACGATGACAGATTTTTTGCACGCGTTCTATTTAGCGACGAAGCGTCATTCACCAACAGCGGTAACGTAAACCGGCATAATATGCACTATTGGGCAACGGAAAATCCACGATGGCTGCGACAAGTGGAACATCAGCGACCTTGGCGGGTTAATGTATGGTGCGGCATTATGGGAGGAAGGATAATTGGTCCCCATTTTATCGATGGCAATGTAAATGGTGCAATGTTTGCTGATTTCCTACGTAATGTTCTACCGATGTTACTACAAGATGTTTCACTGCATGACGGAATGGCGATGTACTTCCAACATGATGGATGTACGGCACATAGCTCGCGTGCGGTTGAAGCGGTATTGAATAGCATATTTCATGACAGGTGGATTGGTCATCGAAGCACCATACCATGGCTCGCACGTTCACCGGATCTGACGTCCGCGGATTTCTTTCTGTGGGGAAAGTTGAAGGATATTTGCTATCGTGATCCACCGACAACGCCTGACAACATGCGTCAGTGCATTGTCAATGCATGTGCGAACATTACGGAAGGCGAACTACTCGCTGTTGAGAGTAATGTCGTTACACGTATTGTCAAATGCATTGAGGTTGACTGACATCATTTTGAGCATTTATTGCATTAATGTGGTATTTACAGGTAATCACGCCGTAACAGCAAGCGTTCTCAGAAATTATAAGTTCACAAAGGCACATGTATCACATTGGAACAACCGAAATAAAATGTTCAAACATACCTACGTTCTGTATTTTAATTTGAAAAACCTACCTGTTACCAACTGTTCGTCTAAAATTGTGAGCCATATGTTTGTGACCATTACAGTGCCATCTATCACAAAGCAAAAAATGTGGTACAAGTAAAACATTCATATTTCTTTACGTACTACACGAATATGTAATAAAAACGGGGGTTCCCGTTTAGAAAAACGCAGTTGATATCCGTTTGAACTATGGCAGCGCCATCTAGCGGGCCAACCATAGCGCCATCTGGTTTCCCCCTTCAAGCCAGACAAGTTTCGTTCTTTGTAGTTTTTTTGTTTGACGCTTATTTCGGGAGATATTTGGCCCGCTCACGATCAATGGACCACCCTGTATTCCTACACATGATTCATGTTCTATAATCAAAGTATGGTGTGACTACTGCCAAGACTACAGAAGGAAACCAGACACGTCAATGGCAGTTCATAAATTTTGTGGAAAAAAGAAGAAAGGGGGCACGAGGGAGATTTTAACTTAGATCTCCCACATGGCAGTCTAACACCGTGACCAAACAGCCACGACACCTTACTTCTTGACATTACCTCGTGTTAAAAAATCCATCACAGTTTGAGAACAAGTGATTTCCATACCTACAACACTAGAGGGAAAGACGACCTTCATTATCGATTGTTAAAGTAGTCAGTGGTTCAGAATAGGGCTCGATATGCAGTAACAAAAATTTTTGATAATTTACCCAATAGCATAAAATGTCTGACAGGTAGCGAAGCAAGTTTCAAATCTAACTTCAAAGCGTTTCCGCTGGACAACTCGTTCTATTCCACTGAAGATTTTCTGCTTAAAACTGCTATCCGCAAAAAAAAAAAAAAAAAAAAAAAAAAAAAAAAAAATAGTTTGTTGGATGGGTAGGACTAGAAATGTGATCATTAATTTTAACACTGGTCACGCGTACATATCCTGTAAACTGATTTGTTCCACAACAATTCGATATAAGAATAGTTCAGAGACTCTATGGAACGTGTAAGTAACGACACTCGAGGCTAGGCATTACAGTACTGGCAACGAAGCTGCGACGTGTGAGCATGGTTCATTTCCCGAAAGTGGGACAACAGCGCAAATCGGAAACGCGATCAGCACGACGAAAAAGCAGTGAGTAATACATTGCTTGCAGACCGAAGGCATGTCCTATCTAATCTGAAGGAGCGAAGGTCAGTAAACTTCGTACTTCGATTCAACACCTTAGCGTGTGACTAATCGCTTCAGTCGAAAATCCAGGTATACCTATTGTGAGCTTTATATAAAATTTTATCTGTGTGTGAGAAAACTGAATATAATGATTTTGAAAACTTTCCCCTCGTGTAACGTGTACGTAGGTAGCATGTTCTATTGCTGAGCAAAACTGTTGGTTGGCCCTGGGTTGCGCGTGTAAACAGGTTGTGAAATAAAACTTAAAACTTCATGAAATGTAAAATTTGAAATAAAGAAAATGAATATAATTAAATGCCAAAAGAAACTAATTTTGTGCTCAATGAAAACCATAAAACTAAAACTCAGTATCGAAGTGCGTTATGAACGCTACTTCTGCTATACTCGGAAGATGATAATTGCTTGAAATTACCAACATTGTTCACTGAAAATTAGTCTGCTTGCTAACACGACACCTGACGATTCCAACTACACACAGTTTGCTCAAGACTGAAAGGTGAGATCTGTCCTGAAATAGGTAACTTACTTCTTGCTCAGCATGCTGTTTTTGTGTCTGGAGTACTGACGTTCTCGAAAGCAAATGCAGATCAGCAAATGCAGCAGCTTTAACATTGCTCCAGAATCTTCTCCATCAACATGAACGAGAAAGTATTATAAGAGATTTCATGTCCATGATAAAGTATTCCAGATAGTTTCTCCCAGTGTGACAAAAACAGATCTCATTCTGAAAAACTAAACTGCGTACTGCTATGCATAAAATAAGAATGCCCTGGCGCTGCACAACTGACCAGCAAGTAAAGGACAGATGAAACTAATCTTATTCACCATTCATACAGTGCTCTCATTCAACTTTGTCCCAGTACCGTAAAGGTGAATTATTTACAATAACAGAAAACACGAGAACCTTACACTATTCTAGAAAAGAGAGACGGTACCAGACAAGAATGAGCATCCTGGAAGCTAGCAATGAGCATAAGTGGTATCATAAAATTAAGCAAAAAAAGACAAAAGATTTTCAGTGGTTCATTGATGTCAGCCTTACGGGCGGGAATCTTGTACTCTCCATCTCACGGTATGCATATTTACTATATATGATATCTCCTCAACATTTCCGGGCACAAGTATTCGTTTACCTCGAGCTTACACAGCGCTTATCATATTTGCTTTCTGTCTGGGTGGTGGTCGTTTGAAGAGCTTACGCAAATAGCATTAGATGTACGTTGCTTTGCTGTGGACTTTGGAGAACAGGCGTTGTCCCTTGTGACTAGGATACAGAGGAAGAAGAAAGGGAGAAGAGTTCTACGCCCCATTGGCATCAAGATTAAAAACACACACACACACACACACACACACACACACACACACACACACACACACACACACACAGAGAGAGAGAGAGAGAGAGAGAGAGAGAGAGAGAGAGAGAGAGAGAGACTCTCTTCAGCTAGATGAGAATGGCAGGAGAAACTGGCAGCGGCCTTCAAGGACCCGTCCACATGTTTGCCTAAGGTAATCAAGGAAAAGCGAAGACGACCTGATGTGGGTGGCTGACAAAGGGTTTAAACACCTATTATCTACAATGAGTCCTACTGCGCCATCTTGATTGGTACGCCGAGGAACCATATCTTAGAATATTAACCTTCATGGTGTATTGAATAATGATGTAATGAGACTGACAAAATCACTCAAGTTGTTCACAGTTCTCCATTGAATGCGTCGTCGTTGAAAATTTGTATCAGTCTATGAGTTTTCATGGAGTGAAATAGTTTTTCGCATGTAGCGGTCCGTGCAGAGATTACAAATGTCCGGACTCTGATGATTTCCTGGTAGACGTCCAATATCATCTCTCATTTTCTTCGACACAATCACAAGATCATTTCACGATGCTGTAAGCAGTTTCTATCTGTCAGTGATAGTCACAGCCGTACGGAGATCTTAAATAACTCTTGAACCTAAAACGAAAGCAATAAAGGAATTTGGCTGAAATTAATTTTAAAAAGACTTATTTAAATAAATCTCAAGATGACCACTGGCTGATCGAAACCATTTATGGTACTGTGAAACCCTAGTATGACTGTGTCGAAAAAAAAAAAAGAAAGCATAATGAAACAATCTCCTTGGACAGCGTCATTTTTTCTGTACTATTTCACACGAAACAGTTGCTTGCCACAGATGAAGCAGTTTACGAAGACAAGTGTGTACTACAGGACGTGGAAAATGTTGTGCAAAGTTGGGAGTACGCAGAGGCGACTGAAAGCTGTGGGAATTCTCTACCGCACACATTTTTTTTTTAGAACGTGGTAAACTGAACAATATTTACTGCACAAGACGGACCATGTGCTATGGGCGATCGGTTCATGGTTGCCTATTGAGTTATTCAGCTTAGAAATTTCCGTTCGTATCCGCTACTACGAGGGTTGAATGAAAAGTAATGCCTCTACCTTCTTTAATTGGGTTTGGATGGGAATATTTTAATAAATCAAATGCAGAAATAATCCTTAGAATCTGATCTTTAATTACCAATGTTCACTTTTCCACATAATCACCAGCTAATTGGATACATTTCTGCCAACGATCAACAAGTTTTCTGAAGCCGCCATGGAAGAAGTCGACACTCTGTTTCCGCAACCACTGTCTCACAGTTCTCTCAACGTCTTCATCAGAAACATAATGATGTCCCTGTAGATCGACTTTCATTATCGGAAACAGATGGAAGTCAGACGGGGCTAAATATGGACTGTATGGAGGATGCCGTACTATGGTGAGATTCAGTCTGTGAAGTTCTGCTGTGGTGGCACGTGAAGTGTGTGGTTTGGCATTGTCATGCCGCAAGAAAACATTTTCGTTTCCGTTTCGGACCCTTGTTAGCCGTCGTTTCAGAGTTCGCAGCGTTGTGATGTAACGCTCTGAATTTATTGTTGTTCCACGATCAAGGAAAGCAACATGGAAAACACCAACTGCGTTCCAGAACACTGTAGCCATGATTTTTCCAGCTGGGGGCTGCGTCTTGCATTTCTTTTTCTGGGGCGAGTCTTTGTGACGGTATTCCATAGACTGATGTTCCCTATCAGGGTCGTAATGGAGTACCCACGTTTCATCTCCTGTCACAACTGAATGGAGAAAGGCGTCATCTTAATTCTCGTAACGCGAGAGGAGTTCCTGGCAAATTTCAGTCTGTGTGCTTTCATTTCAGGAGTCAGCATCTGGGCTACCCATCGAGCACAGATCTTCCGATAGCCAAGCAAAGCAGTAATGTGACCCACACGCTCTTGTGTAATGCCGATTGTGCTTGCAATTTCTCTGACTGATACGATGATCGTCCTGAATCAATCAGTCAGCATTTTGCTTGTGAAACTTGGTGGTTGCTGTCGCAGGACGTCCAACTCTGTCACGCAGGTCAGATGTTCCCGCCTCCACATCTTTAAACTTACTCACCTAGCGACGCGCATTACTCACAACACAATCACCATAAACTGCTTTCATTCTCTAATGAATCTCCTTTGGGGTGACACCTTCTGCTGTCAAGAATTCAATGACTGCACGTTGCTTAAATCGGATTGACCGACCGTCTGCGCAGGGTTCCATACTTCACACTGTAACAACACAACCGTTCAATGCTAAGGCTTCCCTCCAACAAGAGCTGCACACAAGAGGCTACGAAGAAGCCAGTACCTGCCGCATACCAATGCTGCCAACTGTTGAAGAGTTACGAAGGTGGAGGCATTACTTTTCAGTCAACCCTCGTAGGTTTTCTTTGAGGCTAATTAGTAATAAGTTTTTTTTACATGAGTAGACCACCAACGCAAATGCGCCTGAAGGACCGGGTAATTTGTAATCGAAGTTTTGTTCCCTTAGCCCTTGGGGAGCGAACGCTGTACTGCAAAGCAGCAGTTTGTCTGTTGATCACCCCCAACGGAGGGGGTTGCTGCTTCCATTCTTTGAGCCGTGGTGGGGTATCTCTTGGACCCACTTCACTTCGCCGTAATTTTGCAAGGGGTCATTACGAGGTACTATAAGCGGGAAACAGCTGGACCAAGGATTTTAAAGAGTTGTTACTCGTCTGTCACCCTCCTTTCTCAGTCAAGCTTGGGATCAGCTATGGCGTAGTAGAACTAGAAGTAGATGATCAAGAAATATACGAAGAACTTCTATAAGGCATGGCTGTATCTGTTCCGCGGTCGGAAGTGAGTCCTGCTTTATGAAGAGGAAAGATTTTAACCATTTTCAGGCGGCTGAAATATTTTTACGAGCACTCAAGGGTTGGTTCAAAATGGTTCAAATGGCTCTGAGCACTATGGGACTCAACATCTTAGGTCATAAGTCCCCTAGAACTTAGAACTACTTAAACCTAACTAACCTAAGGACATCACACACACACCCATGCCCGAGGCAGGATTCGAACCTGCGACCGTAGCAATCCCGCGGTTCCGGACTGCAGCGCCAGAACCGCTAGACCACCGCGGCCGGCGAATGGTTGGTTCAAATGGCTCTGAGCACTATGGGACTTAACATCTCAGGTCATCAGTCCCCTAGAGCTTAGAACTACTTAAACCTAACTAACCTAAGGACATCACACACATCCATGCCCGGGGCAGGATTCGAACCTGCGACCGTAGCGGTCGCGCGGTTCCAGACTGTAGCGCCTAGAGCCGCTCGGCCACTCCGACCGGCAGTCAATGGTTGCAAGTTGAACCGGATTCCTAATGGAAACGTTTGACAAGAACTGAATATTTTTGCAGTAAATGACAAACAGAACAGCATAAAACTGGAAGGAACATCTGGGACGAATGAAAGAAAGGATGATTCCAAAGAGGGCCCCACAATACAAACCCAAAGAGAGACATGAGATGGCCAGTTAAACGATGGACCTTATGCCGTAACAGATCGATAGTCATAATTTCTAAAAGACAGAGGAAGAGATCATATCCTGCTATGGTGATCTCATCTTAGTATTAGGACTTCAGTGTATGATTATATAATATGCTAATCTGCAGGGCAAAACTAATACGTCGCTGCGTGGTCTGGAATTTAGTTCACTTGTTCATTTGTCTTATAAAATAGTCTCATTACTAGTAACTCAGCTCGAATTAGGAATATTTGCTTGCAGCACTTTCCCTGTACGTGACTGTGCGACTCCTAAATTACGAACGAGCCACCTAGGACATTCCAAAGCGTAGATACCCGGGCGCCAGTATCAACAAAGAGAAAGACTAAGTTGTTCAAAGTAGCTTTCTGAAGAAACAAACTTAGCATACGCCACTGTGAAAAGGAAAAACCTAAATCTGGATAACTAGTCCGGTGATCTGGACCCGCGCTCAACCCGAATGGACGCTCGTCATTCCCTCGTCGACGCTTGCCAAACGCCAACCTGCAGAGCAAGGCGATTTACTTACGCCAGAAGGTACGCCCATGCTATGAATCCAATGCAGAATCCATAGACCATACACTGGGCCCTAAAGCCTGTAGAGCCCCAGGATTGGAAAAATTTCTCATCTCCACAATTTACCGGCAGAAAGGAGAGGTGGTGGTAGCAGCAGCGAACAGTTCCTTACGGCCAAACTGTTTTATGTCGTCTGTTTTCTGTTTAGTTCCAAATCTCTGAATATTTTCTCATGGACTGAGAGCGTTTGGTACAACTGACAGCGTTGGAAACAACTTACAGTGAGTGATCCGTCTGGATTGCTCCCCGAACCCCCTCAGCCTCCCTGGTCCCATTTTGTAGTACGAGGGGTAGTCAGAGTTTTAACTACAATCTGGAAAGAGAGAGTCTGTGACCATAAAACTTGCTGGTTGTGTTAGTCATTCTTTGCATATTACATACCTAAATCACTGACATCGATTTGTAGTAGGACTTCAGAGCATGCTGTGCTGCATCATAGTGAAATACTTCTAAGAAAACGATCTGACATAATCAGCACGGATTCAGAAAATATAATTTTTGTGAAACACAACTAGCTCTTCATTCACACGAAGTAATGACAAATAACGGCACGGGATATCGACTTAATCTAGAGGATTTTTGATCCCGTTCCTCACAAGCATCTTCTAATCAAATTTCGAGCCAATGGAGCACCGTATTAGTTGTGCGAGAGGATTTGTGATTATCTGTCTGAAACTTCACTGTTCTTTCTGATTGGCGAATAGTCATCTAGTGAAACAGAAGTGATATCTGGAGTTCCTCAAGGAAGTTTTGTAGGCCTTCTGCTGTTCAAGCTATATAAATTACTAGCTGACAAACTCGGCATTGCCCAGTTATTCATTTTGCGAAATTTATATTAGAAACGAAAACAAAAATGAACCGCGTTTGTAATGAAGTGTCGAAAAAATTTAATTTCCATATATTCGAAAAAAGTCTTTCAAATTTTGAAACAATCGTACAAAGAAATATCCGTAATGACGAAATATAAAAGTACAGTATCCAAATTAAGAAACATGACCGGACAGTTTCTATACACTGGGTGCAGATGCCTTGTGTGTATATAACACTATTTTGTAAACTCTTGTATCGCAACACCTTTTCATAGCTATATAGTTGGCTATCGTTTTTCCCTACATCCGTTTGAGATTTGCAGATGAAAGCTGCCAAAACTTCTGCCACATTTCCTTAACTTGATTCGACTGCAAGAGTGTCTTAGGAGTAAAGAATAAATGTATTTAAACTTCAAGCATGGTGTGGCATTTTTTTCACATATCTCAGTCTTTATGAAGTCATATTTCATGAACTATGATAGGTAAGTGATTCTTACCCCCACATCGATTGTCCCCTGACAGTCAGGGGTGTGTCTACATAGTTTGGTTGAAATTGGTCCTGTGGTTTAGGAGGAGATGTGGAACATATCTTAGCGCACACCCACACATTCATTTTATAATATGTATGGATTTAGTAGACAATGTGAGCAGTCCTCTTAGATTTTTTACAGATGAGTCTGTCGTTTAACTACTAGTAAACACATAAAAACTACAAAACTAATTGGGACATGATTTAGACAAGATATCAGGAAGTGGGAATTAAACCTAAACACTAAAATGTGTGTAGTGCTCCAAATGACTCCCCCCAAAAAAATTCCACAAACTTAAAGGCAATCAATTCAACAAAATATCTAGAGAGCACAATACGGAACACATTAAACTGGAGGAAAATGTTGTGTGGGAAGGCGAACAGAAAACTAAATTTTATTTGCAGAATGTTTAGAAGATGCAACAAATCTGCTGAAGGGACCACCTACACTATGCTTGTCCGTCGTCGTCTGTTCGGTGTGAGGACCGTAGCAGATAGGATTGACGGAGGACATCGAAAAAGCAATATAAGAGCAGCTCATTTTGTATTACCGTTGAAACCTTCCCGTCTCCTCTATATCTCTTTTGTTACGCAACCTTCCCTTCTACAATAACCTATGAAACCTTCCCTTAGGATTTCTACCTCTTGCTTAATGATAGCAAATGAAATCTTCCCTTTGAAATTAATTCTCTTTCTCAATAACAATAAGTGCAATCTTCGCATACAAATTTAAATGCTGCTGAGTGATTTGCTGATTATTTCGATGAAACATAGAGTGTGTCGTCGTTGTGGCCTTCAGTCGTTACCTGCAATAACCCAAAACTGTTCGTTACCTCTTTTACTGTTACTGGATCGCCATCTGACTGCTACATCGAACTGCGACATGAATATACTTACTCTGTTTTACTATACTCTATTAGCTGCTGGTGGGCTGTCATAATAAGTGGCTGTATTTATTACCAAAGCTGATGTTATTCTTTAATAGCAAAGCTGACGTTATTCTTTAATCAATTTGACTGAAGTTACGTAATTCATAGTTAAACTTTTTCGTGACAACAATAAAATTTTGCGAAGTTTTACGTTGATGGTTTTTGGGATGAATTATAATGAATAATGCAATATTACTGGCAAAAATTAATTATATTCTGTAAACGATTCTTCAAATATTTACTGTTGGTAATGAAATGATTTTACAAACGTTCAAATGGGACTTAAATTTTACAATAATCTTACAACTAGCATTGCGCAAACATACCTACAGAAGTCTTGAGTTTCTCAAAAAAAAAATCAATAATATTAGTTCCTTTTATGATAATAGTTAGCTGATGTCTCTGTACATCCGTTTATAATCTCTTGTAAATCATAGCTGGTGGCTGGCAGGCACACCGCTCCTCTCAACCTCTCGCTTCACACCTGCTACCGACTCGCTTCACTTCTCGCTTACTACTGACTTCCTACGAACGTTAAAGTGCGGTCTCTCCCGCCAACAATGCTTTCTGGAGCAGACAATCCTTGCTACCATTACAAAATGTATCAATGCGCGGTCTTTCCCGCTTTTTTCTTAAAATGTAACCATACGCGGTCTCTCCCGCCAACAATACTTTGGTGCAGACATTCCCTGCTACCACAATTATTTCCAAAATGACAAATATTAATTATTCCCACTTAATCCTATTAATAAAATATAAACATCTTCCATAAATTGTGGTTTGACAATAGACAATAGAAATAAACACGTCTTACACCGTGAAATACTGGGGAGAGTGTCACGAATGTGGTAAGCGAGTTATGGTGGCACTTTCATAGAATAGCGTTTTTCGTTGGGACGACACCTTTTCACGAAATTTCTTCTCCGAAAGCCAAAACATTTTGTAGATTTCCACCTACATAGGGATAAGCGACCATCGTGATAAAATGAGAGAAGCCGGACCTTGCACGGATGGATTTAGGTACCCATTTTTCTAACGCGCTATTAGAGATTCCAAAGATGGAGAAATAGTCTCGTCCTATTTACCCTGCCAAAGACTCAAGTGTGATCGCAAGAGCTGCGTGTTAGCGCCATACGCTGCTTTTAGTGAATACTGCTTCATTGACGACTAGTTCCTTACGAACGGGCAACGTTCAGTTTTAGATATCAGTGATAACCTGCATTTACTTCACGTACTGGATGAAGAGCGATATATGGATTATTAGAAGAAGTCGAAATAAAGAATCATGTAATGGCAGACACAAGTAGCAGTTTCAACGAACAAAGTGAACATAAAAACAAGAAACTCATTAAAAAACTTAATTTTACAATACACAGAATTCAATGAGAAAATGTATTTTAATTTTGTGGGCTGTTATTTCTTATCCTGGACGTTTCTTACAGGTAGGCATTATAGAAAACTCTTTTCAGAGCCCACTGTAGCTTTGTAGCTTTTGTATAGAACTGACTAAAATTTCATTTATAACAGCTTCTTTATTTTACACTCTTGACACTTTGCTTCCGTAATACGCCAATTTCATTCTATACTTCATACAACAAAACTGTTTTATTTTAACGACAATTGTAAGATGTAGTATGTGCTTAGTGTGAGCTCGTATTGCTGACATAACAAAATCTTTGATCTAGCTTATTTTGAGTTAAGTGGTTTTTGATAAGATAGTGTGTTTCACTTGAGATGTGACACACATTCATTCTCTCATTATAATGTATGCGAGTCATTGTGAGGTATCATGCGTTCGGCTCTGTGACAAGGGTCATATTGCAATCGATAGTCTGTATCCTGTTTCAGATGCACGTGTTTGTAACATGGCTATTGTCAAGCTTGACAGCAGAAGTCCAATTTCCAAACTTTAGATCTATTGACGAACGTCCGGCACCTGTGACGTACCTGTGCTGGTATGTGATGTGGAGAACATATGACAGCATTACAGAACGTATTTGATTACATATAAATCTACAGTGTCAAGAGCACACAAATCAGTTTTTACATGAACGTTCATTTCAATCTTCTTCCGATTGTGGACTGTACGGCGCTAGAAAGGTCACAGTTAGTAATAACTGACGGAAAGTCATTCAGTGAAGCAGAAGTAATAACTGGCGTTCCCCGAGGAAGTGTTTTAGGCTCTATGCTGTTCCTGATTTACACAAACGGTGTAGGACACAATCTGAGCAGCCCTCTGACTGTCTGGAAATGACTCTGACATTTACCACTTTGTAAAGTCAAGTGATCAAAATGTACTGCAGAATAGTTTAGACCAGATCTGTATTGTGTGAAAAGTGACAGTTGACTCTTCTTAACGAAAAGTGTGAAGTCATTCACATGAGTACCAAAAGGAATTGTGAAGGTGGTTCGATGAACCCTCTACCAGGCACTTAAATGTGAATTGCAGGGAATGTATGTAGTTGTATATGTAGAATCCGCTAAGTAACGGTCACACAAGTGTAAATGCTGTAAATTCAGCTAAATGCTTTGGGATTACAGTTAGGAATAGCTTAAACTGGAATGATCACAAAGATAATTTTGTGGGGAAAACAAACCGAAGACTGCAATTTATTGGCAGAACACTTAAAAAAATGTAACAGGCCGACTAATGTGACTGCCTACACTATGTCTGTCCTCCTCGTCTGGAGTATTGCTATGCAGTGTGGGATCTGCATCACATAGGATTGACGAAGGACATTGAAAAAGTTCAAAGAAGGGCAACTGGTTTGTGTTATCGTGAAATAAGTGAGTGTGTGCCACGGATATGATACATGAGTTCGGTGTAGAAGTCTTTAGAACAAAGGCGTTTTTTCTCTGCCGCATGACTTTGTTAAAATTTCACTCGCCAATTTTCTTTTCAGAGTATGAAAATATTTTATTGGCGTCCACCTACAAGGGAAGAAATGGTCATCGTAATAAAATAAATCGGAACTGGCGTTTTCCCCGAGCGCTCTTAGAGAATGGAAAGGTACTCAAGTAGCACTTCATTGTGAAGTGCAGAGTAATCATGTGCCAACGGTCCTGGAGCAGTGGTAACGCCGGTTCCCGTCATATCACCGAAGTTCAAAGCGCTAGCACTTGGAGGGGTGACCATCCAGTGTGCCGAGCGCTGTTGGCAAGCGGATGCACTCAGCCCTTGTGAGGCAAAGTGAGGAGCTACTTGACTGAGGAGTAGCGGCTTCAGTCTCGGAAACTGACATACAGCCGGGAGAGTGGTGTGCTGACCACATGCCCCTCCATATCCACTCCCAGTGACGCCTGTGGGCTGAGGATGACACGGCGGCCGGTCGGTCCCGTTGGGTCTTCCAAGGCCTCCCCGGATGGAGTCAAGAGATACCATGTAGCTGTAGAAGAGTGAATTAATGTACTTTCGTTTTCCATACCTATATGGTACAATGTATACAAATACCGATCGTATATGAGATTTTACGTGTCAACCTATCCTAAGAAGATATCATATCAACCACCACCACTACCATCATCATCCTTCCAACGATTAGGCTGTTGCTTGTTCCGAACTTACACAAAATCATTCCCATATTTTCCGAGGTGGTCTTCCAGTATCTCTTCTCCCATTAGACTTGCAGTCAGGATCTTCTTGGGAGTGTTATGACCTGACATTCTCACGAGGTGTTGAATCCAATTTTCGCGATACTTTTGAAGTTTATCGTTCATGAAGAAAATACTTAATTCTGTTATAATATTTTCATTTCTAATCACGTGTCTTTCCGTGCAGATCTTCGTGCTCCGCAGAAAACTCACCTCTGCTGTTTGAATTATATTTGGTGGGCTCTCTTTGTACATTGATCTGCTGATCGTACCACAGACAATTTGGAATCCGTATATTTTATTTTCAATATCGGACACAAAATCGAAACTTATATATCACAGCCTAAGAAAGAGAGTCGAGATATTGTTATAAAACTGAACTGTCTAAGACGATTATTGATCTGACAGAATATTTTCCACGGAATGCCATTATTTTCGTTTTATTACTAGAAATTTAAATTGTATTCGTAGCGTATTTCGTTCAGCTGCTCACCTTCATTCTTCTGAATAGTAACGTTATCATCTGCAAACGGCAGCACAGTTAGGTACTCATTATTCGCTATCTCAAGTACTTTCGTACTTTGTATTTGCAGTTACGAAGAATTAAGTCACTGTAAATATTAAAGACTAGGCGACAGTCAACACCCTTGTCTTACACCTTGGGTAATAACTGTTTCTTCTAATTGAATGCTACCTGTGTTTATTACGATGCGTGTTTTCTGTTAGGTGAAGAAGACATCCACAAACATTATCTTCCATAGCTTATCACGGCTTCATACCGTCGAAAGCCCTCTCAAGGCCGACAAAGGCCATAAAGATTTCTAGATTCCGTATCTCTCTATTTTTTAAATTATAAACGCGTTGTCAGTGCACGAACGATCACCAAGATGTTTTTATTTTTACGTAATAATGTTTTTTGCACGCTAATGCTAAGATTTATATAAGTGTACGCTTCCACCATTTCTTGTTCTTCTTTCTGTTGTGTATCTAGATTTGAAAATTCGCTTCCTAACGAAAGTAGTCGTCAATAAAGTAACAGTCGCTAAAAACAGCTGCTGCTGCTGGCGGTGGTGGTGGTGGTCGTCGTGGAATTCACTCCTCCATATTTTGGAGAAGGTAGTATGGACCAAAACAAGAAAGAATTGTCTAGTAAAATTCATACCTAAAGGGCTATGAGCACAACCTACGACTAGCTCAGAGACAGAAGTGATGACACTTTCTGCAGGACCTGACCATCATTTTGCAGGACAATGCTCAAGCACGTACAGTGCAAACTGTTACCGCTTTGTTTGACTGATGGGGCTCCTAAGTATAATATCACCTACTGCACTCCCCTGACTTAAGCCCTCGTAAGTTCAACTCGATTTCTAAACTGAAGGAAACACTTCACGGCATTCGCTTCAGAACTGGCACAAATTCGTCGGGCAATAGACCGTGCCGCTCTAACTGTCAACACAACTGGCACTGCTAAGAGTATCCGCCGACTTCCACATCGCTGGCTTTGGGTTATACACAATGCTGGTGACTACTTTGAAGGACAGTAAAACTTTGAAACACGTATCTATTTTGTACGAGCTGCAAATAAATAGTTGCCACTATTAAAAGTTCCAACCCTCGTACTCACATTTCGGTGTACCATTTGACGTATTGTTCCAGAAACATGTAAAGCAGTATATAAAGCACTTAAGGAGGAATTTGTGAAGATAAGCACAACACATTTAGAGTAAAAAATATATTTATTTCACTAACGCACACTTTATTAACAAGATTTGAATTTACAAGTCACCATAATCCGTTTAAGTTTTCTTTTTCTTGTGTCTAGGTGTATGTGAAACACCCGATGGCATATTTAATAAACTTTCGTCAGTCTCTTCCGTCACAACCTGTGAGCAATAAAATGCACAACGTCAAGGTTATCACGCGCCTCGTCGGCGTTTTTATTTTCTCGAAGGTAACCCAGTACCAGTAAACAATGGGTTTATAAATGTCTTATGCCCTCGCACAGCTCTTGAGAATTCCTGCGTTCTATAAACAAACACGAATGTATGTAAACAAAGTATTTTCATTTCGTAAGATGAATGTGTTTACAATTAATTGCAGTTTCGTGTACTTTCAATTTTTCCACCAAGTACTGACATCTTAGTATATTTAATTTCTTCCTTACATCATCCACAGTGCACCCACCTCAAATGTAGCTGATTGCTGCAGCTATTTATTTATAAGATGGCGGTTTTCGCAGTCAGTATAGTTCGTGTTATAAACACTTCCGTATTATTCATGGTTTGCTCCGAACGTTGAGATAGCCAATGACCAGACAGCTTTAGTCATTTTACAGATTAAGGGGAGCCGGAGGTGGTCAAATCCAAAAAATTACGATTTTTTTTTGCTACCGAAAATTAATTGGAACATTCCTCTTTAATGTAAACTTTGAATTATTGTTCTACTCGCCCTAGACGTAGAGTTATTACCAATTTCCCCCACGCCTGCAGAGGAAATGGGCGGCCGCTGAATGCATCTAACACTCTCTCGTGACTTCCTGGCGAACTGCTTGGGATTTTCTCGGCCTGTTACGCATACAGCGCCTTATGTTACGCATACAGCGAGTGTGCAAGGGTTGGCTACATTGTTTTCTGTGATAAATATTACCCGTATTTCCTTACAGCTTACTCCTATTTTCCTCAGAATTTCGAACATCTTGCTCCATTTAATATTGTCGTACACTTTTGTTCTGGTTACGATGCCACGTTTTAGTAACCGTGTATATAAGAAGAGGAAGAACGCAGGGAAAAGTAAATTAACACTAATACCAAGTTGCGATACTATAATGAATAAGAGCGCGGAACATCGTCTCTTTGCTGTTTACCGTTTCGAATTAGTTCAGTGTTGCGCCTGTTGTTGGTAGTATTATACTTCTTGTGTAAAGCGGGTAATATGCTGTGTGTACAAGAATCAGGAGGGAACAATAAAACCATAAAACCGATTTTTCATGACTTAGCACAGCCAGAATTGTTACACAAATGTCTACACGGATAGACGCAGAATCCTAATGAGAGCGTAAACAATTTGATTTGGAAAGTGATTCCTAAAAGGGTGTTTGTAAGCATAAAAACACTGCACTTTGGCATTTATGATGCAATAGCAACCTACAACCAAGGGAACAGTGTGAAGTGTGAAGTTCTGAAGGCATTAGGATTTACAGCTGGGGTGAACACTGTACGAGCACTAAGAAATATTGACAGAGAAAGGATAAGAGGAGCAGAAAGAAGAGAAAGGCATATGAAGTATGATGGAACAACAGGCCAGAAAAGAAGACGGAAGAGGAAGCTTTTGGAGGATGAAGAAGAAGACCCTGATAATCCATCGTATAGTGCAGGAATGTATTGAGAAACTTTGATAGCCATTTCCCGTAAATTAGAATTTTTCGAATATAAGGAACATTTTCTCAAAATCCACTCAAGCTAGAGAGATGAAATTTTTATACAGCACTCCTAGTGGTCAAACTTACATTGTAACACAGCCATTTGGCAATATGTTCAGTAGTTTCATTTCAGTTTAATTATAAAGCAATTATTTGTAAAAAATTTGGGTCATTAATAAAAAACATAATTGGAAGGAAACTAGAAAAGATACTCCAAGATCCCTCTGTCATAACTACAATATTAAACCACTCTATATGTAAAAAAAAATTCAAATTTTTCTATTTGGTAGTTTATTCATAAATGTTCTTCAAACTTGGTGATTTTAACATGGGCAGCATAGGCACCTCCGGCTCCCCTTAAAGGCACTAAAGCAAGCGATGCGACAAGTGCACAGTGTTGATCTTTTATAAAAGCTAGGACCACGCTCTAACCTTTATCAAAGATCTTTGATAAAAGAAATCTTTATAAACGTATACTAAGTACAGCGTCAGAGATTGACCAAAGGTCTTTTACAGTGTAACACTGGACTTTGTGAACAGATAGTTTCCAGGAATAGTGTGTACTGATTTCACTGGGTGCCGTTTTCACACAGGAGTGGAGAAGAATATGAAAGCACCAAAGATACACACATTACCTTGCTTAATACGGTATAGGACCGTCAGTTAGCATTCAAAACGGCTTTCAGTCATTTCGGAATAGATAAACATACGTAATGTACGGTATTCAAGGGAACCGCACCGTTCTTCTTACAAAACAGTATCAAGTTCAGGTAGCGAAGATTGAGGTTTATAGCGAACACGCACTCCTCTCTCCAAAGTAGATCACAGAGGCTCAATAATACTGACATTTGGAGACTATGGCGGCCAGGAGAGAGGCGACAATTCATCCTGGTGATCACAAAACCAATTCTGAACGGTGCGAGCTGTTTGAATACTGACGTTGCCGTCTTGCAACGCAGCATGAGCGTTGGGGAACAAACATTGCACCACGGGATGAATCTGATCAGTCAAAATTATCACACAATCTTTGTGAGTAATGCGAACTTGTAGCCCATGGAATCCAACGGAATGGCGCTCCCCAAATCATCATCGAAACCCCCACGAAGTTTCACTTTTGGGACGCAAACTCAGCCAGAAGTTTGAAACAGTGCGAAACAAGACTCATCCGACAAAATGAAATTCTTCCATGGCTCTTGATGGCTCTCGATCTTCCAGCATAACCGAGTCCATCAACATGAGGTAGCCAAGGAGGTGGAAACGTGGGTTCCACTATGGCAGGACTGCTTGGTAACTACAGCAGGAAAACACAATTAAATAGCAGGAGTACAAAATAAGGAAGTATTTATTACTTAACTTTGCTGTAATCCATGATCTGTTGGTTGACAACTATAGAAGACGCGACTAGACTAAGTGTCTGTAGAATAACATAATTTACAAGTCACAAATCCTGCAGTGACGAATTAATCTCTCGTAGTCTTGAATGTCGAATCCGGTGAATTTGAAGACTAACTTGGTACAGCAATGACTGAGCTGCAGACGATTGCTGACTAACATCGGCGCTGGCTGTCCACTGAGCGCGGCTGCGAACTGTAGACTGGCACAACTGCACTACTCTCGTGCTACACGTGAAGTGGCCTAGCGGCGAGCGTTAAGTACTGCGTCTGGCTGTGTGCTCTTTGGCCAGCACAGCCGTTCTTCTGTTCCGTTTATCGAGAGAATCGCATCCGACGGATCGATCTCACAGGCGGCGGTGTGGTCGTATGACTGACATCACAGCTCTATAGAGCAGTTTTATAGTTTCGGCTTTCCTGTTACGGGGATTTGCATCACTGTTGAGTGGTTCTGGAATTCTAGCTCGCCCTACAGGTACAACTAGCTGCTTCTGCATCTCCTTTCGTGTTGTTTGGTGCTGAGGGGATTCGCGAGTCCGACTTTCGGTTCTGTTTTGACTTTCGCTGCTGTTGTCCTCTGCTTTTTCGTCACGGTCCTCTCCGATGACCGTCTGTCACGATCGGTCAATACTCAGTTTCGTCCGCGTTGCGACTTAGCGAATGATGCTTTTCGCTTTCCCTGTATCCGGTATAAATATTAGATACGGTGCCTCTTGAAACACCACACTCTTCGGCCACCCTGATTACGGAAGGATTCACCAGACGACCATCAACAAAAAATGGTTCAAATGGCTCTGACAAGGGAACCTCCCCATCGCACCCCCCTCAGATTTAGTTATAAGTTGGCACAGTGGATAGGCCTTGAAACACTGAACACAGATCAATCGAGAAAACAGGAAGAAGTTGTGTGGAACTATGAAAAAAATAAGCAAAATATACAAACTGAGTAATCCATGTGCAGGATATGCAACATCAAGGATAATGTGAGCGCCGGAGCGCCCGTGGTTAGCGTGAGGAGCTGCGGAACGAGAAGTCCTTGGTTCAAGTCTGCCCTCGAGTGAAAAGTTTA
This sequence comes from Schistocerca cancellata, assembly GCF_023864275.1. Lineage (NCBI taxonomy): Eukaryota > Metazoa > Arthropoda > Insecta > Orthoptera > Acrididae > Schistocerca > Schistocerca cancellata. The sequence continues at coordinate 136,023,829 of NC_064627.1, read as the reverse complement.
ATTTTTTATTTTCAGACAATTATGAAAGTTCAGGCACTTACACTTGATGAACTTCGCTCTCCAAAATTCCAGGACATGTTCAGATTTGCATGGACATATGCAGGATTTGACGGTCTACACACGGAGAAATTTGAAAACGTTAAAAACATGTTTTGACAGAGCACAGGGAAAACTGTGTGGCTGTGAAACTGTTGCATTTATTTGTTGCAGTTTATGTGACAAACTCTTATGTTTTTATCACTTTTTGGGAGTGATTATCACATCCACAAGAAAACCTAAATCGGGGAAGGTAGAAGAATCTTTTTACCCATTCGCCAAGTGTACAAGTTAGGTGGGTCGACAACATATTCCAGTCATGTGACGCACATGCCGTCACCAGCGTCGTATAGAATATATCAGACGTGTTTTCCTGTGGAGGAATCGGTTGACGTAAGACCTTGCGATCAAATGTTTTCGGTTCCCATTGGAGAGGCACGTCCTTTCGTCTACTAATCGCACGGTTTCGCGGTGCGGTCGCAAAACACAGACACTAAACTTATTTCACTGAACAGAGACGTCAACGAACGAACGGACAGATCATAACTTTGCGAAAATAAAAAATTAAACTTTTCACTCGAGGGCAGACTTGAACCAAGGACCTCTCGTTCCGCAGCTGCTCACGCTAACCACGGGACCACGGCGCTCCTGAGCTCTTATTATCCATGATGATGCATATGTTACGCATGGACTACTCAGTTTGTATATTTTGCTTATTTTTTTCATAGTTCCACACAACTTCTTCCTGTTTTCTCGATTGATCTGAGTCCAGTGTTTCAAGGCCTATCCACTGTGCCAACTTATAACTAAATCTGAGGGGGGTGCGATAGGGAGGTTCCCTTGTGAGCACTGTGGGACTTAACATCTATGGTCATGAGTCCCCTAGAACTTAGAACTACTTAAGCCTAACTAACCTAAGGACATCACACAATACCCAGTCATCACGAGGCAGAGAAAATCCCTGGCCCCGCCTAGAATCGAACCCGGGAACCCGGGCGTGGGAAGCGAGAACGCTACCGCACGACCACGAGCTGCGGACGACCATCAAACAATATGCGCGCGTTTGAATTCACTGAGCTCCGACATAATGCAATCATAATTACATGGAACACTGTCCCGACCTCAACAGACACTTGTATTTGACCACGAACGTCACCTGTGCAGCTCCCTCAATACGTTGCGACTGCACAGCCTGCAGGCTCGCCTGGCATCTGTAAAATGTAAACTTTCACGGCCAGAAATGTCACAATTAATAAAATGTTCCGGGCTGTTACGCCGTGGTCGAGTGGATTTCACCGTAAAACCTGACGTTTCGTCCCCATCTGCGGAGGACATTTTCGAGGGGCGATCGTAGTTTTGTTCAAAATGTTCAAATGTGTGTGAAATCTCATGGGACTTAACTGCTAAGGTCATCAGTCCCTAAGCTTACACACTACTTAACCTACATTATCCTAATGACAAAGACACACACACCCATGCCCGAGGGAGGTCTCGAACCTCCGCCGGGACCAGCCGCACAGTCCATGACTGCAGCACCGCAGACCGCTGGGCTAATCCCGCACGGCGTAGTTTTGTTGAATATCTGCTCAGTAGCGAGCCAGGGTGTGAATCGGATATTCCACAAAGCTACAATCCCCCCTTGAAAATGCCCTCCGCAGATGGGGACTAAACGTCATGTTTTACGGTGAAATCCATTCGACCACGGCGTAACAGCTCGAAACATGTTATTAATAGGCTATCATCTACATTTACGTTCACGCACGCATTTCTCGCATTGTTTTTGCCCAACCCCTGTATATCCAGTATGGACATGTAGAGGGGGGCGGCAATGGGCCTTTGAAGATTGAAGTGGGTTGGTGGTCGTCCTCGCAGTTTCCGTTCGATCGGGCCATTCTTTGTGGTTGTTGCCCGGCCTGTGTGCGCTCCTCAGGAGTGGTTGTCGGAGGCTCCGTTATGCAAGAGTGCGAGGTCGCGGCCCGCGCCGCTGTGTTGACGCTCCCCCCCCCCCCCTTTCGACTCCCCCCCCCCCCCCACCACTCACCACTTGCCGGCAGCCGCGGCAGGCGCCGCCGTCCACACCGCCAGTTCGCCGCGGCGCGCCACCACGGACGCACGTACCGCGCCGCTCCTGCGCGCTCGCTTCCTCGCTCACCGCCATGGCCACCAGCGTAGCCGTCCTGGTGCACAGGGTCGCCTTCCTCCACTACGCCCTCTGGTCCCTCTACGACTTCTTCTTTTTCGAGTTCCCCGGCGTGCTGTCGAAGACGCTGGAAGCGCGTCAGCTGGGAAAGCTCAAGTTCCTCACCTACTGGAACCTGGTGAGTCACGTCTACTGTTTCGCAGGACGCAAACCTCCAACGGACCGACCCTCGGACGTATCTCTGTACCTTATTATCTCTTCCTGCAGTGTCTTGTAAACTGAAGAGCGAGCAGCGCTTGCGGTTCGGGAAGTCACCCTCCACGGAAGAACGCCTTACCTGACGTACAGACACACCAGCAGTTTCCCGCCTAGTAGTACAGCGTGTGGTGATTTACATAGATTCTGTTGACGTACATTCCTGCGTTAGTTACTAATTTTTGCATTCCGTATATTATTAGATTTGCTGCAAAATGCACACTCCGACGAGAGTCTGAACACTGCATCCGCGCTGCGGATGATTCGATATAACTTCGTGAAAGAACCTGTGGTTACTCCGTGTCACGTAACTTGATAGATAGTGGTGACTCGTCTGCTCACTCTTCAGTTTGCAGAGAGTTTTATGGAGGCCTCATTCAACATTGACAAGACTAATTTTAATAAACATTTTTGAAACAGCGATCAAAAAAAATTTTTTTTATTTTCTTTTTAAAATTCAGTCTTGATCGCACCACGTATGCTACAAGAACATAGGTGACCGGTTTCGGTCATATCACATGACCATCATCAGACCCATGGCATCCTTCGAAGATGGTAGGTGGAGCAGTTGACATCACAGCAGGTGAGAAGTGACCAGTTGACATCACAGCAGCTGAGAAGAGTGCTCCATCTACCATCTTCGAAGGGTGCCATGGGTCTGTGATGGTCATATGATATGACCGAAACCGGCCACCTATGTTCTTGCAGCATACGTGGTGCGATCAAGACCGAATTTTAAAAAGAAAAATTTTTATTGACAGAACTGTCACAGGTACCATACAGACAGTTCCCAGTGTAGGAACGTGTTCAGAGTAGAATCTCAATCTGAGTAAAGCGTGCTGTTTGCATCTGCGGTTTTAATGGTTTGATACGATCCAACGCAATATTTCCTCTTTTGTAGCAGGTACGGTCCTCATGTACAGTAACTGAAAGTCTCTTGAAGTTAGGCTGTGAATGACGCCAGACTGTATGACATTGTGTAGATGTGATATCTGAGAGGTCTGTTACAGAAGAAGACAGCAGACGTCACGAGTTTACCGACACTGAACTTGGAACGATGGTCGGCACAAGAGGCATGGGTCGTAGCATATCGGAGATTACTTAATAATTCCGAGGTCAGTAATGTCTAGGTTGCCCGCATCTCGTGGTCGTGCGGTAGCGTTCTCGCTTCCCACGCCCGGGTTCCCGGGTTCGATTCCCAGTGGGGTCAGGGATTTTCTCTGTCTCGTGATGGCTGGGTGTTGTGTGCTGTCCTTAGGTTAGGTAGGTTTAAGTAGTTCTAAGTTCTAGGGGACTGATGACCATAGATGTTAAGTCCCATAGTGCTCAGAGCCATTTGAACCAATGTCTAGGTTGGTTCTTCAGTATCGCAGAAGCAAAGTTCCCACACGGCCGACCTATCGCACAGGACGCCCACATGTATTTGACGAATGGACATGGAATCGCTTCCGCAGAACTGGTCAGCGGTGCACTGTTGCCGATCTGAATGTAGGACATTAACCCATTTCTGTCGGGACTGCATTGAGACAAATGCACCGCACAGGCTCCAGCAGCCGACGACCAACTCGTGTACAGTTCCTTCCCGTGACCTTTGGTCTCTCAGCGTATGTATTATACACAAGATGATCCAGGAGGAATGGTCACTATTCAGGTATACGGCAGGAACGATCATTCGAAGCAAAAAAGTCTGGTAAACACGGGCTTTAAAATGCACACCTCAAGAGGTACTAGTATTTCTTCATCTCAGATACTGTGAAACAAATCTCTTCTTGTGCAAGCTCTTTGCTTTCCATATTTTGGGAGGAGGTAGTATCGACCAAAACAAGAAAGAATTGTTTGGCAAACATAGGCTCTAAAATGCTTACGTAAAGGACTATGAGCACTCGTTCAGTAGATCAGTATTGAAGATGAACTCGTAAGCATTTTAGAGCCATGTTTACTACTCTCTTTAGTTTCGAATGATCGTTCCCGTCGTATTATTGAATACTGACGTTTCCTCCTGGGACACCATGTATATATCATACCCTTGCATCCCCGAACAATTTTTGACCTCCCTCTAGAACTATGTAAGTTATAGCACGATGTCTTCACACGTATCATGATTCTGTTCCTTCTTCTAGTCAATCTTTCCCAAGTACACAGTGCGTCCATAAAGTTCCGAGAGTAATTTTGTTCCTAGCATACATGCGAAGTCACCGAAGTAACTGCGGTGATAGTCTGAACTAAACTGTTGATGAGCGTTCGACCAGCATGCTGTGAGAACGCAGCGTTGATTTCTGGACGTGCGATCGTAATGTACCAGTGATGTTTCTTTACACAAATCGCAGTGGAACAACGAACTGAAAATCTTTAAAGTGTTTAAGCAGTTATCCAGTGTCTTGCAGAGCAGAGAAGTATGTGTGAAGTTTGTCCCACACACACACACACACACACACACACCTTGAATTCCGAACAAACGCAAGATGCGTGGACGCTTACGGCGACTTGACCGAAATGCAAAACGCGGACAAATATTTTGTGGAAAAAATCGTCACGGCTGACGAAATGAGACTTATTGTGATCAGTTCGAACCTACCAAAAAACTAAAAAGTGCAGAACTTGACATGTGGATTCAAGGCTTCCATGACATAACTGACATTCAGTCAAAGTGACGCATGAATTGAACAACGTTCCAGAGAACGATTTTTCTGACAGTTTCACATGAGAGTATGAACATTCTGTGGGGTGTACTCAAGTGGGGGATACGGGAGAGATTATGTAAAACTTCGGAAACATTAAAACCACCGTCTAAACTTTCCTCTGTTTTCTATTAATCCAGGTTCGAAACTTTTTGACTGACGAGATATTTCCTTCCTTGCCGATTCTGCGGAGAATCTCATTCCTTGTCTTACCAGTCCACCTAATTTTCATCTCCCTTCCGCAGCAACACAACTCGAACACTTTGACTTACTTCTTTTCCGGTTTCCCGGCGTGCTAGCGAGAGATTATCTGCTACTGGGGTATGATTATTCCATTTAAAAAGTTCATGTTGCTCATATCTAATATTGAGACTGTTTCAATAGTTTAACAATGATATGCGTGTGTGGAAAGCGCTCTTCGTGGCACTGCGTAGACGCTGTCAGCATAATGGGCAACGACACTTCATTGGAAAGCAATATTAAAGTTTAATTCTTATTGATATCTGAATGAGTAGATTTGTTTATTGGAGAAAGCCGTCTCACCATTATCCCCGATTGCCTTAGGGAAAACGATGGGGAGCCTAATTAAAGAAGTCTTGAGGCTAATGTGACCATCCCAAATATCACATATGAGTTATGTCTTAAGGCTACACAAAACGTATACAATTTAAATTAGGATTATAGAAGAATTCTTGAACAGCTGCTACGGAAAAAGGCCTTTCAACAAAGTTGTTCGCTTTCTTTACACCTCTTCGAGGTTATACACCCAGCTCGACCTACCAGTTTCAGGACTTTGCCCCTTAGACACATGCAGAAACCATTGACAGCCGTCTCAAGAAACGGAGAAACTCGTGGGACCTACTATTATTGGAATACAGAAGCTTTTGATCACTATGTTTTGACTAGTCAAATGCAGTCCTGATATACCAATTCATTTTTGTGGTTCCCTTGTCAGAGCAAGTTAGTGTGTAGGTATTCTTTTGATCAATATCTGCCTCTAAATGAGAAATTACATCTACGCTCCCTGGTCGACAAATATAACATCACGTTTCGAAGTGCAAAGTTCTAATGTTACGCACAGTGTTGCGTGTGCCCGCCATCGTCCTACAAAATGTATCAGATCACGACTGATGCAGAGCGAAAGGATTTAGCGTTATCACGCCCCTGGTGTGTGATCAGAGCGACGGCTACGATAACTGGCGCACGTGACTGCAGTCCTGCGCATCTTTAAACAGCTGCCTGCACACGTCACCAGAGGGCATGCGGTCGGCTGCGTAGTTCCTAGATTACAGGCCTCAGTTTTCTATCCTCCTTTCTGCATTTCGTTTTTATGAACTTAACAGATAGACCATGAAAATAGGAAGAGCACAACGAAAACTTCAGGACAAAGTCAAGAGTGAAACTGTAGCGTGCCCTCTGCCCCACCAGTAATTTATTTGAAGTTATAATTAGAGCTAATATTGTATCGCAAAAATGTTTTTTGTCGTCTAAAATGAATTCTGAAATAACAGTATTGCCACTACGTAGCTGTTGTCACAGCTACTACACTTCTTTTCAGAGAGTATTCTGTCGTATTTCTTGCGAGTGATACATCCGGCGCGCAGTTTCAATATGCCAGGAAGTTTCAGATCAGCGCACACACTGTTGCAGAGTGAACACTCGTTGTGGAAGTAATGCTGTTTTACATTCATGCAGAATTTCTCGTGTTTTTCTTACTAGCCCGGCAGCTAGTGCGTTGTCAAGTCTTGACCAGGAATGGAGCGGAGCGGATCTGATTACTTTTAATTTTCCGCGGTTTCCATACATCGCTGCAGCCGCACGCCTATGACTAACGTCCCGTTGCACAACGGTCCGGATATAGCAGCTACAATGCAAAATCTCGTTTAGCTTTTGATAAGGTCACCGCCCGAGCAGGTTAGCGCATTGGTTAAGGTTAGAGTGGGGGTTCAAAATATGTCCGTAATTTCAGATTTCCGCTTAAATAACTTGATGCATATGCGGGCTCTCACTATCAAAAAGGTCGCGTCATGTTTCTCTTGTACTGGCAAACTAAATTTGCACTCTGTTCGTTCGCATTTGTTTCATTATTACGTTCGTCCCTTAGCACAGCGCCAAAGTCCTCGACATCCGAAGTTGGGTATGCAGTTTCTCTGTTGTTGGTAAAGCGCCATAAATTGTGGATGACGCTGAAGTTGTCGTCTAATGATGTCCCATATGCGCTCGATTCGAGACAGATCTGGTGCTGGAGCAGGCCAAGGAACCATGTCGACCCTCTGTAGTGCATGTTGGGTTACAACAGCGATATGGAGCGAGCGTTATCCTGTTGGAAAACAGCTCCTGGAATGCTGTTCATGACTGGCAACACAACAGGTCGAATCACCTGACTGACATACAAATCTGTGGTCAGGGTGCGTGCTATAGCCACGAGAGTGATCCTGCTGTCATACAAAATCGCACCCCCAGACGATAACTCCAGTTGTAGGTCGAGTGTGTCTGACACACTGATAGGTTGGTTACTGTCCCTCAACCGACCTCCTCCTAATCAATACAGAGCCATCACTGCGACCGAGGCAGAACCATTTTTCACCAACGAGCTCTCGCTTGACACCACTGAAGTTCCAAATGGCGGCAGTTTGAAGTCAGCGGGATACATGCTACAGAGCGTCTGGCTCGGAGCTGTCCATGAACTACCCGATTTGTAACAATTCGTTATGTCACTGTGGTGCCAACTGCTGCTCATATTGTTGGTGCAGATGCAGTACGATGCGTCAGAGCCATACGTCGGACATGGTCTTTCCTCTTGGAAGCGTCACGTGGCTGTCCGAAGAACGGTCTTCTTACGACCGTACAATTCGTGACTACTGCTGCCGGCAATCATGTTCAGTAGCTACATTCCTGCCAAGTCTTTCTGCAATATCTCAGAAGGACCATTCCGCTTCTCGTAGCCCTATTACGCGACGTCGTTTAAAGTGTTAGGTGCTAATAATAGCGTCTTTGTCGCTGTAAAGGCATTTTTGACCAACATCAACTCACCACGTCCAGTATGAAAGGCAACTAACGCTCACGACAATTTCGAATTTCGGCGTGTATTTAAAGCAAATTGCATGATCAGTTATGCCACTAGCGCAAAATTTTGATAGACGCCATTTTCAGATGCAGAAACACTCGTACCAACTTCCGATTGTGTCGCACGACCCCCCTCTTCGTGCTGCGCTTTTTTCCCGTCAGTGTATATACAGGGTAACACACGGGAGACGGACGAATTTTAATGAAATAATACTCAGCCAACTTTAAAATGAATGCATGTTTATTTACACAAAATCAAAGCTCATTATTTGCCATTTTAGTTAACAAAGTTATTTGTGAAAAATAATGTCGTCAAGGTGATGTCCATCATTTCGAATGCAGGACTCAAGTCTCTTCCCAAAATTCTCCATCATACGGACTAAAATCTCTGCAGGGATGGCAGCAAATTCTTGAATGATTACATTCTTCAACTAGTCCAAATTTTGTGGTTTGTGGTTATAGACACAGTTCTTAAGGTACCCCCACAGAAAAAAAGTCACATACTCACAAGTCGGGAGACCTGGGAGGCCAAGGAACATTGCCAAAACATGAGATAATCCGGCCAGGAAACATGCGTCTAAGAACTGTCATTGAAGTGTTTGCGGTGTGCGATGTTGCCCCGTCCTGCTGGAACCAAACGCGTTTTAAAGGGATTCGTCGTCTTCTTAGTTCTGGTTTCAAGAATGTTTCAAGCATACGAATGTAACGAACCGAATTATCAGTAACTGTGGCCCCGTTCTCTTCAAAAAAACATAAGGTCCAATAGAGCCAAGAGCACACCAGACTGTTACTTTTTTTTGAGTGTAGAGGAAGCTGGTGGATAAGGTGTGAATGCTCTGGAGCCCAGTGACGTAGATTTTGCTTACTCACGGTCCCATTTAAATGAAAGTGAGCTTCATCGCCTATCAATAAAATTTCATTTTCATTCGATCCCAAAATCACTTGCATTCTGTAAGCGAAGTCTTCTCGTACAGCAAAATCAGTTTCCTTAAGTTGTTGAACAATGAGCATTTTGTAGGGATGGAATTTTAATTCTTTATGCAAAATTCGTCTAACCGATTTACGATTGATTCGTAACTCACTAGCATGACGCCTAGCTGACCGTCCTGGGCTTCTGACTGCCGCTTGCCTTACCCTTCCAACATTTTCTGGTGTCGTTACTCTGCGTCTCGGGCCAGGATGCTTCTTATCCAGTATGTTTCCAGTTGATCTGAAGTTTTTCACCCATCTGAGGATTGTGTTACAGCTCGGAAGAACAGCTCCATGTCGACCGACATTAAACCGCGCACGAAACAATCGCTGCGTAGCAATAACAGACTCACCACTTTTCACTTGTCACGAAACTGTCACAGACTTAGTAGATGAAATGGCGTCTTGTGTGGATCAGAACTATCCCCACCACGACCACCTCCCACCACCGCACCCTCAGTACTACGCAGATCAAAACAGTCCGTCTCCCGCGTATCACCCTATACTTACATTCAGCATTACTTTTCACTAGCCTACGAAATACGTCGTAATCTTCGGTATTCAGATCTCTTCATATCTCTACTGGCATTCTTGAAGACTCTTGCAGTTGATTAATTGACGTTTCGGAGTATTTGATAGTAGTGCTATGTTCTGTCACGTTTTGTCTGTTTATTTGTTTTTGAAATTACTGTTCGTATAATGAAAATAGTGTAGCTGTGTTGATCTTCTTTCCCTAAAAGGTGCCAACAGAAGACCACGCTCCTTGTGTGTGTGTGTGTGTGTGTGTGTGTGTTAAAATGGTTCAGATAAGAAGTGATATTCAGGCCACTTAAAACGTAAAAGATGCGGAGGCGAAAGCGAGCGGGGCTGTTGCAGATTTCGCATCGCTGCAGTGGCGGCTTTCCTCCGCTGAAGCTAGCCAGTTCCGCGGCTGGGTTTCCCGTTATCGCTAGCCACGAGCCGGCATCCGCCGAACGGTACACGGCAGTCTTCCGCTGTGACCCACATCTCCTCCACCGTACATTAGTACAATGCCAAGAGCGGCGTCTTCCCGCTGTTCGGGAGCCGTAGCAAAAAAACTGCTCCCAATATGTCCTGTACACCACACGTTGCACTGTTCTGTCACCAGTGGCCAGTCAGTGAAGTAGATGGACAGACCAGGGTCAGCGATAAGTCACCGACTACCTATTTAATCAGCAGTAAACACCGATTCTTTAAAAAATCGAACGCCCGTGTACGGCCTGTGGCTATAATACACTACTGGCCATTAAAATTGCTACACCAAGAAGAAATGCAGATGATAAACGGGTATTAATTGGACAAATATATTATACTAGAACTGACATATGATTACATTTTGCCGGCCGGAGTGGCCGAGCGGTTCTAGGCGCTACAGTCTGGAACCGCGTGACCGCTACGTTCGCAGGTTCGAATCCTGCCTTGGGCATGGATGTGTGTGATGTCCTTAGGTTAGTTAGGTTTAAGTAGTTCTAAGTTCTAGGGGACTGATGACCTCTGAAGTTAACTCCCATAGTGCTCAGACCCATTTGAACCATTTTTGATAACATTTTCACACAATTTGGGTGCATAGATTCTGAGAAATCAGTACCCAGAACAACCACCTCTGGCCGTCATAACGGCCTTCATACGGCATTGAGTCAAACAGAGCTTGGATGGCGTGTACAGGTACAGCTGCCCATGTAGCTTCAACACGATACCACAGTTCATCAAGAGTAGTGACTGGCGTATTGTGACGAGCCAGTTGCTCGGCCACCATTGACCCGACGTTTTCAATTGGTGAGAGATCTAGAGAATGTGCTCGTCAGCGCAGCAGTCGAATATTTTCTGTATCCAGAACGGCCCGTACAGGACCTGCAACATGCGGTCATGCATTATCCTGCTGAAATGTAGGGTTTCGCAGGAATCGAATGAAGGGTAGAGCCACGGGTCGTAACACATCTGAAATGTAACGTCCACTGTTCAAAGTGCCATCAATGCGAACAAGAGGTGACCGAGACGTGTAACCAATGGCACCCAATACCATCACGCCGGGTGATACGCCAGTATGGCGATGACGAATACACGCTTCCAATGTGGATTCATCTGAAAAAATGACGTTTTGCCATTCGTGCACCCAGGTTCGTCGTTGAGTACACCATCGCAGGCGCTCCTGTCTGGTATGCAGCATCAAGGGTAACCGCAGCCATGCTGTCCGAGCTGATAGTCCATGCTGCTGCAAACGTCGTCGAACTGTTCTTGCAGATGTTTATTAGCTTGCAAACGTCCCCATCTATTGACTCAGGGGTCGAGAGGTGGCTGCACGATCCGTTACTGCCATGCGGATAAGATGGCTGTCATCTCGACTGCTAGTGATACGAGGCCGTTGGGATCCAGCACGGCGTTCCGTATTACCCTCCTGAACCCACCGATTCCATATTCTGCAAACAGTCATTGGATCTCGACCAACGCGAGCAGGAATGTCGCGATACGATAAACCGCAATCGCGATAGGCTACAATCCGACCTTTATGAAAGTCGGAAACTTGATGGTACGCATTTCTCCTCCTTACACGAGGCATCACAACAAAGTTTCACCAGGCAACGACGGTCACTTGCTGTTTGTGTATGAGGATTTGGTTGGAAACTTTCCTCATGTCAGCACGTTGTAGGTGACGCCACCGGCGCCAACATTGTGTGAATGCTCTTAAAAGCTAATCATTTGCATATCACAGCATCTTCTTCCACCGTCGTTTAAATTTCGCGTCTGTAGCACGTCATCTTTGTGGTGTAGCAATTTTAATGGCCAGCAGTGTAGGACTATTGGTCCAAAACATTTAATTTCACAAACACCCTCAATATAAACTCATCTCTTCTATCCCCAAAACGCTCCATGCGAATTTTTCGTTGATGAGAACAGTGCCGGAAATGTTGTCCTGTGAGCTTCTTAATGAAGTTGCCGCATTTTCTTTAAATGTTTCAACGCACTGAAATCCGGTTCCTTTTAATGCACATTTGATCTTGGGGAATAGATAAGTCACAGGCGAATAAGGTAGGTGGTCTAGCACGGGGATGCTGTGGTCACGTCAGTGTGACGGGACGCGAGGCCGCCGACGCTGCTGCCAAGCCTGCAGACCTCGTACGTCGGCCCGCTAGTTCTTCCACTCCCTCCGATGATCTCTGTGTTTTATAGACCTTTCTGTCAGCAGGTGGCGTCAATTTAGCATCACCACTGGCCCTCCCTGCACGGGAACAAGCTCTGGGGAATTAAACCTCTCCCAGAGGCTTGGACTACCTCCTCTCGGCCCTCTCGTCGCGAGATGATCATTTTAGATGGCTCATTAAGGGAGTTTAATCTTTAGTTTCCAAGGCGTGTTTTATGGACCTTTCTCAACGTCCCTATTTTTAGCTGTCTTTCCTTCCGTTGATATGGGCTAACGTGTAGTCGTTTTTAACTCCTTTTTTTATCTTCGTGTTCTACAGTTGTGAGATGGGCACGTGCGTCCCTAGATGTTTGAAGCCATTTTGACTTTTTTCGACCGTGACTGTCTCAAGAAATACGTTAAGGTATTTTTAAATTACCGCTAACAGTCATCAACTTTGTCAACTATTGTATTACTTATTTATTTAGCGACACATTTCGAGGGAATACCTCATCTTCAGGCTAAACAGCATTACAAAAACAATTTCACAATAAGCTCATACTGATGTTACATAGTCTTTTCGTAAATGCTGTGCTCAACCTGTGGAAGAAGAGAAAACTTAGTAAGAGGCGATGTCACTTTGGAAGCTGGACTGATGTTTGCACGAAAATGTTTTGTAACGGCCACTCACTTTGTTCTTCTGGCGTGGCAGTCTCGTTGTGATGCGCTGAGGTGTTTCCATTTCCCTGTCTCTCTTGCCTTTCTTGGTCACTGTGCGCAAAGTGTCACTAACATAGCAGTAACTTGGAAACAGGATCACAAACAGTTCTGTAGTGCAGTGGACAAGATGGCGGTCGAAATACAGCTTGTTTCGATTTGACTATCGATTTGTCGATCTATGTGGTGTCAGGTGTTTACATGTCTTCTGCACTTCTTGTTATCGCAGAAGACATGTTCACATCTGACACCACATAGATCGAGAAATCGATAGTCAAATCGAAATCAGTTCTATTTCGACCGCCATCTTGTCCACTTCACTACAGAACTGTTTGTGATCCTGTTTCCAAGTTACTGCTATGTTAGTGACACTTTGCGCACAGTGACCAAGAAAGGCAAGAGAGACAGGGAAATGGAAACACCTCAGCGCATCACAACGAGACTGCCACGCCAGAAGAACAAAGTGAGTGGCCGTTACAAAACATTTTTGTGCAAACATCAGTCCAGCCTCCAAAGTGACATGGCCGCTTACTAAGTTTTCTCTTCTTCCACAGGATGACCACAGCATTTACGAAAAGACTAACATCAGTATGACCTTATTGTGAAGTTTTTTTTGTAGTGCCATTTAGCCTGAAGATGAAGTATTCCATCGAAACATGTCGCTAAATAAATAGATAATACAATAGTTAACAAAGTTGGTGACTGGTAGCGCTAATTTAAAAAAAAAACCTTTACATACCCTAGGTGTTTCTGCGCCCTAAAACAAAACAAAACAAACAAAAACTGGGATCCTGTACTTCGTTAGGAACCTGGTAACAGACGATGCAGTTAGAAGCAGGTGCGATATCTTGGTCGGAACCCATGATTTGTTCTTCCACTATTCGTGCCTTTTTTTTTTTTTTCTTCCCCTCACGGAGTTGAGCAATAAACTCAGGGTAGTAACGTTGATTCATAACTTGACCTTTAAAAAACCAATGAAGGTACACAATTCCATGAATATCGTAAAAACAATCATCGCTGTGGATTTTGGTATGCTTGTTCGAGCCTTTTTCATTCTTGATGAAGTTGGGCCCTTCCAGTGCATGAATTGGCCCTTATTTTCTTGTTCGTATGTCAAAAACTATGATTCGTCACTTGTTATCACCCATTCCAAGAAATTAGGCTTATTTTCAGTAGTATTCAGTAAGTCAGTACAAATATTTCGCGAGTTCGTTTGTTCGATAGTGAGAATTTTCGGCCTCAGTTTCGCACGCACTTTCCTAATCTTAAGTTGGTTATGTAAAATTTGCATTCGCTTTCTTTGATAATTCCAATAATTTCAGTAATCGATCAAATACTCAACCGACGGTCAGATCGAATCAGATTACCTATCTTCCCAAATTTTCATCCGTTCTGATGTTGGCGTGCGTCCCCGGACTGAGCCATCTTCAGTGTCTTCTCGGCTATCTTGGAAGCGCTTGAACCACTCAAAAACTCGCGTACAACTTCCTTCGCCATGTCCTCCTTTTAGTAAAAGATACGTTTCAGTAGCAGCTTTTTCAAATTTGACGTGAAACTTCACAATAATTCATCGCTCCATTATTACACTTATCCCTTTTCCGTCAAAACAAAATAGCAGCTCTTAACACAAACGAAGGCCACGGCCACACGGATTTGTCCGCAGACGCCAGAGATGCCTCATTCGACTGCGAAGGCTTCTCGCTTCTCAGTTGGTAGTCTTCCATCTCTGGCACATGCGTACTAAATCTGTGACAGCGTCAGCCCCCTTGTTTTATAGCCACATCTCTCATAAAAGAGCATAAAACGTCTGATTACATTACAAATGAGTTGATGTGTTAAATATTTAACGTGAAGCTAGTAGTAGTTTAGAAGCAGTTTGAAATTCTATTTAAAGCTTGTTGGAATTCGCAAAGTGCCCTCATTCTCTAGTACTGGATAATATAGTTGGGGTAATTTGCACCCCATGGATTACACTACTGTAAGATACTTTAATACTCGACTTATTGTGCTCAAATGTTAACCTAAGATTACATCTTAATTAGATTATCCCGCCTTTCAAATTGATTCAATAATTACATGAAATATTGAAAAAAGGATGGAAAAATGCCGTGACCAGGTTTCAGATGAATAATTGCCACAAAGTGTAGAGAAGATGGTTGAACATTTTGCGTTGTGCGCATTCTGTAAGCCTTACATCATTCGAGTCACCATTTGTGCTTCAAGCGTTTTGTTGCAACAAAACTCCTGCCAAGTTTAAGGAGCTTCAACTCTCCACACAGCCCTACTTTTGGGATCACGTTGTCTCATAGCTTCTTTACAAAGCTTACAACTTTGGTTGCTTCAGAGTCTATATAAGTTTTGAGATATATGCGGTTGAAGTTGCCGAAAAGCAAGTTACTGCAAAAATAAGTCACTTAAAAACATATATCACAAAGAGTGCGCCTGATCCATACTTGTGGTTACCGCAGTTTGAAAGAGCATTCTGTTCTCTATAGAATATTGAATTTCCACAAGTTACTGGACAAGACCACAAAAGGAGAGCTTCCGAAATCTACTAGGGGAAGAGATCAGTCTACTTGTCCTTGAGAGAATTTTTTTTGCGCCTAAATTGACGAATTGAGTGCCGATTGGCGCAATAATAGTGAATCAAACAACTTGAAAGTTGCAGAATGAGCACAATGCAAACTGTGCAACAACCTTTTCAACTTCTGCAGCTCTACCACAGTTATTCACTGGAAAACAGCAGTTCAAACTCTTCCGAAATATTCCAAACGCCGCCTCGACATTTTCTCACCTCTTGACTTGTCGATCCTACTAACAAAGTATTAAAATTTGTGGACTACAAATTAGTGTATATTCCTTTACCCAATCCAGTCTTCTGTTCCACGGACGAAACTAAAACCCTAGTCTACTTCCGTTACATCTGCTATGCAACAATGAATACAAATAAATAATATTCGCAAAACATCTTCGCCGCAGTGCGTCTACTTCACTACAGTGGTCTTTAACGAACTATAGCTAAATGAAAAGTTGGTGGAAATTGGATCAGTAATACTAATATGTTTCATGTGTTCGATCAGATACGCTATGTGGAACCCATTTCGTTGCCTTGCTTCGATTGATCACGTACAGAAGTATTCTCTTTGGCTCTACACGTAGTGACAAATGACTGTGCTGGATTAAACGAGGACTGGCCTGCTCTACCATGTCCACACGTGTGCGGTCAGGCGTGGAACGCTCTGTGCAAACAGCCCTGTGCAACGTTATCCGACCCCTGACCTATAGTTTTCCACGAATGCAAACCACGGCACGCGGTAGAATCACCTGAAACGCAAAGATTACGATAAGGCCCTGTGTCTTGTCTTCCCTCTCTGGAGCCCCCAAATGGTCTTTGAGGTTCTCTCTGGCTTGACCATCAGCTGTCACGTGCTTTAACTGAAAGCAATAATTGAGAATCAACCGGATGAACCTGCATTCTTCCTAGGTATTGCTTCAAGAGAACATGTGAACTTACAGTTTGACCTTTGGTGGAAAACGTAAAATCAGTAACCCCCACCCCGATGGTTCGTCATAAAATCGAACTTCCTTGCATTCAACAGCTTCAAACGCCTGATCACTTTACACATGAGTTAATGCGTTCAATATTTGACATTCAAGAACTGGCGCTCCGTTTTAAGAAAAGCTAGTTGTTCACGAGTCCCATTGAGGTCATATCTCCGGAGCTGTGTGTAGTTCAGCTCGTGGTCGTGCGGCAGCGTTCTCGCTTCCCGCGCCCGGGTTCCCGGGTTCGATTCCCGGCGGGGTCAGGGATTTTCTCCGCCTCGTTATGATTGGGTGTTGTGTCCTGTCCTTAGGTTAGTTAGGTTTAAGTAGTTCTAAGTTCCAGGAGACTGATGACCATAGATGTTAAGTCCCATAGTGCTCAGAGCCATTTGAACCATTTTTTTGTGTGTAGTTCAGTGATATAATTTTGCAGGTCAGTTCAGCGGTACATATGGATACGGCCTTTAAAAGATTGCGAATAGAATTTGTAGTTAAAGAATAACAAATTAAAACGTCATTCCTGATACCGAAGTTCCAATGTGTGAACAACGAAAATGTAATAAACAATAAACGATTTTCCGTTAAATATTTTGTAAGAGTCGTCAATGACAGGTTAATTTACTATGGGGATATGTTTTGGCCTTACTTAGCCCATTTATACATTAAAGGGCACATCGACACAGTCTGAAAACAGCGTAGTTGTAAAATATATCAGTCACAAGAAGATCTGTTCGACGAGTAATGGTTGTTTGTCGAATAAGTTTTAAAAATGAGAAAATGCCAAACGTAGTTCTTGTGACGCTGAAAAAAGTAGAGGCTGTCAGAATTGTCTTATAACAAACGACAAATTCGTTTTACGCGGTCACCTGGCAATAGCGTAGTAAATGCTATTATTTACCTCGTCAGAATAAAAACGAATGCAACAATGCGGTATTAACAAATCTGTTAGTCATAACATCTAAGAGCTACAGTAAAGCCTTTAGCATTTATAATTCAACGTCTTTCCGCATATTCATCAAGGATAGAAATAACGGAAGAATTTCCCATTGTGCTCTTGACAAGGAGTTTATTTGCAAATGTCTGACGAAAGCTGTGTGATGCGCTCATCTAGCAAGGATGTGAAGTGAGTGGCGTAAGTCACTTATAGTAGTAAATGCATTTTAATATGATTTCGATCTGTACGGTATCACCTGTTACCTCCTTGCCTGCTAGAATGGATCGTCAATAGGATTCGGGTGAGCTGTTTCCGCGTCGATCGCTCGTGCTTTACAGATGCCTAGCAATTTCTGCCACTCAAAATAGACCATTGCAAGCTCATCTTTATTCGAAATGAGCCAATAAGTTTTCGGCCAGTATACATGCAAATTTTGTTGAAAGTAAAAGTGAAAAAGATTCTCTAGAGTCATGAAATCATAAAATTAATACAGCCAATGGTTCCACGAGCGAGATAAAGAGTTTGTTTTCAGAAAGTAGGTTAGGATTGTCTCGATATAGTCGTTTAGCTCAGTTAGACAAGGGCAGAGGTAAAAATAACTTGGCTCCTGTGAGTGCAGGCTTTCTCGGCGAATTTCGTATATGAAGTCTTCACGGGTTGTCAGCCGAGTAGCGTCGTCGTCTCGTAGCAACGTTTCGATGGAAAGCGTCTCCATCATCTTCAGGCGAAGTGTCGGCATATCGTCTTTCGCGGGCTGAAATCTATCCAGTCACAGGTGTGTTCCGGGAGAAAAGAATCCAATCTGAGGTGTAGAGAAAGCAGGCTTCTAGCGTTCTTGTCGAGTTCCAGTCTTCCAAGACTCGACAACAACGCTAGAAGCCTGCTTTCTCTACACCTCATATTGGCTTCTTGTCTCCCGGAACACACCTAGGACTGGATAGATACCAGCCCGCGACCGGCGATATCCCGACACTTCGCCTGAAGATGATGGAGACGCTTTCCATCGAAACGTTGCTACGAGACGACGACGCTACTCGGCTGACATCCCGTGAAGACTTCATATATGAACTTGGTTCCTGTAAAAAAGAAAAAAACACCCCGACATTCGGCCCAATCGTTTTCGGAAACAGTGGAAAAATTTGATTGCACATAACTGTGAAATACGCTTCCACTGAATATATCACTGAATATATGTCCAGTACCATAACAACTTGCTCTGACACCACGTTTTATTTGTCGACCCCTGATATCAGCCTTTCAGCTAAAATTTGTCATTTGTCCAAAAAAAAAAAACGGACCCCATTTCAACCACCACTGTTTTCACTGGACTGGCACAATGTTTCATGGGATCTCTTAGGCTAACATTGCTTATGTGAATGATTTTCTCTCAGTATGTCTCTTCCGAAGTCGAAGGGATGCATTCCTAGTAAATTGTCACACTGACACGACACATGAAACATATTTTGCCTGTGCCCCTTCCGCTGTTGTGGACGCCAGAGCCAGTTTCCGACATCCGATGGAAGGAGAGAGGTGGGGAGAGGGAACTATGTGCAGCCTGAATATGATTGATCGGATTTCTGTAATACTTCCGAATGGCTTTTTGTCTGAGCTTCTACACTGGCTTAGGGGCTAGTGACTTGCCCATCATAGCAGGTACTTTCCAGCACTCTTGGACAAGTAAAGTTTTGGACAAGTAAAGTTTTGGACAAGTAAAGTTTTGGACAAGTAAAGTTTTGGACAAGTAAAGTTTTGGACAAGTAAAGTTTTGGACAAGTAAAGTTTTGGACAAGTAAAGTTTTGGACAATTAAAGTTTTGGACAAGTAAACCTTGCAGAGAGTTGCTATTAGCTGGAGCAGGATGCAAGCAGTGAATCTGAGTTCTATTCCTTAGATTGATTGGTTGAAAGGCATGAACATTAAACGAATTTCGTGGAGTGGCTTGTACTCACGAATTCAGGGAAGTGGATCAGCAGCCATGATCGGTGTTTGGGGTGGGAAGTGCTAATTCGAGTATGTTTCTGATTTCTGTGTTCGAACATTTTAGTAATCCACGAACTATATGTTCAATTATGGGAAGCTGAGAGAACTGGAAAGTGCGTTTCTTGTATGTTGGTGTAGTGCTCAGCAGTTTTTCACTTTTTGTAAGCGAGAGTGCAGTTTGTGGAACGTGCACGTGGTTGGTAGGAAGGCACGTGTTATCGAATGAAGGGATCATTAGCTAGTTGGAGGTGACATTTGGTGGAAGAGTAGTAGTTCGCCAGATGTGTCGCAAAAAAATAAATTTGCTTTCGTGGAGATTCGAAGTGTTGTGTTGTTCTTCAGAGTGATGAAATTAGACTGCTACAGGATTTTTGGTAATTGTACAGGAGTAGTGACAATTTTAACCCTAACACAGTTGTCACAGTCTGGTGACCCATATGGAGACTGGATTTTTACTAGTGTAGCAATGCAGAGAATTTTATATTCCGCCAACAAATATTTCTGAGTAAGTCGGCGTAATTTCTCTCGCGCGCCGCCCGTCGCTAAAAGTGCGTCTATTCTGACCGCAACAGATGCAGGGACTTTGCGCGACGACACCTAAACGCCGAGGAAGGACGAAAAGAACGTTTCGCACATGCTATCCCACTCACAGGTTATACCTGGAGGCTTGGATCACACCATTAGAGCGGCGCTGTTTTCTTGCAGGTTCTCAAGGGCGGAAGCCGAGCAAACAGGTTATCCCACTAGCGTGACTTGCTGTTCAACGTATTTTCTGACCTACACTCGTCATACAGTGCGTCCTGCCGCACCGCGTTTACTATTTCGACGTTTAAAGACCTTAATGATGAACTAGCAATCAGACTCCCTTTCAAGAGCTCATATGAAATGCAGATCATGGTATCTCATTATCCTGTGTTAATAATTATCTGCAATTTTGCTCAACGTTGTTTACAGATTTCTGGAGGTATTGCCGAATGATAATCCGAACTAGAGTTGTAAGAGTATATTAGCAGGAGATACAGATAACTGTAAATGACAATCAGACCGACCAGGATGAAGACACTTCCAAAGATCAGAGTTTCAGCTGCAAGATATATGAAACATTATCGGAAAACTTTAGGATTAAGTCTTTATAAACAACGAGCGTTCGAGAACATCCACCATTGTCTTTGTCGGGAAAACAAAGGCCGAATATGAAACGGAGTTAGAATGTGAATGATGACGTAGTGCCCACCGTGACTATTAATTATATCCACGCCAACTAGCATACGTCGTCCACAGCGTCACCACGCACAGTGTGGGACATTCTCTCCTTAATCTATCAAGCGTCCGCTTCCCCTCGTTGCTGATTGCGTAGCCCACAATTCTTTTACATTTTTAAGTATGTACCACGCTTTTAGAGCCTTCAAAGCACAATTTTCGCCTGTTCTGACTTGCTCGGGGCGCTACAAGCGGTACACCAAATTTATCCACTAGACAAGACTATTCATATCGTGCGTGATACATTACAGCGCGTCTAAACACCAAGGCGAGGAGGTGGATTTTTGCCGAGTACAAGGAACCCGTCGGGACACAAGTAAACAACGCGGCCGAAAAAGCCGAAGAAACGTGTAGGAATGATGACGTACTGCGATGTGTTCCCCCTGTGCATGCCGTTGACTCATTTTCTGACAGCAGAATCATGCGTCGGCGGGAAACAGAATTGCCGGAAGTGGAAAACAACAAACTGCGGTCGATCACGCCGTTATCTCATTGCCTGACAGTGAAATGATAGAATCATGCGACAACGGGAAATGGAATTGCTGAAAGTGGCAAACAATAAACTGCGGTCAGTCACGCTGTCATCTCATTGTCTGACAGAAGGATGATGTGTCAGTAGGAAAACGAATTGTTGGAAGCGACGACAACAAACTGCTGTCAGTCAAACCGAATACGCAGCCATGTCGAACTTCATGCCAACCACACCGATGGAAGGGAGTGCTGCTCGCCAGACTGTACATAAGAGACTGCCCATGATCACACGGGTTTCTTCCCTACCGGGAAGGCCCACCACTATGTGAAGTTCGTAGTGTAACACTTCGATTCAGTATGTTTTGGTGAAGTGTGTTTTGTGTACTGACATAAGTATAACCCTCGGTTTGACTGGAGATCCATCCATCATCCTCGCCGACGCCGATGCCAGTGTAACACAGGTTTAGCAATTCTGGTGAATGTCGGGTCTCGTCCCTAAAGTCTTTGGGACGGAAGCTCAGCTTGCTCTGAATGGATAGCTCGCATTTTTTAATCAGTTTTATGTGTCATAGTTTAGTGTAGCATGACGGTGGTTCAAATGGCTCTGAGCACTATGGGACTTAACATCTGTGGTCATCAGTCCCCTAGAACTTAGAACTACTTAAACCTAAGGACATCACACACATCCATGCCCGAGGCAGGATTCGAACCTGCGACCGTAGCAGTCGCGCGGTTCCGGACTGCGCGCCTAGAACCGCTAGACCACCGCGGCCGGCCATGACGGTGGTTTTGACAATTAATAAGTGGATTTTAATACATTATAAGAAATTTCACCTTCGCATGTGGGAACAGCCTGCGCCCCCTCCCCACGAGAATGGTATGCTGACACTTCGGTAAGGACGCTGATGACCATGCTGTTGACCGTCTCACATATGTCACAACCATTCATTTTCTCTCTCTCTCTCTCTCTCTCTCTCTCTCTCTCTCACACACACACACACACACACACACACACACACACACACACACACACGTACATACACATATTCATTCATTCATTTTAACTAAATTTAATCCATAGGCACTTAGGTGACCTAGTTCCAGTGATCTGGAGTGTGGGTTAGAACCCACGTTTGCTCGAACGAACTCTTCTGCTAATTTCGGGTAACATTCATTTCACAAAACCTTCTGAAACGCGACGCATATTGACGTCACGCGCGCTATCGACAACCGCAGTAACTGCTATCGATTTTATGACAAGAAATGTGAATGTTATTGCTCCTCGTTTCACTCGCAGCAATTTAGGCTGTCTTCTTAGGTTCCTGCCTAAGCACACCCTTGTAAATATCCTGGTATTCGGAAATAAAGAGCCAAATATTTGCGAAAAGGAAAGATGTGGATTTTATTGCTGCTCGTTTCAGTCGCAGCAATTAAAGCTGTCCGCTTGGGTTGCTGCCTAACCACACACTCGTAAATCGCCAAATGTATGTTTCATCCTTCGTTCTATAATCAGACGGAAATGTAAATATCATCGAATATAGCAGAACATGCTGGCATGACTTTCATAAGAAAGTCCCAGAGAGAGCACTCTTATAAGAAAACATCAACCGCCTATAAACCATAATGTGACTTTTAATCACAACACTAATTGTAATAAATCATCCCAAGAACGACGTGCTTTTAAAAGTTTCCGATACCCGTGCATGAAGTCTTCTGAGGGACCCGTATCGAACACTAACGCAAGTCGATAGCAGTTCCTGCGCTTGTCGATACTACACGTGACGTCAAGTCTTGCGAAATTAGATTAGATTAGATTAGATTTACTTTCATTCCAATTGATCCGTAGTGAGGAGGTCCTCCAGGATGTGGAACATGTCAGAAAAACAACAATACATGACAAATATTTACAACTAAAACAAATAAGCTAATGTACCATTCTACAGGTCCCAAGTGGAATGATCGTCATATTTTAATGAACACTAAGAGTCATTTTACAAATACTAATGCACTGAATTTAAAATAAAAAAGTTTTTTATTTATTTATAAGGTAATAAACATGTAATACAACTACTGAAATACTTATTTACAATGAACACATTACTGCACTGAAATGGTGCAGAAGTTAGATTATACTTACACACAACCACACACACAGACACACAAATTTTCAGTGAACACATTACTGCACTGAAATTGTGCAGAAGTTATGTTGTACTTATATACAAATCAGTTGGTTTTACTAAGAAATTCATCAATGGAGTAGAAGGAGTTGGCCACCAATAAATCCTTTAGGCTTCTCTTAAACTGAATTTCATTGGTTGTTAAGCTTTTTATGGCTGCTGGCAAGTTATTGAAAATGTGTGTTCCTGAATAATGCACACCTTTTTGTACAAGACTAAGTGACTTTAAATCCTTGTGAAGATTATTCTTATTTCTAGTATTGATTCCATGAATTGAGCTGTTGGTTTGAAAAAGTGATATATTTTTAATGACAAATTTCATTAAGGAATAAATATATTGGGAAGCTGTAGTTAGTATCCCTAGTTCCCTAAACAGGCTTCTGCAGGATGTTCTTGAGTTCACACCACATATAATTCTTACTGCACGTTTTTGTGCCCGGAAAACTTTAGCTTGGCTTGATGAATTACCCCAAAAAATAATCCCATATGACATTATGGAATGAAAGTAAGCATAGTATGCCAGCTTTTTCATTTTTATATCCCCTATGTCTGACAAAATTCGCATTGCAAACAGAGATTTGTTAAGACGCTTCAGCAGTTCTGTGGTGTGCTCCTCCCAGTTGAATTTATTATCGAGCTGTAATCCCAAGAATTTAACACTGTCCACTTCTTCTATCTTCTTGTCATCATATGTTAGACATATACTCTTGGGACACCCCTCACAAGTTCTGAACTGCATGTAGTGTGTTTTTTCAAAGTTTAGTGACAAAGAATTGGCTAGGAACCAGTGATTAATGTCCACAAATATTTTATTGGCTGATCTTTCTAAGACTACACTTGATTTGCTATTTATTGCAATGTTTGTATCATCGGCAAACAAAACAAACTTGGCATCTGGTAATGTTACTGATGAAAGGTCATTGATATACACAAGGAAAAGTAAGGGCCCCAAAATGGAACCTTGTGGGACCCCACATGTAATTAACTCCCAGTTGGATGATGCCTGATAGCTTGATACATGTCTCTTTCCTAATAACACCCTTTGTTTCCTGCCAGAGATATAAGATTTGAACCATTTTGCAGCATTTCCTGTTACACTATAATATTCTAGTTTACTTAAAAGGATATTGTGATTTACACAGTCAAATGCCTTTGACAGATCACAAAATATACCAGTTGCCTGCAATTTTTTGTCTAATGAATTAAGTACATTTTCACTGTAAGTGTAGATAGCCTTCTCAATATCAGAACCTTTTAGAAATCCAAACTGTGACTTTGACAGTATGTTATTTGAGATAAGATGGTTATAAAGACGACTGTACATTACTTTTTCGAAAATTTTTGAGAATGCTGGCAACAGTGAAATTGGACGGAAATTTGATGCTATTTCTTTATCTCCCTTCTTAAACAGTGGCTTAACTTCAGCATATTTCAGCCATTCAGGAAATATTTCACTGATAAACGACTGGTTACACAGATAGCTTAATATGTTACTTAGCTCAGAATCACATTCTTTAATTAACTTTGTTGATATTTCATCATACCCACTAGATGTTTTTGATTTTAAAGATTTTATGATGGACATTATTTCTGTTGGGGTAGTGAGGGTCAAATTCATATTATGGAAGTTACTTGAAATGTCTGGTCTAAGGTAATCCATAGCAGCATCTACCGAACCTGACAACCCCATCTTTTCAGTAACAGTTACAAAATGTTTGTTAAAAAGTTCTGCAACACTATACACATCTGTCACCAATGCATCATTTACTCTTAATGCTATTTGTTCCTCTTCATGTCTGGTTCTACCAGTCTCCTCCTTCACTATATCCCATATTGTCTTTATTTTGTTATCTGATATGACTATCTTTTCCTTGTAATATATTTGCTTTGACATCCATATTACAGTCTTTAATATTTTGCAGTATTTCTTATAATGTGCTATAGCATCAACATTGGAAATGTTTCGGATTGACAGATACAGTTTTCTTTTGGTTTTACAAGATACCCCTATTCCTCGAGTAATCCATGGCTTCTTTGTAGACTTTGCTCTGACCTTGGTAAGTTTTGGGGGAAAGCAGTGTTCGAATAAGGTAAGCACTTTATTGGCAAATGAGTGCTACCAGCTAATATAATAGGGTAGGAATATCTGTTGAGAGAGCTAAGAGTAATTATAAGTAATAATTTGCTCTTTTTGTGTGATGCAGTACTTCTTAAAATTTGAATATGCTTCAAAATGGTGTCCATTGCGCATAGTGCACTTCTCCTAATGTCACATCCCGCAATGAAAACGATCATTAAAGTCGCCGAGTGACGCCATCGTTTTTAAGTTTCCTGAGGAACCTTTCCTTTTAGGTTGCTTTTCATTTTATGGAACAATAACAAATCGCAGGGAACCACCCGGTGAATAAGTGTGGAGTGGTGTGTGAAAGGCACTGTTATCATGGCTGAGAGGCCAGTTCTCTGACCAGGACAATGCAAATCATGTTACAAATTGGTCTTCGTCGTCATCGTCGTCGATGTCTTCTTCGGTCTTCAGACTGGTTTGCTGCGGCTTTCGACGTTAGTCTATCCTGTAAAGGCCTTTTCATCTCCGCATAACAACGGCAACCTACATCCATTTGAACCTGCTTGCCTAGGTCTCTCTCTACAATTTGTTCCCTCCACATTTCCGTCCGTTACCAACCTGACAATCCTTTGATCCCTCAGATGTGATCTATCAACTGATCCTTTCTTTTGGTCAAGTTGTGCCACATTTTCCCAAAGTCGATGCAGCACCTCATTAATTATTCAGTCCACATCAGTAGCACCACATCCCAACAGCTTCGACTGTCTTCTTCTCTGAATGTTTATCGTCCACGTTTCACTCTCGTACAATACTACAATTAAAACAAAATACCTTCAGAAATTATTAATAAGATTCAGTATATGCCGATTGTTATTTCAGTTTAGAGTAACATTGTGGTATTTTTAAACCATTTGATTTATTCTTAAAAGCCGGCCGCGGTGGTCTCGCGGTTCTAGGCGCGCAGTCCGGAACCGCGCGACTGCTACGGTCGCAGGTTCGAATCCTGCCTCGGGCATGGATGTGTGTGATGTCCTTAGGTTAGTTAGGTTTAAATAGTTCTAAGTTCTAGGGGACTGATGACCACAGCTGTTAAGTCCCATAGTGCTCAGAGCCATTTGAACCATTTATTCTTAAAATTTTTTTTTTCATTCTGGTACATCCATGTCACGAACAGTGGCATAAATAAATGTGCAGTGTTTACTGATCAGTCACCTTAGGTGGGAGCGCTTCTGTTTTTGCCGTGATAAGAGTTATAAAAAAAAGGTTCAAATGGCTCTGAGCACTATGGGACTTAACATCTGTGGTCATCAGTCCCCTAGAACTTAGAACTACTTAAACCTAACTAACCTAAGGACAACACACACATCCATGCCCGAGGAAGGATTCGAGCCTGCGACCGTAGCGGTCACGCAGTTCCAGACTGTAGCGCCTAGAACCGTACGGCCACACCGGCGGGCGATAAAATTTACACGGCAACCGTTCAGACAGATCAGATGGCCGAATGTAAATCGTGTGATGTGCATGTTGTCAATCAAACTTGACCTACCACAGTCCGCAGACGAATCACGAAGCTAATTAAAAAAAAAATCCAGATAAGTGAGAAGAACTTGCACACTGAGAGTTCCGTACAAACTTAATTATGTTATACGAATGCAGGGTATCCTTTTGGACATATCCGAAAGCATAGATACCACCCAAACTCGATGGGCAATGAATCCACTACCTTCAGTACGGATACAGAAACATAGCTCGACCTCATGCGGGAACCTCAAAGTAGGGAGCATGTAGCATATTGGCGGCGACTACAGAGATGTGGCGGTAGGTGAAGAAGTTGGTCGGCCGACGGTGTTCTAGTACACTCAGTTGCGATAAATACAGTATCCGGGTGGCGCAGTGGTTAACTCATCTGTCTAGTAAGCAGGAGATCCTGGGTTCGTATCTCGGTTCGGCAGACATTTTCACTCGTCGCTGCTGATTCCACATAAAGTCCCAATGTAACTGACAACAATAGTTCGTTTCCTATCCTTTCTCCCCCTTCGCCTTTAATTTACGCGATATCAGTTACGTATGAAGACAGATCATCCAGCCCGGGATTTTTGCCTGTTATCGACATCTATACAGGTACTATATTCGTCCAGCCATTCCGGAGAAAAAGTGGTCTTAACAGGAGGAAGAACTAGTCGGATAGCGAATGATAAAAAATACTTTTATGTGGTATAAGTACAACCTTGACTACTGGTCTTCATAGCTCTAGGTCAGCGAGAAGTACTCTATAGGTTTTGAGGAGTGGGTTTGCGAGTATCAAAATTTGTGACATAAACGACCGTATCTTTTGATTGCACTGACTTAAAAGGTTAAACTTTTTATAACGCGAAGGGACCGAAGACCTTACTATATGATATAAATTTGAATCTCATACGTCAAATCGTTCATGAGAGAA
Source organism: Schistocerca cancellata (assembly GCF_023864275.1). Taxonomy (NCBI): domain Eukaryota; kingdom Metazoa; phylum Arthropoda; class Insecta; order Orthoptera; family Acrididae; genus Schistocerca; species Schistocerca cancellata. The sequence continues at coordinate 135,995,956 of NC_064627.1, read as the reverse complement.
GCCAGAGTCAAGAGACGGACAGAGAAACAGTCGAGCAACAAATTACAAACAAAATATTTTTTCGTTTTATATAATTACAAATTAACAATTTTCAGATTTTTTTCCCTTTAATTGTAATGTGGAACCATGCTTCTCTCCAAATTTCATGATTCTAGGTGAACGGGAAGTACGCTATAGAATTTGATGAGTGAGTTTGCGAGCATCAAAATATGAAACATGAATGGCATTTTTATTGCAGTCACTTAGAAGCTACCGTTTTGGACACCGCCAACGGACCATAGGCATTAATGTGTGCCATAAATTTCAACTTGATATACGGGCATCCATTCCTAAGAAAATGGGTTTTTGAGAGACAGGAGACAATAAAGAGATCCTGTAAGGGTCCCGTTTTTAGCGGTAGAGGTAAGGAACCCTAAAAATGGTAAATCACCAGGAGGCGAAATCAGGCACGCTACTATAGGTGTTTGAACGTGAATTTTTCTGTCGATGAGAAGCAATTACCCGCACCACATTGAAGATGTTAATACTGACTGAATTTCGTTTTTCACGTCCTCACGTATCTGCTACTCCATTACGACGTTGTATGTTCTTTAACAACAGAGATATCAGAGACATTTCAGTCATTAGCCAGTTGTCATATTCAGTAGTTCAGTACAGCGATCCTTTCTCCCCCCCCTCCCCCTCTCTGAATAGCTGAAGTTAAAGTCTGAGACGACATTCATTTGTCACTACGTTTAGATGGGATCCCAAGACGTGATTTTCGTAAACAAATATCGCATAATCACTTCTGCTTGATCATGTAAACTGTAATATCTATTCTAGAGATGCGAACCTAGCTGCCGGTTTTCCTGTTCAACAATCTAAGTTGGCTCTCACGTAAACGCTTTACCGTTCTTGAAACGTTTTTGGGTTTTGATAATTTTGTGCAGCGAAGGGAAGTAAATATTAGAGTGAACAGGAAGTTATCCGAATCGTGTATTTACTTATCGAGAACTAGACACCTTGCTTAGTTAATCGGAAAACGGAACAGCGAATTTCAAGGGTCATTCGTGTAAAACTTACGTTCGGAAAATAGATATCTGAGCGGGCTAGCAAATCGATTCAGACTTTAACATGTAATCTCGGTAGCGAAAATCGGTCTCGGACATTCGGTTTTCACCTTTCGTAAGTTGTGTTGCGTGCACCCGTGGGAAGTACAAGATATTTGATCTGTTTAGAGAGCATAAACATTTCACATAAAGAGAGAGCTCTTCATCAGAAAGTGGTTGCCCCATGACTACAGAATATTCAGTCGCCTATGTTTCAGAATGAACAGTTTCAGCAATAAGACTACCAGCAACACTTTTTATGTCTACGCTCTTGAGTGTCAGTGACGCTTCGTCGTACGTGTGTTGACTGTAGGAATCGTGCGCGCTACAAGCCACTGTGTTAACATGTTACGCAACTTGTCACCCGTGGCGACCTCCGGAACGAAGCTTGTTGCACTTGCGGTCTTCACTTGATAGACAGTGCGTCTGCAGAAAAGTCAGCTTGTAAAGCACACGGCTATGTAGTATCTGCTGCTTTTTCTGTTCTTCCCAGGGAAAAAGCAAAATGCTGTTTATACCGAAAGAAAATCACCTTTCGCAGAGGGGCGATGTTCGTCTCATACATTGGAGTATCATTACCCGCAATAAGCGATTCTGTCAGCCTTGCTTTTCAATTTTAGCACATTTCTCGGAAAATCTGCTGTCCAAATTGGGTACCTCCGGTAAGCGGCATACGTCCTTAGGACATAGTGGATACTATACGATGTTTGTTAATGTTGAATTCATCTGTCCTGTTCGTATTTTAACAATGCAATAAACTATATGCCTCAAGAAACTTCCTGGAAGATTGAAACTGTGTGTCAGACCGAGACTCTAACTCGAGATACAGTTTTAATCTGCCAGAGAGTTTCATATAAGCGCACATTCCTTTGCAAAGTGAAAACCTGATTCTACGTATTTCATGTTCATTCGTTTATCATATAGATCATCTACGTCAATACATGAACAGAAACAGAAAGTGATGCTTTGTAAATACGAGTACCATAGACATCCACGGAGGCAGTCATATTACACACTTTCGACGGGTCCGTTGAGGGCAGTGGTGAGTTACTTCCAAAGCACTTTAGCATGAAAGTAATACCCTTCCCGAAACTCAGTAGGGGCTATAGATACTACTTTTCGTGCCACAGTCACAATGTACGACCCGACGACTGTTTTGCTTTTTCCCTTCATGCAGCTGATAACATTACGACTCTCAATGCTCACGTTTATAACTTTTGTAATACAAGTCATTCTTGCTATGTTTCTAACGTGGCAGTTTTAATGACAGCTAAAACAATGAGGTTTCCAAACATTTTTGTATTATTGCTACGTTCTCGAAGGAATTAATCTGTTGAAAGTAGTAGTCCATTGTAAACAGTTTTCTGAGAAGTATTAAATCTAGGCTAAAAGTTGAAATTAAAAACATTATTTCAACGATCTGAGAAAATCAGCCAACCAGTTGCAGATTTAAATGTTTGTTAACAACTCTTGACCATGGTTTCAACAATTGTAAAATTGTCTTCTTCAGAAGTAGATAGACACTTACAATCACACTGGCGACGACAAATTTCCAAGCAAAGCAGCTCATGTCAGATAACGTCGTATGTGTGACTAGCAGTAAAACCAAATAAAGTTCGATTTATGGATTCTTCCGGTACCTCTTGGTAGAACAATTCCACGTTTAAGATCGATTAACCAGTACACTGATGTGTTCTAATGATTTTTATTTATTTCGAGCTAGTTTTCGGCTTATTAAGCCATCTACAGTAAACAGACGCTAGTCAGTTGTTTCCTGAAGATGGTCTAATAAGCCGAAAACTAGTTCGAAATAAACAAAAATCAGTAGAACAAAAACAGCGTAATTGTTATTCAAACTTAAATACAAATAAAATACATTAATAAAACACTCCCACTAGGGCTGGGCTAAGCGTGAAAACCTTTACATTAAAATGTACAGGTTATTAAAAGGCAGTGAAACGACCCGTATGTGCCTGGTGGCATTTAAAACAAAAAAAAAAAATAGGACTTGGTTGTCCGTTCGCTAAACTAACCAACACGTTCCACAAATAAAAATAAAATGCGGAGGAAATGAAGTATTTATTGAAAAATCGGATATCCTGGTGTATGCAGAGTAAGGAACAATTCCAGGATCAGTATAAGTGAAAAGATCCAAAAAATAGCTAGTGAAGAAAGCAAACCGCCTTCTATGTAGCTGCACTGACGCACATCTGTAAGACTAAGACGACGACGACGACGACGACGACGACGTCGACAAGTCCCCACCCCCATTTAAAATGTCAAAACAACGTTTGTTAGTAAAGTTACCGGCCTTAGCTCTAATACCTCTTCCAGTATTCTGTTCAATCGAGAACTACATGAAACGATTATGATATCTGTCTGTTTGTTTGACTCGATAAACATTTTCCGTAGTCAATATTTAATATTTGTTGGCAGATGATTTAGTAGATTTTGGGACCGTGACAACGTAGCTATCGAACAGCTTATATTTAGAGCATGTTCATGGAAAATTAGGGGCTATTACAAAAGGTTCTGTGCGACTGGCAGTGATGGTAGATATAGGAGTTGCGTTGCAGAGGGAGTCCGAAGCTGTCACACAGCTGCTAATGGAGAAAAGTAGGCTATGTGCCAGGCACTGTGATTCGTACTCTCTTCCAGGCCGGGCCAAATGCTGCACGCTGTGCAAAAGTGCTGAAGTACGGCACAGGTGCGTACGATCTGTATTCTCTGTCTTTTAAACACGACTGGGAAATGCATTTCTTCTTTATGGCAGTAGATGAAAACTCAGTGTTTGCTGCGTCGCCGAATAATAGTCGGCTAGTGCAAGTTCACGACTGAAAGACACTGCAACCCATTGCATAAAGACAAGTGTAGTGTATTGAATAGAGATGGGTCGTTCGCGAACAAACAGGTCCAGAGGAACGGTTCAAAAAGATGAACGGAAGGAGCGAGGAACGAATACTAAGGAACGGTCTTTCATAGTTCACTCCGGTCGCGGCTTCCTACTTGTAGTTCCTGGGAACGGGAAACGGTCGGTCTCGTTCCCACAGCGACAGGTCGGCCGGTCTCGTTCCAGCCTCGGTCCCGTTCCCGTCTGTCTCGGTCTCGATCGGCCGGACTCGTCCTCCTTCGCGTGGCCACTCGTCGCAGATTCACTGTCGACTGCTCCTAGTTAGTTCAGTATCCAGTAGTTGCTCGTTTCATTCGCTGCGAACGCCCATTCTAGATCTGTTTCAAACCTTTTCTTGAACTCTGTACTTCTGGTTCTTTTCGTATTAATTAAAATGGTAATTAAAATGTATTTTGTAATTGCGTAAATTACCTAAACATTACGTGGTATGTAATACATACATCTTTTCAGGTAACAAAAGGCACATCAGCTTACTTCACTATTTCGATAAACAGCAGTAGAGATACATATAAAAAAAAAATGGTTCAAATGGCTCTGAGCACTATGGGACTTAACTTCTGAGGTCATCAGACACACACATCCATGCCCGAGGCAGGATTCGAACCTGCGACCGTAGCGGTCCCGCGGTTCCAGACTCTATCGCCTAGAACCGCTCGGCCACCACGGCCGGCTGATACATATAAAAAGGGAAGTTATTACGTCATTACACATGCAAAGGAATTTGGTACGGCACACACGAATGACCATTTTTCCGTCTTTTTTTGATCCAAGGTAAAACAGCATGTTCATTGTTATGAGGGCAGACCGATTTACAACCGAATGAAGCACGCGCTCCGTAATCAAGTGTCTGGTGTCACATTTTGTAAAGAGAATACGATAACTTCTACAACATTATTCAGTAATATCACAAATTGAGTCCGCCTTGATGGAAAACACCTTGTTATTCGTTTATTTCTTTATTATCCCAAACTAGTTTCGGCGACAAATATCACCATCATCAGTGGGGTTTTAAGTCTAAAACATGCAGAAAATGGTATGGTTGTACAAACACAGTAAAACATCATTACATTTTTACAAATCGTCTTTTGAAATACAGTTTTATATTGATACTTTCATACTACCTTATTTATTGTATGCTACAGCACGTTTTAAGCAATTATTGGCGCTATTTGTGACATATTTTCTGTGCTGTTTTTTTCTGTTGCCGTCTTTTTACTTAGCGAACATCATGTCATCTGCAACCATGTGACCGGCTGTTAGTTAACAAATACTCAAAGGTGAACTTCCTATGTCAGCAGTATATACTTGGGGTTTGTGGCAGTGTTGTGGAAACCAGTTAGTTTGGTGTGTATTTAGCTCTTGCTTAGCTATTCGTGTACTCACGTTCGTTGGACGGTGTGTGGCTGCTTTTTACAAAGAAAAACAAAACTTTTGCACTTTGTTTCTGATCCAGAATATTACGCCATCTTGCTGTTCGTGTGTGTCGCGAGAGGCGTATCGCAAGTGGCGAGAAAGGCCTTGAAAAACTAGCGCGAATTCAAAAATATGTTCAAATGTGTGTGAAATCTTATGGGACTTAACTGCTAAGGTCATCAGTCCCTAAGCTTACACACTACTTAACCTAAATTATCCTAAGGACAAACGCACACACCCATGCCCGAGGGAGGACTCGAACCTCCGCCGGGACCAGCCGCACAATCCATGACTGTGGCCCCCAAGACTGCTCGGCTAATCCCGCGCGGCCTAGCGCGAATTACGACGACTTCATAAGATAGTATGAAAGTATCAGTATAAAAGTGCATTTCAAAAGACGATTTGTAAAAATGTAATAATGTTTTACTGTGTTTGTACAACCATACCACTTTCTGCATGTTTTAGACCAAAAAACCCCACTGAAGATGGTGATATTTGTCGCCAAAACTAGTTTGGTATAATAAAGAAATAAACGAATAACAAGGTTTTTGCATCAAGGCGGACTCAATTTGTGATATTACTGTTTCTCTATACAAACACGGACCAAGTGGAAGAGTTCCAGTATAATATTACAACATTACTCCTTCGTATGAGGACTGGTATGGGGTGCAGTAAGCATCATGAGGGCAACTGAGATGTTATTCGACACATTAGTAGCGGTTCCAAAGACAAGAAACGCGACAGTGACCGGGAGAGCGGTGTGTTCACCACGTCCCTCCACACCGCATCCAATGACGCCATTGACAGAAGATGACACAGCGGTCGGTCGGGCCCGGTTGGGCCGTGTGGGTTCAGAACGCGGGCTGCTGTATTCGAACACCACAGGCGTGTTTTCTCTCGCGCGCCAGAGCAGCTCGAGCAGATAGCGTCAGTCCACTTGAGCGGGACGAAGCGCCGCCGCGCCGGTGAGTCAGCCGCTGTGCGCCCGGCGACTGGCCTGCAGACGTGGGGCTTCGGCCGCTATCGACTGCGCCTCGCCGCGCCGCGCCGCCAGCGACGCAGTCCCAGAGACTTGCTGGCCGCGACGGCCCTCCGCCTCGGCCGCGTCCAAAATTGATGAGCGGGCCATTTTGCACACAAAGGCGGCGCGCCCTCTGCCACCCTCGCGGCCCCCTCCCGCCCTCGCTGGAGTACTCGGCCGTTTTTGTCGGGTGGCGCGCCTGCGGCGTACTCCGTTCGCGACTGCGGCTGCTGCTACAGAGGGTAGAAGATAGGACGGGGGGAAAGGCTTTTGTTACAACGGCTCACTACAAGTAGTCGGGCGGGCATCTGAAACAGCAGTTACTTCGCTGAAGGGTCGGTTCGGGCACATTTTTCTCCCTTGAAACAACTTCGATTGGTCGAAAGATTGAACGGTGCTCAGATAACTACCAAGTTATCTGTGACCGTTCAATCTTTCGACCAACTTTGTTGTATGGGAGCGAAAGCTGGGTGGATTCAGGTTACCTTATCGATAAGGTCGAGGTTACGGATATGAAAGTAGCTAGGATGATTGAAGGTACTAGTAGATGGGAACAATGGCAGGAGGGTGTCCACAATGAGGAAGTCAAAGAAAAACTGGGAATGAACTCTATAGATGTAGCAGTCAGGGTGAACAGGCTCAGATGGTGGGGTCATGTTACACGCATCGGAGAAGCAAGGTTACCCAAGAGACTCATGGGTTCAGCAGTAAAGGGTAGGAGGAGTCGGGGTAGACCAAGGAGAAGGTACCTGGATTCGGTTAAGAATGATTTTGAAGTAATAGGCTTAACATCAGAAGAGGCACCAATGTTAGCACTGAATAGCGGATCATGGAGGAATTTTATAAGGGGGACTATGCTCCAGACTGAACGCTGAAAGGCATAATCAGTCTTAAATGATGATGATGAAACAACTTCCATATCTCACGAAGTCGTCGTAGTAATCGTTGTCATTGTTTCCAGTCAGTACCATCTTGTGAAAGCCTGTTCACCTTTTCGTAACCATTTCAATTTTAATGTATTCAAACGCTATCTCCCACTACAATTTTTACTCTTGCACTTACCTCTATTACCAACCTGACGATTCCTTAACGCCTCATTATGTGTCCTGTCAGACGATACCTTCTTTTAGTGAAGTTTTGGCGTAAGTTTCTTTTTTCTCCATTTTGATTCCAAGTCTCCAAGTTAGTGGGTTGGCGCACAATTTCATAGCGTTTTTCTTTAAGTTTAAACACGAGATACACACAAGAGTGCAGGGTGATTACAAATGACTCATCGGGTTTTGGATGAATGTATTTCACAAAGTATTACATAAAAAATACTGATGGATACATCGTATGAAAAAAGCACATTTTCAAGTTTTACACATCATTACAAATGGTCTATGCGCTCACCTCGTGTTACACGACACGCATCTATGAGCAAGTCGAGCTCAGCCCATACACATTCGAGCGTGTCCCTGCCAGTGTACGATGCGCAAATGTTTAGAAAACTTATCACAAAATGGTTCAAATGGCTCTGAGCACTATGGGACTTAACTTCTGAGGTCATCAGTCCCCCTAGAACTTAGAACTACTTAAACCTAACTAGCCTAAGGACATCACACACATTCATGCCCGAGGCAGGATTCGAACCTCCGACCGTACCGGTCGCGCGGTTCCAGTCTGTAGCGCCTAGAACCGCTCGGCCACTTCGGCCGGCTAAAACTTATCACACTTGCGCATGACATTTACTCTGGACGCAGACAGATGGCGTACACAGACTCCGTACCACGAGTTTTCAAAACATCAGGAACGATGATTTTATTCTATTGCATCCCTTACCTTTGTTTTGACGCAATTGACGTTCATCTTACAATCTCTGTTCAGGATACTATCAAGTCCGTTCGTCACCAGGTCGTGGTCTTGTCGTTAGCATTGTTGACTCTTGATCATGGGATCCCGAATTCGACTCCTGGGACAGGTCGTGTATTTTCTCCGCGCAGGATAGGATGTGTGTGTTGTCTTCGCCGACATCGACGTGTACGTCGCATAAATGGCGTCAAATAAAGAGACTTGTACCATGTTTCCGACTGCCCCGGAAGGGGACTCCCGCCAAAAATGACATACGCACGTTTCTATTCCGTTAAACTGATCTGATCTTCCAAATCATTTGCCGTCTCTGACAGAATTCCCCTCCTCCCCTCCCCCCTCCCAAACAAAGAGCAGACTCATTCTACTAACCACTGACGTAAACAAATTATTATGATAATATTAAACATATTATGTAATGTAATTGTTAGCGCTATTAATATCCTAAGCACATGTGGCACTTTAAATGTAGAGCTAATGGCAAATTATATTTCTGGGGATGGGGAGTGACAGTGTAAAACTGTGCCCTCCCCCTCCCAACAGAACCGAATCCTCGAAGCGTGACTGTATGTCCCCAATCATACACCTAGTGAAATGGTGAGCGAACATTCCGATTTTACATTTGAGAGATTATGGTTGTTACAGTGTTCAAAACAACTGTGGCTCTAAGAACCAGAAGGGCCTAAAGCAAATAGTCACAGATTTTGAGATTATAGCATGTACGCATGCTTCTGATATCTGTCGGTCTTATGGTGAACAAACTTTATATCTGTAGCCCCGCACTGTATATACGAACATTCACGAAAAACTGTCTGACAGATTTCTCAGACATTCATTTCCATATGGCTCCAAAGTACAAAGTATAATTTTGTTGCTCTGTGCTGCTCAATTATATAGAGTAGACAACATAATTTAGCATCTACAGCATATACGTACCCGTAATACTTCACAATCTGAGCGTTATCGGCAGTTTCACCTGAACTTCAAGCCACAGTACGTGCCTAATGAAAATGACAACGAGGAGCATGATTTACAAACTTTACAACTGTCAAAAGACGATGTTGTCAGTGGCCAATATATAGAAACATTGTAAATTAACGTTCATAATAAAATCTTCAATATTAATTGATATTTCATGACAGAAGGTAGGCACGCTATTTTTTAATAGGCAGTGTAGGATATTGAGACTTGGTTGTTCTACAAATCTGATTTTCACGAACATCTATTTCTGTAAAAACTTCGTTTCTGTGCTTTGGGCATTTGATTCTCGGTGCCAGAATTGCACGGCACATTTACTTCTAAAATGTTCGGACAGAAGCTTTCCAAACGCTGTATTTCTCTGAATTCCAATTTCTTGGAAGTTACGCTAAAGTGACCTACTAAGCACTGATGTAAATAGGCTTTTATGATTATTACAGTTAATATATCCCAACATCTTACATATTTTATTGCAGTTGGTATTATCACACTCATAGGCACATGTGGCACATGAAAACGAGGCCGAGCATGCTCAGTGTGGGGTTGGGTAATGGAAGACTGTGAGCCATTCAAACCCCCCACCCCCCTCTCCTCACCAAACACCTGAATCCTGGAGGTGTTAGTGGAAAATTTCTTTAGTGGTATGTGACAGATAGCTGGTTATGACATAATTTCTTGTGCAAAACTGTCTCGTAGCGGTCATTTAAGTTGTGTCGACGGAAACAACCACCACTACAGAGCAACTATGTCGTCTGTTAATTTCGCTGTAGGCATTACGCAGTCTGGTAGATAGAGTTAAATGGACATCCTCCTAACACGCATGCTTTTATTGCATCACGACTTTGCATAACCAGTCTTCACTGGAAAAAAGTCTTCTCCTAATGCCATGGCCTTGACGCAGCGCCTAGCACTTGGCTATTTACATGGCTAAGCTGCTTTGCCAGCCACATACACAGGGTGTTACAAAAAGCTACGGCCTGACTTTCAGGAAACATTCCTCACACACAAATAAAGAAAAGATGTTATGTGGACATGTGTCCGGAAACGCTTAATTTCCATGTTAGAGCTCATTTTAGTTTGTTTTTCCACCTACGCTCAATGGAGCACGTTATCATGATTTTATACGGGATACTCTACCTGTGCTGCTAGAACATGTGCCTTTACAAGTACGACACAACATGTGGTTCATGCACGATGGAGCTCCTGCACATTTCAGTCTAAGTGTTCGTACGCTTCTCAACAACAGATTCGGAGACCGATGGATTGGTAGAGGCGGACCAATTCCATGGCCTCCACGCTCTCCTGACCTCAACCCTCGTGGCTTTCATTCATGGGGGCATTTGAAAGCTCTTGTCTACGCAACCCCGGTACCAAATGTAGAGACTCTTCGTGCTCGTTTTGTGGACGGCTGTGATACAATACGCCATTCTCCAGGGCTGCATCAGCGCATCAGGGATTCCATGCGACGGAGGGTGGATGCATGTATCCTCGTTAACGGAGGACATTTTGAACATTTCCTGTAACAAAGTCTTTGAAGTCATGCTGGTACGTTCTGTTGTTGTGTGTTTCCATTCCATGATTAATGTGATTTGAAGAGAAGTAATAAAATGAGCTCTAACATGGAAAGTAAGCGTTTCTGGACACATGTCCACATAACATATTTTCTTTCTTTGTGTGTGAGGAAAGTTTCCTGAAAGTTTGGCCGTACCTTTCTGTAACACCCTATATATAAAAAAAAATGGTCTTAGGGCGAGCGTTGTTGGTGTTATGTATATATACTGACCTCAAATTCTTAAACAAGATTAGAGACGGAGGTTCGACAGTTTCTCAGACGATGTGTTTCAGCGCATTTGAAATGCTTCTGATGACTTTGTCGGAGTGCTCATGCACTCAACAGTAGACAACAAGGTTCTAGAATACATTGCGAGCAACTAACTTGATAATTCGGCAGGTGTGTAGCTTCTGGTCCCCGAATGAAGACAAATGTCAGCAGTTACAGTTTTCTCCGGGATTTGTTCAAAAAAATGGTTCAAATGGCTCTGAGCACTATGGGACTCAACTGCTGTGGTCATCAGTCCCCAAGAACTTAGAAATACTTAAACCTAACTAACCTAAGGACATCACACACATCCATGCCCGAAGCAGGATTCGAACCTGCGACCGTAGCGGTCGTGCGGTTCCAGACTGTAGCGCCTTTAACCGCTCGGCCACTCTGGCCGGCGGGATTTGTTCAATCGAAAAAAATGGTTGAAATGGCTCTGAGCACTATGGGACTTAACTGCTGAGGTCATCAGTCCCCAAGAACGTAGAAATACTTAAACCTAACTAACCTAAGGACATCACACTCATCCATGCCCGAAGCAGGATTCGAACCTGCGACCGTAGCGGTCGCACGGTTCCAGACTGTAGCGCCTAGAACCGCTCGCCTACTCCGGCCGGCTTGTTCAATCGCGTGGTCCTTCTGATTAGATAAGGTAGTTGTGTGTTTGCGAGTGCCAACCGGGAACATTTAACTTGTAGCAAATGTGTAAATAGAGGTCTTGGATTCGATACTGAATTTAAATAAATGTCGTGTGACTAGGGCCTCACGTCGCGTAGACCGTTCGCCGGGTGCAAGTCTTTCGATTTGACGCCACTTCGGCGACTTGCGCGGCGATGCGGATGAAATGATGATGATTAGGAAACACAACACCCAGTCCCTGAGCGGAGAAAATCTCCGACCCAGCCGGTAATCGAACCCCGGCCCTCAGGATTGACATTCTGTCGCGCTGACCACTCAGCTACCGGGGACGGACGTTTTAGAATTTAATGGTCAATATTAAGGTCATCAGATAATACGAAGCAGTGCCTCATCACCTATCCTCGCCTATCCGTCATGTTCTGACTGTGTGATAAAAATTTGTTCAACCAACAGACTTTTGGATGTAGCGTCAGCGAGGTATAGGAATCTGAAGCACCGTGGAGAGTTAGCAAAGACTCTCTCCACAAGACAATGCATAGTCAGTAAGCCCTCAAAAGCGCAATACGAAAAATTTAGTCGAGGAATAAGGGAACGTAAAAGTAAAAACTGTTACTTGAAGCTACCGTATACATTTTTATAGTACATGAAATGTATTCGCAGTTGCGAATATGGACAGCCATCAGCTGTATAATGGAATGACAATGAAAATTAGTGCCGGAATGGGACTTGAACCCGGATTTTGCTCTTTAATCAAGCGATCGTCTTAACCGCTATGACCATCCGTGTCAGACGCACGGGCAGACCCAAAGTTTCATATGTCGTCGTTCCTGCGTCTCGTATACGCATCATGCAATTCCGCTCGCGTAAATCGGTAAATCCGGGATGATAGTCCAGGTCCGGCACAAATCTTCATCGTCATCATTCCCTTACAGAGCTAACGGTTGTTCGTATTAGCAACTGCGAATATGTTTCATATATTTCATGAATTTCATAACGGCTGTAGTAGTCATAGTGCCTGTAAGGAATATTACCTCGTTGTTCTTAACACAGCCACTGCAATATCGTACACTTAAATAAGTATTCTGGCCGGTCTGATACGGTCTGCCACAATTTCCTCTCTTTAATCAACTTCATCTCGGAGTAGCGCCTACAATGTCCCCAATCATTTATTGTACGTATTCTGCCTTCTCCTACGGTTTTTGTACATTAACGCTCCCTCTAGTTACTAGAGTCTAATGTTATGAAAGTTATTCCCTGTTGTCTTAACACATCCTATCGTTTTATTAATTTTTCTGGTAACTATATTTTCCATGTAATCCTTTCTTCGCCTACTCTGGCGAAAGCTTCATATCTTATCTGTCCACTCCAGCATTCTTCTGTAGCGCATCGCAAAAGCTTCGATTCTTTTCTTTGCCGGTATTATCCTACAGTAGAGAAAAGGAGCAAAAGTACATTACCAAATGACGCCATTAAAGAAAAACATAAAGCCTATCTGGGATGCGCTCTTCTGTGTAACATCTCATTATCATCTTGAGTATTGCAATACAGTACGTAGCAAATCGATACTTTTTTTCCTTGATGGTAATATAGGGCGGCGATTTCGGTAGTTGAACCACCATCTTCACGCCGTAGCTCTTAACGCAAGTGGATCAACATGCGCTTTATAATATTAATTGTATTAGAAGCTACGATCTGAGCAAGGTTGTTAAACAAACATCTCACATCTAAATGCTTCTTTACATTGTGAGTAGCTGAAATATACGACGTTGCCCAGGCCAGAATATATGGGATGAGATGCATATAGAATTATGTCGTTAAGGATATTATGAATGCAGTTAACCTGTCTGTAAGATAGTTTGGTCGCGGTGCGTAGCAGTGGGTGAGTGTGGTGGGTAAAAAACACCCAAAATATGGAGCAATAAATGCCCTTAGGTAAAGCTAGATAATATGACTTATGAACGTTACCGTGTATGTGAGAATGTTTTTGTTCTTTCATTCAGGATGCAAGCTAACAGTGATAGTCCTCAACATATTTCATCCACACTGTAGTGAGTGGAAGTCTGAAGGACAAAACAGCGCAACCATCTACTATGTCGGATGAATGAAACAATAAACGCATTTTCATTTATACGGTAAAGTTCTGAAGTCACTGAGTGTATAGCTTTTCCTAAGAGTATTTATTGCTTCATATTTCGTGGATTTTTGCTCGCCACACCCACTGCCACGCACCGCGACCAAGATTCCTCGCTAACAGCATGAGACAAAGGGCTATCTACCAGCACAACCACGAGTAGGTGGTAAAGGGGACGTAGTACGAACACACACAAGCCTTTTATATATGACATTTATGGTGAACTATTACAGATCGCGTGTCTCCTTAACCTGCTGTTAAGATCTTACACTTAAGAGATTTTCAATAGGAGGAATTGATCTAAGAGTTTACAATACACGGAGAAGACTCCAACGACTCATCAACAACCGTTTTTGTGTACTTAACAGTGTTAACAAAAAGTCAGGTTGTCAGCTCAGTTTTTTTCGTACCAAGCGATTTCTGAATCACTTATGATCTAGTGAGTGGTACAATTGGCGTTACAAATTTAGAGCTGACAACACCGTTCCATAACGTTACGTTCAAGGAAAACATAGAACAATCACTGAAAATCTGTGCTATGTCCTTCTCAGTAATAACCTAGCCACCAGCAAGGTTGAACCACTTGAAGATGTCGGACAGTTGCTCCGAGGAAATATTGTGGAATTTGCACAACGTGATCCGGCGACAAACCGGTGAAGACTGTTTACGACACTGCTAGTGTTAACATGTACCCTCAGCGATTGATTGAAGAACGAACTACACGCGGCAAGACTGACATGGGCCACATGCCTACAGGTTAAATGTTTCTGAAAGACTTTGTGCAGGCTGCGCTAGCTTCGATAAAGATTAAAAATAACGTGGTATGACACACAGTTGTATTTTTATTAATGACTATCCAATTGCAATACGCAATGAATCTCTTACACACCGAGGTGACATAAGTCATGGGACAGCGATATGTACAATACAAATGTTGGCAGTATAGTGTGGTCCGCAGCCCGTGGTCGTGCGGTAGCGTTCTCGCTTCCCACGCCCGGGTTCCCGGGTTCGATTCCTGGCGGGGTCAGGGATTTTCTCTGCCTCGTGATGACGGTGTTCTGTGGTGTCTGTAGGTTAGTTAGGTTTAAGTAGTTCTAAGTTTTAGGGGACTGATGACCACAGATGTTAAGTCCCATAGTGCTCAGAGCCATTTGAACCATTTTGAAGTATAGTGTAAACAACGTATAAAAAGGCAGTGCATTGGTGGAGCTATCATTTGAACTCAAGTGATTCATGTGAAAAAGTTACTTACGTGATTATGGCCGCACGGCGGGGATTAACAGACTCTAAACGCCGAATGGTAGTTGGACCTAGAAGCATGGGACATTCCATTCCGGAAATAGTTAGGGAATTCGGTACTCCAAGACACACTGTGTCGATAGTGTGCCGAGAATACCAAATTTCAGGCAATTGCTCTCACCATGGACAATGCAGTGGCCGACGGTCTTTGTAAGGTTCTCACAAGGGAACCTCCCCATCGCACCCCCCTCACATCTAGTTATAAGTTGGCACAATGCGTAGGCCTTGAAAAACTGAACACAGATCAATCGAGAAAACAAGAAGAAGTTGTGTGGAAGCATGAAAAAAATAAGCAAACTATACAAACAGAGTAGTCCATGTGGAAGATATGTAACATTAAGGATAGTGTCAGCCGAGGAGTGCCGTGGTCCCGTGGTTAGCGTGAGCAGCTGCGGGACGAGAGGTCCTTGGTTCAAGTCTTCCCTCGAGTGAAAAGTTTAATTTTTTATTTTCAGACAATTATCAAAGTTCAGGCACTCACATATAATCAACTTCGCTCTCCAAAATTCCAAGACAGGTTCAGATTTGCTTGGACATATGCAGGATTTGACGGTCTACACACGGTAAAATTTGAAAACGTTAAAAACATATGTTTTGACAGACCACAGCGAAAACTGTGCGACTGCGAAACTGTTGCATTCATTTGTTGCAGTTTATGTGACAAACCCTTATGTTTTCATCACTTTTTTTGGAGTGATTATCACATCCACAAGAAAACCTAAATCGGACAAGGTAGAAGAATCTTTTTACCCATTCGCCAAGTGTACAAGTTAGGTGGGTCGACAACATATTCCTGTCATGTGACGCACATGCCGTCACCAGTGTCGTATAGAATATATCAGACGTGTTTTCCTGTGGAGGAATCGGTTGAGCTTATTTACAAACTAATGTTTTCGGTTCCCATTGGAGAGGCACGTCCTTTCGTCTACTACTCGCACGGTTTTGCGGTGCGGTCGCAAAACACAGACACTAAACTTCTTACAGTCAACAGAGACGTCAATGAACGAACGGACGAATCTTAACTTTGCGAATATAAATGTTTCACTCGAGGGACGATTTGAACCAAGGACCTCTCGTTCCGTAGCTGCTCAGGCTAACCACGGGACCACGGTGCTTCTGAGACGATGTTCACCTTAATGTTGCCTATCTTGCACATGGACTACTCAGTTTGTATATTTTGCTTATTTTTTTCATAGTTCCACACAACTTCTTCTTGTTTTCTCGATTGATATGTGTTCAGTGTTTCAAGGCCTATCCATTGTGCCAACTTATAACAAAATCTGAGGGGGTTGCGATGGGGAGGTTCCCTTGTCAGTGATAAGAGGCAAGCAACACTGCGGGAAACAACAGTAGAAATCAGTATGGGACTTACAGCGAACGTATCCGTTAGGGCAATGGACGAAATTTGGTACAAACGGTCTATGGCAGCAGACGACCGAAGCGAGTGCCTTTGATAACAGCACGACATCGCCTGCAGCACCTTTGCTGGGCTCGTGACGATCGGTTGGACCCTAGACGAAGCCTGGTCAGATGAGTTAAGATTTCATTTGGTAAGAGCTGATGGTAAGGTTAGAGTGTGGCGCAGACCCCACGAAGCCATGGACCCACATTGTCAACAAGGCACTGTGCGAGCTGATGGTGGCTCCATGCTGGTGTGGGCTGTGCTTACAAGGAATGGCCTGGGACCTCTGATTCAGCTGGACCGATCATTGAACAGAATTGATAATGCTCGGCTACCTGGAGACAATTTGCAGCCATTCGTGGACTTCATGTTCCCAAACGACGACGTCATGTCACCGGCCCACAGTTGTTCGTGATTGGTTTGATGAACATTCTGGACAGTTCGAGCGAATTTGACTACTCAGATCGCCCGACATGAATCCCATCGAACATTTAAGGGACGTAATCGAGAGGTCAGTTCCTGCACGAAATTCTGCCCCAGCAACACTTTCGCAACTATGGGCGGCTTTAGAGGCAGCATGGCTCAATATTTTTGCGGGCGACTCCCAACGACTTGAGTCCGTGCCACGCCGAGTTGCTGCAATACGTGTGGCAGGAGGAGGTCCGACATGATATTTTTAGGTACCTCATGACTTTTGTCACCTCAATGTTCATTCGAGAGAGTGGGTTTTATACTTCTGTGTAGGTTTTAGCGCATGTCCTTTGTCCCTCTGTGTCCTCCACCCTAGTACTTTTAGGGTGGGAGTTTCAATGTGTTGCAGAGTGGCTGGCTTCTCCTTTTTATTCTCGTGGTCGGCCAGCCACTGTAATCTGCTTTCTTGTTTTACTCTCTTCTGTTTCTAGCGTCTCTGTTGTTTTCTTGTCCTCTTTTGTTCCTTTTAGGGTTCGTTCCTTCCCTTCGTTCTTGTGGTTTTTTTCCTTTCTTTCCGTTTTGTGTTACATGTCTCGTCCGTTTTATTCTCACACTTACGGCATTGTTTTATTAGGAACAAGGGCCCGATGACGTCGTAGTTTGGTCCCTTCCCCCCCTCTTTTAAACCAACCATACAATCAATGTTCATTAATACAGCTGCCTATGTGTAACAGTCGTGTTTTGTAAACGTCACACACTTGTGCACATCGAAGTTTGTTGAGATTACAGGATCAGCTTCTGCTTTCCATTTTCCAGATATGAAGCGAACCATTGTTGGATTTTCCCTAATCGCATAATTTTTCAAGAGATGAAAAAAAGTATTGGATCCTCAGTACATTAAAAGAAAATACCTACTGTTCTCAACTTATACAGGGTGCTACAGAAGTAACCGTAAAATCTTCGTGGGTGCAATCTGCGCATTAAAACAAGAGTAAAATATTAAAGTAGGTTTCGTCTGAAATTGCTTTATTTTCGAGATACGCAGTAAAGTAGGGATCACAAGTGCAGCACAGACAACGCAGAATCAATTCTTGGTGGTCCAGAAGTAACTGTCCACACTTCGTGCGCGTAATGTATTCATCAAGATAAGCACAAAACGTTAGTTTTTTTCTTAAATTGCTTTATTTCATAGTTATGCAGTACAGTAGGGATCACAAGTGCAACACAATATTAATTTTTCTCATAAAGCAACAACACAGAGAGACCGCCGGCCGTGGTGGCCGAGCGGTTCTAGGTGCTACAGTCGCAGGTTCGAATCCTGCCTCGGGCATGGATGTGTGTTTTGTCCTTACGTTAGTTACGCTTAAGTAGTTCTAAGTTCTAGGGTACTGATGACCTCAGAAGTTAAGTCCCATAGTGTTCAGAGCCATTTGAACCATTTTTGAACAGAGGGACCCGAAATTCAAGACAACGCACAGTATATTTACCCCAGAACATGGTCAAAATTATGTCCGTGTGTACGGAGACAGTGACAGGCTCGACATTGTAACACTCTTAAGAATGTTGCAGCCTCCGTTCATTTTATTCTTCACAACTGCACAGCCAGTTTCAGTTCGCTCCAGTAGTTGTACTACACTCTCAGTTGCAACACCAGACACGAGCTCCATGAGACAGCCCCAAAGGTGTAAGTCCACGGAGGGTTAAGAGCTGGAGATCTGGCAGGCAAAGCAACTGGTCTTGCACGACTTGTCCACTTACGGGGATAAGCAACTCTGAGACATTCCCTCGCCTCCCGACTGAAACGTGCAGGGCCATGGTTGACAAAGCAACATCGGTCGATATGCAGGCGAGCACGACACGGCGAAAGCCTGTATTGGCCCGTGATGTCATGCATATCACAAATGACATTACGTATCATATCTCGGAAATAAAGCAGTTTCAGACAAAACTTTAACATTTCACTCTTATTTTGGTCCATACTTTACACCCACGAAGTGGGTAAAGCTACTTTTGAATCACCTTGTATAATTATACATCAACGGCCGGCGACCAATACGGTCTTCGCCCCGTGCAGCAACAGTACTGCCGGGAACCGCCGGGCGAAAAGAGCGCGGAACTGCGCCCAAGAGAGCCCCCACGCGTTTGTTTTTCTTTCCGCGAATACCCGTTTGCACGACGCTGTCACTTCTGCCGCACCGACTCGCGCCAGCGAACCGCTGAGTGACGTCAAGCGTCGCGGCACACATGTGCAGAGGTCCCGAGTTATTTACATTCTCGAAAAACCGCGCAGTCCAGCCAAACTCGAGAGCTCGCGGCTTGCAGGCGCCCAGCGAACAGTTTCAACTCCCGAGTAGCTTCGGGCCCTGCCTGCGAGTTACGGTGTGAGCACTCTGTGTATTATCCCGCTAACTTCATTGATAAGCCCAGCTGCCTGCACAGGACGAAAAACGTCCTCTGCACTGAAGTCAGTGAACACAACTTTGCAGGAAATTTCGTTAGTGTTTCGGACTGTTACGCGAACCTCATTCCGTAACCTGAGTCATCTCTCTCTCTCTCTTTCCCTCTCTCTCTCTCTCTCTCTCTCTCTCTCTCTCTCTCTCTCTCTCTCCCTCTCTCCCTCTCTCTCCCCTCCCTCCCTCCCTCCCCACACATTGAATGCTCGCTAAAGGCAAAGCTATTCGTTACTGCTGGTGCTACACAATTTTAATCTGCCTCTTTCTCCCTCAACTGAGTGAGTGAATCAACGATGAACTTTAAAGGATGTCATGGGACGTCCGCCCCGAATAAATGCAACGAAAGAAACGAACAAAATGGGATTCATAAAAAAGTGGCTAGTGTTGCTACCTCTAGATCACGGAGTCCCGGGTTCGATACCCTCCCGGGTTGGGGATTCTCTCTGCCCGGGGACTGGGTTTTGTGTAGTCCTCATCATTCCTGAAAGTGGCTAGGTTGGCCTGTGTACAGATTGGGAATTTGTACGGGCGCTGAAGACCGCGCAGTTGAGCGCTCTACAAACCGAACGTCCTCCCTCTTCGTAATTCTGTCTCACATTTTATAGAAAGTTGAGATCATTTCATTTATAATCACAGCAAAAGCCTTTTTCATCTAAAGCATAAGGGGCGATCCAAACGTTCTCGTTCGAAGGCTTCAAGAAAATGGTTCAAATGGCTCTGAGCTCTATGGGACTTACCTTCTGAGGTCATCAGTCCCCTATAACTTAGAACTACTTAAACCTAACTAACCTAAGGACGTCACACACATCCATGCCCGAGGCACGATTCCAACCTGCGACCGTAGCGGTCGCGCGGTTCCAGACTGTAGCGCCTAGAACCTCCCGGCCCGTTCGAAGGCCGTACAGTCCAGAATCGGTTTGCTTGTTCAGGGAAAATCGCCGTGTGCATTGAGACAATCATCCCACTTACGCCCCAGGTTGAAGATGCCGGTTTGGTAAGACACCGTGTACTGCTGCATGAACAAATCCGTAACTGACTGTTCCACATCCGCATTCATCAGGAATCGTCGACACTTCAAGGTCTTTTTTAAGAGATCGAACGCGGAAAGATCCGGGCCACAGAATGTGTACCACTTGTGTTGGCGTAACTTCTGCGATACGACATTAGTGATATGGGGACATCCGTTATCACGGAGGAGCAGCACCCCTTGTCGCCTACCATTCTAAAACGGTGGTTTTAGAGAGACAAGCTGCTCCATACACATTCCTCATTCTTCGATGGTTTTCTACCAGTGTTTGTCCTTAGGCAGTCATGAAAAGGATAACAGCACGTTGGTCCTATTTGGACGCATTTGGATATATATATACTCTCTTCTGCAAGAAGGAAGTCAGTACCAAGACTAAGTTATCTGTGCACCGTTCAATCTTTCGACCAACTTTGTTGTATGGGAGCGAAAGCTGGGTGGGTTCAGGTTACCTTATCAATTAGGTTGAGGTTACGGATATGAAAGTAGCCAGGATGATTGCAGGTACTAGTAGATGGGAACAATGGCAGGAGGGTGTCCACAATGAGGAAATCAAAGAAAAACTGGGAATGAACTCTATAGATGTAGCAGTCAGGGCGAACAGGCTTAGATAGTGGGGTATGTTAGACGCATGGGAGAAGCAAGGTTACCCAAGAAACTCATGGGTTCAGCAGTAGAGGGTAGGAGGAGTAGGGGTAGACCGAGGAGAAGATACCTAGATTCGGTTAAGAATGATTTTGAAGTAATAGGCTTAACATCAGAAGAGGCGCCAATGTTAGCACTGAATAGGAGATCATGGAGGAACTTTATAAGGGGGACTCCAGACTGAACGCTGAAAGGCATAATCAGTTTTAAATGATGACGATGATAACCTCGCCTATATATGGGCGAGGTTTCTACGGCTGCCGCCGCCTCTCGCATCCCAATCTCCATCGTTCACGGTCATTCGAGTCTCTTTCATTAAGACCTCAAGCCGCCATTCCTTCGTTGACGTCATCTTTCCAGCATCTCGCAGGTCTACCGCGCTTTCTTCTTTGATGTGGAGTCCATTGCCATACACGTTTTGGCCATCCGCGCGCACGCCACACTACTACTCGATTGCCTACGTGTCGCTGCTTACAAATCCGCTTAGGAGCTGTGTTACGTTTCATACGCGCTACAACAGAGTCCTCAAGCGGACACGTTTTGAGCTACCCTTATACTAAAATTATGAATCTCGAGCAAGTCTAATGGCGTTATACACACTGTACTATTTCCTTCATGTGTTAATCTCTCACCATGTATTTTGTTTCCATTTTGGAGCTGCGGCATCTAGTTTGGTATTCATTTGGAAGAAGTTACTGTCCTGTTATGGCAACGCGTACTGTTTCCCGTTGCTACTTTTCATTCGGACGCGTAGTAAGTTAGCTCCGTACACTAAAGCTACGCGTGAGATGGTGTGAAGTGCCATGCCACTGGCCAGCGGATGATCGGAAACGAGTGATTTGGACTAATGAATCACGCTACACCCTACGGTAATCCGATGGATGAACTTGAGTTTGGCGAATGCCTGCAGAATATCACTTATCGTGTGTAGTTCCAACCACGAAGTGCAGAGGTTGTGGTGTTATGGTATGGGGATCTTTTTCGTGATTAAGACCTAGTCCCCTTATTGCACTTACGGAAATGCTAAATACAGAAGGGTATCAACACATTTTAAGCCATTATGTACTGCATGAAGTAGATCAACAGTTCGGAGACAATTCTTTCTATAAGTGTGGCAAAGCACCCTGTCATAAACTAGCGTCTGTCAGACTATGGTTTGTGGACGTTAACATTTTTAGAAAAGAGTGGCCCACTCAGAGTCCCAACCTCAAGCCAATAAAACATCTTTGGAATAAGTTACAACGTAGATTTGCTCCAGACCCCACCGTCCACCTTCTTTCATTTTGGCTCTTGAGAAAGACTGGGCTGCCTTCAGACTTTGACACCTCTTTCAGAATGTCTCCAGCAGAGTTGAAGCTGTGATAAAGACAAAGGTTTGACACATCTCATAGCAATGTGCAGTAAAGCTGTCCGAATGCTTTTGATCAGGTTGTCTACGTTAGATCAACGGTTCTAGAGCAGCAAGTGCATAAGGAATTCAATATAAAGTAGTATTCTCATGAGTTCACAATTTCAATAATGTTTTCACGTTGTCCTGTTGGACTACCTGGTTGGACAAAATGACACACATTTACTCTTAGTTATTGACATAAAGATGCTAATGGCTCAAATGGCTCTGAGCACTACGGGACTTAACATCTGAGGTCATCAGGTCCCTAGAACTTAGAACTACTTAAACCTTACTAAGGACATCACACACATCCATGCCCGAGGCAGGATTCGAACCTGCGACCGTAGCGGTCGCGCGGTTCCAGACTGAAGCGCCTAGAACCGCTCGGACACACCGGCCAGCCAAAGATGCTACAAGTAATTGTTGTCATCATGGTCTTAAATCCGAAGACTGGTTTGATGCTGCTCTCCGTGCCACTCTATCCTGTGCGAGCCTCTTCATCTTCGAATAACTACTGCAACCTACATCCTTCAGAATCTGCTTACTTTATTCATCTCTTGGTTCTTGGTTTCCCTCTACGATTTTTACACCCCCCCCCCCCCCCCGTCCCACACGCTTCGCTCCAGTACTAAAACTGCGATCCCTCGCTGTCTCAGAATGTGACCTATCAACTGAGCCCTTCTTTTTGCCACAGATTTCTAGTTTCCCCAGTTATATTTAGAACCTCCTCATGAGTTACGTGATCGTCCCACCTAATCTTCAACATTCGAAAGCTTCTATTCCCTTTTTGGCTAAACTGTTTATAGTACATGTTTCACTTCTATTCATGACAACACTCCTTACAAATACTTTCAGAAAAGCCTTCCTAACAGTTAAATGCATATTCAATGTTAACAAATTTATCTTCTTCAGAAATGCTTTTCATGTCACTGTCAGTCTACATTTCATATCCTGTTTACTTCGGCCATCATTTTCTTTTTTTTGTGACCAAAGAGCAAAACTCATCTACTACTTTAACTGTCTCGTTTCCTAATCTGATTCCCTTAGCATTACCTGATTTAATGCGGCTAATTCCATTATTCTTGTTTTGCTTTAGTTGATTTTCATTTTTATCCTCCTCTCAAGACCCTGTCCATTGCATTCAGCTGCTATTCAAAGTCCTTTCCGTCTCTGATAGAATTACAATGTCATCGGCAAACCTCACAGTTTTTTTCCTTCTACCTAAACTTTAATCTCTTCTCCAATTTTTTCTTTCGTTTCCTTTGTTGTTGAATGTACAGATTGAATAACATCGAGTATAGGCTACAACCTTGTCTCACTCCCATCTCATTCACTGCTTTCCCTTCACGCCCTTCGACTCTTATGACTGCCGTCTGGTTTCTGTACAAGCTGTAAATAACACTTCGCTCCCTGTATTTCACCCCTGTTACCTTTAGAATTTCAAAGAAAATATTCCAATTAACATTGTCAAAAGCTTTATCTAAGGCTACAAATGCTATAAACGTAGATTTGCCTTTCCTTAACCTATCTTCTAAGGTAAGTTATAGGGTTAGTATAGCATCAGTGTTCCTATATTTCTCTGGAATCCAGACTGATCTTCCCAGAGGTCGGATTCTACCAGTTTTTCCATCGTTCTGTAAACAATTCGCGTTAGTATTTTGCAACCATAATTTACATAAGTGATAGTTATGCAAGTTTTCACACCTATCAGCAACTTCTTTCTGTGGAATTGGAATTATTACTTTTTTTTAAAGTCTGAGGGTATTTCGCCTGTCTCGTACATCTTGCATACCAGATGGAAGAGTTCTGTTATGGCTGGATCTTCCAAGGCTATCAATAGTTCTGACGGAATGCCGTCTGCTTCTGGGCCCTTTTTTCGATTCAGAGCTTACATAGCTCTGTCATATTCTTCTTGAAATATCATATCTCCCATCTTCATCTTCATCCACTTCCCTTTCTACACTCCTGGAAATGGAAAAAAGAACACATTGACACCGGTGTGTCAGACCCACCATACTTGCTCCGGACACTGCGAGAGGGCTGTACAAGCAATGATCACACGCACGGCACAGCGGACACACCAGGAACCGCGGTGTTGGCCGTCGAATGGCGCTAGCTGCGCAGCATTTGTGCACCGCCGCCGTCAGTGTCAGCCAGTTTGCCGTGGCATACGGAGCTCCATCGCAGTCTTTAACACTGGTAGCATGCCGCGACAGCGTGGACGTGAACCGTATGTGCAGTTGACGGACTTTGAGCGAGGGCGTATAGTGGGCATGCGGGAGCCCGGGTGGACGTACCGCCGAATTGCTCAACACGTGGGGCGTGAGGTCTCCACAGTACATCGATGTTGTCGCCAATGGTCGGCGGAAGGTGCACGTGCCCGTCGACTTGGGACCGGACCGCAGCGACGCACGGATGCACGCCAAGACCGTAGGATCCTACGCAGTGCCGTAGGGGACCGCACCGCCACTTCCCAGCAAATTAGGGACACTGTTGCTCCTGGGGTATCGGCGAGGACCATTCGCAACCGTCTCCATGAAGCTGGGCTACGGTCTCGCACACCGTTAGGCCGTCTGCCGCTCACGCCCCAACATCGTGCAGCCCGCCTCCAGTGGTGTCGCGACAGGCGTGAATGGAGGGACGAATGGAGACGTGTCGTCTTCAGCGATGAGAGTCGCTTCTGCCTTGGTGCCAATGATGGTCGTATGCGTGTTTGGCGCCGTGCAGGTGAGCGCCACAATCAGGACTGCATACGACCGAGGCACACAGGGCCAACACCCGGCATCATGGTGTGGGGAGCGATCTCCTACACTGGCCGTACACCACTGGTGATCGTCGAGGGGACACTGAATAGTGCACGGTACATCCAAACCGTCATCGAACCCATCGTTCTACCATTCCTAGACCGGCAAGGGAACTTGCTGTTCCAACAGGACAATGCACGTCCGCATGTATCCCGTGCCACCCAACGTGCTCTAGAAGGTGTAAGTCAACTACCCTGGCCAGCAAGATCTCCGGATCTGTCCCCCATTGAGCATGTTTGGGACTGGATGAAGCGTCGTCTCACGCGGTCTGCACGTCCAGCACGAACGCTGGTCCAACTGAGGCGCCAGGTGGAAATGGCATGGCAAGCCGTTCCACAGGACTACATCCAGCATCTCTACGATCGTCTCCATGGGAGAATAGCAGCCTGCATTGCTGCGAAAGGTGGATATACACTGTACTAGTGCCGACATTGTGCATTCTCTGTTGCCTGTGTCTATGTGCCTGTGGTTCTGTCAGTGTGGTCATGTGATGTATCTGACCCCAGGAATGTGTCAATAAAGTTTCCCCTTCCTGGGACAATGAATTCACGGTGTTCTTATTTCAATTTCCAGGAATGTATAATATTGCCTTCAAGTTCATCTCACTTGTATAGAACCTCTAGATGTTCCTTCCACTTTTCTTTCAGCTTTCCCTACTTTGCTGCGACTTAAAGGTTAGAAATGTGAACCTAACGAAGTAACTATCTTTGTGAGAGATAGTACACTTTTTTTTGCGAGCTGGTGTTTGAGCCCGAGTAAGGCATGACACACACAGAACCAGATATGAGGTAGTGTTTGTGTAGTACCGACAAGACAGTATAGGTGATCATTATTATGTTTTTTACTTCTCTTTAACATGTTCATAGTTTTATGTTGTAGTATAAACCGGTGACTGTTGGGTCACATTCAGCTCATATTTCACCGGTTACTTTTGCGATATTTTTTTACCACCTAACTGGACTAAAGTATAGTCTGTCCCAACACACAGTGTTTGAGAGAACCACCCCTTAGGTTCATGAGGCGCAGTCAACTCAAAACTGGCGGAATCGGTAGATAAATGGAAATTGAGCACTTTCATTATCATGCAAGGGGTCGGCAGACTCATATGTTCCGAGATATGTAGGGAAAAAAATCTTACGACTGCCGCTAATGTTCCATACAGGCCACGCGCCGCTGGCCTAGCGACCAAATCAAATGGCTGGGGGCGGAGGACGTGTATTATGCCTCCTCACCCCAAATCACACAGACCACCAAAAGGATCATGTTGGACAATGCTGGACGCACACTCATGGCGAGAGGTGGGACCAAATATTTGAACAGGGTACACTTTCCAGTCAGTGTTGTTGTGACACTGTACTACTTCTTCACGCGTCTCTCTTCTGGGGTGCATTCGATCCTAACTTCGCTTTTACGGATGACAATGCACGAGTGCATCAAAAGGCGCAATTGGAGAAGCTCTTGCAAACAGAGGATATTCGGCGAATGGACTGATCAGCCCATTCACACGATTGAAATCCCACTGAATAAGAGTGGGATGCGTTGGAGAGACGCATTGCAGCACCTCCACATGCGTCCAACAGATGTCAACTGAACTGGTGGAGCAATTGAACGTTCTACTATAAGCACTCCTTAGCACCCTTTTAGCTATCGTGGGAGGACATTGCTGAGAATGCTAGGCCATCTATGTTCTCAAGCCCTGTTAAGAAACTTGTCCCACTGTTTGTAATGTCCAGGGGACCATATGAACCGTGATGATTTCAGCGAAATTGTTTGAATAAAAGTGTCATTTCTGTTCATCTCATTGCGTATTTCTTTTTTCTTGAAGTTACTTTCTGTGCTCTACTGCAGCAGTTCTTTCTATGTACAATCAAAATTTCATAAAGCTTTGTTACTTGGCAATGACATATTGTGCGTCAGTCACTTTCTTCCTTTTTACTTATGCACACGAGTGTACAATATAAGAAGTCTTGAGCTAAATTAAGTTTCTCCAAGTAATAAGTTATCGAAATTATTGCGCTATTTCTGTCAAAGCCATGGTGACTGAACTCTTGTGTCGCAGACAGTTTCCTTCCTCAGTTTCCTCTTCTTATTGGAGAGAGAGAGAGAGAGAGAGAGAGAGAGAGAGAGAGAGAGAGAGAGAGAGAGCAAGCAAGCGAGCGAGCTAGCACTGCACTGTGTCACCGAAACTGTGTATTTAAAAATCCACTATTAAAAAGTCAGTAAAAATCTGGATTGTGGAGCTTACACCCACCTTCAGCAATGAATTAAAGATCCTGCTAAATCATTAACTGGTAACACAATTTTAAACAATATCAAAAGCCCTGAACATGCACAAGGTTATATTATGCACAGTTGACACATGCTGTGCACCACACACTACCAGTTGAAGGGTATTAAAGGCATGCGAGATGTACAAGCTATTATGTGTTAGAATATGATAAGTACCTGGTTAAAGTTATGAACCATTGAACATGTAATATGGAACTTCAGCATTTGACAATGCTAAATATACTTAGGGGTCATAACTAATCATTTAAGAGACAAGTCTAGGTAGCAGTCTAATTTTGCCAATTAGAGTATATTAATGGCGACAGGTAAAGCTTATTACAGTATCTTTCTATGTAGTAGTTTGTAGCAAAAGCCTACAAAACTGGATTCTACCTCACAACTGAGTAAGAAAACAATTAGACCATACAGTAGATACAGCTACTTTCCTGAATAGCTCTGTCAAGGTAACATTCTGTTTGACATGCTACAGTCCCACAAAGTAAAATAGCCAATTACATGTAGTGGTTATAATTTTCTTTCAATTTAAATTTTAATTAAAAGCAGCTATTTTAGATGATTTCCTCACTTTAATGACAGAACTATTTCACCAATAAAAAATTACCTCCCTGAGCACAGCTTCAGATTCAAATAATTAATTATTTCTTCTTTTCAGGTATTACAAACTGTGTACTTCACGATATGTGTCATCAACGATCTCATTGGAACAAATGACTCTCATCCTAAGAAGACACCATTCATTCGGAGTCTGAGAGATTTTATTCAGGCGTCTTTGGCTTTCCCACTCTCAACTGTGAGTAAATGATTGCATAATCTCTAGTATATTACGATAACATTTGTTACATTTAAGACATTGTGGAGGCTATGGAGTCGAGTTTTTTTATTAAGGAAAATTTAGCATGTATAATTTCAGCTTGCCATTAGACTGACAGTGACATACAGAAAAGGATTTCAAGCTTTTTAAATCAATGGTATATTTGTTCAAAGAAAACGAGAAGATACAGAGGAAAAGTGACTTCTTTAGAAAGTAAACTGGAATGTCAACAAACATTCTTGATAAAGTGATATCAGACAGAATGAAACAGATGTTAATAATGGAATGGAACTATGGGATCTGGCATGATGATGAAGAGTGCAGTCTACAAGGACATTTTGAGCTTCATACTCTTTTTTGTGAACATGGTAAGAAATAATCTACCTACAGTGCTTATGACAAGGATGCAGTCTTTTGTCCCTACTTCTTGGAATAAATTTGGAAATAAAAGGAAGGTACAAGATGGTGTTAAAATAAAAGGTGAAAAGATATCAATGAAAAGATTCCCTGATGACGTTTATCCTCAATGAAAGTGAGGTACTACTACATGATCTGCTGAATGGAATGAACATTCTAATGGGTATAGAATACTTATTGAGAGTAAATCAAAGAAAGATAAAAGCTGTGAGAAATAGCAGAAATGAGAACTGCAAGGAATTTAACATTACAATTGGTGATTATGAAGCATACAAACTTACAAACTTAAGGAATTTTGCTACCTGTGCAGCAAAATAGCACATGACAGGTAGAGCAAGGAGGACATAAGGAGCAGACTAGCATTGGCAAAAAAAAAAAAAAAAAAAAAAAACATTTCTGGCCAAAAGAAGTCTATTAGTCAGGCCCAGATCTGGGGACAGGGGAGAGGGGTGGCGGGGGGGGGGGGGAGGGAGGAGGGGGCAAACCAGGGTATCTGCTCCAGGCAGCAATTTCAGAGGTGCCAAATTCATATTCTTGAAGGAAAAAAACTTTTTTCACAAAGCGTCTAGCACCCAGTGCATGTTGGTTTATCAATTATTCATATGATTTTGAACCACATCCCTGTTGGTTTTTAAGCATTTTTTAATACATTCTAAGAGATTTATGAACAAATAATAGGTTGATTTTTGAATGTGCTCATAGCCTACATGATGTCTCTGCTAGGGGAATCCCTGTCGCATGTAGAAATAAAAAAAAACTTTCCCACAGACAAAAGAGATGAGCTGAATAAACCCGAATGGGTGAATGTCAATTGCTTTTTGTTAATGTCTTTGATTAGGTTTGCAAATGATTAACATTTTTATAATTATTAACAAATACATAGATTCAGACTACCAGAGTGGAAATAAATGACTAACAGGAACAATTGGTAATAAATATAACATGATATTGTCTCTGTGTAACCAAGAAAATTAAATTTTGACAGATTGTTACACTACTATGGTCCTCTATAAAGTTTTTGCCCCAGTTCAGAAATATTGTAGTTCTGGGGCTTAAATTGAGGAAGAAATTTCTGAGGATGTACATTTGGAACACAGCATTGCATGGTAGGAAGACTGGAACAGAAGAGAATTGGAGCATTCAGGATGTGGTGCCACAGAAGAATGTTGAAAATTAAGTGGACTGATAAGGTAAAGAATGAGGAGGTTCTCTGCAAAATTGATGAGGAAATAAATATGTGTAAAGCACTGACAAGAAGGGGGGACAGCATGGTAGGACATCTGTTAAGACATCACAGAATAACTTCCATGATACTGTAGAGGAAGACAGAGATTGGAATACATCCAACAAATAATTGGGGACATAAGCTGCAAATGCTACTCTGAGATGAAGAGGTTGGCACTAGAGAGGAATGTGTGGTGGGCTGCATCAAACCAGTCAGAAGATTTTTTTAAGTGGTCAAACAAGGATGATGTGGGAATTGGCTGCAGCCTCTGGAGTGACCATCCAAGCGTTTGACTTAAGATACTTAAGGGAATGCCAGAAAACTTATAATCAGTGTAGGAGGATAGCTTGGTGAGTCACATGTAATATAGACTTTAGTACCAAGGTGGCAATGGAACATAGGTGGTAAAAGGAAGAAAGAACTCAAGCAAATGGTAAACTGACATGAAAAACAAATAAGACAAAAAGATCTTAGTAATAGATCATGAAAGCAAGAACAAAATCACCTTTTCTTTGTCCTCTGCCCATTGCTTAGTAGTTCAGAATCTAGTAGTGTCTCAGTCTACAGGTGTTTTGCACATATGATTCTACTACTACCACCACTAGTAGTAGTACTACCACTCTTACTTTTGGTGTAGGGACAAATAATTATAAATGTTTTATGTTGAATTATGCACAAGTATATACTTTATTATAGTATACACTTTATTTTATTATGAATAATTTGAATTTTTGTACAAGTTATAGCACTGTACATGAAATGTGTGTAGATCTACCAGGTCAGAACTATTTGCTACAATTTCTTATAAATATATGTGTGTTATTACTGAACTTAATACCAATTTAAATAGTCCATTTTGTGTGTTTTTAAGAAAGTATGATAGCTGTACATGAGAAGCTTGGTTATTGTTAATGAAAGATCATGTGTGCAAGATTAGTTTTTGAATGCTACTTACCTTGTGATTTCTCTTCTAGTTTGTATGCTTGACTTTCTGGAGCCTATATGCAATTGACAGAGAACTAGTTTTCCCAAAAGCAGCAGATACATTTTTTCCATGGTGGCTGAATCATGTAATGCATTCCAACATATTAGTATTCTCACTGTTGGAGACAGTTGCTACATATCACAAGTATCCATCAAGATCAAAATGTTTGCTTGGTCTTGCAGTTTTCACAATTGTTTATCTTGTATGGTAAGTAAGGATTACAATATCATGTAGCTTTTATTATCTTTAATAAGTTCACACTTACAGTACATTAAAATTGCATATGTTTGGAAATAATGCACTTTTTACAGTGTTCTTACTGCAAATACTGAATTTTTATATTTTCAGGGTGCACATAATTTACTACCTCTCAGGTGAATGGGTCTATCCAGTACTAAGTGTCCTAAATGTGGCCCAGAGAATAGTATTTTTCCTCATACTGATGCTCTTATTTTTTGGGCTCTATTTCCTGGGAGAGGTACTCAACAATAAAGTATGGGGTAAGTAACAAAACATTTTCTTTAACATCAAGATTTGAATCTGTCAGGTTAGCCATCCAAAATACAGCGTACTTCAGAATGAACAAATTTGTAGCATTTATTACAGTCAACTTAGAATTATAAATAAAACATCAAATGAAACTGCAATTTGATTTTTCTTACAAGAGCCAGATAGATCAGATTGTAGGTAGCAGAGGCACATACAAGATTCTTGATGAACCACCAAAGGTAAAAATCAAAAGGCTTCAGATTGTGCAAGTCTTGAAAAACAAGCTGTCATCTACCCCCTTTGACACCAATTCAGCAGTTGAGTACAGCACTGTTCAACCAATTATGTACTGAGGTACGCTAGTGAGGTGGTGCACCATCATGCTGCCACATAAAGTTCTGTGTTTCAGCTGCTTCAAATTGAGGAAAGAGCCATAGTTCTAAACATCAACATACAGTTGCTTCACCAAAAAAGAAAGACTGATAAACTTTCTGCCAGGATATGGCACAAAAAACATTCAATTTAAGGGAGTATCATTGGAACTGTACCATCTCTGGGCTTTAGCCGACCCTCAGATGCGCACAGTGTTTGCTCACATTTTCACTTAGGTGAAATACTGCTTTATCATGGAAGATGTCACGATCCAAAAAAATTATCATGCAGAAACATTTTGTTTGCAATGTTGGCATGTAAATTGTAGTCTGTAGGCTTTAGTGTTTGTAACAACTGTAAACAATAAAGACATTATTTTAAGTGCCTCCTTAAGTTACCACACAGACATCACTGGAATGGCTAATTCATGACTAGCCTTCTGAACAAATTTCTTGGGGCTACACATGAAACTATCACTAATTCAACACATTTGTCCATCACTCTTGGTCATTAAACACTCTCCCCTTTGCACACAGGTGTAAAATCAAAACTTTTTGAGTTGTCCTTCATTTGATGTACTATTTACAATTGCAGATTGAATGTGATAAATGCTGAAAATCCTTATAAATTGTACATTTATTCTGAACACCCTATGCTTCATATTATTCACGGACATGGTTAGACTGGCTTTTTGAAATGTGGAACTGGTTGTGAATAAATCCAAATGATTTTTGTCAACAAGCAAGGAGAGAGAATCATTTCCTCTTTATGTACTAAGTCTGCAATATCTTGTCTTTATTTAATAATGCTCCAATTTTGGTGAAAATGATGTAGAGTTGGGGGAAGAGGATAATTTGTTTGAATGATAGAATGAAGGAATCATTTTCTTGTTCATTGATTTTTAATAAGTATAGTCCCTTGAAAGGTCTGCTAAGACATTGAAAGGTGTACTGGTGAATAGTCTGACCCCAGTAGCTGAGTGGTCAGTGCAACAGAATGTCAGTCCTAAGGGCCCGGGTTCGATTCCCAGCTGGGTTGGATATTTTCTCCACTCAGAAACTGGGTGTTGTGTTGTCCTAATCACCATCATTTCATCCCCATCGACACGCAAGTCGCCAAAGTGGCGTCAAATCGAAAGACGTGCACCCGGTGAACTGTCTACCCAACGGGAGGCCCTAATCACATGACATTTACATTTTTTACTGGTGAATAAGAAAGGTGGTTGATTGTGTAACACGCAGTCACTAGATGATTGTCTTCTGGGTAGGAGTATTACTGTTGGGTGTCCCACATAAAACTGGTACACCTTACGTACCAGTTTATCATCTCTAGTCTAATTGCCAGTGAAGTGGCACCACTGTCTTGAAATGCCCTTGGTCACCACTTCAAACATCTCTTATAAACAGGTAACTACATGTTTTCTAACTTCACTAATATCTATTCTTTTTTAGTTAGTTCATCGTTACTTGAATCTTGGGTGTGGTGCATAACAGTTTTATGAGGGATCCCCCATATACAACAGTAATCTATATTGCATATCATTCCCTTAGTTATTGCATGCAAAGTACATCTGAGAAATGAGGAAAAAACGCATGATTGTGTAAGGGGACAAACATTTTAAAATGAACTTCTCATAGAAAGTGTTGAAGACTTTTTATTTTCAAAAATATTTTCACAAACAGCTGCGATGTGTAGCTCTCTAAGATGTACAGTAATTAACTGCATTTGCATAGACTTTTGGTGTTAGTAACTGGATATAAATAAAATGTGCTCTATGAATGTTATATCTGTTTATGGTTGCAAGAATGGATAGAAACAGTTTTTTGAAAATTAAGTGTAATAATCTTGCACACAGTGTAAAGTCAAATGGCACTCAGTACTCTTGGGGCTCACACCCATCACATTCACTTCTCCTTTAATGACGAAGATAATTGTAATATGCTGAAGGCTCGAATCAAGGCACAGCTGTCCTATCCCCAGACTTATATAGCACTGCCAGTTTGTTCCTTAGACAGACTCTAACAGATGTTTTGAATATAACTTTTTGTGTTAGTTATTGTAACAGAGGAACCCAGTGTTTTAACTAACTCTTCCTTTGCTACTTGGTAGAATAATTTTATATTTAATGTAACTGCAAAATGCACTACTATTTAGCTTTGGAACAGCCAGTTTCCCTTTTTTAGCCTGAGTATGAAGCATGTGTATCTCATTTCAAAATATGTTACATGAAAAGTGTGTTTAATATGTAAATAAATCTACATTTCCTGCTATCGTCAGTGAAATTAAAACTTAGATGACAGAATGGTTGAGACAATGGAACTGATTCAGGAGTGAAGAGTTTTGGTTTAGTGTGTTCTTGAAAGTACTTAAAGTGAGAGGATGTTTGCTTTGAAAAGGCTGATGCTGATGTCATTCCCCATTCTTGTCCAGTCTGAGCTGGGAGACATTTATGATCATCTTGTCATTGTTGGGATGCTATTCTACTTGGTACGGCCAGAGTTTTTATTTCACCAATGAAATATGAAGTGGTAAATGACATTAAACTTAAATATTTTATGGTTTCTGATTCAACAGAAAGAGTAGTTCTCATGGATTACATCATTGCAGATAAAACAAAGGGCTAGATAATTTGAGATGTACGGCATGCTATAACAAACATCAGTAAGTGTAAATAAAATATGAACAGACAGCTCTCATTAAAATTTAACTTCCCTGTAAATCATACCATTTGTTTTAAAACATGTGCTGTGTACTGTTTATAATTGAAGGACTGAACATGGTAGTTTTCTGAAATTAAGTGTAATTCATGTAGCCTACCACTAAATTTGGGGTAAATAAGAGACGGAGGCATGCGCAGCTATGGGTAGACTATTACAGTGAACCATCACTATTGGCTAATGTCCCTGTAATAGTGCTGATCCTAAGCAGAAACAAGGAACTCTCTTTAGTGCCCATCACTTTCAGGCTATACTTTATATTTTTTAAAAGGTGGACAGACATAGTTCTGAATTTCATTAAATTATTTATTTCAGCCTTAAGTCAATCTAGTAATGACTTACCATGAGCTCAAAACTGATATTGATACTATTTGTGTAACCTTAAGATTTAAAAAAATCATTTTTGAGGTTTCAAGACAGAATAACTATCTGTGCATGCATAATTATCTTCGTGATAATCATCAAATCTGTCATTGTCAATCTTCAACGTATGTTTTTTTGACATTAATAGACCATGTCTGCATTGTTTTCAGTCTCTTTATTAATTTTTTATCAAATGGGTTTCTGTGAAATTATGCAAATAAAATTCTCACTGTTGACAGAACTTCTAAAAAATGTCTGTAAGTCATTAGTTTTCAATCTGTTTTTCAGAAAGTGAGGTTGCAGAAGGTCAGAAGACAAGAAAAATGAAGAAAAAATAACTTTGGCAGCTTAACCACATTGTCTCCATTTCATCATCTCGTCAATGTTCAAAATATCATCATCAAAATACTTAATTTTGTACTGTTGAACATACTGAGAAATAAAATGTATTGTTATTTTTCATCCTTAATATTTAAGGGTGTACTATATACATAAATTGTTACTGACAATAGAATTAAAGAAAACTGAAAAAAAGCCAGTTGGCATGGAAACTATAAACATGAAGGAAAGGAAAGCACTGGGACAAAGTCTGACTTGACTTGCAGTTGTTTCAGTTGTAGATATTTGATCAATTTTAACATACTGGATCTTTCGAGCAAAACAATTTAAAGAGAGCCAAAATGTGACAATCATATCAACAACATTAGCATGTTTATAGACATATGTAAAATAATAATAAATTTTTGAAATAAAAGGAAATATGTGCTTTTTACTTAGCCTGATAGCATCTTATAATTAGTTGATAATGAAATGTTTTGAAGCAATTGTCAGATGGTTACTGCTACCCCTTCTAATTTACATAAAAACAGTTGCAAAAAGTATTTGTTCCAAAATGTCTAATGCTACAATACTTACTATTGTACAAAACAGTATTTGGCCTGTGAAAAACTCAGTTACTAAAAATAAAAGTCTTACTAAAGCTTGTGGTTATTTTTTATTACTTCTGTTAATGTAAAAGAAAAGTTTTATACAGTGTGAGCATTAAATTTCACATCAAAAATCTGTCTTACACACATGTACAATATTTATATCCCTCACATATTACTAAACTACACTTATAAACTTCCCTTTACTTTATACCAGCCATGCTGTGAAATGAAGAGAATACAGATGGCATATGGCTTTGGTTATCAAGCAAAGAAAATTACTTTTTCTATATAATAAAATTGTTTGTTCTTGTGACAGTTCCAATGCAATTATTTGCATTAAATATTAGGCTTATACTGATAGAAGTGCATACCTGTATCGATGTTTGTAAAAGTAAAGAGAAAATAGAAATTTTTTAAAAAGATATGAAATATAACTTCTACATACCGCATATAGAAACTATTTACACTTTCAGAATGTCTTCAGTATTTATGTAAACTGCACTTGAGATTACAGAGTGAGGAACGTAACTACCAACACTTTCTCCCACTGAAATGGTTGCACAACACAAATTTACTGAAGTTTATTCTTGGGCAGTTGATCTGCCTAATCATCATATAAGGCACTGTGTTAAGAGGGTAAGAAGTACTGGAGTGTGAAAGCCCAAACATGCGAAATTTGAAAAAGTAACTAGGTCAAAGAACATTTACAGGATGAAAGTAGTAAATTGCACAATGTAGTAATTAACTCCTTGTTTTGTAGTATTCTGCATTTATAGAGAACATTTCTGGGGTGTGATTTGCCTGGGCCTGAGTCCATACCTCTTATTTTTCCATGAAATTCTGAGTCTACAATGATGCTGAGGTAAAATTCTTGAAAGAGTACCAGTTTACATTTTAAAGTAGAGAGGTTAAGAGCACATTTTATGGTGATCCATAAGAGAGACACTGCATTAAACTTCTAGGGTTGACTGATGAAGCTGTAGATCAGTTTGAATTCCTGGTTTAGTCTAACTTCAAACTATTAAATACATTTACTTCTCACTGTTTGGTGAATATTA
This sequence comes from Schistocerca cancellata, assembly GCF_023864275.1. Classification (NCBI taxonomy): domain Eukaryota; kingdom Metazoa; phylum Arthropoda; class Insecta; order Orthoptera; family Acrididae; genus Schistocerca; species Schistocerca cancellata. The sequence continues at coordinate 135,959,022 of NC_064627.1, read as the reverse complement.
CATATATAATATATTAGAGAAGAACTTAGGTCAACACTCAGATAGTACTGAGTTGGTATGAGATAGATAATAGCTAAAAAAAGAAACAAGGAATGCAAATTGGAACTTGGGCACTCTGGGGAAGTCCTTTCAACAAGTCATGATATCTAATTTACAAACCTCTTATTTTGCAGCAAATTAAAACATTTGTTCCAAACAGTACCTGAAGCTTACCTCACAGAATATTGCATGTAAATCATATAAACTGAGAGTTCACAGTGTATTCTTCTCAAGTTGATTTGCACCACTATTTGCCTCCAGAACAGTAAGCATTGCGGCCTGTTGGTGGTTGAACTCACCGCCCAATCACCTTTGTGTAGATCTTCAGGGTCAGCTAACTCTCAGCATGATGCTGGTCATTAATCACAATCCCAGTGCCAGACTGACATATTAAGACTTGATTAAGAATGCAAATCAGCTTAACTTCTGTCATCCTAGCCTGAAAAGTGAAAATTAATATTTTTGAGGGCAGTAATGTAAAGTAAAATTCTGATGTACATGTTTTATTACTCATTTTCAGTCCTTCCAGTTTTTTATAATTATTCTCAAGCCCTCTATCTTTATTCATCTCACTTTTTACCTGATGTATTCAAACAAGTGAGTACTATTAACTCCTGACTTGGTTACAGTATCGTGAAGGAAAGTTGCTTGCTACTCACCACATAGTGGAGATGCTGAGCCGCAGATACACACACACCACACACACACACACACACACACACACACACACACACACACACACACAGTGTTAGACTTGCTTACAATAATGACCATGTGTTTTTCCTCCGACTTATTATATCTACATTTCAGCAACAGTAGATGCTGATAAAACTTCATAATTGACGCAATGATGTGGCAGAGGACATTTCAAGTCATCTATGTTGGCAAGGCTATGTATGTACCTGCAAAACGGGTAGTACAGTAAGCATGTGGTACTTGAGAAAGAACTGGGTGACTGGTGGCTCAGTGCTACAACTTGGCTTGCTGAACTGTCAGTCACAAAGTTATTTTAACCAAAGTGTATACTGTCTTGGTGCTACGTCATGGACCAGGTAATCCTTTAAGTTATCACTAAAAAACATGTCATGTATAATGATTGTAGTCTTATCTTTCGTGACATTTTAGCTCTATCTACTCCACTCTTACAACGTCCAGTCACATTAATGTGACCACTATCTATGTTCAGTGTCATTGTGCATTAATCATTCACAGATAGCCAGTGCCAGCACTAAGAGGGAGGGTATGTAAAGCATATTGGGGATGTAGTAAACAGGGCAGTTATCGTAATACAGAAATGGAGCCATTCATCTGACTTTAGAGAGGGCATGATAAATTGGCTTTCAAGCCAAGACAGCATCAGTTTGTGAACTGAACTGTTTGTATGATATCACTGTTAACGCACACTGTGCTTGGCAAAATGACACTACCCAAAACCAGTGTTGAGGCAACTGTGATGCGCCAAGAGCCATAGATGACAGGCGGGAACAATACCTGCTATGATGTGTACATGCGAATAGATGTGAAACTGCTGAACTGGCCACCCACATGAACCAAGGGGCTGATAAGTATTCAGTGAATGTTGCTGCCTATGGGACTCAATAGCAGGTGTCTGGTTCAGGCACCCTTGCTGACTGCTGTTCATCTGTGATGAAAACTTAAATTTGCATGCCCGTACCTCAGCTAGACATCCACTGAATTGCAACAGGTGGCCTTCTCAAAAGAATCACGTTTTAATGGTCCATCAGAAAGATGGCAGTTGGATTGTGGGAACAATCTAGGCCAGAGGGGGGCATGTTATGGTCTGGGGAATGTTTTCATGGCCTTCACTGGGTGATTTCATCATTCTGGTAGGCACAATGGATCATCACAAGTATGCATATATCCTTAGGGACCGTGTCCAGCCATACATGCACTTTTTTATCCCCCAGCACAATGGCATCTACCAGCGGGATGATGCAACATGTCACATAGCTCGCATTGTATGTGCTCTGGTTTGAAGGTCACCACGATAAGTGTACTGTACTCCCTTGTTCACCAAACTCCCCAGATTTCAACCCAATCAAAAATCTGTGGGACCATGTATATCAGGCTGTTTGTGCCATGAGAGACCTAACACAGCTGGCCACAACATGGGAGTCAGCATGGCTTCATACCCCTCTTGGTACCTTCCACAACCTCCCCCTCTTCACGCTCAACTCTCAGTGGTCCATGCTGCAAAATGTGGTTATCCAGTATCTTGTTATAAGGTCACATTAATATGACTGAACAGTGTAGTAGATTTATGTCCTCAGTCAGTTCAGTGAATCCTTGCAAGGTCACCACAAGGAAATTGTCTTGAATTCTGGCTAATCACCATCTTGGACTCATCGTAATTAAAAGTGCAGCTACTCACAGAGATCAAATGTGAGTTTTAATTTTCATTAAGGTGCAAAAATTAGTTCCATTTTTGGCCACCAGGTTTGAATCTAACCCTGTGAATGCAAGAAAGATGTTTAGAAAAGTTTCCGTATGTGATTGATTAGGAACAGGAAGTGGGCAGAAAAGATCAAACAAGGCATAATGTTGCTTTTATGATTAGCAGCCACTTATATAATTTGTTCAGTATGAGCACCAGAGGTGTTGGCAAGATGCTCCAGGAAAAAAAAGGTACAAACTGAGTGTGTCTCCAGTAAATGCACTCTTTTAGATACAATCAGAGTCAAAAGTCACATGGGTTCATCTCAGATGATCTTGTAGGTCATGCATCTGGAAAACTTCTGGAGATAAGACGTTCATGGAAGGTTGCATTAAGTAGATCTTTTACTAGGTGAGCAGCAGCCACGTCATCAACTTTGATCCATTACAGACATTGGCATTGCTGCAGATCATGAGGTTTCACTTGCTGCACTGTATGGATCTTTTACTGATACCAATGTAAAATAGACCACAAAATTTACCAGACTGTTGACCATGTGATGGATAATTCTCGTGATGCTTTATGAACACTAGCACTCTCTAGGACGTGTGTTGCATTGTCAGTGACAGCAACAGTGACAGCAAACTGATCAGTAAGTGACACTGCGATAGGACATTTTCCTCTTTCAGGGGGACTTTTTTCTGCACCCCGGGCTGGGTGTTTGTGTCGTCATTTCATCATCATTCAGGAAAGTGGCAAGACTGGATTGTGAAAAGATTGGGACTTTGTACAGACGCTGATAACCACACATGAGTGCCCAAGAAACTAAATACCACCATCGTCATCTTCATCATTATTGTCATCATCATCCCTCTTCCAGATGCCACGCCAAGCTCACCCATGTTTTATAATTTCATTAAATCTTCTTTAAACCATTTAATGACATTGGGCCTCTCCTGAGACTTTTCAGTCAGCAATCCTCTCTCAATGCAGCACTGCAATTGCTGCCACTTATGCTAAACAGTTGCATTAACAGTTGCTGTCCCTTATTTCAACAAACAATTATGTTCCACTCACATCCAGACAATATGGCATAAGAATAGTGATTATAAAAGAATCTTAACTGATAAGAAAAAGAGATGAATGACACACCTTGTCAATAAGAATCAGTTTCAAACCATTCAGGAACTGCTGCAGTCTGTCAATGCACATTCACCTCTACCAGTTTCTGACCGAATATTGTAAATGGAACTACTTGCAAAGGACAGTTGGAGTCATGTCTCTTGCAAAAGGTCATAGCTCCCAGGAATAATTAAAGCTGCAAGTCTTCAATGGGACAAACAACACAGAAAGTGGATCTGCAGTTGACTACAGGCACGTAGTGTGGTCCAAATTATTATTTTTTTATTTTTTTTAAACAAAAGGAGTAGAGTACACTGATTGCACAATGTGACATTTTACATGCAGTGGGTAGAGGGTGTAGCTCAGGTCAGATACAGTTCTGTGATGTTCTGGAAGTGTTTTTGACATCATGACTTGGGCCCAGTCATTTAAGACACCGAGAACATAAACTTGGATAACTAGTTGCCCTTTCCTCTACATCTTCATTATGAGTATGATGTGGACACTACCATCTTTGAAGATAGTACATTCCTGGTATGACAAATACATAGGTTGGAACTTAAATAGTGGCAACACTGTTGTGGAGACACTACGCAATGGACTCTACTATTGTCGCTGATAGCACATGTTGCTGACATACCTACCTTACTTCCGAGCAAATGGACGCACCCGTCCCGCATCACCGGTGTGCGCACAATCGAGGCAAACACAGTCACTTGTGGGTGAGTGGTCTACCTTAACAGTGTCACTATGTTTTTGAAACAGGAACAATGGAGTTGGATCTAGATTGAATGTGTTAGAGGTCATACAGCATGACAATGTCATTAAGGTCTTCAAGAGGTGTGCGGGGAATTGTCATTACCATACAGAACAGTGGCACATTGGGTAAAAGCCTTCAACAAAGGTCGGCAGACATGCATCGGGCAGATCTTCCTAGCATCTCTGAAGAAGACGTTTATGCTGTTGCCGCGTTAGTGGACAGTGATCAGCACCTTATGATTTGTGAGCTCGCCCACGAAACTGGATTAGCACATACGATTGTGCTTCGCATCCTAAAGGAATGCTAGGGAAGGCGAAAAATTGCATCACAAAGGGTTCTGCATGACTTGACGGAAATGCAGAAATGGATGTATTACGACGCTGCTCAGAAGTATTTGGAGCACTATGAGCGCAAAGGAGATGCTGTCTTATGCTGTATCTTAGCACTGGAGGAGACATAGGCCACATCATACGAGCCAAAACTGGAATGCCAATCCAACAAATGGCGTCATTATGGGTTGTCGAGAAAGTCGAAAGTGTGTCAGAGCCCCAGCATGGCGAAAGTTATAGTGATTCTCGTGTATGACTGTGATGGTGTTATCCTAATGCATTACATTCCTCCATGGCAGACCATCAATGCACAGTATTACTTTTCTTTTTTGGAGCATCAAATGCGACCAGCTTTGTGAAAGAAGCGGTGACACTTTCTGTGCAACCCACCCACCATTTTGGATGACAATATGCGGGCACACACAGTGCAAGCTGTGGCTGCTCTGTTCAGTCAATGGAACTAGGAAGTACTGTACCATCCACCATATTCCCTTAACTTAAGTCCTTGTGACTGATTTGATTCCGAAGATGAAGGAACCACTTTGTGGCATTCGCTTCAGAACTGGTCCACAGATTCGACAGGCAGTAGACCACTCTATTCGCACCATCAACTGAACAGGCTCTGCTAACAGTATACTATGCCTTCCACATCGCTGGCAACAGGTTCTACACGGTACTGGTGACTATTTTGAAGGACTGTAAAGGGTGCAAACATGTAACTCTTTTGTATCAGTTGTGAATAAATAGTTGCCCCTATTTAATTTCCAACCCTCATACTTGGGCATCCTATCACACATCAATTGGTTCATCAAACCACCTGGTTTAATCCCCTAGAAAATGTCTGGGACTATTTGCATCGGTGAGTGAAGCATAGTCTGATAGCCTTAGGGATCAAATCATTAATGAGTGACTTCATCTGGATTTTGCATACCTGAATCATTTCAGTTAACAAGTTTATCAATTGTCTGTAAAATTTGTTCATCAAAAATTAAATCAACTACAAAATTGGAAATTAATTCAACAACAAAATCAGGTGGAGGATATAGTACAGAACCTTGTGGCATGTCTGACAATGTATCACAATATAGAGTAATTCTCATTCTATTTTATACCAAGGGGTACACAATCTCATTAAGTGGTGCTGCATGTTGAGGCTCTTGGAGAGCCAAAATGGCAGTGGCTCAGTTAGGGTTTGGCAGTTATGGTGTGCCTCTGGCAAATCCTGGTAAACACAACTAACCTCTAGACATGCTTCTACAATCACTGTTGGGTATAAGTGTGGAAAGTAGTATCTCTCTGACTGTATAAATGTCACATAAAATTTCTTATGACCAGATTATGTTGTCTTTGCAAGAATACAAGCTCCAGTATATTATAAGCTGTGACTGATAAGTTCTCATTTATTGTACATGTTTTAGAATGAACTGAACTGCTGGCAAACTACAAATGGCATTATATTAATTAATCAGTTATACTTATTTACTTACAACACAATTTACATACAAACAGATCTTATACATGGATCAGTTGGTATTATGGTAGTGTTTTCATAAGGGAAATGAAAACAAAGTAAATAACATGTAGGAAAAATATAAAGCTTCAGTTAACAAATACACTATACTTCTCTTATCATGTTTGATGGGATATTATCACACAGAATGAACAGTCCACATTTTTATGGATTGGTTGTGAGCACAGTTACAAAAAATGAAATCTTGCCCCATTTCCCATAATTGATGTACCATCACATGTATAAATAAGATTCATATAGATGCTTATTCTTATGCTGTAATGTAGATGACTCAACAATCCTTCTCCATTCAACAGAAATATTTTCTCATACAAAGTGCAATGAAATAAACCAGTTCCCAAGTGAGGTGGCACAGTGGTTAGCTCACTGGTCTCGTATTTGGGAGGATGATGGTTCAAACCCAAATCCGGCCATCCTGATTTAGGTTTTCCATGATTTCCCTAAATTGCTTCAGGCAAATGCTGGGATGGTTCCTTTGAAAGGGCACAACTGACTTCCTTTCCCATCCTTCCCTAATCCAATGGGACAGATAACCTTGCTGTTTGGTCCCCCCCCCCCCCCCCCCAAATCAACCAACCAAATGAAGCCAGTTATGTATTTTCTCACTGTATCACTAATTTTATAGTTTCAACCAAATAAATGGTTTTATCACTTCACCTGTATATATAAAATAAACTGATGAATGTATAGATCTACATATCAATCTTTGGTGCTAAGAGGAATAAGGTCTAGGACTTCAAAGTATTTCAGAGAATGTACAAGATTAAAGTGTAAGCATATATCTCATATTCGATAAAATGTAACAATGATAACATGATAAAGTGACAAAATCTATTCTTTACTGAATTACCTTCACAGACAAATTTAAAAAATATTCTCATAACTTTTTTACATTACTTACAACTATGTCAAAACAATTTTAAGCATATCCCACAGCAGTTTCAAATTCCCATGACAGGATGTATTTCTAGACACTAGCAGTCCACTGAATTTACTATATTTTCACAAAATTACTATGTAGCAACAAAACTGGTTGGTGTACTTTCAGACAATACAACCATCCCATCCCAAAAATAATTTTCTCGTTTCATCACAGTTTGAACACCTCCTCAATTCCCCCTTGAGCGTTATTTTCTTCAGTTAGTTCAGACTTGCTCCAAGAAATACTCTGATGGTAATATAAACTAGTCAGCAGTATTGCTTTCTTCCAGGCATTTTTCAAAAATAACTGTTGTACTACTTTCATCATCTCATGACATGTTCTATTTTAAACATATTAGATGTAGCTAATTTAATTCCTCATATTATCATCAGACTCACAGTAAACACAGTACAAAGATTCCTCTTATTTTCAGGTACAAGCACAGACTATATGATGCAACTGATCATCACACACCACAGTACAGAAGAATGTTCCCCAAACCAGAAAGCAACCACATCACAATCATCATCTCCATAATACTACAATACAACCTATACCTCATCAATATCTCATAAAATGTACGAATAATATACTTACAAATCAGTATCACACCATATATAAACCTACCTCATCATATCACCATTGTATTCATTAATCAACTTCTCATATTTCAACATAAATATAAAACCTATCATCTCCACATTATAAAATATTCTGACCATAGTCTATCAGTTTTCAAATCATAACTGCACAGCATGTGTTCAATACTTTCAAAAATGACAATCTCTCCTCTTCTATATTTTTAAACCATAATTCCAGTTCACACACAAAGTCACTCACATAAAGCATAGTTCTCACTTGTTACAGTTGTCAAGAATTACATAATTCATCTGAAAAACAATCTTCCCACTTTAAGCATCTGTGACAGTATAATGTACTTGAGATAATGGACAAGTGTTATTAAAGTTTGAAGTTTTCAGTTAAGTGTTCTCTACTCACAACAAATTTTTATCAATGCTTTAATTTTAACAGTCATATTCAAGAAGCTGACTATGGATCTCGAAAATGACAACAATAAACCAATAAGTCTGATTTCCTATCTTTCCAGTTACAAATGTAGTACAAATGTTCCTCAAAAATTTTCTAAATTTATGTTTATACAGTTTCCATGAAACCAAATAGTGCAGTACTTCAAAGTATAGCTAAAGTAAAAAATATTTTTTGTCAAAGACAGACAAATATGAACCTTCTTAAAATCAGGACAACTTCTTCACTATACAAGCACAAGCATATGTTTCAATCATAGTAGTGTAAAGTACCTTTAATGTAACCATGTTGCAAAATTGTTTTAACCAATTGGATACAATCTTCGTTTCAAAACCATACATGACTTTTGACTTTCAGACAAAATAATAAGAACACTTCTCATTAATATTGGTGTGTAACTACACTTAAAATACTTTGTTATATGTACACCAAATACCTAATGAAGAAGAACAGAATGGCATTGGAAGATAATCTGAAAAATGTAGAGAGTGGTCACAGGATACATGTGACTCTGGAAATCAAAAAATTTGAAGTAAGATCAACATTAGCACAGGGCTCTGCGTCTGCCAGACACATTGTATAAAAATGGGCATATACCCCCCTGGAGTCAGTGAAGTTGGGGGATATATAAATTGTCACTATTTTCAATATCATCTGCTGCTAGCTGTAACATGAATTTCTTTGAAAGCACTTGCTTCAACTCGGTGCTTAATTTCTAAAATTTTACGTGCTGGTGTGCACCTCTTCAACCACAGAAAGAATCCATACACCCCCCCCCCTCCCGCCATAACAAATCAAAAGTTGTGATAATCATCTTTTGCAAAATACTGTTCTTAAATTGAAGTTTTTAAATCGAAATTTCTTATAATCAAAACAATAATAAAAGAAGACTTAATATAAACAACAGGTGCTAACATCTGTCCCCATAACTGTGTCACTCTGCTCCCTAGTTCTGCTCAATTCATATTGGCACAGATCAATGGTCTTCAGGACTATGACATCATGTTAAACACTCCTCACACTTTTTATTTCTCAATGACACACACAACACAAGATGTCACCATGCTACTAGATCACTGAAGTTCTCCCAGTTGTAAACAAAGACAGTTGATGTGAAGATCACAACTTCAGAATGAGGGTCAACTTAGCTCTCTCTCTCTCTCTCTCTCTCTCTCTCTCTCTCTCTCTCTCTCTCTCTCTCTCTCACACACACACACACACACACACACACACACACACACACACACACAGCCCTGAGTATGACACATCATGCTGCTTCAGCTTTGTGCCAGAAGTCATCAGTCATATTGGCTTTTGACTGCTGCTGCTCTAGTCTCTTGGCAGTGTGTGACCAAATGTTTTTTATGGATGAGAGGTCTAAACAGTGTACTGGCTAGGGCAGATATCTAACAGGATATGTTGAAACAGGTCAGGACAGTTTGGGAAATGTGAAGCATTTTGCTGTCTTCTTGAAAGATAATGTCACAGAGTCCTTTTGGACATTGGGTGCAGTCACTGGCCTTAATACTTCAGAAATGTAAGGCTTTCTGTCCAGATTATGAGATCTGTGGACCAGAGGTGACCATGTTGTGTACACAATGGCACCTAGTTAACACCAGATTCTGAGTGTGTACAATGGTGACACATGTACTCAGGCAACCATTGTTCTTCTCGGAGCATCTATACAGATGCACCTAGTGTGATGCTGTATGTAGAACTGGGTTCCATCTGAATAGATGATGGGGGACCACACCTGTGCCCAATGTTGTCATGGATGCACCAGTATTGGTGTGCCTCTCTCTGCCGCAGCATCAAGACGAGTTACAACAGTCTTCACCGTGCAGAACTGTCTGGTGTATGCTCCCCACGGATACTTATCTTCCTCCAAATAATCCCGTTTCCTGACTCAATTTATGCGAAGTTGCTGTACGATCATGGACAGGCAAGCTGAACAATATGTCATCTCGGACGATAGTCACATGGGGGACTTTTGTGATCCTGTATGGCATTGTGTGTGGCTCTTCTGAATCTATCGATTCCATGTTCCCATGACAGTCACAGGATTCTGGCCAAGATGTTTAGCAATATCAAGGGACTACACTGCTGTAAAAAAAATTAATACACCTGGAATGATGATGTTGATTTTGGTCCGATGATGGTGTTACCCCCTGGGGTATAGTTGATCTACCAATAATAGTTTCAACATCATCTGCCAAAAGACAGCATAGTGGCAAAGCTATCAGAGTGTTATTTGTATTTACCCTTTAATAGGGAATGCTCGCAGCCTGAAGGCTCGGTGTGGTGCAAACATGTGAAGTGCACAGGCAACCATGCCACGGAGACACTCATGCTTCATACAGCCAACTGAGCCAATTTGAAAGGGTTCAAATTGTGGCCTTCTGAGTGGTGGGATGGCCCCTTCAGAGAAATGCCTCATGAGCTGGATGCCCTGCAATGGTTGTGGAATGATGCTGGTATCAGTAGTTACATGAACATTCTCACACCAGTGGATGAGGAGATGAGGTTCTGGGTGTCGATAGAGCACAGACATCCTGGGCAGTATTATCTCTGGACTTGTCTTCAATCAAGTATGTGTGGGATATGTTGGGATGAGAAGTGACTTGTGCAACTTTTTAACCAACAACTCTTGGAGAACTATGTGAACAGCTTGAGCAGATGTGGCGTAATGTATCCCAGGACAGTATTCACCATCCACACAATCAACTGGATGCCTGAGTCAGCACCTGTGTTGTTGCCCCTGGAGCCTATACCACATACTAATATGGTGTTTCAGCATGGGTCGAACACTGGTACCTTAGAACCACTTGTGCTGTTAATCTGTAAATTTAATAATTTCATGTATTCCATATACCCTGTTGCAACACTTATTCTCCAGTGAATGAATTGGAAACATCTGGGAGGGTGTACTATTCTTTTTTTTCAGGGTGTGTATAAACTGCAGTCTTGATAGGCCATGATCCTCACAAATGAACAACACACCAATACTGTTTCAAAACCAGAAATGCATTGAGCAATCATTCATTACACACAGGAGGTAGACTGCATTACTTACTCTTTGCAGTTGCAACAAAATGCAGATCATTTGAATATTCAATTATGTGGTATAGTGAATAATTTATAAAATGTAGAATGACAGATGCACCTCTTCAACCACACAATTTCCCCTGCCCCCCCCCCTCCCCCCTCCCCAGCCGTAACAATCACAAGTTTTGATTTTTTTAAACTTACAATATACTCTTTCAAAATTGAGCTTTGAAAGTGTTAATTTTTTATTATCAAAACAATAAAACTACAAGATTTAATATATACAACAAGTGCTACTTTCTGTTCTGGTAGCAGTGTCACTCTTGTGTAGTCCCATTTTATACATATTGAAACAAGTCAGTGGTTTTCGTGACTAAGACATCGTGTTTCCAACTGCTGCCAGCCGTAACAATAAAATCAGTGTTGTGAACACGAAAAGATTTATTCTGTTAAACTGGAGTTAAATTTCAGCTAAAATTCACTAAAGGCTTATCATTATTATTTACTCACCCAAAAATTAAATTTCAATACACTGACAACTTACAAAGAATCTTTTTGCCATCAGCATTGCATATTATTGTTATAATAATAATAATAATAATAATAATAACCCCCGTGGAGGCCCGGGAAAAGAATAGGCCTCCGGTATGTTCTGCCAGTCGTAAAAGGCGACGAAAAGAACAAACCACTAATAGAGCTAACCCCCCTTTTAGTGTGATTACTTGGTTCAGGACAGAACTAAAGAAGCCTCGGACAAGCGCCGTCATGGTCGGGGACGACGCTTGAACCCTATGCCCGCCCACAATGGTAACGACACTGCTAGCCAACTGGAAAATGATTTAAATCCAAATAGAGGTGTTTTGCAGGATATGCTTCCTGCAACCACCCTAGAAGGAAAACAAAGACAGAGGATGAGATGGTCAGATGAAGTTAATCGACACCTCATGTTCTGTTATTACCAAGCAACAAACCTAGGAACCAACACAACTGGATACAGATCACAAGTATACACAACATTTATTACCAGATACCCGGAATTAAAATTTTTAACAGAACAACGACTAGCTGATCAGATTCGTGTAATAATAAAAAATAACAGGATACCCCAGTCAGAATTAGAAAACATCAAACAACAAGTACAACAAATACTGGAACAAAATAATGTGCAATCAGAAGAAGAAGAAAATACAGTAATGGACTCAAACATCCCAGAGAAAACAAACAAAGACCAACACGCATCAATTAAAACAATCAGAGGAAAACGAAATCTTAAGACAGCCACCAGAACAAGCACAAATAGAACACGAAGAGACACACGTGTTAGATATAGAAGAGAAATTTCAGCTGACATATATAGAATACAAAGACACAAATACAGACATTAGACCATTCTTGCATAGACCGCCAAATAACCCACAAGTTGAAACAACAATAAAAACTATCAACACAATCATACACAACAAAATAAATGAAAACACAACTGTGGAAGAGTTACAACTACTGGTTTATATAGGAGCACTCACTACACTAAATATACACACTAGGCAGAGATCAGAACAAACCAACACACAGAAGAAACCCACAAAACCAGCATGGCAACACAGGCTACAGATCAGAATAGAAAAACTGAGAAAAGACATCGGACAGCTAACACAATTTATAAGAAATGAAATATCAGACAAAAAATGAAAAAGGTTAGGTAAAATCTCACAACAAGAAGCAATAGAGCAATTAGATGAAAAAAAGCAGAAATTGCAAGCATTGGCCAAACGACTTAGAAGATACAAAAAAAGTGAAAATAGAAGGAAACAAAACCAAACATTCAACACAAACCAAAAGAGATTTTACCAAACAATGGATAACACACACATTAAAATAGACAATCCACCAAACATAACAGACATGGAACACTTCTGGAGAAACATATGGTCAAACCCGGTACAACATAACAGGCATGCACGGTGGATACAAGCAGAAACAGACACATACAAGATGATACCACAAATGCCTGAAGTGATAATTTTGCAACATGAAGTCACCCGAGCAATTAATTCTACACGCAATTGGAAAGCCCCTGGAAATGATAAAATAGCAAATTACTGGCTAAAGAAGTGCACCTCAACACATTCACATCTAACTAAATTATTTAACAGTTACATTGCAGACCCATACACATTCCCTGATACACTTGCACATGGAATAACCTATCTGAAACCTAAAGATCAAGCAGACACAGCAAACCCAGCTAAATATCGCCCCATAACATGCCTACCAACAATATACAAAATATTAACTTCAGTCATCACACAGAAATTAATGACACATATAACACAGAACAAAATTATAAATGAAGAACAAAAAGGCTGCTGCAAAGGAGCACGAGGATGTAAAGAGCAACTGATAATAGATACAGAGGTGACATATCAAGCTAAAATTAAACAAAGGTCCCTACACTACGCATACATTGATTACCAAAAAGCCTTTGATAGTGTACCCCACTCATGGTTACTACAGATATTGGAAATATACAAAGTAGATCCTAAATTGATACAGTTCCTAAACATAGTAATGAAAAACTGGAAAACCACACTTAATATCCAAACAAATTCAGATAACATCACATCACAGCCAATACAGATTAAGCGTGGAATATACCAAGGAGACTCATTAAGTCCTTTCTGGTTCTGTCTTGCTCTGAACCCACTATCCAACATGCTAAATAATACAAATTATGCATACAATATTACTGGAACATACCCACACAAAATCACACATTTGCTATACATGGATGATCTAAAACTACTGGCAGCAACAAATCAACAACTCAACCAATTACTAAAGATAACAGAAGTATTCAGCAATGATATAAATATGGCTTTTGGAACAGACAAATGTAAGAAAAATAGCATAGTCAAGGGAAAACACACTAAACAAGAAGATTACATATTGGTTAACCACAGTGAGTGCATAGAAGCGATGGAAAAAACAGATGCCTATAAATATCTAAGATACAGAAAAAAATAGGAATAGATAATACAAATATTAAAGAAGAACTAAAAGAAAAATATAGACAAAGACTAACAAAAATACTGAAAACAGAATTGACAGCAAGAAACAAGACAAAAGCTATAAATACTTATGCTATACCAATATTGACCTACTCATTTGGAGTAGTGAAATGGAGTGACACAGACCTAGAAGCACTCAATACACTCACACGATCACAATGCCACAAATATAGAATACATCACATACATTCAGCAACAGAAAGATTCACATTAAGCAGAAAGGAAGGTGGAAGGGGATTTATAGATATAAAAAACCTACATTATGGACAGGTAGACAATTTAAGAAAATTCTTTCTAGAATGAGCAGAAACTAGCAAAATACACAAAGCAATCACTCATATAAATACATCAGCTACACCATTGCAATTTCATAACCATTTCTACAACCCTTTAGATCACATAACATCAACAGATACAAAGAAAGTAAATTGGAAAAAGAAAACACTACATGGCAAGCACCCGTATCATCTAACATAGCCACACATAGATCAAGACGCATCCAACACATGGCTAAGAAAAGGCAATATATACAGTGAGACGGAAGGATTCATGATTGCAATACAGGATCAAACAATAAACACCAGATATTACAGCAAGCATATTATTAAAGATCCCAATACCACAACAGATAAATGCAGACTTTGCAAACAACAAATAGAAACAGTAGATCACATCACAAGCGGATGTACAATACTAGCAAATACAGAATACCCCAGAAGACATGACAATGTAGCAAAAATAATACATCAACAACTTGCCATAAAACATAAACTAATAAAACAACACATTCCCACATACAAGTACACACCACAAAATGTACTGGAGAATGATGAATACAAATTATACTGGAACAGAACGATTATAACAGATAAAACAACACCACATAACAAACCTGACATCATACTCACCAATAAAAAGAAGAAATTAACACAACTAATTGAAATATCCATACCCAACACAACAAATATACAGAAGAAAACAGGAGAAAAAATTGAAAAATACATCCAACTGGCTGAGGAAGTCAAGGACATGTGGCATCAGGATAAAGTCGACATTATACCAATTATACTATCAACTACAGGAGTCATACCTCACAATATCCACCAGTACATCAATGCAATACAGCTACATCCAAACATATATATACAACTACAAAAATCTGTAATTATTGATACATGTTCAATGACCCGAAAGTTCCTAAATGCAATATAACATATACCGTACAGTTAAAAGGAAGTCACGCTTGATCAAGGTCCACGTCACTGTCCATTTTTGACCAGACATAACGTCTGAGAATAGGAAGAAATAATAATAATAATAATAATAATCACTATTACTATTACAGTTACTACTACTTCTAAAAGGAAGCTTGCTAATTTTGGATTGCAGTCATGACAATAATGTAGTTCAAGCCATATTAATTCAAATGTAGTTCAAGCCATACTAATTCATTTTCCTCCTTATCTAGCAGCATGGATCTCTCCTGTCCACTGCTGGAGTATGGGGGTTGGGTGAAGAAACATCTGCAGGGTATACTCTCATGGTGCCAATCACCATAGTAGTAGTTAGCCTGTTCCACAGAGATGTTGTTATCAGATTTGGTTGGCTAAAGGCTCTTGGCATCCCTCTATTGGACTATGGAAAAACCAAAAGAATAATAGCCAGATCAGAAAGTACTCGGGAAAGGATTCAAGCTGGTGGCATCTTTGTATGACCTAATTTCATGCCAGAATGCCAAAATATTGTTTATTTCTTTCAATTGGACACTAGTGAGCTTCGGCCACAGAAAAACAATTTTGGTTATTGTGCAGTCTGACAAGCTCATTCCCACAGCCAGTGATACTATTGGTTCTTTTATCACTCACAGCCATTCCTTGGAGCAATAGAGAATATTTTTTGTAACACTTACACATTTTGGGGCAAGCAACGTTGCAGCTCAGAAGCAAGGGGAACAAGAAAATGTTCACATCTTTTCCTTATGGCATTCTCAACCACATATGAAATTTTGTTGGAAGTAATTCATATGTTGCAGTAAGACTTCCACTTCATGACCTAAGCACACCCTCAGTGACACAATTATATTTGCGAAAATCTGCTCAAAAAAGATCACTTCTATGGGACGATGACTGTTATGTAAAATTTGTCTGATTGTATCAGCTGACATTTGTCCAAATGAGGTTTCAGAAAAGTGAGATAAATTTTGTTTATATTATGGAGAAGTTGGGCAGTACAGCACTTCTCATCAAGTGCATCTATCTCAAAGTGGATTTCTAGTTCTAGCCACTGAGAAAAAACAGGTGAAACATCCTCTAAAATAGACAACCAATGTGTATTGCACTTCTGAACAATTTTCAATCGATTAGCTCTGTCATTTATTGCATTCAGTAGCTTTGTATAATCAATTCGATGAGATGAAGACTTTGAAAATCGAGAAAACGTTTCTTACAGCAAAAACTCCAAATTACGAGACAAAGTTTCAGCTGTGGCAGAAAATGCCTTCAGCTGTACAGAATGGCAGACACAAGCAATTAAGACACACCATTATCCCTTGTATCCACCTTGGGTTATCTGGGTAACATTTACAAATGCTAATTTATCAGGTGTGTTGAAACTAACATACATAAGCCTCAGTTTATTCCTCATTTGCATTTTCATAAACATCATAATAAAAGCAAAAATTTAAAAACTTTAAAAGAAGAACATTAACAATGGAAAAGAATATAATTTAATCTTTAACATTATTTGGGTAACCCAGGTAACTACAAATCTCCATTAGAACAGATGTAAAGCTGGCAATTGAAATACATGATTTTAAAGAATATATTAGTAATTTTATTACTCATTATGTAACAGAGCAATAGTACAACATATGCAGTCATAAATATATGCAAAATATATCAAATGTTTAGTAATGGTGACAGTTACATAATATTTTATAGCTACTAAAGTCTGCAGCTCACTGCAATTGGAAAGATAATCTTGGAATTATTATTTATTCACAAAGTCCTCACACTTTTTTTGTAATGTGACACTCATTACATACGGGTTTTCACGTTTCTTGCAACTTCTTTCTTGTTTTTCCTCTTTCTTTCCTTTGACTAAGCATACAAAAAAGTTGACAATGATTATCAGCCATAGAGAAGCATCTCATTTTGGCTGAGCCTCCACTCGTTCAAGAACCAGAGTTAGAGGCCTCCCACCATGCACTCAATACCCAATTTCATGGCACATTTTCTCGAGCAGTTAGGATTTGATGATCTAGAGATAATGGAAGGCACTGTCAAATGTTTTACAAGATCCAGTAGAAACAGTCTGCATCTATGAGTCACATTTTTTGTTTGTGGATTGTTTCCCGTGTAAATAATGTATTCTGCTAAAGAAACCATATCAAGAATGTTGTAAAAATTGTTTGGGGACATCTCTGTGTTCTCCTTTTCACACTACAATGAGAGCACAACTTGTCTGTATTATCTACGCCACCATTTGTGCTGTTCTATGCACATCAAAAAAAGTTGTGCATCACCTCGGTTCCGAGAGCTCCAGAACCTATACAGAAAACTGGAACAGAGCTCATCATAAACACATCACATTTCTGCCCTTTTTATTGCTCATGAAAACAACACATTGCATGCGGTACCACCATACGGCGAGTCCTTCAGAGGTGGTGATCCAGATTGCTGAACACACCAATAGCTCTAATACCCAGTAGCATGTCCTCTTGCATTGATACACACCTGTATTCGTCATGGCATACTATCCCATAAGTTCATCAATGCACTGTTGCTCCAGATTGTCACACTCCTCAGCGGCGATTCGGCTTAGATCCCTCAGAGTGGATCGTGCGGTCAAAGGCGCCTTGTCACAGTCTGCACGGCTCTCCCTCTCGGAGGATCTAGTCCTCCCTTGGGCATGGGTGTGTCTCTTGTCCTTAGCGTAAGTTAGTTTAAGTTAGATTAAGTAGTGTGTAAACTTAGAGACCGATGACCTCAGCAGTTTGGTCCCATAGGATCTTACCACCTACCTCAGAGTGGTTAGTAGGTCACATCGTCCATAAACAGCCCTTTTCAATCTATCTCAGGCTTTTTCGATAGGGTTCATGTCTGGAGAAGATGCTGGCCACTCTAGTCGAGCGATATCATTATCTTGAAGGAAGTCATTCACAAGATGTGCACGATGGGAGCACGAATTGTCGCCCATGAAGACAAATGCCTCGCCAATATGCTGCTGATATGGTCGCACTATCGGTCGGAGGATGGCAACCGTGTATCATACAGCCATTACGGCGCCTTCTATGACCACCAGCGGCGTACGTCAGCCCAACCCTCAAAACAGCTGGGAGCCTCCACCTTAAATGCACTCGTTGGACAGTGTGTCTATGGCATTCAGCCTGACTGGGGTGCCTCCAACACGTCTCCGATGATTGTCTGGTTGAAGGCATATGCGACACTCATCAATGAAGAGAAAGTGATGCAAGTCCTGAGCATTCCATTCGGCATGTTGTTGGGCCCATCTGTACCGCACTGCATGGTGTCATGGTTGCAAAGATAGACCTCACCATGGACTTTGGGAGTGAAGTTGCGCATCATTGAGCCTATTGCACACAGTCTGAGTCCTCTCACGATGTCCTGTGGCTGCACGAAAATCATTATTCAACATGGTGGCGTTGCTGTCAGGGTTCCTCCAAGCCATAATCCGTATGTAGCGGTTATCCACTGCAGTAGTAGCCCTTGGGCGGCCTGAGCGAGACGTGTCATCGACAGTTCCTTTCTCTCTATATCTCAACCATGTCCGAATGACATCCCTTTGATTCACTCCGAGACGCCTGGACACTTCTCTAGTTGAGAGCCCTTTCTGACAAAGTAACAATGCGGACGCGTTCGAACCGCGGTATTGACCGTCTATGCATGGCTGAACTACAGAAAACACGAGCTGTGAACCTCCTTCCTGGTAGAATGACAAACTGATCGGCTGTCGGATCCCCTCCGTCTAATAGGCGCTGCTCATGCTTAGGTGTTTACATCTTTGGGCGGGTTTAGTGACATCTCTGAACAGTCAAAGGGGCTGTGTCTGTGATACAACATCCACAGTCAACGTCTATCTTCAGAATTGCTGGTAACCGGGGTGATTGAAAACTTTTTTTGAACCGTGTAATAGTGTATAGCAATTGGCTTTGAAAGAGGGACAGAAGTGGATGCATCATAATGCGTATTGGATAACGTTATACCTGCTCCCTTCTTCTCTCTTGACTGAATCCAAATATATACAATTATTGGCGTGAAGAGGAAGGTTGCATTTCTGAAGTTCTATAGGGGTTGTATCCTTTCACAGTACCAACTATGGACAAATCCCAAGCCATCAACAGCCTTGCTAATGTCAGAGTTGTGAAAAAATAAGTCAGTGAGTACATTTCTGTGGGTATCTTTGAAATGTTATATAGATCTTTTAGTACCCTGTCCCCTTCATTAGTTTCTCTTCCGAAAGCAGATTTACCTGTATAAATTTTGCTAGTCATTGGATAAGAATTTTGCGAATATCAAACCCATGAAACCTTCAAGCTATATGTGGCTCACTTTGAGGGCATGTATTAAGTATATATCGTCTTTCCTTTGTAAGAAAAAAGCTGCTCATCAGCAGTGAGGTGATAGGCACATAGTATTTTGGAAGATTTGAGTTTAGCACTTCAGATTTGTCAGATACTGCAGCACCTTTGTCACTTTCCAAACGCTCAGCACTTGTCGAAACTTTTCTACTTATCTGCCAAAACCTGTTGAGGGATAAGCTTGCACGATACAATAGGAATGCATTTGTTTTCCACGTGTCCTTTGTGTGTTCACTGTTAGAGAATCTTACTCCAGCTGTAATCAGTATATCAGGGTATGAATCAATTTGTTGAGTTGTAAACAGCTTCCACTCTTTCACTGCTCCTTCTAAATTGATGTTATAATTTGTGAATACCTGATTTGCCTTCCTGCTGGTTTCGCGTACTATTACATCTCACGTTCCATCTGTAAATATACTCTTGTAGATATCATTAATAGAAATACATTTTTGCTGCACTTGTTGGACCACTTCCAGCAATGCTTCAACAATTTTCTTGTCCCAGAAAATTCTTTATGCCATTCAGTTTCGTCTTTACCACCTGGAATGCCTGCAGAAGACGCAATCGCTTCATTGTTTCCTTCAGCTCTGACATTTTCATCACTTCTGTTATTATTCGTCTCTCTTTCAACTTCAGTATCATTACAAACTTCAATAGAATCTTCAATATCTGAAAGAATTTATTCGCCTGTGGAATCTTCTTCACTGACATCATCTGCTTCGCCCTCTTCTGGATCAACAGTAGACAATAACTTTTAACACACTCTTCTTTCGCTTCATAACAGAATTTGATGTATTCAGATTTAGAGTGTTCTCACACACTGAAGTGCCAAAGAAACTGGTATAGGCATGCGTATTCAAATTCAGTAATATGTAAACAGGCAGAATACAGCGCTGAGGTCGGCAACGCCTCTATAAGACAAGTGTCTGTCCCAGTTGTTGGATCGGTTACTGCTGCCAAAATAGCAGCTTATCAAGATTTAAGTGAGCTTGAACGTGGTGTTACAGTCGGCGCATGAGCGGTAGGACACAGCATCTCCGAGATAGCGATGAAGTGGAGATTTTCCCGTACGACTATTTCACGAGTGTACTGTGAATATCAGGAATCCGGTAAAACATCAAATCTCCGACATCGCTGCGGCTGATAAACCCTCGAGCGGGTGCGCTGTTGTAAAAAGTACAACCGCAGCAGTTTTTATGCCTGATCGATGCCTTGACCTTGAGCTATTGCGCCATTTCTGGCATGTATTCCATTGTCTATGTTTTCCCAACAATATTAAAGTGGCTTCAGTTCATTTGGTTAGCTTTCTCAGTTTGTTTTCTGAATTGTAAGCAACGACGTGTCGAGTGTTGTGAAAAGTACAGCGCCCGCCTGCTGGTGTGACAGTTGGCAACTTTTTTCTAGCTCTCAATGCCCAGAGGAAAGTATACTAAAAAGTTAACTATACTTGCTCGTTGTTTTTTTTTTAGTTTTTATAGAGGCACGTTAAACGTTACTTTGGTTACACCGACATCTGAATGTATTTATTCATTTCAGTTCTTTGATGTTTTGTTCCAATTCAAAGGATGTATCAGACGAAGAAATTCGCAAACTCCTCGAAGAAGGTGATGATAAAGTCTATCCAGACTTTTCAGTCTTGGAGGGAAGCAAAGTAGATTTGAGTGATGAAAACACCGAATAGGACCATGGTAGTGAATCTGATGGTGATGATCCCGAAGAGTCAGCAGATGTACGTGTGTTGTTTATTGAAAAGACAGTGTTTCACGTTAGTGTAAAAGCGAGTGTGCTAAAACACAAAAACCAACAGAAAAAAAAACATTTTGCAAATTCCACCTGATCCGAAGTGAACTGATGAACTTAGCGCTTTTTTTGAAAGTAATTGACTATTACTTTACTGATGAAATCGTAAACTATACAAATAACCGTATAAATAAACAGCGAGACACACATCAATCTCGCGCAAAAGAGGTAATAAAGTGACAAAATAATGGCTATGTTCGGGATTTTTTTTGAAGAAGAAGAAGAAGAAGAAGAAGAAGAAAATGCCATCATGCTAATGTACTGGAACTCAGCAGTGGATGGAACAGGAATGCTACTGGTTAGAACTGCAGTGAGTTGCAATAGGTTTTTTCTAAGCTATATGCGGTTTGTTGATATGGGAACGAGGAATGACAGGAGAAAAACAGAGAAGTTGGTTGCAATTCGTATAGTATTGGATCTTTTTGCTGCTAACAGTCAATGTTCGTACAGCCTGGTGAATTCACCACGATAGATTAAATGCTTCACCGCTAGGGAGACCGCTGTAGATGGATTCAGTACATACCCAGCCAACCGGCTAAATATGGGACAAAAATGTTTCCTCTGTGTGATACAAAAACATTTTATTGCAGTAATTTGAAGGTTTATTGCGGCATGCAACCAAAGGACAATATCGGGTATCTAATGCTCCTGAAGACATAGTGAAATGATATGTGGTGCCTATAGAAAATTCTAACAGGAACCTCACAACTGACTATTGGTTCAATGGCTACCTCCTTTCTGAATATTTGCTGCAGAAGACTATCATTTGCATTGGTACAATAACGAAGAACAGTCGTGAAATTGTTCCAGAATTTCTCCCAAACAAAACAATGGAAATTGGAAGCGCAATGGTTGGATTTCAGTTGGATAAGACCTTAGTTTCATATGTTCCTTCTAAAAACTGTGCTATCAAACTTTTGCCTGCTGTGCATGACATGGCGACAGTGGATGTAGAAACACACAAACCTGAAAACATAATTGAGAACAACATGACAAAAGATGGAATTGACGTTGTAGCTAAAATGTGTGCCTGATACTCCATTTCAAAAAGTACAAGGAGGTGGTCATTGGCTACTTTTTCATTTTTCTGAACATTTCCGTAATTACTTCGCAAACAAATTGTCTGTGGAACGTTTGCAAAATTGAACACTTGTCTGAAAAAATGGCTAGATTGTTATTTAAAGAACTAAAAGAGCCAAAGCTTTTGTTATAAATTTTGAAGATAGTGAATATGAACTGCTTTCTTCAGTAAATACAATAGTTTGTTTAAGACAAGTTTGTTTTTGGTGACACGTGACCATGTTGTAAATTTTACAGCGCGCGCCTGTTCGGGTGAAACAGTAGGTGCGCTTGCCGGAGGGTGTAAGACCCTGCAAGAACGGGACCAATGACGACTGAAGGGAAACTTTCAGCGAGACCGAAGTGCAACCCTTTCGCAAATTGCTGCAGATTCCAATGCTGGGCCATCAACAAGTGTCATCGTGCGAATCATTCAACGAAACATCATCGCTGTGGGCTTTCGGAGCCGAAAGCCCACTCATTTACCCTTGATGACTGCACGACACAAAACTTTACGCCTCGCCTGGGCCTGTTAACGCCGACATTGGACTGTTGATGACTGCAGACATGTTGCCTGGTCAGACGAGTTTCGTTTCAAATTGCATCGAGCGGATGGACGTGTACAGGTATGGAGACAACCTCATGAATCCATGGTTGGTTGGTTGGTTGGTTGGTTGGTTGGGTTGGGGAAGGAGACCAGACAGCGTGGTCATCGGTCTCATCGGATTAGGGAAGGACGGGGAAGGAAGTCGGCCGCGCCCTTTCAGAGGAACCATCCCGGCATTGGCCTGGAGTGATTTAGGGAAATCACGGAAAACCTAAATCAGGATGGCCGGACGCGGGATTGAACCGTCGTCCTCCCGAATGCGAGTCCAGTGTCTAACCACTGCGCCACCTCGCTCGATTGAATTCATGGACATTGTATGTCAGTGGGGCACTATTTAAGTTGGATGAGGCTTTGTAATGGTGTGGGGCGTGTGCAGTTGGAGTGATATTTGACCCATGATACGTCTAGATACGACTCTGACAGGTGACACATACGTACGCATTCTGTCTGATCAGCTGCATCCA
This sequence comes from Schistocerca cancellata, assembly GCF_023864275.1. Taxonomy (NCBI): domain Eukaryota; kingdom Metazoa; phylum Arthropoda; class Insecta; order Orthoptera; family Acrididae; genus Schistocerca; species Schistocerca cancellata. Next base: position 135,935,235 of record NC_064627.1, on the reverse strand, counting down.
TTCACGTCCGTTGTGCATTGCGACGGACTTGGACAATTCCAGCAGGAGAATGCGACACCCAACATGTTCAGAATTGCTACAGAGTGACTCCAGGAACACTCTTCTGAGTTTAATCACTTCCGCTGGCTATCAAATTCCCCAGACATTTACATTATTGAGCATATCTAGGATGCCTTGCAACGTGTTGTTCAGAAGAGATCTCCACCCCCACGTACTCTTACGGATTTATGGAGTGCAGGATTCATAGTGGCAGTTCCCTCCAACACTATTTCAGACATTAGTCGAGTCCATGCCACGTCGTGTTGCAGCACTTCTGCATGCTCGCGGGGCCCTACACGATATTAGACAGCTGTACCAGTTTCCTTGGCTCTTCAGTCTATATCGTCCACGAGAATCCAGAGTTGAGCTGCACTGTATGATACTGAATAGTTCATAATATTGTGCAACAGTAGCCAGCAAGGATTAGAATAGCCAGAGCTGAGTGTTGCCAGCTGTGCCTGTACGACAGTAAATTCATTGGTTTACCCGGTAACATTCTTAGAAAAGATGTTCAAATGTGTGTGAAATCTTATGGGACTTAACTGCTAAGGTCATCAGTCCCTAAGCGTACACAATATTAAACCTAAATTATCCTAAGGACAGACACACACACCCATGCCCGAGGGAGGACTCGAACCTCCGCCGGGACCAGCCGCACAGTCCATGACTGCAGCGCCTGAGACCGCTCGGCTAATACCGCGCGGCCATCTTCTTAGAGAAATAATGTATAACGTCTTGTGTGTGGACACAAGGGCTATTGATGCCTACCGTAACTTCTGCATTGTCAGTACCCTGACGCAAATCAAATTAATGTTCACACCGTACTCATTAAGCAAAGATTTCAGACTATTGTTTTTTACCACTGCATTGCCTCCTTCTAGCTCTACCATTTTTAAGAACGTGGAAAAAGTGCGACCTTGGTCCTCTGAAAAGCATACCACATGTCCGCAGATTTATCCAAAACTACGCTGAAATATTAGTTTCCTATGTCAGAGACAGCAAAGGACCTGGTAGAGCAGTTGAACGGAATGGACAGTGTCTTGAAAGGAGGGTATAAGATGAACATCAATAATAGCAAAACGAGGATAATGCAATGTAGTCGAATTAAGTCGGGTGATGCTGAGGGAATTAGATTAGGAAATGAGACTCTTAAAGTAGTAAAGGAGTTTTGCTATTTGGGGAGCAAAATAACTGATGATGGTTGAAGTAGAGAGGATATAAAATGTAGACTGGCAACGGTAAGGAAAGCGTTCCTGAAGAAGAGAAATTTGTTAGCATCTAGTATTGATTTAAGCGTCAGGAAGTCGTTTCTGAAAGTACTTGTGTGGAGTGTAGCCATGTATGGAAGTGAAACGTGGACGATAGATAGTTTGGACAAGAAGAGAATAGAAGCTTTCGAAATGTGGTGCTACAGAAGAATGCTGAAGATTAGATGGGTAGATCACATAACTAATGAGGAGGTATTGAATAGAATTGGGGAGAAGAGGAGCTTGTAGCACAACTTGACGAGAAGAAGGGATCGGTTGGTAGGACATGTTCTGAGACATCGAGGGATCACCAATTTAGTATTGGAGGGCAGCGTGGAGGGTAAAAATCGTAGAGGGAGACCAAGAGATGAATACACTAAGTAGATTCAGAAGGATGTAGGCTGCAGTAGGTACTGGGAGATGAAGAAGCTTGCACAGGATAGAGTAGCATGGAGAGCTGCATCAAACCAGTCTCAGGACTGAAGACCACAACAACAACAACAATATGTGAGCTAAAAATAACTTCTTATCTAAATAAAGTGTTGGACAAAATTATACGTCGCGCATATCTTATTCTCGCTGCGAACAAGAATACGATAATGAGATCGCAAGTACAACATACCCAGCGTGCGACAAGGTTCATTTACAAATATGTTAGAGTTGTGACAGTTGGACACTCTGTTCCAAGCATATTACGAATAAGATATTTCACAGCGGAATATCGTTCTCGTAGTAAAACTAACAGTAAGCCATATATCGCCGTCCCACAAGTGACCCATTTTTATGCGCATATACATAGCACAAAAGACGATCGCTAGCCGCCTTTCATGTGTAAATATCGTTGAACAACGCATTTGTCGAAATCATGCGCAAACCGGCAAATACTGTGTGCCTGACAATAAGCAACTATTCTTAAAATCAAGATAAGTACTGTTACAACAGTAAAGAAAAAATTATTATTTATATCACTATTTCTACAACGTAAGTACACTACCGTTTGAAGATAATCATGAAACACCTGAGAAAGCTTCAGTTACTGTAGTGTTAAAAGAGCGTAAGTAGATTCTGAACGAAAGGTTGGGCAGGGATGCAGGATGCAATCGACTCGGACGATTTCAAGTATCCCATTGAAAAAATCACCTACTCCTTCTACTGCCCCCGAACCCCTCCCTATCATTCCATACCCGAACAGGTCTTCCTGAGTACTGCCAGGGTATCAGATTGAGCGATGCTTCGCCATTTCTTAAGGAAATGCAACCATCGCAGTTTGGGCGATATTTATCTCGATCAACACGATTTTTGGGCGACGCAGGCAAATACAAGTGTATTTTCATGTACTGACTTTAATTTGATGTTCTTTTTAACAATGTTCACCGCTCCGCCACCTTGTGAAATACTGAAATATTGTAATCCCAAAGTTCTGTAAGTCCCCAAATAATGACTCCAGTGCTAACATCAAACTGCGTAGATAGGTAATTAGGCTACCATAATAATTAATGTTGCCATCCTTCCCGATATATCGGGACCGTCATCTTTATGGGTCTTCTTGTTTCAGCATCCAGAAAAGACCCAATTTTGTCCCGATTTTGCAAAATACTGTAACGAGTTTGGCTCAAATTAGTTTTATTTATGTCAACAAGTTTATGTTGACAAGGTCGTCTCACAGATCTCGTTGCATGTTGCGTATTCTGTATCGACGATGCAAGCACCTTCCAGATCTAGGGCCATCATTCGAGAAAATACCAGACTTTTCCAGTAGTATAGAGCGGGAGCTATTTAAGCAGCGCCGGGAGGAAGAATCGGGCAGTTCCCCTTTGAATAGAGACCTGATAAGACGACTCTTTGTAAACGTAAAACGAACAATGAGTGCAAGTTAGTAATGTTTGAAGTGTTTACTGCAGAAATATAGGGCGTATACAGTACAGCGACGTGCTCTTAGATGACTAAAGAGTTAAAGTCGACTGTTAACCGTCTAATAAATTTTTAATACAAGAAATGTATTCGCTAACAAGGACAACCATCAGCTGTATAATGGATTGGCGACAATGAAAATTTGTGCCGGATCGGGACCCGCCGCAAAGCAGTCTATAGCCAGCACCAAAGCCACAGCGACTGTTAAAAATATTCTCGCACCACACTCCGTGTGCGAATGCTTAAAGCAATTTAAGAAATAATTTGATTTCGAAATTTGAGGAAGAGACAATGGATTTCCGTACCACATCATTTGATTACTTAGAGAAATGGGCTATTTATTTCAATAAACAGTAAGTATTTGACTGGATGACGCTATCTGAAACTCCGGATTGGTTGATGACTGAAAACACTACTATGTACCTGACTAAAATGGTGTGAAGATTTCAGACGACAATTGTTTTCAGGAATATATGTATCTGAGGAGCTTTTTAGAAACTAAGCGTGACTCTGAAGAATGGAAGTTTTAAACAGTCCACGAAGAAAGGTGAATTTACTTTCTTAAGGAAACCAAATATCCTGGAATTATGCAAGTATGTTTTCTATTCCCCCTGACAGCGCCACTGTGGTAACAGTATTTTCGCTGATGTCGGCCCAGTGGACTGATGAAAGAAATCGACTGCTGCTGGGGACTGTGGAATAAATCTTACAGTGCCTGTTTTACAAATACGTAAAACGTAAAAAATAAATGCTGAAAAAGATGAAATCTTGCGAAAAATTTCATGTACCAACAACTTCTGCCTCAATAGGTTCAATGTAATTATGTTCAAAATAAAGAGTAATTACATGAAGTAATTTTTTTACTTCATTTCTACAGCCCCCCCCCCCCCCCCAATCAGTGTGTCCCGACGAGGTCCCAGCTAGGTATGGCAATCATAATGGTAGTGCATATATATTTGTAACTTACCATAATGCTATTCAAAAATGGTTCAAATGGCTCTGAGCACTATGGGACTTGACATCTGAGGTCATCAGTCCTAAAACCTAACTAACGTAAGGACATCACACACATCCATGCCCAAGGTGGAATTCGAACCTGCGACCGTAGCGGTTCCAGACTGTAGCGCCTAGAACTGCTCGGCCACCCCGGCCGGCACCATAATGCTAGTAGACGAATCAAAAACGGCTTTCATCTTCTTTCTTGTTACAAATTTATCCATAATTAGAAACAGTCACCATAGCACAAAAGCATTAAACGGCAGCACTTCCATTAAATTCAACTGCAAGTAAGACCGAAACTGATTAACTGGAATCCCTAAACACAGGATGGGGTAAGACATGGAAACCTCAGAAGGACGGACCCAGAATAGCAGTATCATTTGTCATTTGAACAGTTACATTTATTTAATCACCAAATGAATAAATAAATACAATAATCACAAATAATCATGAGCGATAGGCTAAGGTTAATTTGCTGCTAACTGCTGTGGGAATCAGCACTCACACACACTAGGAAGGACACAATTTGCGAAGGCTGGCAGCAGAAGTCCAAAATCATCTGTACAATCACGAAAAGATTAAATGAACACTATTTCTAAAAAGAAAACAAATTAATCTTCTTGTGAGTCCTGCGTTCAAGTACTTTACTCTCTGTTGCTACCTGCAGACCACAGGCTGAGTGTCACCTTGATATTACTCAATAGTGATGATTGCAAAGTCTGCGATCTAACTCAGCTGTCCAGCGATGGGCAGCCGGTTAAGTCAGCGTTGACAGTTGGCGCTGAACTCTGTCTTCCTGGAGGCGTGGCACTGCCTGCTCAATCCAGTGGCGCGTAGGTCACCGCCTTCTTGATGCTGTTTTGCGGCGCTGCGTTGGTCGGTGTGAATCAAGATGCTTTAGGACTGAACAGTTTCCTCATAAAACAGAAGCTGATCAAAGAGCACCAGCAACGATATCTTCAAGGCAATATAAGAAAATGTCACTTAAGACCTCCAAAGAATTTTAAGGAAACAAATTTTTTAAACAAACAGGCCCTTAACACAGAAGACGGCAAACATACTGCTACAATCAATCTAAAATCTACTGAAAATTTTATCAAGTAGCAAAACAGCAAAATAGATTAAGGCTGTCCACACATGAGGCACGTTCAATCCCAATTTAGGCTCAAACCCTTACTTATGATTAAGTGATTTGGAAATATTCACGTAAGATAATAATGAAGACATTACGTTTTGATTCAGGAAGTTTAGAAAAAGCATTGCTACCCAAAAACCATAACGTAAGTAATACAAGCATATTCCAGAAAAACTTCAAATAAAATCAAAACATTAAGTAATATAGCCACTATTAACTTAAAATTTATTAGCAGACAGCGCAAACCAACACACTAAGGCAATCGCAGACGCGCCTCAAAGACGGCTAACAGACACCAAGGCGGTGCGTAACAGCAACAAGCCCCCACGACCTCCAGCCACTGAAAAATCTGCCGCAAAGCTCAAAAGACTAAGTAGGGCTGTTAATAAACACCACTTAGGTGAAACATACGCCAAACAAACAAGTTAAGCTAATATAAATGGCCACCTTCTTTAGAAATGGTCAAAATAAGGACCCTTAATATGTCAGCAAATTTCAAAATTTATCATTAACCAAGTTTACGAACTATCAAGAATGCGCAGTAATGTCTCATATCTAAATGTTCCAGGTAGGTCAGCTATCCACGAAACGACGTTTCTTTTGCGGGCGGCATGGCACACAACACGTTACAAACTACACGTCGTAAACACGTTCAACTGTGTACCAGTAAACAGAAAGGTAAACTGACAGAATGGATGTGCGACTAAAAGCTTGCGCAGTTTAATTTAATTGTTGCCGACGCGTGCCGTACTGTATGGCAACGGAGGGGATTAACCGGGGGCGCGGGGCAGGAGCATAGACTCTTGTCTGCCTGTTCATATTCCTCTTCCGTAACGATTTCGCTAGGATTTCGCTAGGCAGTGGTCTCTCGGTTAGCGATTGCACGCAGTTCTAGGTCGCGGTCCATCTGTGAGACATCAAAATTAGATCAAGCTAGAGACCGCCCGTCTAAATTTTTAAAATATTGTAAACAAAAGCAAAAATATGCATCATTACTAGTTTCTAGTTAAAATATACAATAACCAGTGAATAGGAGCCAAATATGCAAATGAATATAATCGGGTCGCAACTGATAACTATTGCTAGAAAGTGAGAGAATTCTATGATGAATAAAGAGCACATTTCCAGATTGCAAGAAAGGCCACGTGCCCCAACTTACCTTCTCCCCCCACCCCTCTTCCGGTCGCCTATGTAGTGGACAAGTTTTCATCGAGCAGCCACAGTGCAACAGTTTGCCAAGTTAGTGGATTTTACGCTGAATTTGACAGATTCTACACACTGTCGACGGGTGAAAATTTGCGTTTAATGGTAAACGAATTTTTAATGGATCTGTTGATTGTTGTCTGCAACAACATTTTTCTGTTCAATGCAATGTTTCCCTTAAGAAATTAGTGTATAAAATCGGCAACAATACGGCTCGAGCTAACTCCTACGATTAAATTATGATGTGCCTGAAATTTAACTCCATTCTTCCCACACGTTAATTTCGATGAAACGTGTATATTACACAATACCTATGACGTCATCTATACACACCATCTTGCCCTGCGAGGAATATGTTTATATGAATGATTGTCGTAATACGAATTGGCCAAAGTTATAAGGCTATTCAACAATCACATGCTTGTTCTTTCCTCTCAAGTTTAAACCATGACAGCTCATAAGGTCAAGATATAACAAATGAACTAGAATACCTTTCAGTGCTTTGATATCATTCTTCGACAGCTCTTAATACTAACGATGTGAATGAGGTTCTGAGCCCCCCCTCCACCCTACGTTCAATCATTCATGTGCTTATTGCATATGCGGTATGTTTAATTATCTTCCCGGGTTCGATTCCCGGCGGGGTCAGGGATTTTCTCTACCTCGTGATGACTGGGTGTTGTGTGATTTCCTTAGGTTAGTTAGGTTTAAGTAGTTCTAAGTTGTAGGGGACTGATGCCCATAGCGGTTAAGTCCCATAGTGCTCAGAGCCATTTGAACCATTTTTTTTAATTATCAGTTTTCGCTTACACATTTACCCTGACTCAACACAATTTAACAATCTTTTCTAGTTTTAGGTCTTTGCTTTTAGCATTGAATTTACAAGTTACGCTGGATCGAAGTTCAGCTATCGCGTCGGTGCATACTGTTAAATTGTTCATCTTTACGGTGCAGTTGTTTTCTATTAGTTATGTCATAGAAAATGTCGAACAAAAGAGTAAAAAAAAATACCCCAAAGATTCCAAAAAGTAGATTAACAACAGCCTGTTGACATCCTCACTGACCCATCAAGAGCGCAATGTCGATTATGCCGGATTTACTGAATAACTCAAAAAGCTAAAACACCCTTTCCGTCACAGGGGCAGCTGAAACCAGATTCACATTCAGTTACCCAATCGAAGGAAGTCCATGTTGCAGAAGTATGTTAGCGGCTAACCATTGCGCAGTAAGATCTGTGGATCACCTCTGCAGTCTATGAAACAGGTGGTTTAAAGGTGCTGACCATGTCTGTTAATGCGTTTGCATAGAAACAAGTGCAATGGTGGGACTAAAAACTTTCTTCACCCACATTTCAAAGTCAGTCTGAAAAAGGACATAGGAAACTAATATTTCAACACAGTTTTGGATAAACCTGAGGACTTGCGGTATGCTTTTCAGAGGCCCAAGGTCACACTGTTTCCACATTCTTAGGAATGGTAGAATTACGAGGAGGCAATGCAGTGAAAATAACCAATAGTCTGAAACCTTTCCTTAATGAGTACAGTGTGAACATTCAATTAATTCGCGTTAGGGTACTGACAATGCAGCAGTTATGGTAGGCGTCAATAACCCTTGTGTCCACACACAAAAAGTTATACTTTTATTTCTCTAACAAGGTTACCGGGTAAACCAATGAATTTACACTTGCACATGCACAGCTGGCGACACTCAGCTCTGGCCATTCCGGTTCTTGCTGGCTACTGTTGCATAATATTATGAACTATTCAATATCGTACAGTGCAGCTCAGCTCTGGACTCTCTTGGACGATACAGACTGAAGAGCCAAGGAAACTGGTACAGCTGCTTAATATCGTGTAGGGCCCTGCGAGCATGCAGAAGTGCTGAAACACGACGTGGCATGGACTCGACTAATGTCTGTGCTGGATGGAATTGACACTATGAATGCTACAGTCCATAAATCCGTGAGAGGACGAGGGGCTGGAGATCTCTTCTGAACAACATGTTGCAAGGCATCCTAGATATGCTCAATAATGTTCATGCCTGGGGAATTTGGTGGCCAGCGGAAGTGATTAAACTTAGGAGAGTGTTCCTGAAATCAGTCTGCAGCAATTCTGGACGTGTGGGTGTCGCATTGTCCTGCTGGAATTGTTCAAGTCCGTCGGAATACACAACGGACATGAATGAATGCAGCTGATCAGACAGGATGCTTACGTACGTCTCACCTGTCAGAGTCGTATCTAGACGTATCATGGGTCAAATATCACTCCAACTGCACACGCCCCACTCCATTACAAAGCCTCCTCCAGCTTGAGTAGTCCCCTGCACACAAGCAGTGTCCATGGACAGGAGGTTGTCTCCATACCCGTACACGTCTATCCTCTCGGTACGATTTGAAACGAGACTCGTCTGACCAGGCAACATGTCTGCAGTCATCAACAGTCCAACGTCGGCGTTGACGGGCCCATGCGAGGCGTAAAGCTTTGTTTCGTGCAGCTGTCAAGGGCAAATGAGGCCACTTTCGGCTCCAAAAGCCCATATCGATGATGTTTCGTTGAATGGTTCTCACACTGACATTGAAATCTGCAGCAATTTGCGGAAGGGTTGCACTTCTGTCACGCTGAACGTTTCTCTTCAGTCGTCGTTGGTCCCGTTCTTTAAACAACAATTTAGCCAGTTTTTCTGACATGTTCAGTTTCGGAACACTTTTCACAGACAATTTGTTTGCGAAGTAATTACGACAATGTTCAGAAAAATGAAAAAGTAGCCAATGGCCATCTCCCTATAATTCTTGAAATGGAATATCGGGCACACATTTTAGCTACAACGTCAACTTCATCTTTTGTCATGTTGTTCTCAATTATGTTTTCAGGTTTGTGTGTTTCTACAGCCACTGTCGCTATGTCGTGCACAGCAGGCAAAAGTTTGATAGCACAGTTTTTAGAAGGAACATATGAAACTAAGGTCTTATCCTACTGAAATCCAAACATTGCACTTTCAATTTCTTTTGTTTTGTTTGGGAGAAATTCTGGAAGAATTTCACGCTTGTTCTTCGTAACAATGCGAGTGATAGTCTTCTGCAGAAAATATTTAGAAAGGAGGCAGCTATTGTACCAATTGTCAGTTGTAAGGATCCTGTTAGAAGTTTCTATCGACACCACATATTTTTTCACTATGTACTCAGGAGCGTTAGATACCCGATATTGTCCTTTGGTTGCATGCCGCAATAAACCTCCAGATTACTGCAATAAAATGTTTTTGCGTCAGACAGAGACAACATTTTTGTCCCATATTTAGCCGGTTGGCTGGGTATGTATTGAAACCATCTACAGCGATCTCCGTAGCAGTGATGCATTTCATCTATCATGGTGAATTCACCCGGCTGTACGAACACTGACAGTAGCAAAAAGATCCGATACTGTACGAATTGCAACCAACTTATCAGTTTCTCTCCTGTCATTCCTTGTTCCCCTATCAGCAAACCGCATACAGCTTAGAAAAAACAGAAACCTACTGTAACTCACTGCAGTCCTAAGCAGTAGCATTCCTGTTCCGTCCGCTGCTCAGAGTTCTAGTACATTATCATGATGGCATTTTCTTCTTCAGCCATTATTTCGTCACTTTATTACCTCTTTTGCGCGAGAATTCATGTGTGTCTCGCTGTTTATTTATATAGGTATCTGTATAGATTACGATTTCATCAATAAAGTCAAGGTCAATTACTTTCAAAAAAGCACTAACTTCATCAGTTATACCCATCAGATTTCTCTGCGCATCTGGTGGAATTTGCACAATTTTTTTCTGTTGGTTTTTGATGTTCTAGACACTCGCTTTTACACCAACGTGAAACTTTGTCTTTTCAATAAAGAACCCTCTTACATCTGCTGTCTCTTTGGGATCATCACCATCAGTTTCACTGCCATGGTCCTATTCAGTGTTTTCATCACTCAAAACTACTTTACTTTCCTCCAAGTCTGGAAAGACTTTATCATCAACCTCTTCGAGCAGTTTCCGAATTTCTTCGTCTGATAATCCCTTTAAATTGGAACAACACACCAAAGAACTGAAATGAATAAATACATTCAGATGTCGATGTAACCAAAGTAACGTTTAATATGCATCTATAAAATTTTTTTAAAAAAATTAAGAAGTATAGTTTACCTTTTAGTAAACTTTCCTCTGGTCATTGACAGCTAGAAAAAGTCTTCCAACTGTCACACCAGCAGGCGTGCATTGTTCTTTTTACAACTTTCGACACGTCGTTGCTTACAGTTCGGAAAACACACTGAGAAAGCTAACCAAATGAACTGAAGCCACTTTAACATTGTCAAGAAAACGTCGACAATGGAATACATGACAGCAATGGCGCAATAGCTCAAAGTTAAGGCATTGATTAGGCATAAAAACTGCTGCGGTTGTACTTTTTACAACAGCGCACCCGCTCGAGGGTTTATCAGCCGCAGCGATGTCGGAGATTTGATGTTTTACCGGATTCCTGATATTCACAGTACAGTAGTGAAATGGTCCTACGGGAAAATCCCCAGTTCATCACTACCTCGGAGTTGCTGTGTACCATCGCTCATGTGCTGACTATAACACCACATTTAAACTCACTTAAATCTTGATAACCTGCCATTGTAGCAGCAGTAAACAATCTAACAACTGAGACAGACACATATTGTCTTATATAGGTGTTGCCGATCGCAGCGCTGTATTCCGCCTGTTTACATATTTCATACGTGACAAATCTGAAGTGCTAAATTCAAGTGCTCCAAAAAACTATGTGCCTACACCTCACTGCTGATGAGCAGCTTTTTCCTTACAAAGGAAAGACGAGATATACTCAATACATGCCCTCAAAGTGAACCACATATGACTTGAAGGTTTCGTGGGTTTATGATTCGCGATATTCTTATCCAATGACTGGCCCAATTTATACAGGTAACTGCTTCTGCTTCTGCAAGAGAAATTAATGAAGGGGACAGCGTAGTAAAAGATTTATATAACATTTCAAAGATACCCGCAGAAATATACTCACTGACTGATTTTTTCACAACTTTGTCATTAGCAAGGCTGTTGATGTCTTTGGATTTGTTCATAGTTGGTACAGTGAAAAGGAAGAACCCCTATAATACCACCAGAAATGCAGCCTTCCTCTTCACGCCAAGAACTGTTGTCTATATTTGGATCCGGTCAAGATAACGTTTCTCAGCGTTCATATGTCCCAGAAGAAGGATGCAGGTGTACCGTTATCCAATATTCATTATGATGCATCCACTTCTGTCCCTCTTTCAAAGCCAGTTGTTATACACTATTACACACATCAAAAAAAGTTTTGCATCACCCCAGTTCTCAAAACTCCTGATGATAGATGTTCACTGTAGATATTGTATCACGGACACAATCCCTTTGACTGTTCAGAGATGTCACTAAACCTGCCCAAAAATGTAAACAACTATGCATGATCAGCGACTATTAGACGGAAGGGATCCGACAGCTGATCAGTTCCAGTCATTCCACTAGGAACGAGGTACACGGTTCGTGTTTTCTGTAGTTCAACCATGCATAGACGCTCAATACCGTGGTTTGGTATCGTCTGCATTGTTACTTTGTGCCAGGAAGGACTTTCAACAAAACAAGTGTCAAGTGCCTCGGAGTGAACCAAAGCGATGTCGTTCGACATGGAGGAGATATAGAGAGATGGGAACTGTCGATGACATGCCTCGATCAGGCCAACAAAGGCCCACTACTGCAGTGGATGACCACTACATACGGATTATGGCTCGAAGGAACCCTGACAGCAACACCACCAAGTTGAATAATGATTTTTGCGCAATCACAGGTCATTGTGTTACGACTCAAACTGTGTACAATAGGCTGAATGATGCGCAACTTCACTCCCTACGTCCATGGCGAAGTCCATCTTTGTAACCACGACACCTTGCAGAGCGGTACAGATGGTCCCGTAATGGTTGTACGATACATAATTGCCGTCCTCCGACCGATAGCACAACCATATCAGCAGCATATTGGCGAGGCATTTGTCTTCATGGACGACAGTTCACCCTCCCATCGGGCACGTCTTGTGAATGTTCTCCAGACATGAACCCTGTCGAACATTTCTGGGATGGATTGAAAAGGGATGTCTATGGACGATGTGACCCACCAACCACTCTGAGGGATCTCTGCCGAATCGCCATTGAGGAGTGGGACAATCTGGACCAACAGTGACTTGATGAACTTATGGGATAGTATGCGAATTCGAGTCTCGATCCAGCACACAGTTTTAATCTGCCAGGAAGTTTCATATCAGCGCACACTCCTCTGTAGAGTGAAAATTTCATTCTAGAAACAACCCCCAGGCTGTGGCTAAGCCATGTCTCTGCAATATCCTTTCTTCCAGGAGTGTTAGTTCTGCAAGGTTCGCAGGAGAGCTTCAGTGAAGTTTGGAAGGTAGGAGGCGAGGTACTGGCGGAATTAAAGCTGTGAGGACGGGGTGTGAGTCGTGCTTGGGTAGCTCAGTTGGTAGAGCAGTTGCCTGCGAAAGGCAAAGGTCCCGAGTTCGAGTCTCGGTCCGGCACACAGTTTTAATCTGCTAGGAAGTTTCATATTTAGGAGTAGTTTGCAGGTCTGTATGCTGTGTGGCATATCAGAGCGTGTGTTCTGTATCACTGTGATAAATATACTCCATCCCTAAATAAATTGTCCCAAAGTAAATAAAGTACACTCCTACCTCTCTCCACCAGCCCAGTGTAGGCTGAGTCCTTTTCCCACCAATCCCTACACAGAGGTGGCGGTCAGGTGACTTAGGTTAGAGGGGTTAGCCCAAGTGATCTATCTTCCCAGGATTTTCTTAGGTTAGTAGAGGTAACCTTGGTGTGATGCATTATCCTGTTGGAATTTGAACTTCCCGCCATTTTTCTGGAGGATTGAAGGGGGATTAGTTTAGTAGAGGTAGCCCAATTGACCTATCTTCCAATCAAAATCTGCCCTCTTGGATGATATTATGCGCTGTTGCCAAGTCTACAGCCGCCATCTTGGATGGCGTCATCGCCGCCATCTTGGGTACATCTGGCAAAAAATATGGAGTGGCTCAGAACCCGCCTTGCCCCACTACTACTGGATAATGTGGAACTCTGTAGCAGAGATCTTAACAATAGTCCTCTGCCGGGGCCAAATTATGTTTTTAATTCCATGGAACACTGCACACATTCACAGAACGTGGTATTGTACACTGAAGAGCCAGAGAAACTGGCACACCTGCCTAATATCATGTAGGTTTCCCGCGAGCACACAGAAATGCCACAACACAATGTGGTATGGACTGAACTAATGTCTGAAGTCGTGCTGGAGGGAACTGACGCCATAAATCCTGCAGGGCTGCCCATAGATCCGTAAGAGTAAGAGGGGGTGGAGGTTTCTTCTGAGCAGCAGGTTGCAAGGCATCCCATATATGCTCAATAATGTTCATGTCTGTGGAGTTTGGTGGCCAGCAGAAGTGCTTAAACTCAGAAGAGTGTTCCTGGAGCCACTGTGTAGCAGTTGCGGACGTGTGGAGTGTGCTGCATTCTACTGCTGGAATTGCCAAAGTCCGTCGGAACAGACATGAACGGATGCCGGTGATCATACAGGGTGCTTACGTACGTGTCACCTGTCAGAGTCGTATCTAGATGTATAAGGGTTCCCATATCACTCCAACTGCACACACCCCACTCCATCACAGAGCCTCCACCAGCTTAAACAGTCCCCTGATGACATGCAGGGTCCATGGATTCATGAGGTTGTCTCCATACCCGTACACGAACATCTACTGCATACAATTTGACTTGTCCGACCAGACAACTTGTTTCCAGTTATCATTAGTTCTATGTCGGTGTTGACGGGCCAGGCAAGGCGTAAAGCTGTATGTCGTGCAGTCATCAAGGGTACACGAGTCGACTTTCGGCTCCGAAAGCGCACATTGATGATGTTTCGTTAAATGGTTCGCATGCTGACATTTGTTGATGGCCCAGCATTGAAATCTGCAGCAATTTGCGGAAGGATTGCCTTCTGTCACGTTGAATGATTCAGTCGTCGTTGGTCCCTTTCTTGCAGGATCTTTTGCCGGGCGCAGCGATATCGGAGATTTGATGTTTTACCGGATTTCTTATATCCACGGTACACACGTGAAATGATCGTATGAGAAAATCTCCATTTCATCGCTACTTAGGAGATGCTGTGTCCCATCGCTCGTGCGCCGACTGTAATACCACGTTGAAACGCACTTAAATCTTGATAACCTACCATTGTAGCAGCAGTAACCGATCAAACAGCTGCGCCAAACACTTCTTCTCTTACATTGGCGTTGCCGACGACAGCGCCGTATTCTACCTGTTTACATACCTTTGTATTTCAATATGCATGCCTATATCAGTTTCTTTGGCGCTTCAGTGTATATGTCAGTTTGCTGCACAGCAACTTCCCCCACTCTTTTTCAATTGGGGCCACTTTCGTACCTCACTATACATTTTAAATTTCCACTATAACTCTGAGGTCATTCTCAGCTGCTATCCCGACATTAACACACATAGAAGCATATGTCGTTAAAAGTCATGAACTATTGAACAGGTACACTGATTTGACAGTTCGACACTACATACTCGCTGGCTACCAGTTATGTGATCCCTCATATATTCGTGTTACATGGCTGATCAGCGAAACAAGAGAATCATGTGGATGCTGCTAGGATCGCAGGGGTTGGCATTCTCCATTCGAATATGTTTGAGAGAGAGAAAAAAAACACTAGGAAAGACGACGTGTTTCTGACGGAAACATAGGGGTGGATTAGGGTATGTGTGGGAGTGAACTGGCAATTGTTTACTCGAGCAGTGTGTTAGATTGGGATAGATGGGTAATCGATAATACTGGTGTAATGTACCCTCCAACATGCACTGTACAGTCGCTAACAGTGTGCTTGTTTTGCATGTGGGATGTTCTTAGATGATGGAGTTGTCTGCAAGCAGGTGGGAAGACCTGTGGTTGTGTTGATAGTTGACCTGAACATAATTTTATCCATTGCTCATTGACAGGTTTAGAAATCACGGTCATCGGAATTGTTAAGTACTGTAAAAAGCTTAGAAGTAAGCATCTGGAGCAAGCTGAAGTACAGCAGAATGCATATGTCAGGTTCGGATTCATTTGCTGGAATTTTAAGGGAAGAAACCCAAGTATGGAGAACTGACAAATCAGTGAGCTAAAACAGAAAAATATGTCAGGCTCAAATGCGTCTGCATTGAGTTTTAATGGGGGGTGTGATCATCCCACAGGATTCGATAGTGTAGGAGGATAATGATCATAAATCCCGTTGGAATGTCACTTAGAGACTGCTGCACTACAATTTCGATTGAGGTGTAAGAGGTACTAATATGCCTGCTGCAGATGGAGAAAACATTGACACTCATTTGGTCTGGCTTGTACTTGTTGGTTAATTGACTCTCGATTTATGATTGTTGGATAAGTGTAAGTTCTGGGTTTGCTTCCAAGTAAATAACTAGCACTACGATAGAACAAAAGGAGATCCTGAAAAAAGTTGGTATATTTCTCACGAAACATAATGCTATCAGTTAAGACTCTGACATCATTACACTGTCGTATTTCTCGCGTAGTAATCATAGAAATGCGATAAAGGAGATCAGGACACTTCTTTGTGCAGTCCTCATGTATACTGCATAGTTGCAAATTTATCCCGTACATTAGAGTGCTTTTCTTCTCGTGAGAATGAGATAGCTCTCTAGCTAGTCAGCTACGGATGGAGGACCAGACAACCTCATAAGTATAGGAACAGTGCTTTCGGAACGTGATGGGATTTCGGGGGAGTTAGCAGGAGTCTGTGACTTGGGTGAGGACATCTCGTACTCGTCGAAATCAGGTGGATTTAAATGCTGTGTATCGAAAATAGCAAGAATCGTGACTATATGGCAGGTAAGCGATACTCTGACGAAAGGGGAGTCGAGAGGTGAGCTCTATACCGCTTCTTCTAAGTGTTGTGGGCAGACATATTACAATCTCTCACATACGTCTCACGAAGTGACTGCAGTGAGAAAATAGGGCCTAATACAAAGGTTTTGTACTGAGAAACAATCAGCAGCAGACGTTGCGTCTTTTGTTTTCCCGATAAATAAAAGACAATGTTCTTCTGTGAGTTTTGTATGCCTATAAATGCAAAGACTAACATCTTATTAAGGTAGACTAAATTTAGGTCTTCATCTACACTATGTTGTCAAAAGTATCCGGACACCACCAAAAACATACGTTTTTCATATTAGGTGCATTGTCCTGCCACCTACTGCTGGGTACTCCATATCAGCGACTTCAGTAGTCATTAGACATTGTGGGAAAGCAGAATGGGGTTCTCTGCAGAACTCACGGACTTCGAATGTGGCAGACTATCGGGTGTTACTTGTGTCATAGGTGTGTACGCGAGATTTTCACACTCCACCAAGGTCCCTAGGTCCATTGTTTCCGACGTGACAATGAAGTGGAAACGTGAAGGGACACTACAGCACAAAAGCATACAGGCCGACCTCGTCTGTTGACTGCCAGAGACCGCCGACAGTTGAAGAGGGTCGTAATGTGTAATAGGCAGACATCTATCCAGATCATCACACAGGAATTCCGCACTGCATCGGGATCTACTGCAAGTACTATGACAGTTAGGAGGGAGGTGAGAAAACTTTGATTTCATGATCGAGCGGCTGGTCATAAGCCACACATCACGCCTCACTTGGTGGAAAGAGCGTAAACATTCGACGATTGAACAGTGGAAAAACGTTGTGTGGAGTGACGAATCACAGTAAACAATGTGGCGATCCGATGACAGAATATGGGTATGGCGAATGCCCGGTGAAAGTCATCTGCCAGTGTGTGTAGTGCCAACAGTAAAATTCGGAGGCAGTGGTGTTATGATGTGGTCGCGTTTTTCACGGAGGGGGCTTGCACCCGTTGTTGTTTTGCGTGGTACTATCACAGCACAGGCCTTCACTGATGTTTTAAGTACCTTCTTGCTTCCCACTGTTGAAGAGCAATTCGGGGATGGCGATTGCATCTTTCAACACGACCGAGCACCTATTCATAATGCACGGCCTGTGGTGGAGTGATTACACGACAATAACATCCCTGTAATGGACTGGCCTGAACGGAGTTCTGACCTGAATCCTATAGAACACCTTTGGGATGTTTTGGAACGCCGACTTCATGCCACACATCACCGACCGACATCGTTACCTCTGCTCAGTGCAGCACTCCGTGAAGAATGGGCTTCCATTCCCCAAGAAACCTTCCAGCACCTGATTGAACGTATGCTTGCGAGAGTGGAAGCTGTAATGAAGGCTAAGGGTGGGCCAACACCATACTCAGTTCTAGCATTACCGATGGACTTTTACGACATTTTCAGCAAGGTTTCCGGATACTTTTGATCACATAGTATATATGTATACTTCGAAAGGTACCGTATGGTGCGTGGTGGAGGGTACTCTCTATTACAACTAGTCCCTCCCTTTCCTATTCCACTCGCAAACAGAGGGAGGGACAAAAGACTATCTATATGCGCTCATAGGAGCGTTAATTTTTCGTATCATGTCTTTGTCGTCCTTACGCAAAATATATGATGCCAGCAGTAGAATCCTTCTACAATCTGCTTGAAATGTCAATTCTCAATAGTGTTCCTCGAAAAGAACATTGCCTGGAGATTCTACGTCGTGTTGGAATTGCAGTTAGCACTACACGTCCAAACCGCACCCGCTTACCTTGCAGTGTGCCGCAACCAGCAGCAGGAATGGACACGAGGCTTAAACTGACCAGAAGCTGCAGCTTAACGTAGTGCGACCTGTGGGTACAAAGAAAGGCCCTGGCTAGTTGGTTGTAGCTCACAATCATTGGGACAAGTCCCGGCGGCAGTAATCGCAGCATCCTCTTGATGGCTGAATATCGAAGTAGCCAGTATCCTGGTTGAGCGACGACAGAAGCGAACATTTGTGTTGTATGTATTCCCTGATTTTTACATGGAGAAGGGGGGGATATTATTGTTGAACGTCCCATCGACCACAAGGTCATTATAGATTGAGCACAAGCTCAGGATAGGGAACATAAGAGAAGAAAAGTGGCCATTCCCTTTCACAGTAACCATCCTGGCATTTGCCTTAAGTGATTTAGGGAAATCATGGAAAACCTAATACGGGATGGCCACGCATGGGTTTGAATCACTGTTCTCCCAAATGTGAGTACAGTGTGCTAACCACTCCTCTGCCTTGCTCGGCTTTTATGGAAATTTGAGAAGAATCAATATGTCGTGTGTTTGCTCTAGACTGTTATTCCCGCTCCCCTCCTCCCCCTCCCCCCCCCCCCAATGTAAACTGTTCAGTTGACATCTGGATGTTACAGTCACAGTGATACTCTCTCCATCCCTTGAGTGTCTGGTATGCCCAGTGTGTGGATACCTGGAGATGGACGCAGAACTGCCAGCATGGTCACAGCTCCTGGCATTCCTTCTGTCAGTTGTGATATTATTGGATTTCAGACATTTTGCATATGAGAAAAGGACAGCCATCGAGTTGTAGTTTGTAATGATACTAAGCATTACAACGCGAGAGTAAAGAAACGAAATCTGTTTACAACGTGCGCCTATACCAAGACGCGCGGCCAGCGTTTAAAAGGTACTTTCAAACACTATGACTCGCTGGGCGCAGATATTTAAAATCATTGCCGCAGCGCTTGATAGCAAGAAGCTGCGAAACAGAAGAAAGAACAATTTATCATTTGTTAGGAAAATTCTAGAGTCTTTATAGTTAGTTGTACTTCTGGTCGCCGATATGTTAACATGTACTACCTTTGATGTTTGGTCGCCGACTTGATAAGACGTGTTGTGTAGCACCGCTACAAGTTATATTTCATTTAGTGTGAAAAACCACGTTATCACCAAGAATTAAAAAAAACGCTTTTGTAAACCTTGTGATGATAAAAAATACTTACGCGCACGCCAGGACATTTAATTTTTACAAAATATCACGCATACAAAAGCAGCGTTTGTTGGACTGCTCCATGTATGACAAAAACATAAAAATGTAAGTTTTGTATTCATTGTAAATTTGTTATGTTTATAGTTTAACGCCTTTGTTCTTTGAGAATATATTGATGCTTCACTATACAGAAAATCTATGCTTATTCTTTTCTTTAAATTAACCACAAATAATGTTTATGTTTAAATGAACTTTGTTACAGGTTCGCTCTTTATCGCGGTGTCTCGATTGTATTTGGGAGACCATAAATGTGTTCAATTTCCGATCTGACAAATTTTTTTGCAAAATGTCACTGTTTTTCATTCATTTCCAATTTTTTTTTTATTATTCAAATGGGTCCCTTAGGTAATTTCATTCCGTGAGTACGCAATCTAGTGTTAAAGGTTGCATTCTTTATCTTGTCGGCAAACATTGCCATAAATTATCATAATCAATGTAATATTTGGTTAAATGTGAAAAGCAAAACTTTTTAACGCAAGATGTGGTGCCCGAACAGGGACCCCACTCAAAAACTAATATGTTCTTTTTATTTTCATGCTATCATCTGGAGAAAATTGGAAGCCCAAACCAGTGATAAAAAAAAGGACGCATATGCAGAAAATCGCAGTAAGAATCCACAACAGCAATAAATAGCAGCGCGCAAGACAACTAATGTGAGTACGATATTTCATTACGTTTGAAGCATTGCGTACCGAGCATTCAGTCGGCTCGTGACATTCACTCTCTACGCTTTTTTACTTTTCCTCAAGCAATTTAATTTCCAAATTTCTGTTTCCTTTTGCTATTAGATCCGCCTCTATCACATCATTTCGCTTACAATAGTGAGAAATAGTTAGCAAGAATTTCCATTGTTGTGCATTTTAGTGAATCACAATGGCCGCTATCTGTGCCAGTTTCAGTGCTCTATAAGTGTTTTTCATTTATTTTATCACTCCCGTTGCCATATTGGCATTTTCGTGTGTCAGAGCTTCAATTGTTTATAACGCGCAAGCAATATCTGAGAAATCAGGACGCGAAATCCTTGGCGCACCTGACAAGTGAAAATCATAATTTAAAAAAATATCTTTTCTAGCTCGTGCAGTGTAACTACTTTAAATTTATGATGGCTGATGAGCAACCAAGGCAACTTAGACCGCGCGCGGGTGTAAACAAACCTGAATCTCGTAGTAAGGGAACAACATACGACGAAGCGACACGTGAGCTGTCGGCGCCACAGACCGCGTCGCAGTCACGTGAATGCTTGCTGTCAGATATACTGAAATTGTTTGCTGATATGAAAACCAGTTAAGAAGCAAACATGGCACAGCTTACAAACAAGAGTGATAACATTGAAGCTCACGTGGGTAATCTTGACACTCGAATGGGACAGTTAACAAACCAAAGTGACAATATTGAAACGCAAATCAGTCAGTTAGCAAATCAAAGTGACAGCAGGTTCAACAGTTTAGAATCAAGGATACAGGACACTCAAGTGCGAATGATCAATATAAATTCTGTTATTACCGACATCCAAGCACAAATCAAAAATTCGAATGACACCATGGAGGAAAAAATTAATGCCATTACCACTGCTTACGCAAGCGAGCTAAACGCAAGCGTACACGCAAAAATTGATAGTGTTCTTTTGATGGTGGAATCCGCCGAGATCAATATTGGTAGCAAGTTCACAGATATGCAGGCCCAAATAGATGTGTGTAAATCAACTGCCAGTGACACTTTGAAACATCACAGTGATGTTTCAAAGAGAGTAAGCCAATTGACAGAAGGTGTCAACCACGTTGGCGAGCGAGTTGAAGACCTTGCTCAGCAAATATCCGATGTCAATATTGACAAAAAGATCGCAGATGTCAACACCGATATAAGCAATACACTTAATAGGGAATTTGAAGAGTGGATGCAATCCAAAGAACAGTACATTGCCAGCAAGGTACACGCTGAACTAAAGGGTACAGTTAAATCTACTACAGCAGAAATCTTAACCGTTCCCGGTACTTCTGGTGACACTTTAACCAGTGAATTAGGTGAAATCAGACGAGCATTTACCCACGATCTTCCGGAATGGAAACGTCAGCTACGCAATGATATAGATCAACTGAAACGACAAGTTACGTAATTGCAAGGTGACAATCAAAGTGAGTATTCGCTACCGCCAGAACACGATAATCGTCATGGACCGTCTGACAGCAACTGAATAAAACAATTTTAGTGCCATACGCGTTTCGCCTTTATTTCCTGCAAGGCATCATCAGTGGCCTGGAATATGTACATGTGTTAGCTATTTTATTTACATTTTTGTCATTGTGCCTATAGGTTATAAACAGTTCTGATGGTTGGTATTTCCTATTAAGTAGTAATGTTTTGAACTGTACTTACAGGTTGCATGGACAATTTCTTACATATTACGCTCCTGTTGCATTTTTGGTGTTGTTCTTCTTCTTATGAACGCCAATTTGCGGTTTTTTCCACATTCCACAGCACTATGCACTGAACGCTTGTTTTAATCCAATGTTTTGGTTTCTGTTGCCGACTGTCAAATGTTTTTGCCAAAGATCGAATGTTATTGCCAAACTTATGAGTGTAACTATTGAAGTATCTGTGCTCTGTTCTTGTATGCATGTGTGTGTGTGTGTGTGTGTGTGTGTGTGTGTGGAAATGCAAATGTGGAATGGTTTGTTTCATACTTCCAACATCTGATATGTTCTTCGTATCTTGTTTGAAAATTTCTGCATGTCATGTGTGTGCGTGTGTGTGTGTGTGTGTGTGTATTTTGGTGTTATATTTTTTTTGCTGTGTATGTGTGTGTGTGTGTGTGTGTGTGTGTGTGTGTGTCTCCAGATGGTGTGGGGAAGAGTTTTTTTAATTTTTTATTTTATTTTTTGTTTTATGTTATCATTTCCTTTACTAAGTGTAGTAGAGAGCCTGTGTTGATGTGTGTTTGTTCATTTATCACATGTTTGTTTTCTGCTATCGCTTTCTGGATGTGGAAGTTTTCTTGCATTTGTATAAGATGTTTGTCATGATTGCTTATTCTCATTATTTTCATTTCTTGTTTCATGTTTGTAGGATGATGGTTGTAGTGTTTTAAATTCTCTGCAAATGTGGAATGGTTTGTTTCATACTTCCAACATCTGATATGTTCTTTGTATCTTGTTTGAAAATTTCTGCATGTCATGCCTATGTATACTGCATCATAACTTTGACATTCAAGTTTATATATTCCTGATTGTTGGAATTTGTCCCTCTTGGTAGCTGGCTGGCTTAGGTGTGATTGAAGGGTTTGCCCAGGCTTATACGCTATTTTGAAGCCCTGTCTCTTTAGGATGTTTGCAACTCTGTGTGTTAGTTTATGTGTGTAGGTCATGGTGTACCATCTGGTTCTTTTCTTTGTGGTGTTGTCATTGTGTGTGTTTGTTGTGTGTGTTTGTAAGTTTTCAGCTTGTGAGTTCTTTTGTATTGTGGAACTGTTGTGTTTGTTTTTTATTTGTGTTTTTATCTTTTGACTGAGCTTGTGTACCACATGTGTGTCATACCCGTTGTTCCTAGCTATTTGTATGATTGTACTCATTTCTTGTTCATAGTTTCTCTTGCTGAGTGGGATTCTGTTTAATCTATGTAACATGTGTCTTGGTGCTGCAAGTTTCTGGCTGTGGAGGTGGTTGGATGTGGAATGTATTATTGTGTCTGTGGCTGTTGGTTTTCTAAAGATGTTAAATGTATGTTTACCATTTTCTTTTTTAATTGTAATGTCAAGAAAATTTATTTGATTTTCTTTTTCTTTTTCAAGTGTGAATTTTATGTTCTGATGAGCTTTGTTTATTTCTGACTGGAGCTCATCTATTTTTTCACTTGGATCATCTACCAGACAAATAATGTCATCCACGTATCTGTACCAATATATGATTTTGAAACTTTCATTTGTGGTTATCTTATCAAATATCCGATTTTCTAGGTGACTGATGAAAATGTTTGCTAGTGTTCATGATATTGGGGATCCCATGGGCAGTCCATCAGTTTGTAGATAATATTCTTTCTCAAACTGAAAGTAGTTTTGTTCAGTTGTCAGTCTGAGCATATCTATTATTTCTTTTATTGCGTCTGTGGTGAGGTTGCTGTGGGATGAGAGATTTTGTTCTATGATTTCTATTGTTTCTGTGATAGGGATGGAGGTATACATATTTTCTATATCGAATGAAATCAGTGATGCTGTGTGGGGTACCTGTATGTTCTGTATGTTTTCTATTAGGTTTCCTGTGTTTATTACTGTTCTGTTGTTTTCTACTTTATAGTGTTTTGTAACTAACTTTTGGAGGTGTTTGGCTATGCGGTATGTTGGGGCTTTCTTGAAGTTGATAACAGCTCTCATTGGCATTCCGTCTTTATGTACTTTCGGTTGGCTGCGGAGTGTTGGTGCTTGTGGGTTTTCTGTGTTAAGTAGTATTTCTGTTTGTCTGTGAGTGTGTGTTCAATGTTTTTCAGTGTTCGTTTCACATTTGCCTGGAATCGTGTAGTTGGATCTGACTTCAGTTTTTGTATGGTGTTGGTGTTTATGTATTCCTTGGTTTTTGTGATGTATTGCTCTTTATCCATGAGTACTGTTACATTTCCCTTGTCTGCTCTTGTTATTAATACGTTATTGTCTGTTAACTTTTGTTTTAACCTTTTCATAGTAGCTGCTTCTGTTTGGTTGTTCTTATTGTGTGTCTGCTGTGTTTGTTTTATTATGCCTTTTATTTCTGTTTTATTATGCCTTTTATTTCCTAAAGAGACAGGGCTTCAAAATAGCATATAAGCCTGGGCAAACCCTTCAACACCTAAGCCAGCCAGCTACCAAGAGGGAAAAATTCCAACAATCAGGAATATATAAACTTGAATGTCAAAGTTGTGATGCAGTATACATAGGCATGACATGCAGAAATTTTCAAACAAGATACAAAGAACATTTCAGATGTTGGAAGTATGAAACAAACCAGTCCACATTTGCAGAGCATTTAAAACACTACAACCATCATCCTACAAACATGGAACAAGAAATGAAAATAATGAGAATAAGCAATCATGACAAACATCTTATACAAATGCAAGAAAACTTCCACATCCAGAAAGCCATAGCAGAAAACAAACATGTGATAAATGAACAAACACACATCAACACAGGCTCCCTACTACACTTAATAAAGGAAATGATAACATGAAACAAAAAATAAAATAAAAAAATAAAAAACACTTCCCCACACCATCTGGAGACACACGCACACACAGCAAAAAAAATATATAACACCAAAATACACACACACACACACACACACACAGCACAAAAAATATATATCACACCAAAAAAAACACACACACACACACACACACACACACATACAGAAACGCACACACAAATGCATACACGAACAGACCACAGATACTTCAATAGTGACACTCATAGGTTTGGCAATAACATTCGATCTTTGGCAAAAACAGTTGACAGTCGGCAACAGTGCTGTGGAATGTGGAAAAAACCGCAAATTGGCGTTCATAAGAAGAAGAACAACACCAAAAATGCAACAGGAGCGTAATATGTAAGAAATTGTCCACGCAACCTGTAAGTACAGTTAAAAACATTACTACTTAATAGGAAATACCAACCACCAGAACTGTTTATAACCTATAGGCACAATGATAAAAATGTAAATAAAATAGCTAACATATGTACATATTCCAGGCCACTGATGATGCCTTGCAGAAAATTAAGGCGAAACGCGTATGGCACTAAAATTGTGTTTTATTCAGTTGCTGTCAGACGGTCCATAAGTAAAAATTATCAATATACCGTAATATTACACGCAACTGAGGAAGACAGGACTATAAAAGTTGAAGTAATTAATACGCGTGACGAAACTTCCACGTCACGTAGTCATGCCGATCAACTAACACTCGTTGAACTAATGCGAGACGAGAGTGTGCTAAAACACAGTTTTTCAGCCTTGTATACCTGAAAAACGAAATATACATCCCATGGTATTTCTAAAATCATTCACAGGTGCTTTTCCAGAATCATGGAACGACAGGCAGCGGATACACTTCATCTTAGGCTATGTACGCGGCGAAGGATCAATTTGGGGTACAGAAATAATAGACAAATGTCACACCTATGCAGATTTTGAAAAGCATTTTTTTGAATAAATTCTGGAGTTCAGGTATACAACAAATACTCCGAAAGGAGGTTTACAACGCCGAACCTTTCAACGCCAAAGGAGGTGGTTTGAGACGTTATCTTGAAAAATATCTACGTAAAATTCAGTATTGGGACACGCCCATTTCAACCAAAGATGTAATCATGATCTTAAAGTCAAAACTTCCTGTGTCAATAAGAGAAAAACTAGTTAATGTGAGTGAAGAAAACCTAGAAGCCTTTCTTTCTGTTCTTGACAGTTTGGATATGATCTATGAGGATGTGCGTGCGAGCGCGCGGAATAATTATAATAATAGACCGCCCACTCCGCAGCAACACATAAATTGCGTCAATGGAATGTCGTACCATCATAACACGGGACAACCAAACGCTCAGCCTTACGGCAATCATGACAGTTTCAACCGCCGTAATGGAAAACAATATAACAAATATCCACACCAGAATAGATACAGTCAGATTTATCAAAACACACAGCAACAATACCGTAATTCACCGATAAATCACAACGGTAATTACCAGTACCAGAACAACAAGACGAATAATGGAAATCGTTACAAGGGAAAGAAATGGAACAATTATAACAGACCACAACAGTATAGTCAGGCGAGTCACTTCACTCCCTCTCACCAAATGAATTTTTCACAGCCGAAAAATGCGACATTTTCTCACCAACTCAACCAACAGTTCAGGAACAATAGTCAGGACAATTCGTCGCATGGTTTTCCTGACACTGCCGGTCATAATAGCCAAGGAAATCCGACCATTTTCTACACACAGGCGAACCAAGCACCAAACGTGATGTCAAATAATACGCAATCAAGAGATGCACAAGTCGTATGGGATACGTACGCAAATTTTCGACCTGGTATGTCGCAAAATACTAGTCAAGTAAAAATAACTGACATTTCACCTCCACCCCAGTCGGAAAACCATTAGCAGCTTCTTTAGGCCTCCACGGGGAAGCTGCGGAACCAATGGGGGGGCAACTTCATTAAAAGACATATCAACGTAATTAGATACGAAGACGACAGAGACTTACAGGACGAACTATTAGACGAAAAGAACACCTACGAAAACAACGACCTTTGGGAAAACCAAGTACAAGCGTCAACTCTGATTCACATTTATGATATACCACTCATTGCCATCATCGACACAGGTGCGAATATTAATGCTATGTATATGTGTGTATATAAAAAGGTGTGCTCTGTAACAAAAATTCCTTCACTTCCTGTACAAGGATGTACTGTATCCGGGGCAGAAGGTTAGCTTGCAAGTACAAGCAACAATACAATTTAATCCGACTGTATACAGTGCACATTTTTAGTAGTGAAGAACCTGTCAGTGCCATGCTTGTTAGGAATGGACTTTCTACGAAGAAATCGTGCCATCATTGATTTAGCTGAAGGTAAGTGCACGTTAAGACTAGATGATAGGACACTGGTCATACATCTAACGAGAACCAAAGTCAGGATAACCAACCTGGAACGTAAAGTGAAAATACGTAGACTTTCTGACAGGCAACATTACCACCGTGCGGTTGACGAGTTCAGTGACGTCAGCAATGACCCTGACTTATTACCAACTGCCGACGAGTTACGCATAAAAATTGTGGAAACAGACGGACTCGACGACAGACAGAAGTATGAACTATATGACCTATTATCAACATTTGTGAACATTTTTTTCCAGAAAACCAGGTATCATAGCAGACTATGAGTGAAACCCCATGACACTTTTTGCAAAACAACCTATTCAGTTCCGCAGTCCCGTAAAGAAGCCGTCAAACAAGAAATACGTAAAATGCTTAAGTGGAAAATCATAGATCCGTCCGACTCTCCCTACAGTAGCCCGTTGTTACCTGTTTTCAAACACGATGGAAGCGTTAGACTTGTCTTGGCCGCTTATCCTCAATAGACCTCCGAAGTAGCTATTGGCAGATGACACTATCATCATCATCGAGGAAGTACACAGCCTTTATCTTTGCCGGCAGATCCAATCGTTTTCGTGTAGTACCTTTCGGTCTCAACATTAGTTCTGGTGTTTTTATTGCAGCACTTCATTACGTGCTAGGACCAGAGTTACTTGACCAAGTCACCGTCTATGTTGATGATTTACTGATAGCAACGAATTCCTGGGAAGAACATTTAACTCTCCTACAAAAGATCTTTCAAAGATTCTCTGATTTTGGTGTTACCGCAAATTTACAAAAATCCAAATTTGCCAAGAAAGAAGTCAAGTTTTTAAGACATAATTTCTTCGGAAGGAATCTCACCTGATCCCAGCAAGTTAACAGCAATAGAAAATTTCCCTGTGCCTTGCACTAAAAGGCAACTAAAAGGTTTCATTGGATTAGCTTCATTCTTCCGTCACTTCATTCCGAATCAATCAATGAACAATCCCGCATTGTCAAATTTGCTCAAGAAAAAAGTCCACTGGATGTGGACTTCTGAATGCCAAAAAGCCTTTGACAAGATCAAAGAAGCTCTTCTAAAGAGTAACATTTTAAGTCATTCAAACATGAGTTTAGATTTCTGCATTTCTTGCGGTGCATCATTTCAAGGATTAGGTGCATGTTTATTTCAAATAGGCAGAACTGATGTGCAGGAGGAAGTTAAAATAATCAGTTTTGCCAGTCGGGTCTTAACCGAATGTGAGAGATCATATTCGGTAACCGAAGTGGAGTGATTAGCCGTTGTGTGGGCTTTTCGCCGCTTTAATTACTGTATCTATGGTCACAAAATCAGTACACTCAGATCATCAAGCACTGAGCTTCTTACTCTCTTGCAAACTGTATCATCCTTGGCTTACTCGAGGGTGTTTATTTCTACAAGAGTATGATTCTGAAATTATTTACGTAAAGGGCAAGAATAACATTATTGCTGATGCATTGTCACATTGCCGGAAGAATTGCCGGAGCCTACTGAATTAATAGAACAGAATTCTAATCACAAAATTCTTCTTATGAAAGATCCTCTACATCGGAGTTACTTTTTGCGTCTTTGCCGTCAAATGAATACTCTTCAAGACACAGATCGAAACTGGCTAGAAATTAAACAGCTTCTTCAAAACAACCCTGATCACTCGTTGTCAAAATTTTATAAAGTACACAATGGAGTTTTGTTTCACCGAACTTCTCTGTTGACAGGAAGGTGGTGTATCTGTATTCCTAAAGATTATGTTGAACATCTCATTTGGTACACTCACCTCTCCTGGGGTCACTATGGCCCATAAAAATGCAAACGCAAGATTTCAACATACTGCTATGTACCTAATCTTCACAAGAAGGTGCACCAATTATTAAGAAATTGTTCCATTTGCCAAAAGGCGAAACCTTTCAACTTGTCAAATGCCTTACCTTTAAACCCGATACGTACAGAAAGACCAAACCAAATCGTCAGTTTGGATTATGCAGGTCCACTTCCTCAGGGAAGAGGAGGTGTGAAGTATCTGGTCGTATTGTTAGATCTTTTTACCAAACACGTGAGACTCTATGCAATGAAGTCATCTAATATACTTCCACCAATTAGACGTATTGAGAAAGACTATATTCCTCGTTTTGGCAAGCCTGAAGCCATGTTATCTGATAACGCATCAACTTTCGTGGGGAAACGATGGAGAAATTTCCTTGTAACCAACAACATCAGACAAATTTTGATATCCCGGTACCGACCGCAAAGTAATCCCACAGAAAGAGTATTCAAAGAGTTCAATCGTTTCATACCAACGTATATTCCAAACCAGCAGATACAGTGGATTGCTTTCCTCACACCCTTTGAAGAGATTGTTAATAATTTACCTCACACATCAACTGGTTTCACACCATCAGAACTAGTCTCTAAACGACTAGAAAGAAACGAATGGGTAGACCCCATCCAAAAATTACAACACCCTGAAGTAACATTAGATGACAAGTTAAGACAAGCTTTCATATCTTTAACCACTCATGCCAACCTAAGAAAAAAGGCGCATGACAAACACATTAGCAAAGTCTTATTGTATCATATAAATGAACGAGTGCTATTAAAGACCCACTTCAAAACATCTTTGATTCATCATAAGAATCGCAAGTGGCAGCACTTGTATGAAGGACCATATATTATATTAAGAAAGCCGCACATTGGTTGCTATCTATTAGCTGACCCTGTATCTGGACGAATAAAAGGATTGTTTCATCACGCAGACTTGAAGAAATACAGAGTCAACCATTGAAAATATCTGTTAAGTTAAGCTGCTAAAATAAAATATACACACACTATAAGTTGTCATACTATGTGTGAAGTACCAACGTATGTAAGAGTAATGCACAGGACTAACACCCTGTCGACCTGCCACAACAAGATAAGTAATTTATATGAGCACCTGAAGTAAAACTCATTGATTGTAGGAGAGCAAGATTTGCCTTAGATGTAAATTAGTTTTAAGTTAATTGAGCCATGAACGGCCACAGCCGAAAGAGCTGACAAATAAATATTATAGTAGGGACGTGCTAAGTGCCACCTGATACCACTAGTTTTAAGTATAGCAAAGCTCTCTCCTCTTGAATGAAATAAATTAAAATGATCATTCAGACCAGAATGATTGCTCGTAGGTAAATAAAAAAAAATGATTGAGGTCGCCTACTCTAATGAGGTAAATGTTATGTTATGCATAAGGGGTGTGTGACAACAAATTTTATGAGACCACCTATGAAACGCAGCAGGCAAAAAGCAGCAGCTTAGTGTGGTGTCACCGCCAGACACCACACTTGCTAGGTGGTAGCCTTTAAGGGGCTCCGGAAAGGCTCAAAATCATGAAAAGTTCAATTTTTACTTTTTTGCGTTTTCTGAATCTGCAGACTATTACCTTTTAATAGATATATAATTTATTCAATTCCGAAGACTGCAAATATTTTTAAATTTTTTTTGAAATGTGTTCTACATGGGCGTGACCCACTGTGGCGCTGTTAAACTGCTGTCAAATGGTGTTATTATTAACGTCCATGTTCATCAGGTACATTTTAGTGATGTGAGATAAAGTATGTGTTGTGGCTAACCTGTGATGGTTCAATATATATCGCTGGTGTGATTGTCGACTGTTTCATGTTTATTTACTCTGTCGTTATCTCGAAAATATTCGTAATTAATTCTGTTTCTTGAGTCTCTGTTTTGTTGAAGTATAATAATGAGTAAAAGTAAAGTTATTAGAAATCCTCTGAAGGCTTTTAAGAAAAGGAGAAATGTTGGAAAGCCAAAGGTATGTGTTATTACTGTAAACAATAAAGACAATAACCAAGTGAGTGAACCTAACCTCTCAAGTACACCTGCCCATAGCAGTCAAAGTGGGAAAGAAAATACTTCACAGAAGAAGCTTGGTTCAATGAGTGAAAACTATGAATGTTTTATGGGCGAATCGGATGTGAATGAAGTATTTGATATGTCGGTTCTCAAAGGAATTTTTTCAATCTGTGTAAGATGTATTCATTGTAGTGAAGTTGGTCTGGAACTCTCCATAATAAAGCACGTAGGACTTGCTAGTGAAATACAACTGAAATGTGATAAGTGTTCATACATGACCACCTTTTGGAACAGTGTTGCAGTAACTGCAACTTAAGAAAATGGTAGCAAAATCTATGAGCACAACATTAGATTTGTTTATTCCTTGCGTTCAGTTGGTAAGGGTGCTACTGCAGGTGCAATTTTCTGTGGCATCATGAATCTTCCAAATCCCCCAACCAAGTTTACGATCTATAATAAATTAATAGGGCCTAAAGTAGAAGATGTCTGTATAGAATCTATGAAGAACGCTGTGGAAGAGGCAGTAATGGAAAATAATGGTAACAGAGATTTGACTGCAGCGTTCGATGGTACCTGGCATAAACGGGGACACACATCTCTTCATGGTGTAGTATCTGCCACCAGTATGTATACAGGGAAAGTTTTAGATGTAGCAGCAATATCAAAGTATTGTAGATGTCCACAAAAATATAAAGGTACACATGAAAATAATTGCAAAGCTAACTATAGTGGCAGTAGTGGAGGAATGGAAGTGGCTGGTGTTGCCAGTATATTCCAGCATTCTGAGGCGTGTGATAAAGTGTGATATGTTAATTACCTTGGTGATGGAGATTCTAAAAGTTTCAAACATGTTCAAGGACTGAAGCCCTATGATGATGATGTTGTAGTGCAGAAATTTGAGTGTATTGGACACGTACAGAAGCGAATGGGAACAAGACTTTGGCGACTGAAAGCTTTGTACAAAAAACAAAAACTCAGTGATGGTAAAGGGTTGGATGGGAAGGGAAGGTTAACTGACAGTGTAATTGACAAAATACAGAACTATCATGGAATGGCTATTAGGCAAAATACACAAAGTATCGACGAAATGAAGAAGGCTGTTTGGGCTCTTTTTTTTTTCATACTTCTTCAACCGATGAAAATCCCCAACATAGCTTGTGTCCTAAAGAAGAAAACAGTTGGTGTAAATATAACAAAGGATTGCTAACTGGTGAAGTCTGCCTCATGCAATAATGGAGGTGATAAGACCTATTTTCAGAGACTTAGCAGCACCTGAACTGTTGAAAAAGTGTATTCACGGAAAACTCAAAACCCCAATGAAAGTGTAAATAGTGTTATATGGTCGAGAATCCCCAAGACTGTATTTGTTGGAATAGAAACACTTCACTTTGGTGTGTATGATGCTGTTGCGACTTTCAATGATGGCAACATTGTAAGGTGCAAGGTATTTAGAAATATGGGAATGAAGATAGGTTCTAACATGGTACGACCGATGCTTGCTGTAGACAATGATCGCCTTCGGGCTGCAGACAGGGCTGTCAAGGGTCTAGAAATACAAGCAAGAGTAAACAGGAGGAGGAACAAGAAGAAGCTGGAGGAGGAGTTTGCAGAGGATGAAGATAATCCATCCTATGTACCTGGAATGCACTAAAAAGTTAATCCAATCTTTGTCGCTCGATTCCCAAAACTTTTATTTTCTCATACTAATTACATGTGTTCTAAGGATCTTCCAAACATATTTGTTTCAAACTTTCAGTAAATGTTATACAGTACCTTCTGCATAATTTAACACAGTCTTTTTCCAAAAAACTGTATATTTTTGAATATATAAATAAAAAATTGCAAAAAAAATGTTGTGAATTTTCATTACAATTGAAAAAAATCATCTTTAATAACTGAACTAAAATTTTGTAAAATCCCTGTGTTAAGTTGTAGCCCATATTCCAATAAATAATCTGTAAAAAGTTCAACTTCCTACCTCAAATACTTTGTGAGGAAAGATGTAATTTATAAGCGTTATTTTAACATTGCAAGTATAGGGCGTTCCGGAGCCCCTTAAATCGGCCGCGGTCCGTTAGTATACGTCGAACCCGCGTGTCGCCACTATCAGTGATTGTAGACCGAGCGCCGCCACACGGCAGATCTAGAGAGACTTCCTAGCACTCGCCCCAGTTGTACAACCGACTTTGCTAGCGATGGTTCACTGACAAAATACGCTCTCATTTGCCGAGACGATAGTTAGCATAGCCTTCAGCTACGTCATTTGCTACGACCTTTACTAGTTACTATTGATACTGAATCATACCTCACGCCAGCCTGCGTGAGCTAAAACGCGTGCCTCTTGGCTTCCTCTAGTAACCCGGTGTTGGCTCTCCTGCCAACCCACAACACTTAGCACATAAGAATCAAGTAAGTCAATACCGATCCAGGTAGCAGGAAAGAAGTGCGCAACTCAATTATTTTATTATAATACGGAGGAAATGGCATACACTCATAACAATTTTACGGCACAGTGCAGCTGAAATACTTACAAAGATCATTTATAAATAAACTAATTTAGTACTAGAAATATCTATTTCAGGTCCTCGAGATACGACGATTTTTTTTTAGAAAACCAATTTTACAATATGTGGAACAGAAGATAGTTAACAGACACAGTTCACTGCTAATGCATGGTTTAAGTAATTTTAGATATGCATAGAAAATTGTTTAGAGAGCTGGATCAGACGGCACAAACTACTGTATCGATTTAATTATACTATTTATCATGAAAAACTAAGGTGATAATAATTTAGGTTAAGCTCATCATATCATACGTCATTAACACTGTGTCTTCAAATCTCTTCACTCCATAAAAGTCTTTTGTGCTTTCCTCTAACCAGTATCCTTACCATCCTACCTTATCCAGTAGAGAAGTGAATTTTACGAGCTGGTTGCATGATTGATACATAGAGGCTATACGAATGGATAGTTGTGACACATTGGTTGTCGACGGCTAGGCTTATTCTCCGCAAATTGCGAGTTCAATTAAGATTTGTTATGTGCAATTGCACGTCAGGGAACACCAAGCTTCCCAATTTCCCTAATGGTAGTTTGAACACGAAATGTTCATCACGTAAACGAAGCCACATTGACTATGTCTTCAAACTAACGACGTAATAGAGAGAAAATAAAAGAGCTGAACTTGAGAAAAGAGTAACCATTGTAAAAAGAAAAGAATAACAAGATTTCGAACAATGTGTAAACCTAAAGTGCCTTGGAAACACAAACTACGAACAAGAGACACGCTTTTCGTCAGGCCTTGTAGTCACAGAGACTAAATATTTCTTTGTAAATAATTTTTAGACATGATGTATACTAAATGTTAACTGTACTTTGTAGTAATAATGCAGTCAGTAATAAATGGACAAGTATATGCTGCTGCGTGTGAACCGACTATAGACAAGTAATTAATGGACACGTATAAAAGTGGTGCGCGTGAACCTTAACATGACGACCAAATAAATGTGAACACGAATTAACAATAACATGTGAACTGAAAAGATGATAACTTCAAGGACACGTGTGAAATACCGCGTGTGAAGTAATATTATAAGTACTTGTACCACGAAACCACGATGTAGAAATCTGAAGAGTGAAAGTGAATAAGTGTTGTACTTACCACAAACGGTACTGTACGCCTTTCCACGGACACATTCTTCGAAACAGCTGCGGAAGTCGCGGCATCTGGCTGCTTCCGTAATCCAGAGTCGATGGAAAACTGTGTAAAAACTCACACCACGGCTACGCTCGGCTTTTCGCAGGATACTGCTGCCAAGGTTACTAAATAATAAGGTTGGGCAGTAAGCGCTCTGCTCTGCCATTGGCTGGTCTAGTGACGTCAGCGTGGAAGCAAGCGCTCACAAGCAGACGACACGGCATGCGCGTTTACGTCAAGTTTTTGGCGGAAGATTTTGTTTATACCAGAAATGAGATGTCTAAACTGCTTTTCTGCTGCTAAAATATTACAGTTAAAACTGATGAGTTATATTCTTTCGCAGCTTATGCCTCACACATCGGTAAAATGTCAGATCACAATCACACTGACACACACTTGAAATTCGAAACCTCGGTTCAAATAAATCAGAAACTATTCATTTAATCGCATTGAAATGAATTTACTTAAGAGTTCGAAGTTGCACACACTTGTTTGTAAGAACAGCATTCCTTCTTTCTAAAGCCGCTATAGCATTCATCAAAGTAACTTTATCTGTGTCTGGAAAAAAAACTGTCATCTGTACATGTGCTCTTATTATGATGTTTCTTATTTGGTGACAGCTTTTCCAGAGTTTCCAGAGATTTCTTATGTAGTTCTCGTTTCTTATACCGTTTGGTTCTGTCTTCTGTTGCGGGTGACACATTGACAGTCGCACTACTGCACGGCAAATTGCGCGAAGGAACTGCATCTGACTTGAGCATTCTTTTTCGGGACAAATTAAGCAATTCAGACTGTAAATCCCTTAAGTAATCTGTTTCTGCGAAATGGCGAGAACATATTCTTGCATGCGCAACATTTACACTGTCTTTCCTACAACATTTCGACAACCATAGTTTTTGTAATGTTTCATTACGCGGGAAACTGTGATACATTACGTCAGTTCCCTTTGTGCTCCAGTTGTAGGAAAAACAGCCCGTTACAGCACAGCCTGGCATTGTAAAAATTAATTTTCTCACTCACTTGTAGATCCTCCAATAAGAATTTCACAGAATGAACCATAAACTATAGAGCTGGCAAACACAATGCTGATTCCGCTGTCCACTATCGCTAACTATTTCAGTTCCGAATCAAATATCAATTACAGCAAAAACCGTTAACACTCCCGAATTCCGAATGATTCCGCTGTTGACTGAGTACCTCAGAAGAAAGAACTCAATCAAAATACTCCTTCAAACGCAAAACAACACAAGAAAAACAATCACACACAATTCGAACTGTGTACTGTTTGGCACAGCTGCTTCCACCGTGACGTCATGCGCAGAACTGAGAAAACACGATGCTTTCTGCGCATAGCTTTCTGCGCCCCCCTGTACTGCTGCTAGCGTTGTGGAACTGTCAAGTTATTATCACGTGATTGTGACCAACGGACGTAACACTGTGAACGCTGAGCGCTCAACAATCAATTTTTCTTTGCACAACGAGCGCGGATGCCAAATGTGTTTGAAATGCATTCAAAATAAAATATGATAAAGCAATGAATTAAGCACTCATGTACCTTGTGAAATTATAAAGACACTAATCGGAAGAGTCTTAAGCTCGATTTCGACAATTGCTACCGAATTTACTGACCAGGCCGAGTAATGACGAAAACGTGTCGAACCAAATAAAACCAGAAAAACAGATAAATACGAGAACTAAGCATTCCTAAGAGAATGAGACCTTATGTACATAAACAATTGTTATCCTTACCTAATCCAATTTAGTATTAGTTATTAGTAAGTAAGCACATTCTAATACAGATTTTTTTCTGTATTTTTCATGTACGAAAACATAAATGGAAGCACGGACATGTGTCAAGTGAAATAGAGACCGCCACCATATGGCTCAACATGTTGCAGAACCAGTCTTCCAGTTCCTGACCCACGACGTATTTCCAACGCAACATCACACCCCGACAACTACTCCAACTTCCACAGTGAAAGTGATGCCCTACTTTTCCTCCACTGTGAAAGTGTAATCAATTTCCCCACTCAAGTGCAGTGCTATCATTTATACCCGAAGTTCTACCACTCCCAGTGCAACTCATACCTACCCAAGTGTAGTGAAACATTTTTTTTGCCAGTCATGAAAGCCACAAATAAGTAAAGTGCTACGTATTTACTGCAAGAAATCTTCGACGAAACAACGACAAAAATATTCCTGTAATATTTCACTGTAAAACAAGAATGCCAATTTTTTGTAACATATTTTTTCCAAGAGTGCACACAGCACCCACACTTCCTGCGAAGTCAAGTAATTTATTTCTTTGTTATTTTTTAATATTTATTATGCCATGTATAATGTATCTGTGTATGTGTATCTTTATCTTAATTTCATTATCTTTTACCGAGAAATGAACATTTGTTATCCTTGTACAATACATTAGAAAGAGCACAGTTCAATTGTTATGTAGTTACCCTATGGACAAATTACTATCAATTTCAGTCGTACGAATATACTTACCTGATACTCTGTATGTTAACCACTTTGCCTGATGTAGTGTGTAAAATCTATTGTAAAGAATTTTTGCAAGTAATAGTAAACTTGTTTCACGAAAGCAATAATATCACGACTACGCATGAGTCGCGATGATCCTGACAGAGTCATCTCTCCTCACGCGGGAAGCGATGTGATATTACTGGATTTCAGACATTTTGCATATGAGAAAAGGACAGCCATCGAGCTGTAGTTTGTAATGATACTAAGCATGACAACGCGAGAGTAAAGAAACGAAATTTGTTTATAACGTGCGCCTATACCAACACGCGCGGCCAGCGTTTAAAAGGTACTTTCAAACACTATGACTCGCTGGGCGCAGATATTTAAAATCATTGCCGCAGCGCTTGATAGCAAGAAGCTGCGAAACAGAAGAAAGAACAATTTATCATTTGTTAGGAAAATTCTAGAGTCTTTATAGTTAGTTGTACTTCTGGTCGCCGATATGTTAACATGTACTACCTTTGATGTTTGGTCGCCGACTTGATAAGACGTGTTGTGTAGCACCGCTACAAGTTATATTTCATTTAGTGTGAAAAACCACGTTATCACCAAGAATTAAAAAAAACGCTTTTGTAAACCTTGTGATGATAAAAAATACTTACGCGCATGCCAGGACATTTAATTTTTACAAAATATCACACATACAAAAGCAGCGATTGTTGGACTGCTCCATGTATGACAAAAACATAAAAATGTAAGTTTTGTATTCATTGTAAATTTGTTAACGTTTATAATTTAACGCCTTTGTTCTTTGAGAATATATTGATGCTTCGCTATACAGAAAATCTATGCTTATTCTTTTCTTTAAATTAACCACAAATAATGTTTATGTTTAAATGAACTTTGTTACAGGTTTGCTCTTTATCGCGGTGTCTCGATTGTATTTGGGAGACCATTAATGTGTTCAATTTCCGATCTGTCAACTTTTTTTGCAAAATTTCACTGTTTTTCATTCATTTCCAATTTTTTTTTTATTATTCAAATAGGCCCTTAGGTAATTTCATTGAAGAGTCTGATTGCGTGAAAGCAATCCGGGTTAAGAGGTCATTTGAGAAACTATCTGTACGTCTCCTGAACACAATCGAGAACCGACGCATCGGCGATCATTCATTAATTTTTCTCTCTTTCCAAGTCGTACCAAAAAACGGCCAAGGAGAACTGCCGTGAGTACGCAATCTGGTGTTAAAGTTTGCATTCTTTATCTTGTCGGCAAACATTACCATAAATTATCATCATCAATGTTATATTTGGATAAATGTGAAAATCAAAACCTTTTAACGCTAGACAGTGGACAGCACGTGTTGGGCGAGCACAAGTTGGTGCAGTTAGAAGGCTTTTTTTCCTACCAGATATATTTAGTGGTAACGTTGTGGTGTCGGAGTGTGCTTGCATCCTCAACCGTCAGTCATATTAGACCCCACACATATTTAATGTTATGATCTATTTGTGGAAGAAATTTAATTTCTTGATTTGCAAAATGTTTGTGTGTGATTCTCAAATGTAAAGACCTGATATAAGTATTATTATGAAGAATAATCATTGTAAGGTGTTGGTGAGTGTTTTAAATGAGCTATTTGACTCCTATAAATTGTTCAACAATTAATTTAATAGGATAGTATAAATGGATTATTTCCAGCCATTTTTGATATCGCAATTGCGCCAGCTCCTCCCTTTGTCCGGTGACATAATAAGAGCGGGATATTTTTCCCAAATAAAGAGAACCACAGCTCGGCATTTCGCACCATTTTAATTAATTAATGTTTAGATAAATAAACAATATATTGCTTGAATTTACCGCCCATTTCGTGTCATGAGAGCCTCCCAGTCCTGCAGCTCAACATAGATTGAGTTTTTCGTGCCGATTCTCAAGTTGGGGAAGAGGAGCCGGCAAATATGAAGTAACCACTTGAGAGTAAGGGAGAGAGAGAGAGAGAGAGACTGAGAGAGAGAGAGAGAGAGAGAGAGAGAGAGAGAGAGAGAGAGAGAGAGAGGAAGCAAGACTGTAATTTCCCAGTCAAAGGAATGCAGCCACCTAAGGAGAATACTTGTGTATTTATGAAGAGTTTCACCTGAAAAGTCCTGTCAAGTTCATGTAGGGCGGCTTCCTGCCGAAATAACAAACAATATGACAATATGCTTTTGGTGCTGGGTGCATCCGATAACCAAGCCGCTGCTTCTGCTGCTTGTGTGTATGCTGCACGGTATCCTCAAAGGCACCATCCCAATAGAATGTTTTTCTTTGCCTGAAGTGACACATTTGGGAAAATGGTCATCTCCATCCATAAGTAATGTACAGAGGTCGTCCAAAGACTAGACGTAAAGCCTGATTGCTGAAGTTTTGCACAATGAGGAACTGCATTCATACTATTACACATTAACTCAGTGGCTTGAAGACTGCATTTGGTGGGTACAGCTTTGTGAAGGGCTTTTTTCCAGGTGGAAGATAATGAACATTTTACAAATAACATGACATGAACTGATGAACCTACATCAATTATTGGTCAGAACACGAGTCACATGTCACCTGCAAATGTGGCTTTCAGGCACTCTTTGGCATAAACCTGTAAACCTGTGGGCTGTAATTGTGGAAAGAGTGCTCTTGGACACTTATCTATGTCCAGACAAGTTTAATGCACCCGTGCATAATACGTTTTTTTGCATTACGTTGCCTGACACATTAGAAAACGTTCCACTTGGTGTTCAGTGACAGTTATGATTTCAACATTGTAGTGCACCTTGACACTTTGGGATGAATACATGTAACTATTTTAATGAAGAGTTTCCATGGAAATGGATTTGTCATGGACGTCCAACGTTTTGCCCTCCAAGTTCCCTGGAGCTTTGTAGAGAAGCTATTTATTTGTGGAGACACTTAACAGAACAAATTTATAGTACTCCACCCATGGATGTACATGACCTAATAGCTCATGTGCATGCTGCATCGACAATGATGGATGCAGGTATGTTGCATAGGATCCAGCAAAGTATGATCTACTGAGTGGCGAAGTGTCTGCAAATACAAGGTGGTCGCTTTGAACATTTTCTCTAAAGTAAATGTTGCTTGTATGTGTACATATCGGCTCTATGATGACAAGCCTGGATGTCAAACATACAGGATGGAATTATTGTACACAGCAGAATGGAAAATTTAGTGTAGCGTACGTATTGTGTGGGTGTTTTTTGTACCTTATTGGATACAGACTATGTTACTGTATTCACTGTTATTTTCTGTTGGCTTTATTTGCGTTATGGACAAAACAAAGTCGTCATTTATGCAAGTTATGTCTTAATGCTTAAATAAACGTAACAGTAATAGAAAATAGACATTTTTCCTGAAAACTCAATCAAAGCTTGGAAAGGTATTGAGTCCAAAAATTAACATTCTCATATATGGGAACTTAAATATGAAATCAATGAAATCAGATGATATTAGTAGTACATACTTGAATATCTTCTGCAGCTATGGCTTAATATCACTCGTAAACTTTCCATCTAGAGTGATTAAACAATCATCCTCCGTAACAGACCATGTGGGGACAGACATAGAACGATAGCACCACGGGACACTTGTTCAGAATCTAGGCCTATAAGATCATCTCGGGCAGGTATTCAGAGCAAATATTTGTGTAGAAAAGTCTGCTAAACTGAATGCATACAGAAGGGTCTTCTCAGAACCAAACCTATGTCAGTTCACATTCCAACTACAACATGAAAGGTGGGAGGAATTGTATGCAAAAACAAATGTAAACAAAATGTTTAATAAGTTCATGACAATATTTAAACTATAATTTGAGGAAGCATTCCCCAAAACATTGCATTCCATTGGAACTTCAAAAAAAAGTATATGGGTGACCAGAGGTATCAAAACATCGTCTGAAACCTGAAAGGTAACAGTCTAATCAAAACCTATTTAAACACATAAATTTTAACCATAAGCAGTAATTTCTGACATAGAGGTGTATAAAAATATGTACTTGTGAAAAAGTTATGAAGAAAACAATTACAGAATCTTAATTACACTAATGTGTAGAAGTCTGTTAATTGGTAGGAACTTTTTATATGATATGAATCTTGTGTGATTAGTAAATATAACAAGTGAATTGTTAACATTTGATACCTAAGTGTTTATCCATACTACAATTAATATAGAGACTAGAATTCACTCATGTGTTTAATATACAAGAATCAAGGTAATCATTGAAATGTATAATTTGTTTTAGGATGAGAGTTTTAATTGTTAATTAATCAAAAATGTTTCTAAACAATGCTGACGATTGTTCGGGATTTTTAAGAAAGTATAAATATTTACAGCCATGTTGGCAGTGTAGGTCAGTAATTTGAGTTTATTTAGACAGAAAGCATGTAACTCGTTTACCTTGATTTATTTCATTATTGTAAGTATGTTACAACTTATTTCAGATTTGTCAAGATACTTTTAATTAATTTGAGATTATAATAAATGTTCAGTGGAAACAAAAAACAGGATTAATTATTAAATACATAACTATACAGTCTCCAGGACTAATGCTGCAACAGATTGCCACAGATAAAACAACAGCTAAAAATCGTTATACACCTCACATCCATAAAAAATAACCAGATTGATCCAGCCTTTTCAGGATTTTACAACAATTACACAAGAACTTATAGAAAGATATTGGTAGCTGCAAAAAAACTTACAAACAGTAAAATGTTAATTAAGGCAGATAACAAAAGCAAAGAAATCTGTAACAAAACGAAACAGGAAACAGCAAATGTTGGACCAAAACACCTGGAAACACAGATTGAAAACAATGATGTTCAAATCAGCAACCCAAACGAACTAGCAAACTTTTGAATGAATATTTCAGCGACATTGCTAAGAAACTGCAAGAGGAATTTCCAGACACATATGCTCTACACCACTAGGACCAGCCACCACATCCAGCATTAATCCTTCCAACAACAGAGAAAGAGGTGGCACTGGTAATACGCCAATTAAACAATAAAAAATCCACATGGTTAGATGAGACCCCAGTAAGCGTCCTTAATATGTATAAACAACATAAAAAACCCTTAACAATAAGAATTAATAAATCTTTCAGATCTGACTGCTTTCCTGAATATCTGAAACAAGCAAAAGTAATACCACTACTACAAAGTGGTGATCCAGAAAATGTAGAAAACCGTGGGCCAATTTCTTTACTATCTTGCATTTTCAGAACAATAGAAACCATAATGAAAAATAGGCTAATGAAGTACTTGAACAAATACAACCTTCTATGCAATGAACAATTTGGTTTCAGGCCCACAAGAAGTACACAGTCAGCCATAGCACAGTTTACCAAAGTTGTGGTTTAAGCACTAGACAAGGGCGAGAATGGAACAGGCATTTTCTTGGATCCATCAAAGTCCTTCAATACAGTTGACAACAGAATTTTACTGTACAAATTAGAAATATTATGAATAAGGGGTATGCCACAGAATTGGTTTAAGTCATATTGGGAAAACTGGCTGCAAAGAGTTGAAATCTCAATTTATAAAAGACTAGTAGTAAAACACTCCTCAGATCCGAAATATACTAATATAGAAGCCACCCAGGGAAGTATATTGGGTCCAGTTCTCTTCCTTATACATATAAATTATTTCCCACAGAGTGTCAGGTATGGAGGAAAAATACTATTTGCCGATGACAGCACCATAGTGATTATGGACGAAAATTGAACTCAGTTAGCAGAAAAGGCAAATGAAGTTCTCAGAGACGTTCACAACTGGTCATTAAGGAACAGAGTAACTTTAAACGTGAAAAATACAATTTAGACTTATGACTAAATAGAAAAACACAATTATACTATATTAAAAGTAAATAATTATGTACTAGAATGTGTAACTGATACCAAATTCTTGGGGATGAATGTAGATTGTCAGTTGAAATGGACAGATCATGTGAGAATTTTGGCAAAGAAGCTATCCTCAGCATGTTATGCCCTGTGAATCCTTGCTCCTGTGTGTAGCATTTCATGACTCAAAGTAGCCTACTATAGATATATGCATTCAATCCTCAGTTATGGGCTAATGTTTTGGGGAATAAGTGCTGGGAACATACAGACTATTTTCAAGATACACAAAAGAGTTGTACGAATAGTAACAGATACCTGTAACAGGGGATTCTGTAAAGATTTATTCAAAAAGCTGGATATTCTG
The DNA here is from genome assembly GCF_023864275.1 of Schistocerca cancellata. NCBI lineage: Eukaryota > Metazoa > Arthropoda > Insecta > Orthoptera > Acrididae > Schistocerca > Schistocerca cancellata. The sequence goes on along the minus strand of NC_064627.1, from coordinate 135,891,777 downwards.
ACAGTTATGTGTGAATACATCTATCAAAACCTCATGTATATAAGAAAAAATCTTAATCTGTACATCACAAACATCACAATACATGACCATGGAATCAAATCCAGACAGTATTTACAGCTAAACAGAAGAAACAAATCAAAGACTCAAAATAATGTATTATACTATGGAATAAAATTCTATAACAGACTGCCACAAGGAATAAAGGATTCAAATGATCCCCACACCTTTAGCCAAAGCTGGAAAAAATATTTACTAAGTAATTGCTACCACACTGTAAATGAATATTCAAAATAGTTATAGATTGTAACTTAATGTTCATAAACATTGCACAATGTAACAATTTTGTAATATGATTAGAAAAGTAGAACTAACTAAAATACTGTGTTTACATGAATCAGAAATATTGTACAAACATTTGACGACATCTATCCTATGTATGTAGTTCTATGGATGAATAAAACACTCAATAAACCAAAAAAGAAGTACACCAGATACCGCAGTGTGGAAGTGTAAATTGGATACAATTTGATGTTTTGTCTGAAAAGAAAGTTAGGCATCAACGTGACTTGAACATCGGAAAGTTTGTGTATCTTTTCCCCACGACACTGCCTCATCTCATTAAGCTAAAGCCCACATCACCAAGGATGGCGCTTCTGTGCATAGAGGTGGAGAAGAAAGGAAGGCTGGGGGCATGAGAATTGCACATGTATGGCCAGAGAGTGAGCAAACAAAGTCCACATTGCCAAACTGCACTGCTGTGGATAACAGTCAGGTTCATTTGCATATGGTACATTGTATTATACGTTCAAATTTTTCAGGGAATATAACAGTTACTGTTATTCTAGGGCCTTATCCAGTTCATGCTTTGAAAATGACAGAGGTTTACAATATGGTGGGAGAAGCTTAACTTCTCCTTGGGCAATATGTTGAACATTATAGTCTGCATAATTAAAAGGATACAAAGTCCTAATCAGAAAGGCTAGGAAGTTCTCATTTTATGTATGCAACTGACATGTTGACAAACACATTTTTTTAAGCCACAAGTCCCTAAAACTAAGAAATATTATTAGTTTGTCCCAAAGTCTACATTGTAATACCATCGTCACTTCTATTTGAGTCTGTTTCTGAACAATCTGATTTTAAGTTTGCGATGATAGGTTCAAGGCTTACATACATCATCACTTCCCTGTCAAATTCTTCTTTCTGAAGCTTTCCAGCATGCCACATAGTCTGTGCTCATACTACAGGTGGGATGTTGTCTGATGCTTCATTGTATATTGCCTCATGCACAACCGATTCACTGTATGTTATCTGGGATGCTTTTTTTTCTCCCACATAGCCTTAAAACCCTTTGCCCAAATTAATTCCATGGGGCTACAATGACAGTGACATGTGGGTGAACACAAAACTGTGTGATTCCATTCACATGCAAAGAAATCAGCTTTCTACATTCAGTCACGTGATTTGTACAGTATAAATTAACGAGCTGCAGGAGATCGACACGAGTCTGATTTATACGGAGCTTAATACTTTTATTTTTAAGCCGCGGAAAATTTCCGCTTTTCTGATGTTTGCACTTCATTTTTTTCTCTATAAGAGTTGAATTACAACTGGCAATGACCAACTTTGAAGCAAGATATGACATGAATTGTGAATCACGTCATGAAAGTGACAGCGTTCATTGCCGAATGGGAATCACTGCTGATTTTCTTGCACGTAAATACAAGTTTATTCTCAGAAATAAAAGCAGGAGAAGGATCAGCATGCAGAATAATTATCTGAAAACTTATCCTTATGAGAACTTTAAATCTGCCAATACCATCACTCATTTTCCAGCAGATCTTCTTGGAATGATTCTAATTGACCCATGTTTCATCAAGGTAATACTCTGTTGAACTACCTCCTTCTCTTGTATTGTGAATCTTTATGTGGGATATAGTTCATACAGTCCCTAGGTCACTTCTTTGAACTAAAAATTCTCTTCTTAACCTATCTGGAACCAGCATATTTTAAAATTTCTTTACCTTGGTGAAGTGCTTACCATTGAAGCTGCATAACTGTAACATGTTTTTGTTATGTTGGGCATTCATAATTCACATAGAGCACTTTAAAACATCGTTGTTAAAACTATCCATTTGTGTTACAGGTTCCTTGCGATTTCGATGCTTTCCAGGCGACACGAGACCAACTGTTTCTGTGGCTCCTACAGCTCTGACACTTTCCTTTACAATTCTCTTTACAGTTCTCTAGGACAGCACCACATGGTTCTAGAGTCCATTCTTGTGTTTTCCAATGTCAACAGTAGGAGACCTGCTTTTAAATTCACATTTGAAAAAGTTATAAAAGCGGTAAATAATCCGCCTCAGCTGCTTGTAAAGCACTTTATGTTTAATGCCGTCACCTGACTTTTTTTTAATCGCACTGAAAAATTTACAACATACACATTCACAGCTACACTGCTGCAAGAAAAAAAGGAAACATAGAAATTGATCGTTGAATGAATAATTCGGTTGTCGCGAAGTGCAGCAACAGTGCAGCATGTAGGAGCGAGATTCTCGCTCTCTAGCTGTAACTCTCTGCTAGGCGCTCCGAAAGACAATGAATATTATTGGCCGCCAGTAGCTAGTCTAGGGGGATGCACAGAACGGCTCAAAATTGGGCCGCCTTCTTACATGACGCGAACAGTAGTTGAACAGCTCGGACCACCTTGCAGAGTTCGTCCTACCTGTTCTTGGCGACGCTGCTCGCAGTTACATCGTTGCCAGAGCTTCCTTTTTTATATCGGATTTTTATTAAATCTGTTGCTGGCACTAGGTTGTGCTAGATACACTTTTGTCTTGAGTTGGGATGAGGAATCGCACGCCACCCGCCAAGTGCGGTATTTTCTCTTCACCTTGTAATTCATTATGCTGCAGTTTCAGCATATCTTAACAGTCTGTACTGATGTACTTTATCTAAACTAACTTCATTTAATTCATTTAAAATATGTACATTATAATTCTTAAGCAACAAATGTTTTTTTGATCTGATAACCTTTTCATGCTATTCTAGTATACGTTTTTAAAGAATAAGTTTTTTGTAGCTATTGTGCAATTTTTAACACTATTCCATATCACTTGAAACCTTACAAGAGTACGGTATTTTGGTATTAAATTTATTTTTCCTGAATATATGGGAACAATGACTAAGATTGATACTACTACCGTGTTTCTTGAATAAATGAAAAAAATGACTAACTTTGGTACCTTGAATTTAAGAGAGCTTTACGTGCAGTAGAAACAGTAAGCATTTTACATTGTCATGATGTTTCAAGAAAACATCACACTATGCTTAAATGCATAGAGGATAACTAAACGAGAATCAGTGAGAGCAATTAAAAAAGTGATGTTATTAAGCTTTCAATTTTTCGATTTCTGAACGCACACTGCATTTCTTATCGCAATTCATCTGTCCGCTGTGAAGTGTGACCAACATTAGAATATGAGGTGTCAATTTGAATCGCTGTTAGTTGTAGGCATTTCGTAGATGCACATTTTTTCACTCTATAATTATAATTTGAGATTAAAATTGGACTGGTATATTAAAGACAGTTGTGTACTTGCAGTTTTGTTGTCTTTCTTTCATCAACAAATTCTGTCATTCACAAATCCTCCAAACACACTCCATATCTGTGAGTGGCGCAAGATTCGTGTTCTCCTATGCAGACGGTGTTAATTATAACTTTACAGAGTACCTTCGGCACTTGTGTAACAGGAACTGAGTTTCCCCATTTAAAAGTTGAAAACAAGGGGATCTAGTGGACATGGCAGACAATCTTACGAAGTACGACTTATCGAAAATAACTTTCCATCTTGTTGGCGCCGCACAATTCTCGTTTAGCGTCTTTTACGACTGGACGTTTGTTAAAATACCGATAGAAGTCAGCAGAATGGGATCAGGTTTTGGAGGAAAACTGCAGTTCTTAACCTTCTGGAATGCGGTGAGTTGTTGATAGTGTATTGAACTGTCTAGTAGCTGTTAAACTTCCCTGTTACCGACAAGCTTATGTTTTTTTGCCTATAGATTTTACAATCTGTTTACTTCGTCGTTTGTGTTACGAATGACTGCATAGGGACAAATGAAAACAATCCTAATCGAGCACCGTTAATTCGTAGATTGAAAGACTACTTGCAACCGGTACTGGCGTTTCCAGTCGCTCTGGTGAGTGTAGCGTCCATGAATATGAAATTAAAATAAATGTTTCCTGCCTATGTACAGTATGACTTTTAACCTTTTTAGAGTTGTAGCAACTATAATTTACGTTGTCGTTTGGCTTAACAGTTTGTTGGTGCCACATTTTGGGGACTCTACGCTATTGACAGAGAATTAGTGCTGCCACGAGCAGTAGATCCCTACTTTCCGTGGTGGCTGAACCATATAATGCATTCCAATATTGTATTGTTTTCATTAATTGAAATGGTGATTTGTTTTCGAAAATACCCAGACCGGATAATCGGAATCGGGGGCCTGACAATGTTCATGGGCTCGTATTTAATTTGGTGAGTTGTGTGGAACTGTTCTTTTGATATTAACCCATTTCAAACCCCTAAGCAATGGTTATTGTGTATATTTTATAAAACACACACAGTGAGATCTTTTTCATTTCGTATGTCTTTTTGTTTGTTTTCTTGCCTCGAGATGCGTTAGTAGTTTATAAATGCTCGAATTTTTATGTAAATATCTTTATTCATTCTGGATAAAGTTATTACCTTTCTTGCAGGACCCATGTGGTGTTCTACAAAACTGGAGAATGGGTTTATCCTGTATTGAATAAACTGGGTTTCCCACTTCGCATGGGATTCTTTGGGGGCTTACTGTGCTTTGCAAGTGTGTGGTATTTCTTGGGTGAATATATCAACAATAAAGTGTGGGGTAAGTAAAGTATTTTATTACACACAGTTCTTTAACATTACAATGTCTCTTTCACTCGTAATATCACTTCAGAATTGTTCACCAGGAGGCTCTAAGTTCATGAAGAAATATTCAGTATTCTATACATTGAATTTGGGATATAAATATGTATCCTTGAAAATTCATTCATAGAATTTTATCTCTAAAATTTAGTTAGGCCTAATAGATAGATGTTAACAATAAATAAATTGCAAAATCAATATAGCTTCTTATTTAGGCCTGTGTGGAAACTTAACGGCAAAGTGTCATAGTAAAAGTCAAATAGTGTGCATCACTTGCAATTTTTTGTAGTGTATGGAATAAATTTATGTATAATAAGGCTGAAAATATTTGTTGGAGACTTGCCCATCATGTAACATACTTTTCTGAATTTACCTTGTAGCTTTAATTTTTATAACTGTCTTAAATGTAACAAAGTGTGTTTAAATATGGCCTGAATTTAAACATTAGTTGCAGGTCATTCTGTTACCTAGCCTTTACTTGGCGTTCACATTTGTTGGCTTCATCAACTCTCAAGTAAATTAACACATTTCAGTCTATTTTAGACCTTGAGCTACGTTACAGATGAGCCCTCACCCCAACTAAGTTTTCAGAAGGGGGAGGAGATGTCTATGGCACATTCAAGCCATGTCACGAGCAGAGAGAAATAAATCAGACTCATCACAGAACGAAATGGTAACCTACACCTGTCAGTTCATGCCCATTAAACGAACTGTGATTTCAACTGCATATATAATTTGCTATTTGCTCCTGCCATTGCTTGATCCAGCATATGACAATAACTTATGTAAATGGGAGAGATTTTTATGAGAGCAGATTTATTATTTACCCCATGATATATCCGGCAGTTTCATTGACAGTGGATCACTGAAGGTATTAGTTCTTTTCTTGTTTTGGGTCAAATGTTTAGTGTGTGAAAATGAAAATGTATCTTGAAGTAAGAAGCATAAACAAAGAATATTTATTTGTTCTGTGATGCAACCACTGTTTAGTATATGTGTAAGACACATGTATCACGAGAAATGAAGATCCAGAAATGAGTTCATTCAGTAATAAGGAAAAGCAGGAATTTGTAATAAACTTCAATTTTTATATTGGATTATTTTTGTTTCAGTTTAGCATGCTGTCATCAGTCCGTTTATGCCTTTAGTTTTCTATAATTACTGTGGTATGTTAAGGGAGGATTGGAATCTGTGGAGATTTTATTGTATTTAATTGGCAGCACTTTACTGATTGAACCATAATATTACTTATTAAGCTCCTGCACAGGGTTTAGTCTCTCTGACATTCGGTTTTGGTTAGTAAGACTCATTTTGGTACACTTTCTTCTGTGGATTGAATGATTACTTCAGCTTTATCTGATGAACTATCAAATTACAGCATTGTTCTTGAGAAGTTGTGTTCAGTTGCATATCAATGTGTATGAATCACATTCATTCAATCATTATGTTGTGTAGGTCCCATAACTGAGGAGAACCTTCAGGAATCTGTCAAGGTAGCCATTAACAAAAGAGACCAACTCTTCATAACTTTAACTGTACACCAAATTACCAATAAACTATCACTATACTACTTCATGTTGTTTTTTATACCCACTAAATTTAATGTAATTAATTATAAAAAGACATTACTTTGCAAAAAGCTGCTGCTGCTTCAGTTCTGTTAAATAACTGTCCAGTGTTTTTCTTGCAGTCACAGCAATTTCTTGGGGTCTGTGAGTGATTTGGAAAGTGTCTTCTAAATGGCCCTAAACATGTTGGCTTATGAAGGTGGCAAGGCTATGCTGAGAATGCATTTTTATTTCTTTCTCTTGAAGTGGTCAAGAAGGAGCACCTACTCCCCTTCCCCACAATTGCTCATTGTCACTCCAGACAGCAAAAACTTAGATATATCCTTTGCCAGAGCTTTTACTACCTACTGTTGTTCCTGGAAATGAACATCCTACCCGTAATCCTTTCCACTCCTCCCACAGTGGTATCCTGCTGCCCACCCAATCCATGAAGTAACCCACTCCATCTTCATGCCGCACATACACACAGTTCTTTGCCGCTCGACTTCAGTAGCTGCTTCACAACCCGTACGAATTTTACATCTTTTGAATACCGGTTTCTCTAAATTACATGGATCAGAATCATCCATACATCAAATCCTTCACTTGTGCTATCTTCCTGGCCACAATCTTCACAGGCCCTTGTCCCACCCAATCTTCACTTTATCTATCAATCTACTGTCACTCTTTCCATAGTCTCCCACTTCCTCTGCTCTGTATCTCACTCCCAGTTTACTACTCCACTTAGTGTCACACACAACCCCCAATGTCTGCACCAGGTTGAGATCACTATTGCAATAATATAATTTGCTTGCTGCCTCCCCCTCCCAGCCTTCAGCCACCATTTCCTCTCCAACTCCTTTCTCCTCACAGTCACTTTGCATGGTACAGTCCCTCACGTTCTTAGAGTTTTAATGCCGGGAAACGGTGAAAGAATAGGGACCTGTTAAGCGCTTGGAGTTTGAATGTATAGCAAGTAATTAGAATGTGTAGCAAGTAATAGTACACCTGAAAGGAATAACTTAAGGGAATGGGAAGGAATGCCTTATGAACCCAGTGTTGATGGCTGAAGGCCTCATTCAACATGTTGAAGAGACTGTTCCAACTACCATTAAGGGAATAAGGTGCAACCAACTGCAGACTGTGACACGTATTGGCACAAACTGTACTTGTCATCTGGGCTCTGAGGTCATACTTCGAGCATATCAGCAACTGGCAGAGGAGGTTGAGAAGACCAGCCTTGCCTACTGAAAATCAATAAAACTCACAGTTTGCAGCTTTTCCCCAAGACTGATAATGGGCCCATAGTTCTGAGTTGAGTTTAAGCTTTGGACCAGAGATATCAGAGAGTCTGTGACAAGTTAAGTGGCGATTTCCTATACTTACGCCATCAGATTGAGAGCCATGGGATCCTCGTAAATGGATCAAGTGTGCACATTGGTGGCTACTACCCAGGTAGTGGACTGCGTGTCAGGTACACACTAGATTGGGTGACCCTCCATCCAGTCCAGATAATTGTAGCTGTAAGAGGCCCAAAGTATTAGTGTACAATCCAGAGAAATGTCCTCACCCACCACCCCACAATGAGCGTATTAAAATCCTGGTGCTAAAGTGCCAAAACATTCACAACAAAGTGCCAGAGTTTCAAGTGCCCCTAAAAAGCATTGGAGGTCACATAATGCTGGGTAAGGAAAGCTAGATGAAACCTTAAATTGATAGCAGGGATCTAGGAAAGGCTGTGGGAGATAGAAATTGATACTGCATGTAGCATTGTGTGGGCAAGACTCAGTGTAAAGTGATCATAAACTTATCTGATATTTCTATCAACCACCAGACTCATCCCAATATGTAACAGAAAGTGTTATAGAAAACTTAACATTTGCTGATATGTATGTTCCCCAATCGTACTGTCCGCTGGAAATTGTTCGGAAGCCCACCATGATGGAAATATATCGGATCCAATAACAATAGAGGTTACCTGTTTTATGGTGCTGGGAAGAATCTAGTATCAGTGACCATGAGACAGTAGCAGTAAAGAATAACCAAAATACAAAGGGGAATTAAAACAAGTAGGTAGTTTTGTGTGTTATTACATAAATAGGCAGTAGTGTCATACCTAAAAGAAGAAGTAAAAACATTTAATTCGTGGCAGAAACATCAAGAGAAACTGTGGCTGCAGTTCAAAAGAATTGTTGACAAAGCATTGGATGCATATGAACCTAGTACAACACTTCATGATGGAATGGACAGTCTTTGTAAAGAAACTTGTAAATAAACAGCAACTATTGCATAATAGGTACACAGCAAAGCATGAGAGAAATGACAAATTTGGCTGTCGAAAGGGCAATTCGTACAGCCTTCGATGACAGTCCTAACAGAATCTTACCAAAACACCTGCCACAAAAACCAAAGAAGTGCTGGTACATGTAAAGGCTTTTATTTGAATTGATGCAGCTTGAAAACAGAAAAGTGTTTCTTTCAGACATGCCCCCGTGAAAGGCTTAAACGATACATATGTAAAGGCTGTCAGTGACACCGGAGGTAGTGCCCAGACACTTTCAGATGGGCAGGAATATTAATGTAGGGAGGCATAGCAAAAGAAAAAGTGCTGAACTTCACTTTCTAATTTCTTTATACGAATGAAAATTCAGAATTACATCCCCGTGTAGCATCTCAGTATTAAAGCTTTGAGAAAGGACATACATAAAAAAAAAAATCTTGTAATAATTAATGATGTTCGGTGATAGTAATAGTAATGTTTATATTATAATTAGCCTCTAATAGTTGAAATACTTAGGCAATGTTAATTTGATTTAAACTGCTGAGAGTTTATGATTAAATGACCAAAAACTGTTTTGTGATTCTCTCAAACTAGAAATTAACAATGACTTCATACTGACCTGCATTTCACGATAATATACCTTCCTTAATGTCTACACCGAGCGAGGTGGCGCAGTGGTTAGACACTGGACTCGCATTCGGGAGGATGACGGTTCAATCCCGCGTCCGGCCATCCTGATTTAGGTTTTCCGTGATTTCCCTAAATCACTCCAGGCAAATGCCGGGATGGTTCCTCTGAAAGGGCACGGCCGACTTCCTTCCCAATCCTTTCCTAATTCGATGAGACCGATGACCACGCTGTCTGGTCTCCTTCCCCAAACAACCAACCAACCTTAATGTCTGTCACTGGAAGGTATGTGGACAGCCACAACATACTTACAACAATTGATTTTAAACAGATTAAAAACAGGTATAAAATTGTGAGTGCATTCAGTTTCAAGATGTTTGCTGAATAATAACACAGAAAAATATCCTTTTACCTTCTTTCTTTAATGTTTCTTCCCAGGACTCATACTGTGCTATACAATGTATGATTTTACATTAGTGCCTGTGCTCCTGGTCTAGTAGTATAATAATTAGTATTATCAAATAATAACTGCAGAACAGAGGCAATTTTTGTCCTATTCACTCCTTTGCCAGTCCAAGAATAGGAAGAGAGAAGATGGAGAGAAATATGAACACTGAATAAAAAAAAAAAAAACTTTCAAGCTGCTTACTGGTCCTCTATCTCTGAAAAGGAGGCTGTGTACATAGAAAACTTTGTTGATCCCCCCCAGTATTATACCCATTTTAATTCTTGCACCACAGCAAAAATGAGTGATGTAGATAGGGGAAGTGGTGCTGAGAAGTGGCTGAAATCACTTAAATTGAACAAACCTTTTGAGCCTGTTGAAATGCTGTCAAATTCTGTACAGAATTTTCAGCTGAATTAGGCCCTAGTTTATGCGTAATATACTGTCTACAAAAAAGTGTCGGAAGTGAGCCACAAAACTACCATCCAGTATCTGACATCCATATGTTGTAGAATTTTAGAACATGTTCTGAGCTTGAACATAATGAAATATGTCGAACAGAATGACTTCCTCCATGCCAACCAGTATGGGTTCCGAAAATGCTGGTCATGCAAAATCCAACTTGAGATCTTCTCATACGGCATCCTGAAAGCCATTGATCAAATCAGTTGGGCAGATGCAATATTTCTTGACTTCAAAACAGAATTTGACTCAGTTGTGTACCAATGCTTATTAATGAAAGAATGGTTGTATGGAGATAAAGCAAAATCTGTGACTAAGCTGAGGATTTCTCGGTAGGGAGGACACAGTATGTTATCTTGGATGGAGAGTCATTGAGAGATGTAGAAACAATTTCATGCTTGCCCAGGGATGTGTGCTGGGACACTTGCTGTTCATGTTGTGTACTGTATTTATGAACAATAAAACACACTCTTTTTCTGTGAAAATTGCCTTCAAAATTCAGGTGCATCTTATACTTGAAATTAATATAAAAATGTCTGGTGTTAGATTTAAAATTACCACCAATCTGAAAAATGGCCATATATTCAATGCCACAGGAAACCTCTCTCTATCTGCCAACATTGGATCCAGCTGGCAGTAGCAATGCACCAATGAAATGAACAAGCTTACAAACTGTCTCCCTCCCACTCTGTCATCACAAATCCAGAACATTGTCTAGCTTACGATGCATCATTGCAGTCTACACTGCCAGAGAACTTGAATTGAACATGATTTGTGTTATTGATAACAGTAAAATATTTTTGTTAGTAGCTAATTTCATAATGGAAAAAATAAAAGGTATTCATATAAGGGCTATAAATTGAAAGTAATGGCATATGCAGAAGAACATAGAAACAGAGCAGCTGAACAGAATTTTGGCCCTCCACCAATAGGAGGAGGAAAAAAAAAATCGTGATTGGCATGCTAGAAGGGAAGAACTGAAAAAAATGAGGATAACTAAATGTGCAAATAGAGGATAACCAAAGCTGGATGATGATGTATTGAAATGGATTCAAGGACACCATCAAAATGGCATTGGAAATAATAAAAAGTTATACAAATACACGCCCCTAAGGTAGCACTACAGTGGAACTTAGCTGACTTTAAGGGTGGAATTGGTTGGTATTAGTTTTAAGAAGCATCATCAAACCAAAACCAAAATATCTCAGAAAATGACGCAAGAGCATGAAGAGAGAAAATTATGTTTCCATCGCTTTGTTATTCAACATCAAAAGAAAACCAGGTGTAACTAAGCCAAGTAGCAAATATGGATGAAATTCCTGACATTTGATGCGTTGACTAACAGATCTCTTGCCATAGAAGGTGATAAAACTGTAACTATGAAAACAAGTGAACGTGAGAAAATGCAGTACACTGTTGTCCTTTCATGTTGCACTGATGGTACTACATTTCATCCAGTGATCATTTTCAACTGTAGAACAATTCCAAAACCTTCTGAAATAGTGCCAGCTGGTGGCGTTAATGTTCATGACAAGGTTTGGATGGACAAGGCTGGTATAAAATTATGTATTAACAGAGTGTGGGGGAGAAGGAAGGGTGCTTTATTGCAGAAGAGTTCTCTTCTTTGGCTAGGCCAATTAAAAATTAATTTGAAAAATCGTGTGAAAGAGAAATTGAGGCAGGGAAATGCAGAGCTTATTGTTATTCCAGGACGACTTACTTCACAATTGCAACCTCTTGATGTCTCAATACATGAACCATTTTGAGTGTGTGTAAGAAAGAGGAGTGGAACAAATGGATAGCGGGTGAAACGCAACATGAATTCACACAGAAGGGAGCTGTAAAGCATCCTACAATCAAACAAGTGTATCAGTGGATAAAACAGTAATGACCTAGAATCTTTCAGTGGCAGTGAAGACCACTTATATATGAAGGTGAAATTGATGATGATGATGATGATGATGATGATGATGATGATGATGATGATGATGAATCAGTAATCTGGCTTTGCATTCTGATGATAAAAATGTTACTTTTTAAAACATTGCTTCAAAATTAAGGTGCCTCTTACAGTCTGTAAAATATTGTATTAATAAAATAGTAGTAAAGTAAAGGAACCATCAATATGAAGATTGTTTTTGGCACCCCAGTGCTTTACTAAACATCCTGTTGGAGGTGATAAGCCATTACTTTCTTCTGACCTTTGAGCCGATCTACCCAGACAGTTATAGGGATCCTACAGTTTAACGTGGCTTCCACCCCATGATGAAACTGTATTTTTCACAGCAAACCTTGCCAGAGGTAAAAGAAGTGATAAGTGTCAAATAAAAATCCAGAGATTGACATGGAATCGAACCTGTGACCTTTGGACTTGTACTTAGGCACTTTACCATTGAGCCACTATTAATGACTTAACAAACAATGTTAATAGCAACTAAACTTTTTGGAGTTTATGCAGTTATCTACAATGAAAAAGTTTGAATATCTGTACAAATGTTCAGTCAGATCTTACCAAGGTTTCAAGTTGGTGTAGAGGTTGGCAACTTTTTGTAAATAATCAGAAATCTAAACTTGTGAACTTGAAATGAGGAAAAAAAGTAGTGTCCTATGACAGCATTATCAGTGAGTCACATTTGGAGTCACTCTACTTGTACAAATACCCATGTGTAACAGTTAGTGGAGATACGAAATGGAATGATTACGTAAACTTGGTTGTAGGTAAATGAAGTGGCCAGTTTTGGTTCTTTGTTAGGATTTTGTGTAAATGAAGTTGGTGTGCATGGATGATTACTTTCAAAAGACTCATGAAACCTATCCTAGAATATTGTGGAACACACCAAATAGCGCTATCGAGAAAATAATGTAGAGCAACACATGTTGTCATAGGTTTGTTTGACCCTTCAAGAGGATGAGAGAGACCTGAACTGGCCATTACTTGAAGTAGATGCAAAGTATCCCTTGAGAGTGTACTTAAAACATTTCAAGAACCATCCTTAATTGAGAAACATAGTAATGTTCACAGGAATCTAGTAATGTATCACTCCCATAGAGACTGTAAAGGCAAGATTAGACTATAGCACATACAGAGGCATCCAAACATTCATTGTTCCCACACTCCAGAAGCGATTGAAACAGGAAGTTATCATAAACTGTACAGTGGAAATGATCCCCTGCCACATACTTCATAATGGTTTTCAGAGTATAGATGTACATGTAAAACTAGGCCATAAAGGAGTAGCCATTTCGTTTGGACCCCACATTGTCACCAAGTTAGCCTTGGCATGTGAATCATTTTGTTGTTTCAAGGAAGTGTCTGTGAGAGATAACGCTGAAAGTTCGGATTTTGTATGGTCCAGTGTTTGACAACACTTTCACTAATACTGATGCACAATAGATAAATGTAAAAAAAAAATTGAAAAAATTGTTGTATTCTTGCCAAGGGTTTGTCACCTGGAGATAAGTCAGCGATAATTCATGTTAGACTTGCAAGGATGAGTTGTTATTGGAGTATTGTGCCTTTAGAAAGTCATAAAGTCATAAAAGCTCTTACGGAATTGATGGCATTTCCAGCAAGGTACTTAAAGCTTGTTCCCCACAGATAAGTAGGATTTTCAGCCACGTATGTAACAGCTCTTTGGAGCAGGGTGTTTTCCCTGATAGACTGAAATATGCCATTGTAAAACCGGGGATACGTCGGATGTCAACAACTATCGCCCAATCTCTCTTCTGACAGCTCTATCAAAAATTTTTGAGAAAGTAATATATTAAAGAGTAAAATAAAAATAAAGTACTAACAAAATGTCAGTTTGGGTTTCAGAAAGGCTTTTCAACAGAAAATGTTATATACGCTTTCACTGATCAAATATTAAATGTTCTGAATAACCGGACATCACCCATTGGTATTTTTTGTGATCTCTCAAAGGCCTTTGATTGTATAAATCATGGAATTCTTTTAGATAAGCTAAATCATTATGGTTTAAGGGGGGGGGGGGCAGTGCACAAATGGTTTAATTCATACTTAACTGGAAGAATGCAGAAAGTTGAAATAAGTGGTTCATGTAATGTTAAAACAGCTGATTCCTCACACTGGGGGGCTATCAAGTATGGGGTCCCACAGGGTTTGGTCTTAGGTCCTTTACTGTTCTTGATATACATTAATGACTTACCATTCCACATTGATGAAGATGCAAAGTTAGTTCTTTTTGCTGATGATACAAGTATAGTAATAACATCCAAAAACCAAGAACTAAGTGATGTAATTGTAAATGACGTTTTTCACAAAATTATTAAGTGGTTCTCAGCAAACGGACTCTTTAAATTTTGATAAAACACAGTATATACAGTTCCGTACAGTAAATGGCACAACTCCAGTAATAAATATAGACTTTGAACAGAAGTCTGTAGCTAAGGTAGAATTTTCAAAATTTTTAGGTGTGTCCATTGATGAGAGGTTAAACTGGAAGCAACACATTGATGGTCTGCTGAAACGTCTGAGTTCAGCTACGTATGCTATTAGGGTTATTGCAAATTTTGGTGATAAGAATCTCAGTAAATTAGCTTACTATGCCTACTTTCATTCACTGCTTTCGTATGGCATCATATTCTGGGGTAATTCATCGTTGAGTAGAAAAGTATTTATTGCTCAAAAACGTGTAATCAGAATAATTGCTGGAGCCCACCCACGGTCATCCTGCAGACATCTATTTAAGGATCTAGGGATCCTCACAGTAACCTTACAGTATATATATTCACTTATGAAATTTGTTGTTAATAATCCAACCCAGTTCAAAAGTAATAGCAGTGTGCATAGCTATAACACCAGGAGAAAGGATGACCTTCACTATGCAGGGTTAAAGCTGACTTTGGCACAGAAGGGGGTAAATTATGCTGCCACAAAAGTCTTTGGTCACCTACCAAACAGCATCAAAAGCTTGACAGATAGTCAACCAACATTTAAAAATAAATTAAAAGAATTTCTAGACGACAACTCCTTATACTCATTGGCTGAATTTTTAGATATAAATTAAAGGAGGGGAAAAAAATTAACTTAAACATTAGTGTCATGCAATATTTTGTGTAATGCAATATCTTGTACAGACATCTTTTATTAACCTGACACGTTCCGCATCGTCGTATTCATGATCTATGGAACAAGTATTAATCTAATCTAAATAACACACTATTAGCTTTGTTTCTATATCAATATATTGCTTGAGTGTCTCGTAATAAAATAAAAATTATTCTAACTTCAATGTGTAGTTTTGTCTGAAAATAAGACATTATCTTTGTAAAGAAATTTTATTAATTCATAAAATTTTTGCATCTTGTGTTCCTTTTTACATGATTATCATCTTGAAAAAGTAAATAAAAAAAATTTTTCTTGCAGCAAAAGAACTGGAGAAAATTGAAAAGAAGAAACAGTGAGCCTCTGCAACATCTCAGTAGAAAAGTTACTGAATACCCAGCTAGTCATTGAATTTAGACTGAGATCTTTGAAAATAACTTTGTTTATAGAAATGTATTGAAAGATTAGCCTAATCTTGCATGAAAACTTTTATAAGAATTTTGCAGATTCTAAAGACAGGGAACATTTTTATGTATACTGATCTTGTTTGCTTTGGTTTAGCACAAGACTATCTAATACTCCTTTATGCAGCACAACAAAAACTTTGAAATCAGGTTATGAAGATCTAAATCTAGTCGTACATTTATAAAATATTTGCTCCAGTACAAGTAACTGTGCACTATTGAAGTCTACCAAATGTGTAACTGCCAGTACATCTATAGATTCATTCTGTGAAAAAAGACAGGAATTTTGAGATGAAAGAGCCCTCCACAATGCAGCAATAACTTTGTACCTTGCAGATATTATTAGATATCAAACTTAGATGATTAAGATGTTGAATTGTGAATGCTAGATTTTTTCAGGTATATTTCGTGATATGAATTTAAGGTAGCATTACATTGACAGTGCAAATGATCTTAGTGGCCTTGAAATAAATTGAAAACTTTAGATTGGGGGTAAATAAGAATTTTGCAGTGTTTGTAGTATTTGGCCCTTGAAATAGTGGCTAAGTGTGGAGGCACATATATACAAAGAAAATTTTGATACTTAATATTCCTAGCTGCCTGATCCACTTTTCTTACTGGAAAGTAACATTTTTTGTACTGTTATTTTTCTGAATGTTGAGATTCTCATTGTATTGAAATTTGTACATAATTATAGAAAGTATATATTTTTTACTTATGTTATGAAAGTAAAATATTACAGCCTAAAGGCCTTGAAGTTAATGTCAAGTTTTGATATGTTAAGTATTAGAAATAATTTGGAACTGATAATGTAGGAACCCAATGTTACTACTGATGCAAGATTTAAAGGCTGTCAAGTCATAATCGCACAAAGTGCAGGTTTATTTAAGAAGCCTGGTAATCAATATAATGTATAAAGTTAGCAATGAGCATTCATATCATACGGAGAAAATGTACACTGTTTATGACTTAATGCACAGATTAATTTAACATAATGTTAGAGAAAGATCTTATGTTAATCATGTTGGTTTCAATGGAAGATTTTCTGAACTTTTATCAGTCTGTTAACAAATGTTTGTAATTATCTAGTCTAGTCAGAGCCACCAAAAGATTTACTCGTGCGTTGTTCCTTGTATGTAATTCATGCATACAAATTTTGATATTATTTTTAAATGTAATGTACCTGTTACACAGTGAAGAGATTTTTTGATCTTGTTTTTCCGAAATTAATAAAAAAATTATGCAATTTTTATAATTTTTATATTGAGCCAGTGGTGTACAATTTGATTGTTAACCTTTCAAGTGTCAAAATGGCCTACTCAGCATAACTGTGAAATAAATGTCAGTATGCACTTTTTGGGAATACTAATCAGTAAAACTGCTCAATTTATTATGTATTTCCATGTCGACCATGAGTTTGTTGTTGTTGTTGTTGTTGTTGTTGTTGTTGTCGTCGTCTTCAGTCCTGAGACTGGTTTGATGCAGCTCTCCATGCTACTCTATCCTGGGCAAGCGTCTTCATCTCCCAGTACTTACTGCAAGCTTCTGAATCTGCTTAGTGTATTCATCTGTTGGTCTCCCTCTACGATTTTTACCCTCCATGCTGCCCTCCAATGCTAAATTTGTGATCCCTTGATGCCTCAGAACATGTCCTACCAACCGGTCCCTTCTTCTTGTCAAGTTGTGCCACAAATTCCTCTTCTCCCCAATCCTCTTCAACACCTCCTCATTAGTTATGTGATCTACCCATCTAATCTTTGGCATTCTTCTGTAGCATCACAATTAGAAAGCTTCTATTCTCTTCTTGTCCAAATTATTTATTGTCCATGTTTCACTTCCATACATGGCTACACTCCATACAAATACTTTCAGAAACAACTTCCTGACACTTAAATCTATACTTGATGTTAACAAATTTCTCTTCTTCAGAAATGCTTTCCTTGCCATTGCCAGTCTAAATTTTATATCCTCTCTACTTCGACCATCATCAGTTATTTTGCTCCCCAAATAGCAAAACTCCTTTACTACTTTAAGTGTCTCATTTCCTAATCTAATTCCCTCCGCATCACCCGACTTAATTCGACTACATTCAATTATCCTCGTTTTGCTTTTGTTGATGTTCATCTTGTAGTCTTATTTCAAGACACTGTCCATTCCGTTCAACTGCTCTTCCAAGTCCTTGAGTTGCAAGGTGGTAAAAACTTGTGTCGAATAAGAAACACAAATCATACATGGTAGTGTCAGCTTCTGTTAGTAAACACATGCCTTCAGTAGGAAGACATATCCCAAAGGACTGGTGTTCACAATGAACTTTAGGCCCTGCATATAAGTTTACATTTGCAGCCACTTTGGTATCAGTCAATTTTTCATAAAATGCTTCTTCAAGCACAGGGCAAGAGTGTATGCTACCTGCTGAATCTGTGACAGACATTTCACACCCACGTCCACACCCAGCCTACCATCAGCTACTGTAGTAGCGGTTAACGGTAGAGATAGTAGCTACATCATCTGCATTGGAGTCTCCTCAAATTTCTTGCTCCTCTGTGTGCTTGCCTGTAACCTCTTCTCAGCAGTTCACAAGATCAGCCAGAACTGCCATGTACCTGTGGCACCTTCATGATGTCATTCCTATACATTTAAAAGAGATATTCATGAATGCTGGTATACCTCTAACTAAAATGAAAACTGCCCAAAATGAGTAAATAATGTGCCTATTACATTCATTTATGTGCATAAACTGTTCTTGTTGTGTTGAATATTTTCAGTAACCATCCTACATGTTCAATGTACCAGAAATAATTTACATTATCTCAGTAGCTAACATAACAATGTTCATTCTTAATTAGAAGCAGCCTTTAACAGCATATATTGAATGTAACTAGGAACTGAATTCATGGCATGGAAGAAAACTGTAAATACGCTTACACATAAAAATAGCTCAAAGCACTATGGGACTTAACATCTGAGGTCGTCAGTCCCCTAGAAGTGATGTATCCTGTATAAAGTGACTGGTGCTGCCTTTAGTTGGTGGGCCAGTCACAGGGGAATGACCCATGGGGTGCTGGGTCAGGAGTAGGATTGGAAACTGAGATGGAGAAGGATATTCTGTAGGTTGGCTGGGTGGCAAAACACTACTTTGGGTGTTGTTGGTAGGATATCGCACATCTCAGGGCATGATGAGAGGTAGTTGGAGCTGTGGAGGAATATACTGTTAAGCTTTTCAAGGCCTAGGTGATACTGCATGGGCAGAAGAGTCATGGTCAGTGGCTGGTTAATAGGTTTACTGGTATCAGAGGAGCAGATGACAAGGGGGATTTGTTTATGGCTGAGCTGGTTAGAATCTGCCTGTCCATAAAGGGTGTAGTAAGGTTATTAGTATATTTCTTAATTCCTCCTTTCCAATGCAGATGCAGTATCCATGGGTGGCAAAATAGTAAGGAAGGGACTTTTTAACATGGAGCGGGTGACAGCTATAAAAGTGGAACTGCTGTTAGTGGTTGGTGTAGGTACTTGATATGGAAAGATGTATTTATGGAGCCTCCTGAGAGGTGGGGATTGACATTTACAAAGGCGGCTCAACGAGTTGCGGAGGACTAGTGAAGCAGATTTAGGAGTAGGTGTTGTTGAGATTATGGAGGAAAGAGCAAACATTATCCTTTCTGTGACTCCAGATCATTGAAAATGTCATCAGTGCATCTGAATGAGGCATTAGGTTTTAGGTGTTGATTAAACAGGAAAGATTCCTGCAGATAGCTCATAAATAAGCTGGAATAGGATGGTGCCATGGCAGTACCATATACTTGTATTTGTTTATAGATTTGGCCTTCAAAAGTGAAAAAAAAGGGCCAGGATGTGGTTGGCTAGGAGGAAAGAGGTGGTGAGTTTAGTATAAGGAGGATGTTGGGAAAGGTACTGACTGCCTCTCATCAAATCCAAAATACTACCCATGTCACCCAAAATAGTGTTCTGCCACCCAACCTACAGAATATCCTTGTCCATCCCGACTCCCAGTCCTACACCCAGTTCTGCACCCCATGAGTCATTCCCCTGTGGTTGGTCCAGGTGCGTGATGTGTCCAATACCACATCTACCACATCTTAATTACAGGAATTTGCTACCCAATAAAAGATAGGGCCATGTGTGAAGGCAGCCATGTTATATATTAGCTATGGTGCAGTTTCTGTGCAGCATCACAAGTAACCAACATTCTATTCATATGAATGTCCACCTCCAAACTGTGGCAAGCTGCGAACTTGACCATCCTGTTGCCGAACATGCTGCACACCACAACACAAATGATTTCAACAGTTGCTTCACTACATAGGCCATTTGCATACTCTCTTCCCTCTGAACTCTGCAGATGCTCTCATGTTCTCACAGTCTTCCTGTCATAAACCTCTGCAACCCGTTGCCACTGCCTCACCTTATCTTTTCCCTTCTCTCTTCTCTACACACCACTCTTTCCTCATGCATAGAACGTTCACTGCCTTCTCCCAGCCGCCCCCCCCCCCCCCTTCCCCCTGCGGGTCCGGGGTAAGAATAGGCCCGAGGTATTCCTGCCTGTTGTAAGAGGCGACTAAAAGGAGTTCCAACCGTTTTTCGGCATTCCCTTGGGATTTGACCTTTTTTCAAAATTCTACAGAAGTACGAGCCTTTTGGGGAAGGACGCCTTACGTGGTGTATCACTGGTCCTCAGTGCACTAAGACCTTGGCACTCAGCATTGTAACGGCGTTGTAACCACACCCACTATTCCTCAAATTGGGCCTAAACGCCTGATGGGTTGCACAAGTTACGCCCATAGTGCGTCCCCATCTGCACCTACGATCATGATGGACTTTCCATGGCACCCGAAATCCAGCACGGTAGCCAGCCCGTTGTGGTGGGGTCATGTACCCTCTAGGTTGTAGCCCCCTGACAACACAGGGATCGTACTGCCGATACCTGAGCTGCACCCTCCCCACGTCGGCCAAGGAGTAGATGCCCATCTCCTTGGGGCATCGGGACTCCCGGCAACGGTCATCCTGCCAGGTAGCCCTTGCTGAGGCTGGGTGGCGCCCGTGGGGAGAGCCCCTGGTCGGAGTAGGTGCTATCGGGGTGGATGTTTCACAGATGAAACGTCAACATGTATCAGGTCGCTCTGCGGCCGAGTCTTTTAAAAAGAAAGGTACTGTCTCTGGTTCTGGTTCTCCTGCCCTTTCCCCCTTGGCCACTCCCTGGGAGGAAGGACAGGCCCGCCGGCTTGGGGCGAAGTACTTTCCCCGCTATTTAGTCTGTTCTCGGACCGATGGGGGGACGTTCGCCACCTCCAAGCCCATGTTCTTTGTCCAGCACATCAAGGGCATCTTCGGAGAACTCGAGGCTCTCAGTAAAATGCGTTCGGGATCCGTTCTTATAAAGACCGCCTCCGTTACACAGTCGGCGGCGCTCCAGGCGTGCAACCGACTAGGGGACATCCCAGTGTCTATTGTCCTGCATCTGGCACTGAATAGGATGCGGGGGGTTATTTTTCATCGGGACCTCCTGCTGCAATCTGATGAGGAGCTCAGGGCCAACCTGGAGCGCCGAGGCGTGCATTTCGTCCGGCGAGTTCAGCGCGGCCCCAAAGATCGTCGCATCGACACTGGAGCCTTTATCCTCGCCTTCGAGGGGGACGTTCTCCCAGAGAAGGTAAAGGTGATGTGCGACGTGCGACCTTACGTCTCACCTCCTATGCGCTGCTTTCAGTGTTTGCGCTTTGGGCACATGTCGTCACGGTGTGAGGCTTGAGCCCCTTTGTGGCGATTGCGGACGTCCTCTTCGTGAGGAACATACGTGCACCCCACCATCTCGGTGCGTCAATTGTCCTGGCATCCACTCGCCTAGATCTTTAGACTGCGTATCAGAAGGAGAAGAAGATTCAAGAATTAAAAACTTTGGATCATCTCTCTTATTCTGAGGCCAGGAAGAAGTATGACCGCCTCCATCCCATGACGTTGACAACTTCGTTTGCCTCAGTTTGCCACCTCCTCACCCCATCCGGGGTCTATGCCTCCGCCTCCCAAATCCCTCCCTTCCAAATCCTCCTTCCTCGCGGCCCCTGCCCCCTCTGCCCCGGGGGCCACCCTTCCTCCTCCTCCTCCCCCTCCGCCGCCTGAGAAGTGATCCTCTTCTCAGGCGTCCATCAGGGAAACATTCCGGACCCCCCTCCCCCCCCCCCCAGGGGGTCCACGACTCTTTTGTGGATACGTGCGTAGCGAGCACGGGACCCCGAGCTAATGTGGCCTTCCTTCCTTTCCGGGCTGCATACCTTCCCATTCCGCATCCTTCCCCATCCCTATCTTCGCCCCTCCTCCCCTCACCTCTGGCTCTTTCCTTCCCTTTCTCCCCATCTGGGAGTATGGTTTGTGCCTACGTCCGGAGACGGACGCTCGTAAATGTACTGCATTCTTCGCCTTCCTTGCTTTTATGTCTTCTTCCTTCCTTTGTCCTTCTGTCTTCTTCCTTCCTTTGTCCTTCTGTCTTCTTCCTTCCTTTGTCCTTCTCTTTTCCTTACCTCTTCTCTTTCCCTTTTCTCCGCTGCGGCATTTGAGACCTCTCTTCCTTCCGTTCCCTTTCTCTTTCTTCCTCCCTGTGCGTGTCTGAAGGCCGACCCACGCCTTTCGTGCGTAGCCGGTGACGGGGTAACGCGTAATTCCCCGCCCCGGGTAGACAGGTAGGACACGTACGTACCCCCTGGTAACGGCCAGGCCCAGGGAGGGGTGATTACCCGAGCTGATACCTTCCGAAAATGCCGATTGGTCCCTCCGTCCGTTTGTCGGGAGGTGTGACCTGAGGTGTGAACAATCACCTAAGGCGGGAGTGCCCTCAGAGAGGGCCCCCACAAGGGAGGAGCGCGCCATCGGAGACGCCGGTAATCATGGGGGATTCTTCCGCAATGGTTGCCTCACCTTCCACTATGTCTGCTCACAAACGTAAGTATACTGAGTCTCAGCCACAGACGATTCTTCCATCGTTGCCACAGTTCCTTGTTGTTTCTCGGACTGATGAAGGTCACGACTTCTCCACGGTCAACCCTTTCATTATTCAGAAAGGTGTCGACGCAATTGCCGGTCCTGTAAAGTCTTGTTCCAGATTACGGAATGGCACCCTGTTGTTAGAAACACACAGTGCCCTCCAGGCACAAAAATTGCTGCGTACTTCTCTGCTCCACACCTTCCCTGTCCGGGTGGAACCGCACCGTACCTTAAATTCCTCGCGTGGAGTCGTTTATACACGCTCCCTCGATGGATTGTCTGACGAAGAAATTCAGCACTATCTGTCTGACCAGGGCGTAACGGCAGTTCATAGAGTAATGAAACGGGTTGACACGAACATCATTCCAACCCGCATTGTCTTCTTGACATTTGACACAGTTCAACTCCCATCGAAAATCAAAGCAGGCTATGAGATAATTTCCGTTCGCCCTTACGTCCCAAACCCTACGCGTTGCTATCGATGTCAGCGGTTCAATCACACCAGCCAGTCCTGTTCCAATCCAGCCAAATGTGTTACGTGTGGCAAGGATGCCCATGAGGGTGCTTGTCCACCTCCATCCCCTCGCTGCATCAACTGTATGGGTGACCACGCTGCTTCCTCTCGAGATTGCCCCGCTTTTAAGGACGAGAAGCTCATCCAGGAAATAAGAGTGAAGGAAAAGGTGTCGACCTTTGCTGCTCGAAAATTATTCGCCAGTCGCAAGCCCACCGTGCCTCAGACAGGAAAATACAGCACTGTCCTTGCTTCTCCTCGGCCAACAAAGGAGGCGGCCACGCAGACTTGCGACCTCACCTTTAGTACCACGGTCGTCAGATCGGCCAGCGCAAAGATCGCTCGTTCAACCTCACCACTTTCGCCTGCCCACTCTATGGCTCACCCTTCGTCGGGTTCTGCTAAATCTCGAGCCCAAAAGTCGGACGCCAAGTCTTCGAAAAAAGAGCATACTCGTGAAGAGTTTTTACGTACCGCAACTTCACAACCATCGGTTCCTCCTTCATCTAAACAACATTCTTCCAAGAAGGCTACAAAGAAACCCAGTTCCTCTCCTTCTCCGCCAAGGCGTGTCCCCTCTACAGCACCACCTGGCGGAAATCGCCCTCGGCCATCTTCTGTGTCGCCGAGGCGCACTGCTGGTGGCCGGTCAACCGGCCGATCGCTGGTGGCAGGGACTGCTCCTGACCAACCTATGGATCAGGATCTTCTGCCTTCGGCTGAATGCCATTCCATGCTGTCGGTTGCTAGCTCCGAGCAGTCTTTGAGTTGACAGCAACTTTGGTCACATTCCTCCATTTTCTTTTCACCCCATGTCCATTATCCACTGGAATATCCGCGGCATTCGAGCCAATCGGGATGAATTGTCGGTCCTCTTACGCTCCTACTCGCCGGTCATCTTCTGTCTTCAGGAAACAAAGCTGCGTCCCCATGACCGCTTTGTTCTCCCTCACTTTCAGTCAGTCCGATATGACCTCCCCTCTGTTGAAGGCACTCCAGCCCATGGAGGACTCATGATTCTTCTCCATGATACTCTCCATTATCACCCAATCCCCTTAAACAGTTCCTTCCAAGCTGTTGCCGTCCGTCTTTCCCTTTCTGGATAAACGTTCTCTCTTTGTACTGTATACATTCCATCATCCACACCAATGGCACGAGCTGATCTCCTTCATCTTCTTGGTCAGCTTCCACCCCCCTATTTGCTGGTTGGGGACTCCAATGCCCACCACCCGCTTTGGGGATCTCCACATCCTTGTCCACGTGGCTCTCTATTGCTAGACGTCTTCCATCAAGCGGATCTAGTTTGCCTCAACACTGGGGTCCCCACATTTTTGTCTGCCTCCACGACAAATTTATCTCATTTGGACCTTGCGGTCGGTACTGTTCCGCTAGCTCGGCGCTTCGAATGGTTCGCCCTTGATGATACACACTCGAGTGACCACTTTCCATGTGTCCTTAGACTGCAGTCTCCACTGCCATATATGCGCTCGCGATGCTGGAAATTTGCCCAAGCTGATTGGACACTTTTTTCGTCTCTCGCGACATTCGATGACCGTCGCTTTCCCAGCGTCGACGATGAGGTCACACATATTACCGACGTTATTCTTACAGCTGCGGAACGTTCAATACCACGCACCTCCGAATTGCCCCGGCGCCCCCCAGTTCCTTGGTGGAACGAGGCATGCCGTGACGCACTACGTGAGCGGCGACGTGCTCTTCGCAATTTCCGTCACCATCCTACTTTGGCCAACTGTATCCGCTATAAGCAGCTCCGTGCGCGATGCCGTCGCGTCATCCGCGATAGCAAGAAGGCAAGCTGGAAATTCTTTACTAGCTCATTTAACACCTTTACTCCCTCCTCGGAAGTTTGGAGTCGGCTTCGACGGTTCTCAGGCGCGCCTAGTTTCTCCCCGGTCTCTGGGCTCACTGTCGCGCATGATACATTCGTGGACCCCGTCGCAATTTCTAACTCGTTGGGTCAGCACTTTGCTGAGATTTCGAGCTCTTCAAATTACCCGCCAGCGTTTCTCCCGAAGAAACGTGCAGCAGAAGTGCGACATCTTGCTTTCTCCTCTCCAAATCACGAAAGCTACAATACTGTTTTCTCCATGCGGGAACTCCAACATGCCCTCTCTTCTTCTCGCTCCTCCGCCCCAGGACCGGATGGAATCCATGTCCAGATGTTGCTGCATTTATCAACCCATAGTCTGCGTTACCTCCTTCGCCTTTATAATCGAATTTGGACCGACAGTACCTTTCCCAGACGGTGGCGGGAAGCTATTGTCGTTCCCGTTCCGAAACCTGGAAAGGACAAACATCTCCCCTCTAGCTATCGCCCCATTTCTCTCACGAGTAGTGTCTGTAAGGTTTTGGAGCGTATGGTGAATTACCGTTTAGCTTGGTGGCTGGAATCCCGCAGTCTTTTAACACCAGCCCAATGCGGATTTCGGAAGCATCGTTCTGCCGTTGACCATCTTGTTGCTCTCTCCACTTATATCATGAACAATTTTCTCCGGAAACGCCAAACGGTAGCAATATTTTTTGATCTGGAGAGAGCATACGATACCTGTTGGAGGACAGGCATCCTCCGCACACTGTTCTCTTGGGGCTTTCGAGGCCGGCTGCCCCTTTTTCTTCGCGAATTTATGGCAGAGCGCACATTTAGGGTGCGGGTGAACACTACTCTCTCCCGTACTTTCTCCCAAGAAAACGGGGTACCCCAGGGTTCCGTGCTGAGTGTTGTACTGTTTGCCATCGCCATAAATCCAATTATGGATTGTCTCCCTCCTGATGTCTCGGGCTCCCTCTTTGTGGATGATTTTGCGATCTACTACAGCGCTCAACAGACCAGCCTTCTTGAACGACGTCTTCAAGGATGTCTCGATCGCCTCCACTCGTGGAGCATCGAAACTGGCTTCCGTTTCTCCCCCAGTAAGACCGTTTGTGTCAATTTTTGGCGACGTAAGGAGTTTCTTCCGCCCTCCTTACATCTAGGTCCTGTCAACCTTCCGTTTTCAGACGTCGCTAAATTCTTGGGTCTTAGGTTTGACAGAAAACTATGCTGGTCCTCCCACGTTTCCTATCTTTCGGCTCGCTGTCTGCGATCGCTTGACACCCTCCGTGTCCTGAATGGTACCTCCTGGGGAGCGGACAGAGTGGTCCTTCTCCGCCTCTATCGCGCCTTAGTGCGCTCGAAATTGGATTATGGAAGCATAGTCTACTCCTCTGCTCGGCCGTCTATTCTTCGGCGTCTCGATTCTATCCACCAGCGTGGATTACGTTTAGTATCTGGAGCTTTTTACACTAGCCCTGTGGAAAGCCTTTATGCTGAGACTGCTGAACCTCCGCTGTCCAATCGGCGAGCAGTCCTCCTGAGTCGTTATGCTAGCCATCTGTCTTCCATGCCTGCTAATCCAGCCCACGACCTTTTTTTCGACGCCTCCTTTGATGTAGGGTATGCAGGCCGCTCCTCCTCCCTACTACCCCCGGGAGTCCGCTTCCGTCAACTGCTCCATTCTCTTTCCTTCCGCTTTCCTAAAACCCTCTTGACAACTTGGGGTACAGCACCGCCTTGGCTCCGTCCCCGGATCTGCCTGCTCCGTGACCTTTGTCAATTTCCCAAGGATGGTACCCCTACACTTGTTTATCGTCGGGCATTTGCTGCTCTATGTGCACAAATGACGGACGCCACATTTATTTACACCGACGGCTCGAAAACATCGTTAGGTGTAGGGAGTGCCTATATTGTTGGCGACACCCCAAATCACATTCGGCTTCCCGACCAATGTTCGGTTTATACTGCAGAGCTTTACGCTGTTCTCCAGGCTGTCCACTACATCTGCCGCCATCAGCGGATACAGTACGTTATCTGCTCAGATTCTCTCAGCTCTCTCCTCAGTCTCCAAGCTCTTTACCCTGTGCACCCTCTGGTCCACCGGATTCAGGACTGTCTGCGCTTGCTCCACCTGGGGGGCGTCTCGGTGGCGTTCCTCTGGCTGCCGGGACACGCTGGTATCTGTGGGAATGAGGCGGCCGATATGGCGGCCAAGGCTGCAGTCTCTCTTCCTCGGCCAGCTATTCAGTCGCTTCCCTTCACCGATATACGGAGCGGTTTATGTCGCCAAGTTGCTCATTTATGGCATGCGCATTGGTCGGCACTTCCCCGTAATAAATTGCGAGAAGTGAAAGCCCTTCCTTGCGCTTGGACCTCTTCCTCCCGAACGCGTCGTCGGGAGGAGGTAATTTTAGCTAGACTCCGGATAGGGCACTGTCGTTTTAGCCATCGACATCTTTTAAGCGGCGATCCTCCCCCACTCTGTCCCCACTGCTCTCAGCTGTGGACGGTAAGACACCTTTTAATTGAATGCCCCTATTTTAATCCGTTACGCTCCCGTCTACAGCTATCGCCTGATTTATCGTCGATTTTAGCAGATGACACGCGCTCAGCCGACCGCGTTCTCCAGTTTATTAGTGACAGTGAAATGACGTCAGTCATTTGAAGCTTTTTATGGGGACAACCTCCCCCTTTCTGTAGTGGATTTTTAAGCAATCCTTCTATTTTTTAGTTTCTCCAATTTTCTGACTTTGTTCCCATTGCTGCTGGTTTTCAATTTCGGTTTTTTACTGTCTTAAGTCACGGGCTGGGCGCTAATGACCATAGAAGTTTTGCGCCCTAAAACCACAAACCAAAAAAAAAAAAAAAAAAAAAAAAGAAATTCCGGACCCCGGCTTCCGAGGTCCGGCGTTCCAAAACGGACCCCGCGCATGAGGACCTTCTTCGGGTCAAACCCACCATCCCCGTGCCTCATCGGACTTCCAAGAAGGCCTCAAAGAAGAAATCTTTATCCCCCTCTCCACCCCGGCGCGTTTCGTCTGACGCTCCATCCATGAGTCGCTGCTCCCGGCCGTCCTCAGTTTCGCCGGGACGCTCTGCTGCCAGGCGCTCAGCTGGCCTCTCGTCGGCAAATGATGCTGCCCCTCCTACGCAACCCGGGAAAGCGGCCGCCACTGGCGACGACTCGATGGAACAGGATCCGCTTCCCGCCCGTTGTAGCATTGTTCCCTTGACACCAGGCCCTCTGCGGCCGTCGAGGTGACCAGCTCTTCACCCGTTTCGTTCCCCCTCTTTTCTGACTAGCGATGGCTTTGTTACATTGGAATATAAGAGGTATTTGATCTAATCGGGAGGAATTACAACTGCTCCTCCGCCTGCACTGTCCGCTCGTCCTTGGTCTCCAGGAAACCAAGTTGCGCCCAACTGACAGTATTACTTTTACCCACTATACCTCGGAGCGGTCTGACCTCCCCCCCCTGTGGACGGTATTCCGGCTCATTGTGGGGTCATGTTGCTTGTTCGGGACGGTGTCTATTACCATCCCCTCCCATTGACCACCCCACTCCAAGCAATAGCTGTCCGTATTACTCTTTCTGCCTTTACTTTTTCTGTTTGTACCGTCTACACTCCATCGTCATCCGCAGTTAGTCGGGCTGACATGATGCACCTGATTGTTCAGCTTCCTCCGCCATTTTTATTGTTTGGCGACTTCAATGCCCATCATCCCCTTTGGGGCTCTCCTGCATCCTGTCAGAGAGGCTCCCTCTTGGCGGATGTCTTCAACCATCTCAATCTTGTCTGCCTCAATAATGGCGCCCCGACTTCCCTCTCGGACTCTACTCATACCTACTCCCACTTGGATCTCTCGATCTGTTCTACCACTCTTGCCCGTCTGTTCGAGTGGTATGTCCTTTCTGACACCTATTCGAGTGACCACTTCCCCTGGGTCTTTCGTCTCCTGCACCACACCCCATCCCCACGTCCTTCGAGCTGGAACATACCGAGAGCTGACTGGGGACTTTACTCCTCCCTGGCGACCTTTCCGGACCACGATTTTCTCAGTTGTGACGGTCAGGTCGAATACCTCACGGCTGTTATCATCAATGCTGCCGAACGTTCCATTCCTCGTACTGCCTCTTCTTCACGTCGCGTTTCCGTCCCCTGGTGGAATGAGGCTTGTCGAGACGCTATCCGTGCTTGACGATGCGCGTTACGCACCTTTCGCCGCCATCCTACGTTGGCGAATTGTATTGGATACAAACGACTCAGAGCGCAATGCCGTAGAGTCATCAAAGACAGCAAAAAAGCTTGTTGGGCCTCTTTCACCAGCTCCTTTAACAGTTTTACTCCCTCTTCTGTCGTCTGGGGTGGCCTGTGCCGGGTCGGGCATTAAGGCCCACTCCTCAGTACCTGGCCTGACTTCAGGTGATAAGGTCCTTGTTGACCCTGTGGATATCTCCAACGCCTTCGGCCGCTTTTTTGCGGAGGTTTCAAGCTCCGCCCATTACCACCCTGCCTTCCTTCCCAGGAAAGAGGCAGAAGAGGCCCGGCGACCTTCCTTCCACTCGCTGAATCTGGAAAATTATAATGCCCCCTTTACTATGCGGGAACTCGAACGTGCACTTGCACTGTCCCGGTCCTCTGCTCTGGGGCCAGATGCCATTCACATTCAGATGCTAGTACCTTTCTCCGGCAGGCAAAAGCTTCTTTCTTCGTACCTACAATCGCGTCTGGACTGATGGTCAAGTCCCCATGCGTTGGCGTGACGCTGTCATTGTTCCTATACCCAAACCTGGGAAGGATAGACACCTTCCTTCTAGTTGCCGCCCCATTTCTCTTACAAGCTGTGTCTGTAAGGTGATGGAGCGCATGGTTAACGCTCGGTTAGTTTGGATTCTTGAATCTCAATGGCTACTTACCAATGTTCAATGCGGCTTTCATCGCCGCCGCTCCGCTGTTGACCACCTTGTGACCTTGTCGACATTCATCATGAACAACTTTTTGCGAAAGCGCCAAACGGTCGCCGTGTTCTTCGATTTGGAGAAGGCTTATGATACCTGTTGGAGAGGAGGTATCCTCCGCACTATGCACAAGTGGGGTCTACACGGTCGCCTGCCCCTTTTTATTGATTCCTTTTTAACAGATCAAAAGTTTAGGGTACGTGTGGGTTCCGTATTGTCCGACGTCTTCCTCCAGGAGAACGGAGTGCCTCAGGGTTCCATCTTGAGCGTAGCCCTTTTTCCCATAGCAATCAATCCAATTATGGATTGCATTCCACCTAATGTCTCAGGCTCTCTTTTTGTCGATGACTTCGCGATCTACTGCAGTGCCCAGCGAACATGCCTCCTGGAGCGTTGCCTTCAGCGTTGTCTTGACAGCCTATACTCCTGGAGTGTGGCAAATGGCTTCCGGTTCTCTGTAGAGAAGACGGTTTGCATCAACTTTTGGCAATATAAAGCATTCCTTCAGCCATCCTTACATCTCAGTCCCGTTGTTCTCCCATTCGTGGAAACAACTAAGTTTCTAGGGCTCACACTGGACAGGAAACTTTGTTGGTCTCCGCACGTCTCTTATTTGGCTGCCCGTTGTACACGTTCACTTAATGTCCTCAGAGTTCTTAGCGGTTCATGTTGGGGAGCGGATCTACGCCATCTCAACTCCATCCACCATAGGGGGTTATGTCTTGCGACCGGAGCTTTCTACACTAGTCCTGTCGAGAGTCTTTATGCTGAAGCTGCCGAATTACCATTGACCTACCGGCGCGACGTACTGCTTTGTCGGTATGCCTGTCGGCTGTTGTCAATGCCCGACCACCCCTCTTATCAGTCCTTCTTCGCCGATTCTCTCGACCGTCAGTATGGGTTGTATGTGTCTGCCCTGCTGCGCCCTGGAGTCCGCTTTCATCGCCTGTTTCAACAATTGGATTTTGCCCTCCCTACCACCTTCAGAGAGGGTGAGAGCCCGACACCACCTTGGCTCCAGGCTCCGGTTCATATTTATCTCGACCTCAGCTCGCTCCCGAAGGAGGGTACTCCAGCTGCAGTGTATTGCTCACGGTTTGTCGAACTTCGTGCGCGACTTGCCAGTCACACCTTTATTTACACTGATGGCTCCAAAACTGACGATGGTGTCGGCTGTGCCTTTGTCGTCGGGGCCGTCACCTTTAAATACCGGCTCCTCGACCAGTGTTCCAGCTTTACAGCCGAGCTTTTTGCTCTCCATCAGGCCGTTCAGTATGCCCGCCGCCACCGCCATTCATCGTATGTACTCTGCTCTGATTCACTCAGTGCTCTTCAGAGCCTTGGAGCTCCATATCCGGTCCATCCCTTGGTGCAACGGATCCAGCAGTCCCTTCATTCTTTCGCTGAGGGTGGCTCTCCTGTCAGCTTTCTGTAGGTTCCCGGCCATGTAGGAGTGCCTGGGAATGAGGCTGCTGATGCTGCAGCCAAGGCTGCAGTCCTCCTGCCTCGGCCAGCCTCCCATTGTGTCCCGTCATCCGACGTTAGTGGGGTTGTTTGTAAGAGGCTTGTGTCCTTGTGGTGGGTTACTTGGTCCTCACTTCAAGGAAACAAGCTCCAGGCAGTAAAACCGTTCCCAACTGCTTGGACAACCTCCTCCCGACCATCTCGGCGAGAAGAGGTCCTTCTGACCAGGTTGCGGATTGGGCATTGCCGGATTAGCCACCGTTACCTGCTCTCCGGTGACCCAGCCCCGCAGTGCCCTTGTAGTCACGCATTAACAGTGCGCCATGTTTTATTGTCGTGTCCCCGTTTTAGTCAATCTCGTGTTGTCCTGTCTCTGCCATCTACTTTACAGGATATTTTAGCGGATGACGCTCGAGCAGCTGCTCGTGTTCTTCATTTCATTACTTTGACTGGATTGTCCAAAGACATCTAACTCTTTCACTTATTTTATCTGCATCTTTGTAAGAACTTTCTGGTGTCCCCCCCCCCCCTACCCCCCCTTGAGTTTTACTAGATTCTATGTGCTCTAACAATTGTGACTGGGCGCTAATGACCTCAGTAGTTGAACACCCTTAAACTCCAAAAAAAAAAAAAAAATTCTCTAAATCTCTCTACTGCCCCTTTTATTACTCCTCTGACTTCTCTCTCCCCCTTCCTTTTTCTCCCTCCCTTCATCTCCACTTTCTGCTCCTTTCCCCCGCTCCCCCTGCCATCTTGCTATATCTCTTTTTGCTCTACCCTCTACACTCCTTTTGTCTTGTTGTGTGGCTGCAGAGTTGTATGTCCAAAGACCTGCCTCTATCCCACTACCCCCCTCTCTCCACTTCCATCAGATCACTCAGTTGCTATCAATAATGAGTCTCATCGCGGGCACAAGAGAGTGCATTTGGGTGTCTGTGTGTGAATGTGTGCACTTTCCCTAGAGAGAGCAAAAACTCAAAAGCTAGTGTGAATGTTGTTTCCTGTTACATGTCTCTATGCTCCACAAATTGACTGCTATAGGTGAGTGGTTGTATTTCCCCTATTTTACCTATCTTTAATATTAGTTTTCCATATTTTTGATTACACAAAGTAAAATTAAAAAAGAAAAAAGATCCTACAATCGTTCAATGGCAGGATTAGAAATTTTGGTCAACCTTCATCTGTTGACTTATTTAATCAAGAATATACATCTAACCATAATATATCTGAAATTCCAGTGTGAGGCAAGAGATGTTAAAAAATCTGAGCTGAGTAATGTAAGATATGACTGTTTGTTCCCATCTGTATTTGGCACTTCAGTGTTATTGAACTGTGGGTTTAATTAGTTATTTACATAAAACTGATTTTTGTTTTTGGTATTAATACTATAGTCTTGTCACATTTTGGCTTTAATAGGTAATATGAATCAGTCAGCATTTGTTACTAGATACAATATCGTGTCTGGAAAAAAGATAATTTGCTAAAGCTAGGTCACTATTGCTTTCATTGCTATACATTTTCCTCTTCGCCCACTTTCCCCCTTGACAAACCAAATCCAATAAGTTGTATTCGGCTTGTTGAGATAAGTTGCCCCTCTCAGGATCCACTTACTTTCTCTAGCTGGTCAAGTTAATTAATTAATTCAACTCATCTCCCAAGAGTTTGGGTGAATTTCCAGGGCACACACACTGTCACAGAGCTAATACAGGCAGTGTATCAAGCTCTTCTGAAGACACTGTCATTTTCAAAGAAAGCACTACTAACAATATATCCATTTATCCAGAGTGTGTTTGTCATAAAAGTGTGGAAAGCTCATTTGGAAATGCTGTCCCATTTTCATACTTCAAAAGTGTTTGAACAGATAGCTGGAACAATGAAGTATGTCTAAAGACTGTGAAGCAATACTTAACACAGTGACTACAACAAGGTCACTGGCAGAAGCAGCAGAGATTTGCACCTCACGCCAAGTGCCCACCAGCAGCCACACACTAGAGTGTCTTTAGTTCAGTATATTTATACTTGCAAAAAACAAAGTTCAAAGCATTGATCAAGGTACTGTACTTGATTTGCTGTACATCAGTGTCACATCAGTCAAGAAATACAACTTAATACACAGTACTTCACTATATAATGTACTGAAAATACTGGAGCATGTAGCCGCCATTGGGCACATGGCATTAGGCAACCTCTGCTGTGTCCACCGGCACCCACATGGTGGTCGAGGTATTAACTAACTGAACTGCTAACAAATGTAATGAGAGCAGACATTAGGGGTTGCTTGCAGGTGAAACAGCGACTGCTGAAATTAAGTTTTCAGGACAGCCAAAAGTCACACTCACAAGGGGAGGCCACAATGCTGGGATCACGGATTTACTTCAAACTTTACACACCTTCAGTAGACCACTAAAACAACATAATGTGCATGTAATAAGGTGCACTACTCTGGCAATTGCAAGAGAAGTTTTACACGTGTATTATGTAATGGATGTATCTGTGTGTAGGTGCCAGACGTTAGAGTTCATGGTGGCTAATTGGTTAGTGTTTGAGCTTTGTAAGGCGAATGTGTATGAGCGAAGGTTCAGTTCCCTCTCAAACCTTTATTTTTGTAGTAAAGGTGCAGTATTAAAAAAAAAATGGCACCTACACTATTCCTTCTTCTTACATGAGCAACGCCTCACTGCTACGCAGGTTAACTGCCTCTGTGTCTGCAGCTCGAAGCGTTGAGGTGTGAAGTAGTTCTGAGTACCTTACAAGATTGCATATTAACAGAATCTTCTGTCGGTTCTTGGTAGAACAACATTATAATAAATGAAAAGCACCAGTTTGCTTTTGTTCTACAATATTACTTTTATTGTTAACCGGTTTTCGGCTTACAAGGCCATCTTCAGAAATTTACTCAATAAATGTCTGAAGATGGCCTTGTAAACCGAAAACCGGTTAACAATAAAATAATATTGTAGAACAAAAGCAAACTGGTGCTTTTCATTTATTACCAGATAGCATTTATAAGGGATTTTGCTCATCATGACAGGCATACATTTTCGGGAAAACTCTATGCGTTTCTTCATTTACTTGTCAATAGTTGTAAATATTTTTGCTCTAATAACTAAATGTAATTAAAAATTGTAAGTAGTCAAATAACATGAAACTCAGTAAAACTTTGTACCAATACACGTGGTTTTTAAAATTATACTACCTCTCAGATGTCATAACGATTGAATAATATGCCCAGTGATGAAAAAAATGTGGATTAAAAATAGTGTTTCAGCAGGAGTCAAACTGTCATGTCATACACGTTCGTCTTATGAAGCTTGGATGCTAACCTCTTTTTAAAAATCTCATTTTTTGTCATTGGTTGCTGTATTTGTTCTTGGCAGACGTTCCGTGAAACTTGTTAAAGTTCATCATTCATCCATTCACTCAGTTTTTTATTACAGAGGGCAGCTAACCCTCTGACCGAACACTCTGAGATACGGTGCCGGTTACCACTTGACCACCATGAACTTCAGCACTTAGCACCTGTGTACTTACAGCACTTAGCACGTATGTACTGATACATCCATTAAATAATAGACATGTAAAACTTCTCTTGCGATTTTCTCGGAATTGCCACAGTTGTACTCATTAATACTTGCACATTATGTTGTTTTAATTGCCTACTAAAAGAATACAAAGTCTGAAGTAAATCCGTGATCCCATCCTCATGGCCTTCTCTTGTCAGCAGGTTTTACTGACTGGTTTTGCTATATAATATTACAAGAGCATCATCAGAATCTCTGGAATTTACAGTTTAAAGTACAGTACATGGCTGATTACATTGCCAGCACCAGTGAATAACTTAATCTCTGGCACTGGCATTGTAATCCGCCAACTACTGTAGTTTAAATTATAAATTATAGAGATTCTGTTGATGCTCTTATAGAGCAAAACTGGTCAATAAAACCTACTGAGTGTGCCTTGTGGCTACTCTGAAAAACTTAATTGCTGATGATTGTCACACAGTGCAGTTACTGAGTACAAATACTGTAGGCAAATATCATGTAAATTATAAAACACTGAGCTATGATAATAGCAACAATGTAGGAAATGATAGACTGCTACACACTAAGTTGCAGACAGGCACAATTAAAAGACACTTACATGTAAGCTTTCGGCCACAGCCTTCATTGGAAAAAGAGAAACACACACCGTTCATTCACACAAGAAAGCACACCACACACACACACACACACACACACACACACACACACACACACACACACAGAAGCCAACATAATGTT
Organism: Schistocerca cancellata; assembly: GCF_023864275.1. Taxonomy (NCBI): domain Eukaryota; kingdom Metazoa; phylum Arthropoda; class Insecta; order Orthoptera; family Acrididae; genus Schistocerca; species Schistocerca cancellata. The sequence continues at coordinate 135,855,888 of NC_064627.1, read as the reverse complement.
TCAAGGCATCAGTCAACATTATTATGAATCTAAAATCTTCAGACCCTCTACAAAGACTACCTATCTCCTGGTTGAGTGAAAAAAATGCTTCTTTATGCAGCTCTGCAGAGGTTTCTACGCAGCCAACAGCCTTTTGGATAGTGTAGACAAAATTCTGCTGAATTACTAAGGAGAGCAAGAATAAATTATTGTTTGAGCTCCTGAATATCGCTTCTAGGCATGGTTGAGCTTTCCTGTTATTGGTGTAATGAAAATGGCTGTCTCCAGAACAATCAAGGAGACACAGCTCAATCACAGAACATTTCAGTAAAGCCACCACCACCCAGGACCTATCCTTCTGGCTCCATACAGCCATCATAGAGGAATAGGATGATTTGGTACTTCTATTCCAACAGTGATGAACTTTACAAATTCCTTCTCCTCATGGGAGCCGAATTTGTTGTCATCTGCTGGCAACATAACAGGGCACTAAAAAATTAAGTACACCATAGTGTGACACTTGTCAGGAGCAGCTAAATAAATCATTTTTACTCTGTTCAACCTAGCTGAGAAGAAAGGATATTCCGCTGATTTGTGTAAGGTACTATATGAACACAGATCCTGAAACCTGGAGAGGATCGTACATGCCCAAATAGCAGTCTTTCATGTGTAAGAAAGTTCTGTGGACATGGAATGAGCTGGTACATGTAATATAAACATCAAGACACAAAATATAAGTAGTAAAAGCGCTGGCAGGTCGATAGACACACAAACATACACACAAAATTCTAGCTTTCGCAACCAACGGTTGCCTCGTCAGGAAAGAGGGAAGGAGAGGGAAAGACAAAAGGATTTGGGTTTTAAGGGAGAGGGTAAGGAGTCATTCCAATCCTTTTGTCTTTCCCTCTTTCCTGACGAGGCAACCGTTGGTTGCGAAAGCTAGAATTTTGTGTGTATGTTTGTCTTTGTTTGTGTGTCTATCGACCTGCCAGCGCTTTTGTTTGGTAAGTCTCATCATCTTTCTTTTTGGATATATTTTTCCCACGTGGAATGTTTCCCTCTATTGTATTCATATCATTAATATAAGTAGTAATGATTACAACAATGACAACTCTGCAGCAGTAGTAATATACATACAAGAAGTGGTGTGTTCACTACTCGCTTTGCTTTATCTGTACAGATTGAGTCATATTGTCACAGAAGGCTATCAGTTTAGGTGAATCAGTATTAGCTTTCAGTGATTAGCTCAAATTCCATTAATGGTGTAATAATATTAACTTAATAGACTTTTCCATGAAGTTGTGTGCGTATAAGGACTTCACATAAAAAAATAAAAAAAATCTGCAAAATAATCCTTCTATAGAATAAAATGGTATGTATAAGCAGATGCTGCTTGAAATTATTTTTAAACTGAGTTATTATTTCTTGTGCATTTGATATAATTAAGCAAAGTGAATATTTCAGCACCAGTGGTCTTAACATCTTTATACTGACAAGGGTTGTTTATGACAAAACACATCAAATAGTATGTGCAATGAGATGTTGTAGTCATTACACTAATTTCTTTGAAATGATTATAACATAGAACTTGAGAAAGTATTTTATTTACTCATTTATGCGGTGTGAAGATAATATTTCATGATAGCATTTATTACTAAAGATTAAGCCAACTGTTTTAATGTCTGGAGAACATGAAGTTCCTTGTTCGGCTTGCCAATGATACGAACATCTAAGGATTCTGACAGTTACATTTACTTTATTACCTGGTCACTATGTACAATAAAAACTTCTGGGTTGTTCTGATTTGTGTGGAAATTAATGAAATTAGTCTTTATTAGATTAGTCAAAAGAGTGTCCATTGTGAACAAAGCCAGAGCAGAGCATTTTGTTGATGTCTTACTCCAATGTAAGAGCTGATATAATCCACCACAGTGTTTATATCAGCAGCTGTTGGGCAGAAGCTGATCATTTATATATACATGGATTGGACCAACATGTGGAAACACTGTGAGAAATGTATGCTTGAACATGAATGTAAATGCTAGCCAGGTTGTGCTGTTGTATTTGACCATAAACAGCGCCTGTGCAATGTCCTCAATACATTGAAAATTTCAGTCATGGTCAGAACAGTATTCTGTGTAGTCATGAGTGTGCTATGTCAGAGCCAAGTGAATTCAAACATGGGCAAATTGTTTGTGCTCATATGGTGGGTTCCACTCACAAATAGTGATGGAAAAACAACTGTCTACATGCCTCCATATGAGCCCTAATTTCTCATATCTTAACTTTGTGGCCCTTACATACAGTGTGTGTTGGTTGCAGTAGAATTGTTCAGCACTCAGCTTCAAATGCCAGTTCTCTAAATTTTCTCAATAGTGTTCCTTGAAAAGAATGTCTCCTTCCCTCCAGGGATTCCCATTTGAATTCCTGAAGCATCTTCATAACACTTGCCTGCTGGTCGAACCTTCTGGCAACAAATCTAACAGCTCACCCCTGAATTGCTCTGATGTCTTCTCTCAATCCTACCTGGTGCAGATCCTAAACACTCAAGCACTACTCAAGAATAGGTCACACTAGCATTACATATGCAGTCTCCTTTACAGATGAACCACACTTTCCTAAAATTCTCCCCATAAACTAAAGTTGACCATTTGCCATCGCTACCACAGTCCTCTCGTGCTCGCTCTGTTTAATATCACTTTGCACCACTACACCCAGATATTTAAATGACATGATTGTGTCAAGCAGAACACTACTAATGCTTTATCTGAGCATTATGGATTTGTTTTTCCTACTCATCCATTGTAACTTACTTTTTTCTACACTTAGAGCTAGCTGCTGTTCATCACACCAACTAGAAATTTTGTCTACATTATCTGGTATCCTCCTACAATCACTCAACTTCGAACCTTACCATACACCACAGCATCATCAGTAAACAACTAGATTGCTGCTCACCTTGTTCACCAAATCATTTATGTATATACAGAACAACAGTGGTCCTATCACACTTCCCTGGGCTCTTCTGGGTATACCCTTGCCTCTGATGAACACTCACCATCAAGGACAACATACTGTGTTCTGTAACTTAAAAGTCTTCAAGCCCCTCACATATTTGTGAACCTACTCCATATGCTCTTAGCTTCATTAACAGCCTGCAATGAGGCACCTTGTGCAATGCTTTTTGGAAATCTAGAAATATGCAGTCTACCTATTGCCCTTCATCCATGGTTCATAGTCCATCATGTGAGAAAAGGACACGCTGAGTTTTGCTTGAGCAATGCTTTCCAAACCATGTTGATTCATGGACATAAGCTTCTTGGTCTGAAGAAAATTTAGCATATTCAAACTGAGAATATCTTCAAGGATTCTAGAGGAAAGCAATGTTACAGATATTGGTCTGTAATTTTGTGGGTTCATTCTTTTACCCTTCTTATATACAGGAATCACCTGCGCTTTTTTCCAGTCGGCTGGGTATTTTGCTGGGTGAGAGATTCATGATAAATGCAAACTAGGTGAGGGGGAGCACTCTTTAGAAAACCAAATTGAGGTTCCATCTGGACCTCGTGACTTATTTGTTTTCAACTCTTTTAGTTGTTTCTCATCTCCAGGAATGCACATTACTATGTTGCCTATACAGAAGTTTGTTCAATGGGCAAATGATGGTACATTTGTACCGATTTCTTGAACACAAAATTTAAAACTTTGTTTTCTGTTTTGCAATCTTCAACTGCCACACCAGACTGGTCAACAAGTGACTGGATGGGAGACTTAGAACCACTTAGCAATTTTACATAGGGCCAGAATTTTCTCAGGTTTTCTGCCAGATTTTTGCCACCGCATGATGGCAGTAATTGTTGTATGCTCTGCAGATAGATCTTTTCACAGATGCACTAATCTCTACTAACCTTTGCTTGTTGTCATCTACATGTTCTCTTTTGAAATGAGAGTGCAACAACTTCTGCTTCCTCAGCATTTTCTGAATTTCGTTATTAACCCATGGTGGGTCTTTTCCATCCTTAATCCAGCTACAAGGGACATAATTCTCCAGACCATGATTTACAATCTGCTGACACTTTGCCCATAATTCCTTTACGTCCGTCTCACTGGCATTAAGTGACATCAGTTCAATGTCTCAGTGAGATGCTAGCAACTGCTTATCTGATCTTTCTAACAGAAACCCTCTCCTACACTTCTTGACTGATTTTGTAACCATAGTTCCTACAATGACCCATGATTGGTAATCCCTGTTTTTATACTGATGTTATCAAGTCTGGTCTGTTTGTAGCTGTGATGTCCAAGAGATTTCCATTGCATGTGGGCTGCTAAACTAGCTGCTCAAGACAGTTTTCAGAAATCGCATTCAAAAGTACTTCACACTACCGTCTGTCTGTAACCACCTACCCCCCCCCCCCCCCCCCAACGAATCGATAGATATCCCAGTCTATACTCACTAGGTTAAAGTCACATCCAATTAGTGTTATATGATCTGGGCATTTAAGTGCTACTGACTGCAGACTTTCTTTAAATGACTCTAGAACCATCACAGTGGAATCAGTTGGCAGGTAACATCATCCAACAATTGACTTGCTTTCATTTATACCTGCTACATGCAACCAGATAGCTTCACTGTCACACTCAACTTTGACTTTCGACATTTCATGAGGCACTGTATCTAATATTTGTACCACGTACAAGAAAAGCGGAAATACATCATCTACTAAGTCACATTGTGGAAAGTAAGTGTTTAGTGACCGTGACAGATGATCATTGAAGAGGATTTTAATGAAAAATAAAGACAATGACAGCTGTAAAAGTCACTGCAGAACTAAGAGTCAATGAACCCTGTCAGCACTGACACACCACAAAGGGAGTCCCATAAGCAGCAACTTGCAGGGTCAGCTAGTCAGCTATAATTCCAAAGCCTTTCATCAGTGAGGCAAATGCCCTTAATAGGAAAACTTGGTACCAAAGCCATAAAAGCTGCACTGTGGAACAATGGAAGAATGTCATTTATTTGGATGAGTCTTGTTTCACATTTTTTTGAACTTCTAGTTGAATTCACTTCCCATGAGTGACTCATGGTGTGGGTTTGGTAACAATTTGTGTAGCCATATCGTGATATTCCATAGGTCTGTTGGTTACTCTGCAATGTAACATTTCTGCCAAGGGTTATGGGACCATTTTAGCTGATAAGGTCCATCCCAAGGTACAAATTTGGTTCCCCAATGGTGGTGATGTGTTCCAAAATGACAGGCCCCCTGTTGACACAGCTCACATCATCCAGCATTGGTTTTGTGAACATGAGGATGAATTGCCGCATCTACTCTGGCCTCCACAGTTACCATATCTCAGTATTATTGAGCCCTTGCAATCTACTTTGGAGAGAAGGGTGCGTGATAGCTATCTATCTCCATCATTGTTACCTGAACATGTCACTATTTTGCAGGAGGAATGATGTAAGAGTTCCTTAAAAACCATAAAGGACCCATATTTATTCATTCTGAGATGACAGGAAGATGTTTTGAATGCCAACTGTTTTCCTACACCGTATTAGGCATGGTAATGCATTGTGTTTAGGTGTTTCCATATTTTTGATGACCACATATATTTGGAAGATCACAAAGATAAGGGAGATACTGCTATCGACCAATTTTACTGCTCTCAAGGTTTTTCAACTAATGAAATGCTGAGATTGTTAAGCACCTTAACGACCATAATATCATCAGTGAAAGTCAGTCTGGACTTCAGAAAGGGTTGGCAATAGACAATGCAATATTTGCATTTTCTGGCAACGTTTTGTAGTCTGTCAATAGAAAAAGTGGATATAGTTGGAATAATTTGTGAGCTATTAAAAATGTTTGATTATGATGCAAAAAGAGACAGCCATAGTTACAACTAAAATGGATGTTTATTTAGTTGGTGACTAGTTTTGGGCTATGCCCATTCTAAAAACAATCTGTATACAAAAATCAAATTACTATATATCCAAACACAAGTTTATGTTGAATATAAGCATGAAGCATAAATGGATAGTATATGGCAATCACTACATATCAATGTTTGCCAAGTAAGATGTCTGTCCAAAATAGCAGTAACTGGAGTGGGTACATAAGTGAATGGTCTAAAGTAATGTTCATTAATGAATGACACTGGTCAGTTTGGAAGGTACTAGAAAACCTTGGAGAAGTGGCACCCTAATCGGGCTGTGATTCTTTTATTTCAGGAAAGGTGTTTACAAAGCAGTTTACATTTTTAAAAATGAGCAGGGTGCAAAATGATTATACACTCCTGGAAATTGAAATAAGAACACCGTGAATTCATTGTCCCAGGAAGGGGAAACTTTATTGACACATTCCTGGGGTCAGATACATCACATGATCACACTGACAGAACCACAGGCACATAGACACAGGCAACAGAGCATGCACAATGTCGGCACTAGTACAATGTATATCCACCTTTCGCAGCAATGCAGGCTGCTATTCTCCCATGGAGACGATCGTAGAGATGCTGGATGTAGTCCTGTGGAACGGCTTGCCATGCCATTTCCACCTGGCGCCTCAGTCGGACCAGCGTTTGTGCTGGACGTGCAGACCGCGTGAGACGACGCTTCATCCAGTCCCAAACATGCTCAATGGGGGACAGATCCGGAGATCTTGCTGGCCAGGGTAGTTGACTTACACCTTCTAGAGCACGTTGGGTGGCACGGGATACATGCGGACGTGCATTGTCCTGTTGGAACAGCAAGTTCCCTTGCCGGTCTAGGAATGGTAGAATGATGGGTTCGATGACGGTTTGGATGTACCGTGCACTATTCAGTGTCCCCTTGACGATCACCAGTGGTGTACGGCCAGTGTAGGAGATCGCTCCCCACACCATGATGCCGGGTGTTGGCCCTGTGTGCCTCGGTCGTATGCAGTCCTGATTGTGGCGCTCACCTGCACGGCGCCAAACACGCATACGACCATCATTGGCACCAAGGCAGAAGCGACTCTCATCGCTGAAGACGACACGTCTCCATTCGTCCCTCCATTCACGCCTGTCGCGACACCACTGGAGGCGGGCTGCACGATGTTGGGGCGTGAGCGGAAGACGGCCTAACGGTGTGCGGGACCGTAGCTCAGCTTCATGGAGACGGTTGCGAATGGTCCTCGCCGATACCCCAGGAGCAACAGTGTCCCTAATTTGCTGGGAAGTGGCGGTGCGGTCCCCTACGGTACTGCGTAGGATCCTACGGTCTTGGCGTGCATCCGTGCGTCGCTGCGGTCCGGTCCCAGGTCGACGGGCACGTGCACCTTCCGCCGACCACTGGCGACAACATCGATGTACTGTGGAGACCACACGCCCCACGTGTTGAGCAATTCGGCGGTACGTCCACCCGGCCTCCCGCATGCCCACTATACGCCCTCGCTCAAAGTCCGTCAACTGCACATACGGTTCACGTCCACGCTGTCGTGGCATGCTACCAGTGTTAAAGACTGCGATGGAGCTCCGTATGCCACGGCAAACTGGCTGACACTGACGGCGGCGGTGCACAAATGCTGCGCAGCTAGCGCCATTCGACGGCCAACACCGCGGTTCCTGGTGTGTCCGCTGTGCCGTGCGTGTGATCATTGCTTGTACAGCCCTCTCGCAGTGTCCAGAGCAAGTATGGTGGGTCTGACACACCGGTGTCAATGTGTTCTTTTTTCCATTTCCAGGAGTGTATAACATATGTGGCCCATACATATGTTTTGTAAGTGTGCTTATCTACACAAAATAAGATGTAATACTGGGGTCTAACTTACAGATGCAGATACTAGGGTCTAACTTACAGATACATACCAAAGACATGACAATGTCAGTACATCATCATAGAACTACAATGCAGCATTGCTACATTGTAGCTTACATAGTGTTACCATTTTGTGGCAAAGACACCAAACATGATCATAAACTGCAAACATCTGTTTCAAAAAAGGTTTAAAAAAATGTGTCACTAAATGACATTCACAAGCCTAACCATTTTTACATTTTTTGAAATAAAAACAGACCAATTTATGTCATGCATAATGAGAGATACAGAAGTACGTTCAAATTCAGGAGTAATTAAATCAAATAAATCAGAATTATATAAACAATAGTATCTGAGCAATCACACATCAAAGAAAGTTTTTCATCACCTCGGTTCTGAGAGTTCCAGGATCTGTGTAGAAAATTGGAATAGAGATCAACATAAACATAATTTCTGCCCTTTTTATTGCTCAAGAAAACCACACATTGCATGTTGTACCACCATACAGTGAGACCTTCAGAGGTAGTGGTCCAGACTGCTGAACATACCGGTATCTCTAATACCCAGTAACATGTCCTCTTGCATTGATGCATGCCTGTATTTATCGTGGCATACTATCCACAAGTTCATCAAGGCACTGTTGGTGCAGATTTTCCCACTCCTCAACAGCAATTCAGTGTTGATCCCCAGAGTGGTTGGTGGGTCACGCTGTCCATAAACAGCCCTTTTCAATCCATCCCAGGCATGTTCGATAGGGTTCATGTCTGGAGAACATGCTGGCCACTCTAGTCGAGCGATGTCGTTATCCTGAAGGAAGTCGTTCACAATATGAGCATGATAAAGACAAGTGGCTCACCAATATGCTGCCGATATGGTTGCACTATCAGTCGGAGTCATTACGGCACCTTCCATGACCACCAGCAGCATACTTCAGCCCCACATAATGCCACCCCAAAACAGCAGGGAACCTCCACCTTGCTGCACTCAATGGACCGTGTATCTAAGGCATTCAGCCTGACCAGGTTGCCTCCAAACACGCCTCCGACGATTGTCTGGTTGTAGGCATATGCGACTCTCATTGGTGAAGAGAATGTGTTGTCAATCTTGAGCGGTCCATTCAGCATGTTGTTGGGCCCATCTGTACTGCACTGCAAGGTGTTGTGGGTGCAAAGATGGACCTCACCACGGACGTCAGGAGTGAAGTTGTGCATCATGCAGCCCATTGCGCACAGTTTGAGTTGTAACATGACATCCTATGGCTGCACGAAAAGTGTTATTTAACATGGTGGCGTTGCTGTCAGGGTTCCTCCGAGCCGTAATCTGTATGTAGTGGTCATCCACTGCAGTAGTAGCCCTTGGGTAGCCTGAGCGAGGCATGTCATCAACAGTTCCTGTCTCCTTGTATCTCCTCCATGTCCGAACAACATCACTTTGGTTCACTCCAAGAGGCCTGGACAGTTCCCTTGTTGAGAGCCCTTCCTGGCACAAAGTAACAATGCAGACGCGGTCAAACCACGGTATTGACAGTCTAGCCATGGTTGAACTATAGACAACACCTCCTCCCTGGTGGAATGACTGGAACTGATCAGCTGTCAGATCCCCTCAGTCTAATAGAAGCTGCTCATGCATGGTTGTTTACGTCTTTGGGCAGATTTAGAGACTTCTCTGAACAGTCCAAGGGACTGTGTCTGTGATTCAATATCCACAGTCTACATCTGTCTTCAGGAGTTCTGGGAACTGGGGTGATGCAAAACTTTTTTTGATGTGTGTAATTACCAGGGAAGCAAGAGGGTTGGAGGGGGTAAGGGAAAGGGGGAAAAGAAAAGTATAATGGAAAGGATATGGATGAGACCGATAGGGTGCAAGGGTTCGAAAGGGGCAGGAAGGACCCAGGTAGGTGGCAAGGAGAAATCTAGATTAATGACTGTAGCCAAGTAAGTTGCAATGTCTGCACCAGTGATGAGCATAAAATACAAGCTCTGCATTACAATCAATATTTTCCTTAAGTATACATAAAATTATTTCTGAAAAAACTGTACCACAAACCAACATATTCGGATTGTAATTTATGTCCTGCACATTTTAAACACTGATTGTACCCTAGGTGGCTATGATCTCCTTGATAAATGTTATCTTCTCTAAAAATAGATAGGCTTTGGTAATTGAAATGGTCCGGAACCTGTTCTTCCCCCCCCCCCCCCCCCCCCCCTGCCCCCCCCTCCCTCAGGGTCATGATGTTTTTAGCCTTAAGAGTAGCATATGCACATTAGGTTGTGTAGCAGGTACTGTAGTGTGCTATTTCATTCAATCTAATGTTCTTCATTATATTCAGATTGTAATTTGTGTTCATTTATATCCTCTATATTTTAAATACTTATTGTACAAGGGTTGTCCATAAAACAAGGTTCCCACGGTGCTACAGTCGTGAAAAGCACTGTTACATGGATCCCGTTATTCTGTAGTGTACCTTGATTCCCCCACTCCAAATCCCCTCCCTAGCGAGCTGCTTGTGGAGCTCAGTCTTGACTTGGCTGCCATACGTGATAGATCTCCTCCTCACTTCGTCCGCCAGGTGTGAGCTGCGTTCAGTGATACGTTTCCTGCCTGCAAAAAACATTGTGCCAGCAGAAATTCATTCCCAGCTATGTGAAATCTATGGAGATAAGTATATGAGCATACAACACATGTGCAAATGGTGCAGAGTGTTCAAGAAGGGCGTACTGATGTCCATGATGATGAGCATTCCGGACGGCCATCTGTTTCTGACGAAACAGTCACAAAAATGGAGGCAACGGTGCTCTCAGATCGAAGAGTGACTGGTCATGAGCTCTCCTAAATGATCCCTGATGTCAGCAAAACTTCTATTGACAAGATTTTGATGGACCATCTAGGGTATGCTAAGGTTTGCGTGAGGTGTGTGCCAAGAATATTGACCAAAGACCACAAATGTGACAAGATTTTGATGGACCATCTAGGGTATGCTAAGGTTTGCGTGAGGCGTGTGCCAAGAATATTGACCAAAGACCACAAATGTCAACGTGTTAAAGCGACCCAAGAACTTCTTCAAGATCACGGAAATCATGGCGAGGAATACCTCGACTCCATCGTCACTGGAGACAAGACTTGGATGCACTACCGCACACCCGAAACCAAAGAACAGTCCAAACAATGGACGCACCCAGAGTTGCCGAGATTACAAAAATTCAAACAAACGCAAAGTGTCACAAAGTGATGGCAGCAGTGTTTTGGGACAGGAAGGGGGTATTGTTGTGCAAGTTCTTGCCCACCGGTACAACAATCAACGTTGCTGGGTACTGTGAGACACTGCAAAAATTGCGCCGTGCAATTCAAAACAAGAGAAGGGGTATGCTGTCCAAGGGGGTGCGTTTGCATCAGGATAACGCTCGACTGCACACCGCTAATGCGACCAACGAACTCACTGCAAAATTTGGATGGGGTATTGTCAAACACCCACCCTACAGCCCGGACTTAGCCCCAAGTGACTACCATCTCTTCCCTGACATGAAGAAACACCTGGATGGAACGCATTTCAGTGACAGAGAAGAGCTGCAAGAAGTGGTTCTCAGGTATCTGCATGGTCTGGTGTCAGATTTTTTTGACTCGGGCATTCAAAAGCTCATACATTGCATGCAAAAATGTATTGACCTCAGTGGCGACTATGTAGAAAAATAGGTTAAAGTCTGAACTTTCTAAAAATGTATGCATTCATGAAATAAACATGTTTTACACTGTGAAAAAAAAGTAGGGAACCTTATTTTATGGACACCCCTCGTAAATTACATAGCTGTGACTGCCACTTGCTAAGTCTGCTTTTGATTAGATCATATCGTGTCTAAGAGATTTGTGAGTTTACAGAACATTGTAGCAATTAAAATACCATTTGAAACATTTGTCGTAAGTGCCTTGAGAGCAGCCTATGCTTGATAGAGTTGAATCCCCGCCACTATGTTTTGTCATTTTATTTTATTGTACACAGTTTTTCCAAAAATAATTTCATGTATACTTATGGAAAATTTTTATTGTAATGAAGAGCTTGTATTTTATCCTCATCATTGGTTTGCACATTTGTAAATAAGCATAACAGCTTACTTTCCTACAATCCTCAATCTAGAATCTCCCCGTGCCATCTATACCCCCCCCCCCTCCCCTCCTCCCTTCTTGGGCATTCCCACCCCTTTTGAACCTTTGCATCCCATTTATCTCAACCACATCCTTTCTGTACCACTCTTGTTCCCCCTCTCCCCTGGTAGTTGTACTGATTGCACAGATACTATTGTTTATATAATTACTTTTTATTTTATTACTTTTGTATGTGATCCTACCATCATAGCTCTCTTTATGCACAATGTAGATTGGACCACTTTAATTTCAATAAAATGTAAAAATGATTCAGCGTGTGGATATACTTTGAAGGCACATTTTTAAACCTTTTTTTAAACATTTGTTTGCAGTTTATGATCATGTTTGGCACCTTTGCCACAGTTGTGCTATGAAATGGTAATGCTATGTAGGCTACATTGTTGCAATATTGTAGTTCTATAATGATGTATTGACATTTTCATGCCTTACAGCATTAAGTTAGACCTTAGTATTATTTTGAATTTTGTTTTTGTAGATAGGCACACATACAGAACATGTGTATATGCCGCATATGTTATGTAATCATTTTTTGTACACTGCTTGTTTTAAAGACTGTGAATTGCTGTTGAAGCAACCTTTCCCAAAATAAGAGAATCGTGGCCCAGACAGGGGACAAACTCTCCTTGGTTTCCCACTAGCTTCCAACCTGACCATATAATTCATTAACAAACATTAGTTGGGACCATACAAATATGTGCTCACTTTATTTACTGCTGTTTTGGATTGAAATTTTACCTGGCAAACATTGGTATGTACTGGTTGTGATGTGATATCCATTTATGCTTTGCACTCATATCTGGCATAAACTGGTGTTTGGATATTCTGTAATTTTGACTTATGCATATAGATTGATTTGAGAATGAGCATAGCCTGAAACTGGTCACCAACTAAAGAAACAGCCAGTTTAGTTGCAACTGTGACTGTCTCTTTTTGCGCCACAATTTAAAATGAGTTGCTGTTCCACATTACTTAGCACACTGGAGTTATGCAGAAGTGTTTGACTACATCAGTCACTAAATATTTTTATGTAAAGCTAAGTACCTAGTTATAAGTGGCAAAGCAGGGAAGCGGCTCAATTCATACCACCAGAAAGCCCTATAGGATAGTGGAGAAGACTCATAATGGGGCACCATCACATGTGGTGTGTGTTAGTGTTCAGTTCTGGGTCCTTTTATTTTTAGTCATTTCATTGACAATCTACCTCTTTGTATAGTATATTTTATATTCACCATCTTTGCTGATGACACTATGGTACTTACTGATAATTCATTAGAAACACTGGAGGTATCAGTTGATAAAATTTTTACAGATATTGTGAACTGGTTAATATAAATGGTCTCCAGTAAAATGAGCTTTATCCAGTTTCACACAGCCTCTGAAGATGGAAAAAAAAACAGGAGAAAAACTGGGTGTCAAACAGGTAGTTAAGAGTGGATGCTTCAAATGTTGATAAGTAAGCTAAACTGTTTAAACAATACCCTGGATCTGTGCAAAAGGTTGTGTTCTGCAAATTATGCTTTACACATTGTTTGCTCTCAGAGAAAAACAAAAACTATTAAATCAGCTTATTACAATTATTTTCATGACATTATGGCATTTGGAATCATCGTTTGGGGAAGACAGTCATTGACCAGAAAAGTGCTATTTGCACAGAAACAATTCATAAGAATCCTGAGTGGAATCCACCATAGAACCAGATGCAGAAATCTTTTAAAGGAACTTTAAATCCTCACATCTAGTGCACAATATATATTCTCCGTGATGTGTTTCATGAGGAAAGGCTCCTTTTAAAACCCAAACAGGTTACTAAAAGGAAGAAGACCCCACTATGACCATAAGAACCTGAGTATGCTACAGAAAGGGCTCCATTTCACTTTGTGTAAGATATTTAATGCCCTCCCTTCACAAATTAAGTGTCTACTGGATGATGAGCTAATATTTAAAGAAAACTTAAGGCAGTTCCCTTTATAAGGGTAATTCTGCACTACAGAATTTCTGAGCCATAGTATGCATAGCCAAAGTTGCTAACAGATGCCTGTGCAGTGATGCTAGACTTGGAGGTATGCCTATTTGAATTCTGGTGATGGAAAATTTGCAATGCTTTATTTGGCCAGCAAGGAAGGAGAGGTGGTGCCATTAAGTTCCTGATCTGTCCTTGCACCATTGTCCTGGATTAAATTCCAAACCTCTCCACAGTGTCTAATCGAAATGAAGTCACGTGACACTCTTGGTGGTGATATGTCCTTCAGATGGGTACATTAAGCTCAGAAATCCCCTTTGTGCTATTCAAGCAGTGTAGACTATGTGTTGGCACAGGGTTTCACCCTCTCCCTTCCCTTCATTCATAACACAAACCCAACACTGCTCTTTCATATTAGTCATCCAGATAAAATGACACACACTAGACACTTCATACCAGGTTGGAGGTAGACAACAGCGAAGCACCTCCAGTAGGACCCTGCCTAGAACAGCGACAAGGGATTACTGCATCTGCTCCCCTAAACTCCTTTCCCGAGTACAGGACTACCTTAACCGTTTTTATTTATTTTTATCTGTAACACTCAGATACATTCCCATATCCTTACTTGTGTGCACCATTATTTATTATTTTAGTCATATTTAAATACTCTGTTTTTATATAATAGTTCTATTTACACAGTACTGTAGAATGTAATCACAACAAACTTGTGAAACTGATTCGTTCCATATCCTATGATAGATTCACAACGTATATCACTAAATAAATAAGCACAGAATCTTGAGGGACTCTATTCTATTCCGTATTATGCCCCCCCACCCAACCCCCAGAGGAACCAAATCATAGAATATGCTATCTGAGACATCTACAACTATTTTCTGTATTGAATGTGTCATTTGAAACAGTTACTTACAGGTCATGTAATTCCCCAACAACAGAGCTTCAAGGAGAGTATTTTGTGAGCCATACAATTAAATATCTTTGATAGATTAGCTTACATCTGAAGAGCAAACCACATTTTCCACAATTTTTTCTTATTTTTGGAAAGGTGCTTTTCAACTTTAAGTCAGTCAGTTTATAATGTGTACTAGGGTCGTGAACAAGGTGGGCTTTATAGTATATTGGTCTATAATTTTGACAACCTGAATTTTTTGTGCTCATTTTTAACTATTCACTGAAAGAGTTATGGCAACTGTAAGATATAATAAAGATACCAATTCTCGGGTGTAATCAGTCTAAAGACTGACGAAATTCTGTAGGGATCCTGTGCTGTATTTGTTTTTGACAGTTTTAGTTGCTTTTATACACCAGTGATGCTTATCTCTAGGTCACTCATAGACTTTGTGCCAATATTCTTGTGTAACAAATTTTCCTTTTACTTTCCACCATAGCAGGATCAGTTTTATAGTCCATCTGAATAAAAATTATCTAGAAACCCCTTTAACTTGTTTGTGTATATTGCTCAGCAGAAGCAGGTGAAGTGATGCTACTGTTGTGACTCGCCGATCTTTCAAAGTGCCGCCACACAGTTACGTGCATCCTCTACATGCGGCGCTGTCTGCCAGCCATGCAGCAGCAGCACCACCTAAGTGGCTAGCCAGCCAGCGGCCACTAGACTCGGACTCGGTTATGATTTGACTGTTAAAGTGACACACTTCTTACTCTGTTTACTTGATCTGTGACTTTCATGTATTGCGTCGTCCTTGAAATATATTAGTTCAACTTGAAGTTATAACAATTGGCGATGATGTAGTGAATTTTTCTTTTTCATCATTGACCCACGTGATTCCATGGCTACTTTAGAGCAACTATTGCAGGGTCTCATAGAGCAGCAAATGCTTCTCACAAATGCGATTCGTGATTTCGTCGCGGCATCAAATGTGGGGCGTCTCTCATCGTTGTCTCTACCTCCTTACGATGAAACGGCGGAAGACTAGTCTGATTACGAAAAACGTCTTCGACAGCACTTCCTGGCATTTCATGTTGTGGATGACCAAACATGTAAGTCTCTGTTACTTTCATGGATTTCACCTCAAATGTATCAGTTGTTGTCGCAATTGGCTCCTTTGATCCTGCGTCTTTGTCCTTTGCTGAAATGTGCTCACTTATGTCCTTTTATTTTCAAAAGCATATGCATGTGGTAGCCTCTTGTGTTGCCTTTTATCGTTGTCAAAACAACCGAATCAATCCTATCGCGCTTGGGCTGCTGAACTTCATGGCCTCAGTAGAAAGTGTCAATTTGTTACTGAAGTTCACAAAGAATCGTACGCCGATTCCATGGTACGGGATGCTATTATCCGGTCGGCGCCCTACAAAGAAGTTAGGAAACGTGCCCTTCAGTTGGCAAATCCGACTCTCGATGAAGTCCTATCCATCGCTCAGTCTTCTGAAATTTCTCGTGCCGCTGGAGTGCAAATAGAGGCATGGGGTGACGTCGGGGACATACAACCTCTGTGCGCTGTTGACGAAGCGTGTGGCGTGTCCCCACCGTCTGACGTGGCCGCAGTACACTCCCAAGCGCAGCCTCGGCCTAACCGTAAACAAACCTCTAAGAAACTGCAGCAAAACCCACGGCAACTTCGTTCATGTCCGCGGTGTTTTACGAAGCATTAACGAGAGGACTGTCCACAACGTTGGGCTGTGTATCACAAATGCAAAAAAAAGGGTCATGTGTCATCCGTTTGCAAGTCCAACCGCATACATCATGTTCGTGAACATGGCGCTGATTCTGATTCTCTGTTGTCTGTCAATTGTATTTCTTCCCTTTCAGGGAAGTTATTCCTCACTGTCCAAATACTTGGTCGAGATGTTCGCATGCAGGTGGATACTGGTTCTGCTGCCACTATCATCAATTCTCAGACGTATCTTCAGTTGGGTTCTCCAATCCTGTCACCTGTCACTAGGCAATTACGGACTTACAATAAACAGAAGATTTCTCTCTTGGGACAATTTGATGCTGAGGTATCTTACAAATCTGTCGTACGCACTGTTCCCATATTTGTGGTCGACCATAATAACGCGGAGAATCTTTTTGGTTTTGATGCCTTTCACGATTTTGGGTTCTCCATAGATGACTCTGTCAATATCATCTCTGATGCTATTCCTTATGCTCAATTGGATTCCTTGTCGGCGACATTTTTGTCCCTTTTTTCTCCTGGGTTAGGCCATGCAAACGACTTTGAAGCTCATATCACGCTCAAACCCACTGCTCGGACTAATTTTTTTCAGGCTCGGCCCATTCCTGTGGCCCTTTGTGATCAGGTCAAACAGGAGCTGGATCGTCTCACTGCTTCAGGGGTCTTGCTTCCTGTCACTTCCAGTGAGTGGTCCTCTCCTGTCGTTGTCGTTGCTAAGCCATATTGTGATATTCGTCTCTGTGGCTATTTCAAGGCCACTGTAAATGCTCAATGCCTTATCGACACTTACCCTATGCCTCGACCTGAAGAATAGTTCACTAAACTTGCTGGAGGCCAGTATTTTTCTAAACTTGACCTGTCAGAAGCTTATCATCAACTTCCTCCCGACGCTGCTTCCCAGCAGTTTCTGGTCTTTAACACGCCTTTCGGCCTCTATCAATACCAACGATTGCCATTCGGGGTTGCCAGCACCCCTGCTCTCTTTCAGCAATTCTTGGAACAATTATTGCTCACTGTCCCTGGGTGTATAAATTACAAGGACGACATTGTTGTCACTGGCTCTACCACTGAAGAACATCTTCAGAGTCTCTGCACACTTTTTCATGTCTTACAGACTGCCGGTCTTAAGTGTAATCTTCAGAAATCAAAATTTTTTCAGGCATCTATCACATACTTGGGGTTTCAACTCTCTCGGGATGGTATTCGTCCGCTTCAGCAAACTGTCGCTGCGATCGATGCCCTTCCTTGCCCAACATCTGTTAAGGAACTGCAGGCCTTCTTGGGGAAAATAGCATACTATCACAGGTTTTTACCATCTGCTGCTTCGGTGGCTCAGCCGTTGCATAAAAACGTGCCTGTTCACTGGTCTGCGTCATGCGATGCAGCTTTCCAGAAATTGAAGACTATGCAGAAGCTTTGGCCATTAATTATGCTTTTCATAAGTTTGGTGTTTTTCTCTATGGATTCAAATTTCGTCTTGTTATGGATCACAAACCACTTGTTTTCTTGTTTCATCCATCAACGTCACTTTCCGACAAGGCTGTACACCGCCTCCAGCGTTGGGCTCTTCACTTGTCTCATTTCAATTATGAGATGCATTTCTGGCCGACGGCTCAGCATGCAAATGCTGATGCACTGTCTCGCCTTCCCATGGGTCCTGATGTGGCATTCGATAGGGACGAACTTTTGTGTTTCCACCTGGATGTTGCTGAGCAGCGGGTCGTGGACTGGTTGGCGGCTGTTACGGGTTCTGACCCTACCCTCTCCCCTGTTTTACGCTTTATTCAGAAGGATTGGCCAGATCGTCCGTCCGCTAAGACTTCTGATCCGTTGCGGAACTACTACGCTTTGTGTTACCGCCTCACGGCTAGGGATGATGTTATTCTCCCTTCCACCAAAAATGCTTCACCGCGTGTTGTGGTACTTGCGTCTTTGCATGCTTCTGTCTTGCGCCTCCTTCACCAAGGGCACTGAGGTGTGTCTCGAACAAAATCTCTGGCGCGCCGTAATGTGTACTGGCCCGGCATCGACTCTGAAATCGCACACATGGTCACTGCCTCCAACCCTTGTGCTTCACAAGCCGCCGCCCCGAAGTCATCTTTGTCACCGTGGCCTTTGCCTGAGAAGCCCTGGGAGTGTATTCATGCTGTCTTCGTGAGACCTTTTTTAGGTAGTTATTGGCTTCTCCTTATTGACGCCTACTCTAACTTTCCTTTCATTGTCCGTTGCACGTCGCCTACTACCGCGGCAACCACCAATGCTCTAGCTTGCATTTTCTCTTTGGAAGGCTTTCCCTCTACTCTTGTTACTGATAATGGTCCGCAATTTGCCTCTTCCGATTTTGTGGATTTTTGTGCCCGTCATCGCATCATGCATGTCACGGCCCCTCCGTTCCATCCACCGTCAAACGATGAGGCTGAACGACTGGTCCGGACATTTAAGGCTCAGATGAGGAAACTCCTGACTTCTTCTGCTGCTGATGATGCGCTTCTCTAATTTCTGGCTTCTTACTGTTTCACCTCCATGGGTGACCACAGCCCGGCTGAGCTCTTACATGGCCGACAGCCCCGTATGCTACTTCATCTTCTGCGGCCTTCCACCTCACGGCTGCAGGTGCCTTCGCTTCGCCGGTTCACCGCCGGCGACTTTGTATGGGTGCGGGGATATGGCAGGCGGCCAAAATGGAGTCCTAGCCGCATCTTATGACACTGTGGCCGACGCCTGTATGAAATTCAGACGGACACGGGTGTTGCAGTGCGTCATTCGGACCAGCTTCGGCCTCGTGCGCCGGCAACGCCTGTTCCGGATGCCGCTACACCACCTTCGGCTCTACCTGACGCTCGGGATCCTGGAATCTAATCTCTCATTACTTACAGCACAGTCCTCTCACCATCATATCGGTGCCAGCACAAGAACTGATGCCAACAGGAGACGTGCCCATGCAGGAACCAGATGACCACCATCTGTCGGAACAACTCTACTCCTCCTCCTCCTACGGACGCGGACACATCACCCATGTCTCCTGTTATAACAACCGGACTTGCCACAACAGGCAGATTGGAGCACGGGGCCCCAGCAGATTCGACCACTACGTCTCCTGTCATCTTGACCCGTTATCGTCGGGGACACTTCCGTCCGTATGGGAAACCTCCTCCTCGAGACTTTTCGGGCAATCAAACAACACCAACATTTGAGTCTCGTAACAAATAAATACCCCACTCATACGGTTATAGTTGATGGGGACTTCAACCTTCCCTCGATATGTTGGCAAAAATACTTGTTCAAAACCGGTGGTAGGCAGAAAACATCTTCCGAGATTGTCCTAAATGCTTTCTCCGAAAATTATTTCGAGCAGTTAGTTCACAAACCCACGCGAATTGTAAATGGTTGCGAAAACACACTTGACCTCTTAGCCACAAACAATCCAGAGCTAATAGAGAGCATCATGACTGATACAGGGATTAGTGATCACAAGGTCATTGTAGCTAGGCTCAATACCATTTCTTCCAAATCCACCAGAAACAAACGCAAAATAATTTTATTTAAAAAAGCAGATAAAGCATCACTAGAAGCCTTCCTAAGAGACAATCTCCATTTCTTCCGAACTGACTATGCAAATGTAGACGAGATGTGGCTCAAATCCAAAGATATAGTAGCAACAGCAATTGAGAGATTCATACCTCATAAATTGGTAAGAGATGGAACTGATCCCCCATGGTACACAAAACAGGTCCGAACGCTGTTGCAGAGGCAATGGAAAAAGCATGCGAAGTTCAGAAGAATGCGAAATCCTGAAGATTGGCTAAAATTTACAGACGCGCGAAATTTGGCATGGACTTCAATGAGAGATGCCTTTAATAGGTTCCACAATGAAACATTGTCTCAAAATTTGTTAGAAAATCCAAAGAAATTCTGGTCGTATGTAAAGCACACAAGCGGCAAGATGCAATCAATACCTTCGTTGCGCAGTGCCAGTGGTACTGTTACCAACAACGGTGCCGCTAAAGCGGAGTTATTGAACGCAGTTTTCCAAAATTCCTTCACCAGGGAAGATGAATGGAATATACCAGAATTTGAAACACGAACAGCTGCTAGCATGAGTTTCTTAGAAGTAGATACCTTAGGGGTTGCAAAGCAACTCAAATCGCTTGATACGGGCAAGTCTTCAGATCCAGACTGTATACCGATTAGGTTCCTTTCAGGTTACGCTGATACAATAGCTCCCTACTTAGCAATCATATACAATCGCTTGCTCACCAACAGATCTGTACCTACAGATTAGAAAATTGCGCAGGTTGCACCAGTGTTTAAGAAGGGTAGTAGGAGTAATCCATCGAACTACAGACCTATATCATTGACGTCGGTTTGCAGTAGGGTTTTGGAGCATATACTGTATTCAAACATTATGAATCACCTCAAAGGGAACGATCTATTGATATGTAATCAGCATGGTTTCTTCTTGTGCAACACAGCTAGCTCTTTATTTGCACGAAGTAATGGCCGCTATCGACAGGGGATCTCAAATTGATTCCGTATTTCTAGATTTCCGGAAAGCTTTTGACACCGTTCCTCACAAGCGACTTCTAATCAAGCTGCAGGCCTATGGGGTATTGTCTCAGTTGTGCGACTGGATTCATGATTTCCTGTCAGGAACGTCGCTGTCCGTAGTAATAGACGGCAAATCATCGAGTAAAACTGAAGTGGTATCAGGTGTTCCCCAGGGAAGTGTCCTGGGACCTCTGCTGTTCCTGATCTATATAAATGACCTGGGTGACAATCTGAGCAGTTCTATTAGGTTGTTCACAGATGATGCTGTAATTTACCGTCTAGTAAGGTCATCTGAAGACCAGTATCAGTTGCAAAGCGATTTAGAAAAGATTGCTGTATGGTGTAGCAGGTGGCAGTTGATGCTAAATGATGAAAAGTGTGAGGTGATCCACGAGTTCCAAACGAAATCCGTTGGAATTCGATTACTCGATAAATAGTACAATTCTCAAGGCTGTCAATTCAACTAAGTACCTGGGTGTTAAAATTACGAACAACTTCAGTTGGAAAGACCACATAGATAATATTGTGGGGAAGGCGAGCCAAAGGTTGCGTTTCATTGGCAGGACACTTAGAAGATGCAACAAGTCCACTAAAGAGACAGCTTACACTACACTCGTTCGTCCTCTGTTGGAATATGGCTGCGCGGTGTGGGATCCTTACCAGGTGGGATTGACGGAGGACATCGAAAGGGTGCGAAAAAGGGCAGCTCGTTTTGTATTATCATATAATAGGGAAGAGAGTGTGGCAGATATGATACACGAGTTGGGATAGAAGTCATTAAAGCAAAGACGTTTTTCGTCGCGGTGAGATCTATTTACGAAATTTCACTCACCAACTTTCTCTTCCGAAAGCGAAAATATTTTGTTGAGCCCAACCTACATAGGTAGGGATTATCATCAAAATAAAATAAGAGAAATCAGAGCTGGAACAGAAAGGTTTAGGTGTTCGTTTTTCCTGCGCGCTGTTTGGGAGTGGTATGGTAGGGAGATAGTATGATTGTTGTTCGATGAACCCTCTGCCAAGCACTTAAATGTGAATTGCAGAGTAATCATGTAGATGTAGATGTAGACCTATGGATGTTAGCAATTTACAGGCCACCTCCATCAAGATCTGTGCAAAACTTCAAGGGGGGGAAAAAGTGTCGTGACTCGCCAATCTTTCAAAGTGCCGCCGTGCAGTTACGCACGTCCTCTACATGTGGCGCTGTCTGCCAGCCATGCAACAGCATGACTGTTAATGTGAGACACATCTTACTCTGTTTACTTGATCTGTGACTTTCATGTATTGCATCGTCCTTGAAATATATTTGTTCAACTTGAAGTTATAACAGCTACATTCAATTTGCATCATTCTGAGGTCATTGTGTAGTGTGTGTGTGTGTGTGTGTGTGTGTGTGTGTGTGTGTGACAGGCAAAGAAGGAGAGATCACTTTAGTTTATCCATAAATCCATCTTCCAATCGATCTTGGGATGACACTTTCAGCTGTATTTATAGGTGTCTTATTTTTATGGAATCAATTTCGGTGTTGCATTATACCATTTTACGAACCCCTTGCAACGCCGGGTGATCATATGGATACCAGGTAATCATCATCACAAATTGCTGTTAACTTTGAGTACTTTAAGTCAAGCCGAAACAATAAACACAATACTCTGGAAGTAGAATATACTAAACAAGTTTAATTATGATCATAGTTCCATTACTTGCAAGTCTGTTCTTAGAATGGTTTAATATTAATAATATGAGTTTTCATACAAAAATTCTTACTTTTTAAAGATATAAACAGAAATACAACATATGCTTGTCAAATTATACTGCAACTTTCCAGTTTAGGTGGGTCTTTACATTGCTTCATATATCAGTGGTCCTGTGCTTCTACAGGTTAAGACTGTGCTGTGTGCCATTAATTTCATTTTATTAGTCTGTTCAGTATGCTGGGCAGTCAGTGTGTTTTTAATATACTATGGTGTACAAAAGGAGAATACAGAAAGTGGGTAAAGCCTCATTCTTGCAATATAAAAGCAATGGGTGTTTTTTTTAACAAAGAGTTTAACAACAAAGACATGGGTGAAAGTGCACTGCACGTTCACATGCTGTGTAAAACAGGCCTTTTTTAAATGTTAAATGCAAATGTATACTAACCTTGCCATTTACAGTTTGTGCCACTTTTTTTATTGCAAGAAAAAACACCAGTGAATAAAGCAGGAAAGAGAGAGAATAAAGCAGTTCTTCATGACTTCAAAACCCAGCATATCAACTGTTTCTGAAAATTCTACATTGTAGAATACAAGAGTGGCACAGACAGATGAGCACAAAACAACATGAACTATCACAAATGCTGATAATATGCTTTCTCCTTTCCTGAAGATAATAATCTTACGGCTAAAATTCTGTGTTCTATGAAGTGCAAAAATTCGAATTACTCATATAATAGCTGCAGTAGTATTAATGAACTTTTGGTACTATGTTTCATGATAGCCAAATTAAGAAAAACTTTTTCTGTAGTGAGAAAAAGTGTGCATATTTATGCTGTTTTGGGATACCTCTCCATTTTCAGCAGATTTTATTTCAGTGTGTTAAGTGTTATAGAATTATGTGATTAAATTTCCCCACACTTTGTCAATCATTTTGTAAAGTTTTAAATAAATTGTGTGTTCAAACTGAGTGATATATATTCATACAATGATCTAAAAATCAATATCATTGCACTAGGAGATGTTTATGCTCGAAACTTCAGGTTCAATGAAAAAATGTTTTAATAAATTCATGTATTATTCAGTTTATGCATCTTATGTGAAAAATAATTTGTCGAAGCCAATTATTTATGAAATTGCAGTTGTTTTACTTGTCTAAGATTTTTATGTAACCATTAATTGGTTAATTTTATTTTTCCCTCACAGAATGCTGCACAGTAAGTGCAGACATTGAGAGTATGACATGACTATTTTCACATTTGAACCTACTTCTTATAGGAGAGAAAATGTCGGTCACTTGACTATGGTAGGAGGTGGTAAGCGACTGCATAGAATAAGTTTAGCATCTGGGTTATTCACCAATGAATGACCCACGTGGCACAGGACTGTTGACAGGGCTGACTTAAGAGATTGATTAGGATACTGCATAGAATGGGTGGATGATAGAATGCATGATGAAGATATGATTATGGGTGGTAAGATGTGCCTCATCTTGGAACACAACTAGAGGTAGACAAACTTCTGGCAAAGGATGTGGTCGAGTTCTGGTCAGTGACTGGTTCACAGTGGCTATAGGTTTGATTGTAACACATGAAGAGACAACATAATAAATCTATTTCTTAATTAGCTGGGCAGAATATTGTCAGCTCCCAAAGGCTTGGCTTATTGTTTTTTTGCTTTTCGGCAAGTGATAGCTGCCACAATGAAAGTGATTTTGCTAGTTTGTATCTTTGATAAGAACAGAGGTTTTTATGCACTCTTCTGAGTGATGATGATCTTCATCTTGGAAGATGGTTCATTTTTTTAAAATTATGTATTTCAGCCTTACGGGTCTGACCGGAGACTGAAATATGTAATTAAAAATTTTTGTTTAAAAGTTGGTCAGTGTATTCCCCTACAGCAGTGTGCCTAGCCTGCATAGTTCACTGAGATGAGAAGGACCAGGTAGAATGGACATGGGAACAGATGTTGGTTGAGTCTCTGCAGAAAACAGAAGAGACTGTCCTTGCACTGTGTTCAAATAATGAATGGACAAAGGGTTTTAGATGAATAGGAAGGATACCTCTAGGAGCCCCATAAACAAGTTAACACAAAACAGTACAATGTGGATACCCATGGCACTTAGATGGATTTGTGAGTAAATTTGACTGTCAGAAGAATTAACAATAATAAGGGATCCGAATGTGGTTGCCAAATTTTTTTTACGGAGGATTAGGTAGGTCTAGTATTAAGAGAACTCTGGGAATGATAAGTGTTCTGTGGCAACAAGTCCATGGGCAAGGGGATGTTGGTGTAGAGGGATATAGCATTCACAATGACAGGTAATAACTTTGTAAGAGGACATTTAAGTATGGAGACAACAGACAACTGGTTGGAGTTGCTGGACAATGGAGGAAGAGAATCTATCTGTAGAAGCATTATAACAAACTAGCCGTAACAGGGAAAACCAGCAGAGATACCAGTGACAATGGTTTTGCGGAGGTTAGATTTAAAGGCAGGTGTATGAGGGGTTGCTGATGTAATAAAAAAGATGGGTTGAGTTGATAACTTTTCAGATGAACCTTCTGTTTTGAAGAGCTGTTGGTCTTCTAGAATGTGATAGTAGTTGTCAGACTTTAAAATAATGGTTTCAGAAGATGGGAAGACGCCCTCAGTCAAGTAGTCACTGTGATTCCTGACAACAGTGGTACAGCCCTTGTCCACATGAAGAACGATAAGATCAGTGCTTTAACCATCAATTTTTGTGTGCGTGCTGCTTCATAACTTACACGTGAAGTTTGTGCTTAATTCGGCCAATAGAGGTCCCTGTCCTGCTAATACAACAGCAGTTGCATGGGTGGCTTTCTGGCTGCTCTCCCTATGAAACTAGTGTCTACATAGGCTGGAGTGCAAGGCTCTGCTGGCTGCTTGTGTATTGCTAATTGTACTGTACATTGTATGCCATGTGTGTGTACTGTTCGAGCAATAAATCACAATGTTCTTGGGTTAGAAAAGTCAGAATTAGTTTTAAGGCCACGAATAGTTTCCATCTCATAGATGTGATTTTGGATTCATGGAATCAGTTTTATTGAGCACATGTGGACTGGCATCAGAAAGCAAAAAATCATTGCTAACTGACCTTTGTGAACTGTGAGCAGTTATGCATAAGATACTTTAAACATGTCATGGAGTCCATACCATGATCTGTTGCAGCAGCTTTCATAGTAAGAGGCGTGTGTCTAATTCAAATGCTCATGAGCATATATCTTTGACACTGAAACAAAATAAGTACATTATGTTATGTTTTCTTTTGGGAAAAAAACTAATGAATTTGAATAGTAGTTAAGGAATAAAGGGCAGAGACAATTTCTGAACACATATTAAATCACATGGGGGAGGGGTGGGGGCTCAGTAAAACAATACAGTTTTATGGTACAGTTATCCACAAAAAGAAACACAGAAACTTTGTGTGAGACAAGCCAATGCACTACGAAAGAACACTTTCAAACAGGTAAAACTGAATTAGCTGGTTGCTCAAATGTTCAAATGTGTGTGAGTTCCTAAGGGACCAAACTGCTGTCATCAGTCCCTAGACTTATGCACTACTTAAACTAACTTATTCTAAGAACAACACATACACCCACGCCCGAGGGAGGACTCGAACCTCCGGTGGGAGGCGCCGCGCAATCCGTGGCATGGTGCCTCAAACTGCACGGCCACTCCACGTGGCTCACTGCTTGCTAAGAATATGCTAGAAACACAACTAGGTCTGCAACTTGGCACACAAACTGCACTGTGCGCAGATCGAGGTAGACAGACTGGCTACAGAGCAAACTTTTGAGACATCTGGAGCACATGTTAGTGATGTGAACCACTGCTGATCTTAAGAGCTCACTTTGTGTCACAAGGAATACTGTGGATTCTCAATATGCAGAAATTACAATGACTGCTGTATCCTGTGACCTGAAGCAATTGTCCACATTAGTCACACAACACATGGGAAAACCCCATAATGAAGCTGAATTTTGTGAGTGACCATTTCTGATTATCTCAACATGACAGTAAGAAGATAAATGTTGTTGCAGTCCCATACACTGATAACACAGGTTACTTAGTATGAATGAACTTTATTACTAAGTAGGTACAAAGGAATCCGTTATTAAAAGTTTTGATGGTTTACGCCAAATGTACACTCCTGGAAATTGAAATAAGAACACCGTGAATTCATTGTCCCAGGAAGGGGAAACTTTATTGACACATTCCTGGGGTCAGATACATCACATGATCACACTGACAGAACCACAGGCACATAGACACAGGCAACAGAGCATGCACAATGTCGGCACTAGTACAGTGTATATCCACCTTTCGCAGCAATGCAGGCTGCTATTCTCCCATGGAGACAATCGTAGAGATGCTGGATGTAGTCCTGTGGAACAGCTTGCCATGCCATTTCCACCTGGCGCCCCCAGTTGGGCCAGCGTTCGTGCTGGACGTGCAGACCGCGTGAGACGACGCTTCATCCAGTCCCAAACATGCTCAATGGGGGACAGATCCGGAGATCTTGCTGGCGAGGGTAGTTGACTTACACCTTCTAGAGCACGTTGGGTGGCACGGGATACATGCGGACGTGCATTGTCCTGTTGGAACAGCAAGTTCCCTTGCCGGTCTAGGAATGGTAGAACGATGGGTTCGATGACGGTTTGGATGTACCGTGCACTATTCAGTGTCCCCTCGACGATCACCAGTGGTGTACGGCCAGTGTAGGAGATCGCTCCCCACACCATGATGCCGGGTGTTGGCCCTGTGTGCCTCGGTCGTATGCAGTCCTGATTGTGGCGCTCACCTGCACGGCGCCAAACACGCATACGACCATCATTGGCACCAAGGCAGAAGCGACTCTCATCGCTGAAGACGACACGTCTCCATTCATCCCTCCATTCACGCCTGTCGCGACACCACTGGAGGCGGGCTGCACGATGTTGGGGCGTGAGCGGAAGACGGCCTAACGGTGTGCGGGACCGTAGCCCAGCTTCATGGAGATGGTTGCGAATGGTCCTCGCCGATACCCCAGGAGCAACAGTGTCCCTAATTTGCTGGGAAGTGGCGGTGCAGTCCCCTACGGCACTGCGTAGGATCCTACGGTCTTGGCGTGCATCCGTGCGTCGCTGCGGTCCGGTCCCAGGTCGACGGGCACGTGCACCTTCCGCCGACCACTGGCGACAACATCGATGTACTGTGGAGACCTCACGCCCCACGTGTTGAGCAATTCGGCGGTACGTCCACCCGGCCTCCCGCATGCTCACTATACGCCCTCGCTCAAAGTCCGTCAACTGCACATACGGTTCACGTCCACGCTGTCGCGGCATGCTACCAGTGTTAAAGACTGCGATGGAGCTCCGTATGCCACGGCAAACTGGCTGACACTGACGGCGGCGGTGCACAAATGCTGCGCAGCTAGCGCCATTCGACAGCCAACACCGCGGTTCCTGGTGTGTCCGCTGTGCCGTGCGTGTGATCATTGCTTGTACAGCCCTCTCGCAGTGTCCGGAGCAAGTATGGTGGGTCTGACACACCGGTGTCAATGTGTTCTTTTTTCCATTTCCAGGAGTGTAGATCAAGGTGTGTTGTAAGGACACTTCTGTCTGTAGATGACCCGTGGAAAATATTGTCACATGAATCATTAAAGTCTTTTAGATATGTAATCAGGCAGCCTACACCAGTAATGCTTAACAAGCTATGCTCTCCTACATGTTAGCAGGCACCTGTATGCTTGCTGAACAGTCCACAGTAGAATGAACAAAATCACTTTCGATTATCTCATATGTTGTGTGACAATGTATTAGTTGGAGCTAAAATTTCATTTCCATGTGAGCTATTACATCATTTACAACTTTTAATATACTTTACCACTAAAATCTTCCCACTGCTTTCAGTTTGGCCATATTGACAACATCTTATTCAGCAAAGCCAGTGAAGGAAAGGAATGCAATTCTGCAAAGGACTTTCTCTGCTAGCTTCGTCAATCCTCTCATAAATCATGAAAACTGTTTACTTGACTGGGATAGGATATAAGGTCTACATGCAATGACTTAAATACAAATGCCAATAACTGAAAAAAGTTTTATTAAATTACTGAAAGCAATATAAATTTAAAAGCTGCTGTAGTAAGAATACTTGTGTCAAACATTTTATTGATGCTTTTTGTAGTTTATAAAAAAGTAAGCCTCTATACATGACTTTCTGTATTTCATAAAAATCAGTTTCCTTGAAAAATTACGAAGTTCAGTATAAAATGACTTGTAAATAATAAGAAATCCCTGAGTTAATATATCAGTTTAGAATTATGAGACAAAAATTATCTACACACTGTGTTGAAAGTCTGCTTTTACACCAGATCTTAGTTGATATAGATACTTCATTTCTCAGTTTTCATTCACATTTTGATGACTAGAATTTTAATTTTCCAACAGGTTTACTGTTCAGGAAGAAAATATGAAGAAGGATGTCACATGTTTCATTTTACATCCACCACAACTTTATCTCATCTGCTGTATGAACATGTTGTTGAGTGGTGTATATGTACATTCCTTTAGAACTCATAAAAGTTTACACATTATCTGCTCATATCACATTAAAAATAGTATTAACAACAAAATTAATATGTAAATCATTATGAGAAATCTCTACAAGTGCAACAGGCAATGAAAGTCTTGTAAATATAGTAACTCAGTACAACTGGAAACCATAATTAAACCCAACATTTCAATATACAAAGCAGGCATTAGAAAAGCAGTCAATTTGCAATCAATAAATGTGTTCAGTATGCCACCATACAGGGGCTGGATACAGATTTGTTCTATGTGACATCAATGCCTAAGTATACCAATGGATCAATTATTTAGTTGCAATGATGAATTAAAATAGAGGGGTTACCAATTATTACCACAGTACATCATTACCACTATATGAGGAACAAATTTTGGCTTAGAGAACTCTTGTTATCTTACATTATGATTCAATCTCCTTACACATATCAATTCTATTTAGGGGAACAGCACTTAAATTGATGACAATGAACATAAAACCAATATGATAATGTGACATGGAGGAAGACTGAACTTGCAGCTAACAAGAATAGGTCCTCAGCAGTGGGATCGAATTTTTTAAACCATATATACGATGATGTAAATTAAGATCCCAGGTATCACACTCCGCGGTCATTCACATGGTGGGCCCTCATTTGCAAGTAATCACTGGGAAGGGGGGGGGTAAATATTACATGATGCTCAGTACCGTTAAGAGAGCAGTATTTTGTTGACTGGTTGCATGGTGTAATGGATAGGGTGCAGCTTTCATGTGCAGAAGGTTGTGGGTTCAAATCTCATCAGGCACTACAATTAAAAAGAAAAATCTTTATTGAACAGACTCTGATCATTATTTTTATTCAAATAATTGGTTTAAATATCATTTTTTATTTCTGTTCCATTGTCACATCATTTTAATCATCGTATGAACTTTTTCATTTGTTCTCATTTTTTCTTTACATCATTTGTTTTTCACTCAGAGTTTTTGTGAATGTGAACTTAATCATATTTATATGTTGTATTATTTAAATATCTGAAACTGGCGATCTATTAGTTAAAAAACAAAAGATGAAACAACCTATTCACTAGGTACTGGTATGTAATGGTATGATGTACCGTAGTAGCACATCAAAAGTGTTTCAATTGCATTGATTCTGCATTATTTCTCTTCCCCATTTCCATATCCGCATATGTAATTAGTTTCTGTGTTATAATGTGTTAAATAGGGGAAGTTTAGTTACAACAACCCATATACTGACTGTGCAATGATGTCAAAAATGTATTTTCATTACAAGACGTGCATTTTTTTATGGTAATCGAAATACAAACATTTAAAACATAGCCCAAACTCCTGTTGCGCTACGGACAAAATAATACAGATGAAGATTTAAATGAAAGAAGGGATTATAAGTAAAACGAAATTCAATGGATGAAGAAATAGAATGGTGAAAAAGAAAGAAATTAAACTGAAATACATAAAATTAATTAAAATTACATGAACAAAGATTTCAAATGGTAAAAGAATGATAGGAAGAAAAATGAGAGCAAATGAAGAAGTTGATACGATGATTAAAATGATGTGACACAGGAATAGAAATAAAATGACCAAAATCATTCGATAAAAATAAAGATCAAACAATGAAAAATCCAGGGTGGAATGTAATGATATTATGAGAAGGAAAGCTGCCACTCACCATATAGCGAAGATGCCAAGTTGAAGATAGGCACAACAAAAAGATGCTCACAATTATATCTTTCGGCTGTTAATGTCTTCGTCAACAATACAATGCATATTGTTCATGAAGGCCTTAACAGCTGAAAGCTATAATTGTGAGAATCTTTTTGTTGTGCCTATCTGCAACTCAGTATTTCTGCTATATGGTGAGTGGCAACTTTCCTTCTCATAATATTGTTTAAAAATAAAGAAAATTTTAAATTACCTGACAAGATTCGAACCAATGACCTTCTACATTTAGAGACCTTACCCTTTTCATTACACCACACAATCAGTCAATACAATGCTCCTTTTATAATGCTAATCAGCATCATGCAAAATTCCGATTTTTTTTTTTCATAAATTACTTGCAAATGAGGCCCCATCAGGGTGAATGGATGCCAGTTGTTACACTTAGGGTCTTAACCTACATCACTGTGTGGAAGGTTTCAAAAAGTTGATCCCACTTCTGGGGACCTCTCCTTGTAAGTCTTAAATGTCCCTCCTTGATATTAAGCCCCCCCCCCCCCCCACCACCACACACACATATTCTCTGCAATGCCAGTAGGTCTCTCTCTCTCTCTCTCTCTCTCTCTCTCTCTCTCTCTCTCTCTCTCTCTCTGTGTGTGTGTGTGTGTGTGTGTGTGTGTGTGTGTGTGTGTGTCTGTGGGCACGCGCGCACGCGTGTGTGCGCGCGCCTTCCCAGTTTGGCTTCCACACAGGATTATGTAAAGAGATATCAACTTACAATCTCATGAATTTCTGACAGAACTAGACAAGAAAAATTATTCTGTGGTACTTTCTATGTCTTAGCCACTGGACTTCAGTTTTGTAGATTTAAAAAAAATATCTACCAAGAAAAATAAAAAATGTTTGGCATTATAGGTATCCCCCTTATAAGGATCAAGCAATATCTCAAAACAGATGACATTAATAAATGATATCACTCACAAATAGTATATTTATGCTTTATAACGAGAGTGAATTTGAAGATCAATAAAACAAGATGATCAGTAACTGTTCATAGAGCCAAAAACAGAATGACAAAGCAAAATAAGAAACCTTTCAAACTTTCTCTTTCCTTTTTGTCTCCTCTCAACTTGGAATCTGGATGACACGCCCTCCTTTCCCACATAGCCAACCAATCACCTTTTCTTCCATCACAGAGGAACACAATAGTTCCAAAACTTGGCATTTTTTCCTTCTTTTTATTCTGAAGTGTTTGTTGTGTCATTATTAGTAATTTAATAGTTTCCTGAATAGAATTTTCCTTTGCATAATACAGCTCAGCTCAGAAATATATTTGTCTTGTCACCTTATGCAACTTTCTGAACTAAAAGAGAGTGACTACAAATCCTTGTATTTTGCAGTCCATTCAGACTGTGAATTTGGTCTGCTTCAACTTATATTTAACTGCAACCAATG
Organism: Schistocerca cancellata; assembly: GCF_023864275.1. Taxonomy (NCBI): domain Eukaryota; kingdom Metazoa; phylum Arthropoda; class Insecta; order Orthoptera; family Acrididae; genus Schistocerca; species Schistocerca cancellata. Next base: position 135,823,410 of record NC_064627.1, on the reverse strand, counting down.
CATTGGTCTGATGTCTCCGCATCTGCGAACCTCCCTCCAGACTTGCTTCTTTTTCTAGATTTTCCTCTGTCATTTATCTTCCATTTCATACGGAATTTTACGTAATGTTTTTGTATCATTTTGCAACTGTCATGGCATGATTTTGGCCTTTTACTGAAAACAAACATTTGCTGTTTCTTCTTGCTTTTTGAAATTATGCCAGTGTTTTTAAACACCCTACATCTCAAATCTTCAGATTAGACAATATTATGAAAAGGATAGATTGCTACTCACCATATAGCGGAGATGATGAGTTACATATATGGACAACATTTCATAATATTGTCATTATTCCATTCTGGGTTTTCTGTTGTTTGTATCATCAGATAAAAAATTCTTAATTTTGTCATTTTGTGCCTTAATTTCTATATTAGCAGATTTAAACTGAAATTTCACATGTATTAGTTTTGGTTGTCACATGACTATAACACTGTTAAATAATGGTATATTTGAATTTTTTGTCACATTGTGTTGTTTAGCTCCTTTTCTAATCCGATGGCATAAAATATAAATTTGTGAAATTTTTCACGAAGCTCTGACAATTCTACCATTTTCCTAAATGTAATGTAATGAAAACAGTGGAAGCAAGTAAAGCCTTGGATACAACTATGTCTTTTGAAATGTTGCAGTTTTAATTCAGTAAATAGAATTGGGTGATTTTAATAATAACACCGTTAGTGCAGTTTCTTGCTCCAGAACAGAGCTGTTATGTAAAGGCACCAAGAGATCTAGCAGATTTTTTTCAGTAAGCATGTAAATCTACTACATAACAGCAACACACTATCTCCTGATGAAAGATGACAGTCACTGAATAATACACTAACAAAAATAAATAACAGCTTCTATATAAGAATTTTTAGCACAGTGATGTGCATTATTTACACATCACATTTTATGAGCTCCAGTTCATGTATAAGAACTAATTACAAGTTTACATTGGCATGATAGAGCTGTACAAGAAACTATGTACAAATTACTTTTCAGAACAACAGAAAAATATATCCATCTTTAAAATATTTCTGAAGCACAATGCCTGTCAAATTTTTAAAAGTGTTTTCATTTTCTTCTACAGAAGAAGTCAAATCAATATGAAAAGTGTGATTATGGTACAAGGAAAAAGTATAGTATCAAAATAATATGCTATTTGCATTGGCAGTGAAAGGAAGCCCCATTAACAGCAGTAAGCAGCAGAATAAAACTTCTGCTACAAAAGGTTTCTGACCATTTACATGAGAAATATGTTCAGAACATTTTTATGTCATCCTAATATGTAACATGTTGCACTCAACACGTTTTTCTATGGTCTAATTGTAATGGATGCCCAGCAGCAATTTCAGCAAGTTCCTCAACAAGTTTGCTCATGTTGTAGCTGTAGTTTAATCCCTTAGCTGCAAGACCAGTAAGACTCTCCAGTTTTTCACTGCCCTTGTAGGGCTTCACACTATTCTCACGTTGTGGACCAAAGCTTACCTGAGTGCCTTGATTTACACCAGAGCCACTGCTGTAAGTACTACCACGGCTGTTCAATTCACACATACCAATATCTTCAGAAGGTGTTGTTTGAGTACCAACTTCACGACTTCTCACATGTATCCTAGTATTACCGCCCACAGTACAAGGGCCAACACCAACAGTCCTTACCCTACTACCACCCAGTGTGTGGTGTGTGAACACAGATGCATCAGAAAGTGATCCGGCCAACCGCTGTAACTCAGGACAGTACGATGTTGTGTCATCATATGATGCTCCTAAAAAGTTTGCATCGTCATCTGAAATCTCACTTAATTTTATATCATCTGGAATGTTAGTACTCATGTAAAGCTGATTTTTATTGTATGATGAGCTTGTAACAGCACCTTTTGTCCTCATTGTGGTGGGGAGATCACAGAAACTGCTTTGGTTGGCAACTGCTATAACACTAGTATCCTTATTTGTAGACAACTCATTATCTTTATTCACAATGCCTGACCCACAAGAACAAGTTTTTTTATCTTGCACTTCATCTTCATTTTCTTTAAACTTGTAGTCTTTCTTATTCTCCGTTTCATCTGTGGTGTCCACAATGGTGTCCTTAACTGCTTCATTTTTGTCACTTTGAACGCCATCTAGCACCTCACATTCTATTTCATCACACTTTTTACAGTCACTTAAATCTTCTTCAGATCCACAACTGCTCTGCCCTAGTAAAGCAGAAGGTAAGGGCAGCATTAGCTTTAAACCATCAAGGCCTGCACTAGCCTCTCTTCGCTTCATAAGGTTGGGGACCATTGATGATATATCAGAATTACCAATTGTTAGAGCAGTTAAGATCTGAAAAAGAAAAGAAAAAAAATAGTCAGTTAATGTTCAGAAACAAGTACCACTTCTTTGTCACCTGTGGTAACAATGTAGGCCTTTTTTAGCACAGCAGAGAGTTGTCAAAAATTCTAATTTTCATTGTTTACTGCAATTCATGTGCTGTTTCTTCAACTTTAATTATGTTATGGACAAAATATGCTAATTTATGAACTAGAGAATTAAGTCTACTTTTATGAGCAACTTACAAGAAATTTCAGATGTAATTACTTTACACACCCTTGTACAAGAAGACATCTGTATCAGAATGGACCACATAAAACAACCACCTGCTGTGATCTTAACTAGGAAAAGCAAGTACTGTTTTGAGAATTTATGCCAGTGTGTTTTCTGACAGATGAGGATATACATGTGAGTTATTCAATCACATGAAGTTTGTTATAACAATTTTACAAAGTTACTTCTGTAAGTACTTGTTTTTCAATTCACTTCACCCACCCTTAAATAAGAGCTGCTCACAAGGAGGAGGGAAGAGGAGGAGGAGGAGGAGGAGGAGGAGGAGGAAGAAGAAGAAGAAGAAGAAGAAGAACACAGTTTGGTGTGGCCTGTAACTATCTTAGCACTGCCTCTGCAACTCCACTGTCATCTGACAATTTCTGAGCTTGCAAATGTTGTTTCACAAGTTCAAAGCTGATGGTGCCAAGCATGGAGTGTAGACAGATGTTTCAACAGTACACATTTCAGATCCTTCCTACGCGCAGCAGCATTAGGGTATGAATTGTTAGATAAGACACTAGTATTTTTAGCATATAGCACGTATCCCATTACGTAACTAAAATATTACTATGGTGAATACAAGTCACAGTTTGGCCTCTCTTTCAGACATTCTTCGTAACACACTACAAAAATGACAGTATGACTATTGAAGTTGATGACTGCCTGTGTCTCGTGTCTCGCATCCCGCCTCCGCCTCCCCCCCCCCCCCCCCCTCCCGACCAAATATAAAGGGTACTTCAACTCCATCAATTGCTCT